>NC_135232.1:555605980-556214105 GCF_051348905.1 Ranitomeya variabilis | reverse complement strand
ATCTGCATAATCAATCAGACATCATCGGCGCATGTGCATATGACGCGAGTCCTGGATGTTGCATCACTGTCAGGCTTCCCACATGACGCGAGGGCTCAGGGCGCCACGCCCCCAGCCACCATGAACTGCAAGCGTCACGTCTCAGGCGCCAGCAGCGATGCGCCAGAACGCGAATGTCACGGGCATGCGTGCATGTCCAAAGCTCTGGAATAAACAATGAATAAGAGGTGAGTATAAACAACACTAAATAGTATCTCCAGATTAGGAGGTATTAGTGTGAAAGAATTAAGTCAGTGAAATTGGCCTTAAAGTGCAAAAGTGCATGATATACAAGGCAATATATGAATATATATAATTTAAATATTAAAGATCAATATAAAACATACAAAATGTCAGCAAACTACAAATACAGATAAAAAAACAAATAAGAAAAATCCTCTTCAAAATCAGCTTCTTTACATGTTCGTACTGTTCATAGCTTCAGATCAACCTGAATTTTTCATACACCATCATTCAAAAGAATTATATATCCGAAGTTATGACAGGAAGATGTGATTAGTCAGGATTTTGACTAGATAGAAACATATACAAAAATAAATTAAAATCAAAACATCAAAGACAGACACACAAAAATAAAATCAAAGTCCAGAGCACATAAGTCTACAAAAATGAGGCAAAGCTAAGTTGTTCGTTTAGTCCATTAGGAACCAATGTATCCAGGATCGTAATCCACCTACACTCCCTTTGAGATAATAAGCGTTTCTAATACTAAGAATTCCAATCATTTTTTTGAGTCTAAAAATAAGTTTAAAGAACTACTTAACAAACGTACTCATTTATGGTGGGACAAAGCGTTCCTTGAAAGATATTTATCCTGTGGCCTCATACCAAAGGGATTGAGAATTCTGGTGTTCCCCTCATTCCCTATGGAAGAAGATTTATTTAAAAATAAATGTGAAGAAACTGCATCACAATGTTCTAGAGGCTTCATGGAGTTACTAATTAAATCAAATGAGGCAAAATTTAGTGAGTTGGATGCTGAGTTAAAATCCATCCAGGAGGAAATTAACAAACAGGCACCAGCTGAGAAGGTCACGAAGTTGAGTAGTGAGATGGATGCTGATCTTGAACAGTGGGAAACAGAAATTGTTAATAGAAAAACCAAAAAAATATCAACGTGACCTTTTGGATTTTAAGAACAATAGAGTTTATAAATGGAGAAGAAATGTATCTAATATAACTTCACAGGCACGTGGCAGTTTGGTCTCCTTTTCCTCTATTTCCTCCACTGAGGAGAGAAATTCTAATATGGATATACAAAGACCTTTTATGGAGAGGAGGGAACCTCTAAGAGACAACTGGCTCAGGAGTGGGAAATCTTATAATAAGCGCAAAATGAGTGCCTCACCACATAGAGAAAAGAAAGTGAAAACAAATTCTTTGGAGGTAATAAATTTGTCTAATCACTCTCCCACTACTGACCAAATTGAAGTCTTGAGTTTGGGTCATTCATTTGCACTGATGAATGCTTTTGATTATTTTACAGTCTTAAAGGATCTAAATTTGTTCTCAAGAAAATTGGATTTGAAAAGAATTCATGCTAAGAAGGGATCTTCCCTGGATACTACTCCTATATCTAAACAGGAAGCTGTCCGGATTTTGGAAAAATTGGAACTTGAATCCAACCCGGAAACCTCAGGTATTTCTCCTCCGTGTATAGCTCCCAGGTCGACCGCATTCCCTCCCTTGTCACTGGTTCCACAGGTTGATATTTTTACACGACTTGTGGTTAATGATTTGAAAACTCTCAATAATCGTAAAAAATATGATAATCTTTCTTACAATCAAAGACAAGCTTTGAAACAACTCTCGACTTCGACTGATGTCATTATCAAACCGGCAGACAAGGGGGGAATGTGGTTCTCTGGCCGATTGAGAAATATGAGAGGGAGGCTTTCAGACAGTTAAGGAATAAAGAGACTTATGTGATGCTTCCTGAGAATCCTACAATTTCATTTCAATCTAAGATCAATAACATCTTGTGGATGTCATTTGAAAGAGGAGTCATCCCTAAAAAAATCTATGATGGCCTCACAGTACCTCATCCACGTGTGCCCACTTTTTACCTTCTCCCCAAGGTCTATAAGGATGCTTCTAATCCACCGAGACGTCTGATTGTCTCTGGCATAGGAGGGCTGTGCAAACCGATCTGTAAATACATTGATTACTATCTTCGACCACAGGTTGAGACGCTCCCCTCCTATGTCAGGGACACGACGGACGTCCTTAGACATCTGGACGATTTACATTTGGAGCCAAATATGCTCCTTGTGACAGCAAATGTCGAGACTTTGTACACCTGCATTGATCACGAGGATGGCATTAGAGCGACCAAATTCTTTCCTGAATCTAGCAATCTCGATCCAGACATCAGGGATCTGGTGTTGGACTTCTTGCGGTTCATTTTGGCCCATAATTTTTTTACATTTAACCCCTTTCTGCCATTAGACGTACTATTCCATCCATGTGGGGTGGGCCCTACTTCCCATGGCCGGAATAGTACGTCATAGGTGATCGGCCGCACTCACGGGAGGAGCATGGCCGATCGCCGCCGGGTGTCAGCTTATTACAGCTATGTGCCAAGAGTGGACATGGACCGCTCCCTGCACATTAACCCCTGGATCTCTGCGATCAAACAGATCACAGCGTTCCGGTGACACAGAGAAGCATCGCGCAGGGAGGGGACTCCCTGCGTGCTTCCCTGAGACCCTCGGAGAAACGCGATGTGATCGCGTTGCTCCGAGGGTCTCATACCTCCTCCTCCCTGCAGGCCCCGGATCCAAAATGGCCGCGGGGGGCCTTCCGGGTCCTGCAGGGAGGTGGCTGCAAGCGCCTGCTCAGAGCAGGCGCCTGCAAACCTGCAGCACTGCATGTCAGATCGCTGATCTGCCACTGACACAGTGCTGTGCAAAGTGTCAGATCAGCGATCTGACACTATAACATGATGTCCCCCCTGGGGCAATGTTATAAAGTAAAAAAATATATATTTACATATGTAAAAAAAATAATTATAAAAAAATCCTAAATAAAGAAAAAAAAATATATTGTTTCACTAAATACATTTCTTTATCTAAATAAAAAAAAAACAATAAAAGTACACCGATCTATAAAACTGTCCCACTAGTTAACCCCTTCAGTGATCACCGTAAAAAAAAAAAACGAGGCAAAAAACAACGCTTTATTATCATACCGACAAATAAAAAGTGGAATAACACACAATCAAAAAGACGGATATAAATAAAGATGGTACCGCTGAAAATGTCATCTTGTCTCGTCATGTGGTCATCTTGTTCCGCAAAAAACAAGCCACCATACAAGCATCATCAGGAAAAACATAAAAAGTTATAGTCCTCAGAATAAAGCGATGAAAAATATTAATTTTTCTATATAAAATAGATTGTATCGATTAAAAGCGCCAAAACATAGAAAAAGATCTAAATGAGGTATCGCTGCAATCGTACTGACCCGAAGAATAAATCTGCTTTATCAATTTTATCAAATGTGGAACTGTTCATTCTTCCTCACAAAAATCAGATTAAAAAGCGATCAAAAAAGTCACGTGCCTGAAAATGGTACCAATAAAAACGTCAACTCGTCCCACAAAAAACAAGACCTCACGTGACTCTGTGGACCAAAATATGGAAAAATTATAGCTCTCAAAATGTGGAGATGCAAAAATTATTTTTTTGTAATAAAAAGCATCTTTTAGTGTGTGACAGCTGCCAGTCATAAAAATCCGCTAAAAAAAATGCTATAAAAGTAAATCAAACCCCCCTTCATCACCCCTTTAGTTAGGGAAATATAATAAAATTTAAATAATGTATTTATTTCCATTTTCCCATTAGGATTAGGGTTGGGGCTAAAGTTAAGGTTTGGGTTGGGGCTAAAGTTAGGGTTAGGACTACAGTTAGGGTTGGAGCTAAAGTTAGGGTTAGGGATAGAGCTACAGTTAGAGTTGGGGCTACAGTTAGGGTTGGGGCTAAAGTTAGGGTTAGGGTTTTGGCTAAAGTTAGGGTTTTGGCTAAAGTTAGGGTTGGGGCTAAATATAGGGTTAGGGTTTGGATTACATTTACAGTTGGGTTTAGGGTTAGGGGTGTGTCAAGGTTAGGGGTGTGGTTAGGGATATGGTTGGGATTAGTGTTAAGGGTGTGTTGGAGTAAGGGGTGTGGTTAGGTTTGGGATTAGGGTTAGGGGTGTGTTGGGGTTAGGGGTGTGGTTGGGATTAAGGTTAGGGGCATGTTTGGGTTAGAGGTGTGGTTAGGATTATGGTTGGAGTGGGGGTTAGGGTGAGGGGTGTGTTTGGGTTAGGGTTTCAGTTAGAATTGGGGGGTTTCCACTGTTTAGGCACATCAGAGGCTCTCCAAATGCGACATGGCTTCCGATCTAAATTCCAACCAATTCTGCGTTGAAAAAGTAAAACAGTTCTCCTTCCCTTCCGAGCTCTCCCGTGTGCCAAAGCAGGGGTTTACCCCAAACATATGGGGTATCAGCGTACTCAGGACAAATGTGACGACAACTTTTTGGGTACAATTTCTCTGGTTACCCTTGGGAAAATACAAATTTTGGTGGCTAAAAAGTCATTTTTGTGGGGAAAAAATTATTTTTTATTTTCATGGCTCTGCATTATAAACTGTATTGAAACACTTGGAGGGTCAAAGTTCTCATAACACATGTAGATAAGTTCCTTGGGGGTCTAGTTTCCAATATGGGGTCATTTGTGGGGGATTTCTACTATTTAGGTACATCAGGTGCTCTGCAAACGCAATGTGACGCCTGCAGACCATTCCATCTAAGTCTGCATTCCAAACGGCGCTCCTTCCCTTCTGAGCTCTGCCATGTGCCCAAACAGTAGTTTTCTCCCACATATGGGGAGTCAGCATACTTAGGACAAATTGGACAACAACTTTTGGGGTCCAGTTTCTCCTGCTACTCTTGGGAAAATACAAAACTGGGGGCTAAAAAAGAATTTTTGTGGAAAAAAAGGAATTTTTATTTTCACGGCTCTGCGTTATAAACTGTAGTGAAACACTTAGGGGTTCAAAATGCTCACCACACATCTAGATAAGTTCCTTAGGGGGTCTACTTTCCAAAATGGTGTCATTTGTGGGGGGTTTCAATGTTTAGGCACATCAGGGGCTCTCCAAACTCGACATGGCGTCCCATCTCAATTCCAGTCAATTTTGCATTGAAAAGTCAAACGGTGCTCCTTCCCTTCTGAGCTCTGCCATGCACCCAAACAGTGGTTTACCCCCACATATGGTGTATCAGCATACTCAGGACAAATTGCTCAACAAGTATTTGGGTCCAATTTCTTCTGTTACTCTTGAGGAAATAAAAAATTGGGGGCGAAAATCATTTTTGTGAAAAGATATGATTTTTTATTTTTACAGCTCTACATTATAAACTTCTGTGAAGCACTTGTGGGTCAAAGTGCTCACCATACATCTAGATAAGTTCCGTAGGGGGTCTAATTTCCAAAATGGTGTCATTTGTGGGGGGTTTCAATGTTTATGCACACCAGGGGCTCTCCAAATGCGACATGGTGTCCTATCTCAATTTCAGTCAATTTTGCATTGAAAAGTCAAATGGCGCTGCTTCCCTTCTGAGCTCTGCCATGCGCCCAAACAGTGGTTTACCCCCACATATGGGGTATCAGCATACTTAGAATAAACTGTACAACAACTTTTGGGCTCCAATTTCTCCTGTTAGCCTGTTAGGGCTATCGGAACGCACCGAGAAAATATAGTTTTTTATTGTTATTGATGCGTTCGCAGCCCGGGGTCCACTGTGCAGGAAAACCTGCTGCTAGCAAATGGCAGCACTATATGGCAGTATTGGCTAGCTCTGTTAACTCACAGAGCATCCGTGAAAGCAAAGCTCTGCTCCCTGTTAGACTTCACAGGAGCACAGGCTAACTGCCCAACAGGGAGCAGTCAGTGCTCATGCATGCACACAAAACTCCTCGCCAGAGGTGCCAGCATTCTAGGGGCTTATTTCAGCCCGGTCCCTGAATACACACACACACAAACTCCTCACCGGAGGTGCCAGCATTCTAGGGGCTTATTTCAGCTGGGTACCTGAACACAATCTTACATGACCACACTGGCGGAAAGCACATAACATAGAAAGATACTAGCGCGTGCGGCCATGCTAGCCTTTTATAGCTGTAGCCAGAACAAGACCTTCCTAGAAGGACCAATGAAAAGCTGCCACAAAGCCTGAGCACCTTCAGGATCTTCCTGGAGGACCAATGGGCTTTGCTGCAGTATCCAAGCATGTGACCCTCGATCTCCAATGAGAGATCTTACCCTGGGCATGCTCAGAAGGAGAAAAGCAGGACTTAGTCCCAAAAGCGTCTGCTCGCTGCTGCCCAGCACTGACTTCAATGGCAGAAGCTGGAAAGGCAGCAGTAATCCTCCTCACAGAGTCAGATTGAGCGAGACGCTGGGACCGACGTCTCCGCTGAACAGCCTCCACTGCGGCAGGAGAAGAACGGGAGACCGCAGCGGAGATGGCCAGAGATTCCCCCTGTGCAGAGGCGGGAACTCGACCCCTCACATACCCTTGGTAAAATAAGACAAATTGGAGATAAAGTAATTTTTTTGAGAAAAAAAGTTAAATGTTCATTTTTTTTTAAACATTCCAAAAATTACTATGAAATACCAGAAGGGTTAATAAACTTCTTGAATGTGGTTTTGAGCACCTTGAGATGTGCAGTTTTTACAATGGTGTCACACTTGGGTATTTTCTATCATATAGACCCCTCAAAGTGACTTCAAATGTTATGTAGTCCCTAAAAAAAAATGGTGTTGTAAAAATGAGAAATTGCTGGTCAACTTTTAACCCTTATAACTCCCTAACAAAAAAAGTTTTGGGTCCAAAATTGTGTTGATGTAAGGCTGGTTTCACATTTGCGTTTTTTGCCGCTGCGTTTTACCGCAAAAAACCACATGCATTTTTTTTCCTATACTTAACATTAAAAACGCATGCGTTTTTTTTTGCATGCGTTTTGCCGCGTTTGACAACGCATGCGTTTTTTCCATGCTTGCGTTTTGTTGCGGAAATGCAACATGTAGTAATTTCTAGAGGCGTGCGTTTTTTTGCGGCAAAAAAAAGTATTGCTGTCTATGTAAACGCATGCGTTTTTAAGCACATGCGTTTGTTTGCATTAAAAACGCATGCGTTTTTATAGAAAAAAACAAGACTACACACTGATAAGCCACCCCCCACCATCAAGGTGATAAAGGGATCCAAACCCTAACCCTACCCCTAACCCTAAAGCCAATAATTCAATTGCCGGCTTTTCATTTCTCCTGCCTAAACCCGACATGATATGAGACATGGTTTACATACAGTAAACCATGTCATATCCACCTTTTTTTTGCATATTCCACACTACTAATGTTAGTAGTGCGTATGTGCAAAATTTCGGCGCTGTAGCTATTAATTTTAAGGGTTAAATCGCGGAAAAAATTGGCGTGGGCTCCCGCGCAATTTTCTCCGTCAGAGTGGTAAAGCTGAGGGCAGATATTAATAGCCTAGAGAGGGTCCATGGTAATTGGCCCCCCCCTGGCTAAAAACATCTGCCCCCGGCACCCCAGAAAAGGCACATCTGGAAGATGCGCCTATTCTGGCACTTGGCCACTCTCTTCCCACTCCCGTGTAGCGGTGGGATATGGGGTAATGAAGGGTTAATGTCACCTTGCTATTGTAAGGTGACATTAAGCCAGATTAATAATGGAGAGGCGTCAATTATGACACCTATCCATTATTAATCCAATTGTTTGAAATGGTTAAAAAAAACACACACACACAATATTGCAAAGTATTTTAATGAAATAAACACACAGGTTGTTTTAATATTTTATTGCTCTCTCAATCCACCTGAAGACCATCGTTCTGTAACAAATTTAAAATAATAAACCAACAATATGCATACCTTCCGTAGATCTGTGACGTCCCACGATGTAAATCCATCTGAAGGGGTTAAAATATTTTACAGGCAGGAGCTCTGCTATAATGCAGCTGTGCTCATGCCTGTAAACCCCGGGGAATGAAGGTAATGTAGGTCAATGACCTATAGTTACCTTCAGTCGCGGTGATACGCCCTCTGCTGGATGTCCTCATATGACGTCGAGCGTGGGAAAAAGTTCCCAGGCTCCAGTTCATGAGGACATCCAGCAGAGGGCGCATCAAGTTTCGCCAAATTTCCATTTTTTCCCCTAATAAATGCAGGTAATATCAAAGAAATTTTACCACTAACATGACATACAATATGTCACGAGAAAACAGTGTCAGAATCACCGGGATCCGTTGAAGCATTTCAGAGTTATAACCTCATAAAGGGACAGTGGTCAGAATTGTAAAAATTGGCCGGGTCATTAACGTGCAAACCACCCTTGGGGTAAAGGGGTTAAAGACCGTTTTTCTTGAAGCATGGGACCACCATGGGAGCGCCGTGTGCGCCATAGTATGCAAATTTGTTTTGTTTTTTTTTTGGAGCGAACCATCTTCCCCGATGACTCACACTCCACTCCCCAGATCTTAGGTTGGTATCGCTTCATTGAGGATATTCTATTTATATGGGAAGGGTCTGTTTATGAGTTGGTTCTGTTTATGTCCAATCTGAACCGCAACAACTCTAATATTAGATTAATGTATTTGTGCCATTCTAAAGAAATTTCATTCTTGGATATCAAATTACAGGTGCAGCCGGACGGATCGATCCATACTGATGTGTATAGGAAGGACACCTCGGTTAATGCACTATTACATGCATCATCTGCACATGTTGGATCGACGGTCCGAGCTGTACCTGTTGGCCAATTCCTTCGGATGAGAAGGATCTGTACAACCAATGAGGCATTTGAAAGGCAATCCCTGGACCTTGGGGACAGGTTTAGTGAGCGTTGTTATAGTAGGAGATGTATTAAGGAAGGATATAGGAGAGCAAAATCTGTGACGAGGGAATCCCTTCTATCTCGTGATCAACTTCATCATGTATCTAATAGACATATCAAAGCAAAACCTTTCTCACAATACGGTGCTATTCGATTTGTATCTACATATAATCATAATTGGAGTGAGATACGAAACATCCTGTCAAAACATTGGCCCATTCTCAAGACCGATCAAGTCTTAAATCAGCATGTGTCAGAATACCCTCTTATGACCCCGAGGCGTAGTCATAATATTCTTGGTGAAAAATCATTATACTGCAAAACCATCAACCATTTTTGGGGAGGTAAACCGAGGGTGGGTTTTTTCGCCTGTTCTGACTGTCTCGCCTGCAAGAATCATGATAGGACATTTTCTTTTTGTTCTTCAGATGGCTCACGTGAGTTCAAAATAAGGGAATTTATCACTTGTAATGCATCTCATGTGATCTATTATGCTAAATGTAAGTGTAATCTGATTTACATTGGATTGACCTCAGGTGAGCTCCGTGTTCGGACACATGAACATGTTAGAGATATTATGGCTGTCAGGGAGGAAACTGATGTCAGGGCATTAAAAACATTGCCAAGACATTTTAGGGGGAAACATGATTGTAACCTTAAGGATCTTAGAATTTGTGGTATAGATAAGATCCATATGGGAATTAGAGGGGGCGATTTTAATTGCTTATTATCTCAAAGGGATTGTAGGTGGATTACGATCCTGGATACTTTGGTTCCTAATGGACTAAACGAACAACTTAGCTTTGCCTCATTTTTGTAGACTTATGTACTCTGGACTTGGATTTTATTTTTGTGTGTCTGTCTTTGATGTTTTGATTTTAATTTATTTTTATGTATGTTTCTATCTAGTCAAAATCCTGATTAATCGTATCTTCCTGCCATAACTTTGGATATATAATCCTTTTGAATGATGGTGTACGAAAAATTCAGGTTGATCTGAAGCTATGAACAGTACGAACATGTAAAGAAGCTGATTTTGAAGAGGATTTTTCTTATTTGTTTTTTATCTGTATTTGTAGTTTGCTGTCATCAGCTGGTTCATCGCCGGGAGCAAATAATTCATTTATCTTAACATGTATGATTTTTGAGTATTTAATGTTTTTTATCTCACTGATATTTTGTATGTTTTATATTGATCTTTAATATTTAAATTATATTTATTCATATATTGCCTTGTATATCATGCACTTTGCACTTTATGGCCAACTTCACTGATTGAACTCTCCAGCATCAATTTCTTTTTTTGGTACACACACTTAGGCTACGTTCATATTTGCGGTCAGCGCCGCAGCGTCGGGCGCCGCAGCGGCGCCGCATGCGTCATGCGCCCCTATATTTAACATGGGGGCGCATGGACATGCGTTGTGCTGCGTTTTGCGCTGCATGGCCGCAAGCGTTGGATGCAAGAAACGCTTCAAGTTGCATTTTTTTTGCGTCCAACTTTCGGGCAAAAAGGACGCATGCGGCTCAAAACGCAGCGTTTTAGCGTGCGTTTTGCCGCGTTTTTGTTTGCGTTGTGCGCTGCGGCGCCGACGCTGCGGCGCACAACGCAAATGTGAACGTAGCCTAAGTAGGAGAAAAAAGGATCACCCCCGCACTGCCGCAAGAAGAATTCCAAAAATTGTAGAGGTTTCAACGTGGTTTATTCTACGCGTTTCAGGGTTCAGGTGACCCCTTCATCAGGACATACCACAAATATTGTACAAGAATCCTACCTAAGTGTGTGTTTCAATCAGGTCCTGCACTGACCTGTGGATCTGCAGCAGCCGCCATTAATATATGTCCTTTCTTCAATCTCACCAGGTGAGTAGTTCTCTTGGTGGGGGCAACTTTGTGTAACGTTTGATAAGACCCTATTTGCGCTTTTGTATCTCCCTCTTTTCTGTGACTTTCTTTTTTTGGTGTTATTATGCACTTTGCACTTTATGGCCGATTTCACTGACTCAATTCTTTCACACTAATTCCTTCTAATCTGGAGATACTATTTAGTGTTGTTTATACTCACTTCTTATTCATTGTTTGTTCCCGAGCTTTGGACATGCGCGCATGCCTGTGACGTTTGTGTTCTTGCACATCGCTGCTGGTGCCCGAAACGTGACGCTTACGGTTCATGGTGGCTGCGGGCATGGCGCCCTGAGCCCTCACGTCATATGGGAAGCCTGGCAGTGAGGCAACATCCAGGACTCGCGTCACGTGCGCATGCGCCGATGATGTCTGATGATTATGTTACTGCTATATAAATAAATCTAGCTGGCACACGTTAGTAAGGCCCCCCAAAGAAGCCTACGCGAAACACGCGTAGGGGCTGCCTGTCCCTTAATACCCTACGACCACTATGGGTGAGAATTCATTTTTAATTAGCTATTTCACTGGCTGTATTTAATGTGCATAAATGTGTTTACTTCATGATCTTATTGATCAAATAATTTGGATTCTCTGGTCGGACTGATGCTATTAGCGTCTTTTTAGGGACTTTTTTTTACCTGTGTTCCTCAGTTGTTTTGATATCTGGTTTAATGACCAGTATATCTGTACTTTGTGATGCAGTGACCACTGTTACAGCTAGGGGGTGCTGCATGTGTTCCTCAGGATATGCATGGAGGCATATCTGTAGTTGTAATGGTTGAACTAGCCACCTCCCACCTATGGGAGTGGCTACAAGTATATAATGTGACCATGTGGGTCACATGGGGAACAGATGGATGGACCTGAGTGGTCTGTGTGCTAGGTCCTGGAGGGCCTCTGTGTTGGGAGGTCCTGGGAGTAGGACTAGATCCCTGAAGAGAACATGGGGAGGCCTTGGACCTGGGGGTCCCAGATGAGGATGAACGTCCTGAATAGCACACAGAGAGGACCAGTGTGCAGAGTCTGTGATGGCACTGTGTTTGGGGAAGCTACAGCCCATCTGAGGATCTGGACTGTCAGGTGGCCTGGCGAGCAAGGCATTGTCCGGGATGGTGATCCCAGTTCGGCAGCTTCCCTGAGAGAGAGAGTACTGACAGGAGTCAGCGTATGGAGCAGGAGCTCCAGGAAGGTAACCCCGCGTATTGGGAACCGTGCAGACACCCATGGTAACTGGATGGAGTAAGGTCCAGCATGATTAGAGACTGCAATCGTAGTGTCGTATGTTGGTGCCTGTTGTAGACATTAATGAACTGTATGGTGTGCGGTCACCCACAATAACTGGACACAGAGGTTCGGCGTGTTTAGTGACTGCGTTTCATAGCCGTATCCTATGATGTGAAGATTGATGTAAAGATTGTTTGCTTGTTGTTCATATTTCTGTGGCTTATGACTCCATAATAAACCACATGGACTGTTAAAGTGAAAACCCGTGCCTGACTACGTTAATCCGCTGCCAAATGAGTGTCCCCCAATACACTCAGTAAGTGCAATCTTACAACTTATAATACAAATATTTTGTCCATGTTGTTACTATTATAAATAAATTGTTTGTTTACCCAATATCATTGCCTGACTCCAATTGTTCTAATTGTATATATATATAAAACCCCTGGATACACCAGCAGAGGATGAAGTGATATATCCTGTTCTCACTATATGGCAGATTGACCAGCCTACACCAGACAACCTCTGTAGCCACAACCAGTTGGTCAAGGTCTGTGATATCAAGGCCAGGGACTTCAGAACACCGTGTCTTCCATCGCCTTAGCCAGCCCAGATATTGTGCCCCAAGAACACCATATACCAGGCTGCCAAGTAGCCATATCATGGGCTGAGGTTCAGTGCTCGGGAAATGGATACATTTACATGGGAAATTTCCTGGCCGATGTGCAGAAGAAGGAGCTGGTGGAGTTGTTACATCAGTATGGGCGGATCTGTACCATCGAACTGAAGAATTGTAGGTGAAGGCAGCGCCACAACATTCGCCTTCATCAGCTTCCAAGGTCAATGGGATGAGGAGGACACGTATATGGAAGCAATGGATATGAGTGCGGTTCTCATCGATTACGTGTGGAATTCCCAGTTCGAGCCGGAGACTATGGAGAGGATAAGGAGGACTCCGATGGAGGAACTGACCACCTTCCTGGTGAACTGAATACAGAGTCCTCATTTCAGAGCTTCCCCATCAGGAAGTTGGCAGGATCTAAAAGATTATATAAGAGAGGCTGGATATGTTTGCTATGCTGATGTGCTCAAAGATGTCATGGGGATTATGGAGTTTATTTGCAAGGAAGACATGGAATATGCTGTGAGGAAACTGGATGATACAAAGTTTCGTTCTCACAAAGGTGATACCTCTTACATTTTTGTCCGTGCTTAAAGACATATTGATGGACTGTCCCCAAAAAGTGGAGAATAATGATTGGAAGTCTATCACGTCTGGCTAATTAATGATGACTCAGCATTTCGGAATTATCCAGATTAGAGTTCAGCGACTTTTACTTTTTTGGGATCGAGTCGAGTTTCGTGAAAAGTCGGGTCGGGTGAAATCGGCCGATTATTGCGAAAAGTCGGGGGCCGACTGAAACACGAAACCCAATGCAAGTCAATGGGGAATCAAAGTCGGCAGTGAGTGCAGGACAGGAAAACACCTACAGTGCCCATTTTAATGCCAAAAATGCCAAAAACATCAATTCTTATTACTGAAGCTTGTCAATCTTAATTTACTTTATAATAATAGTTAGGCATTGAAAACTGGTAGTCATTTGGCTAAAGTTGTGGGGGGGTAGGGCTGGCTCAAGATTTTCGTGGGCCCAGGAAACGCAGAATACGTCACGGCGGTGGAGCAGGGAGAGGTAAGTATTTCAACTTTGCAAGTGCTGTGATCCTGAGCAAGCAGGGGGGGCCCACTCGTTGGCATTGGCACTGGCACAGGGCCCCTCATAGTACGGTGGTGTGTTTGACTGCGGGTGGCGCCTCCCACCGGCAGAGATACTTTTGCGTACTATGAGGGGCCCTGTGCCAGTGACATCGCCAGTGAGTATGCCCCCCCACCTGATGAAGGAACCTGCACTTTCATCTGCACCTTCGTCTTTGTCCCCGTGTAAGATGGTGTAGTATGCGGGAAGGGGAACCTGACTTTCAGCAGGGTCTGATTCTGGCTGTGTAGAGTGCAAGGGGAATGTAGTGGTCTGGGTCAATGTACCAGCAGACGCAACTAGCAGTGGCTGGGCAATGGGCAGGATGAGGAGGAAACACAGATATAGGCCAAAAGAATAAAGTAGGCTAAATGCAGTTCAAAATTGGTAACAGGACTAAACAGGCAGCATTGCTTTGGTCATTGGAGGACAACTGTAATGAGTGGCAGACAAAGTTAGTAGGCCCAAATAATAAAGTGGGCTAAATGAAGTTCAAAATTGGTAACAGGACTAAACAGGCGGCATTGCTTTGTTCAGTGGAGGACAACTGTAATGAGAGGCAGACACAGTTAGTAGGCCCAAATTATAAAGTGGGCTAAATGCAGTTCAAAATTGGTAACAGGACTAAACAGGCGGCATTGCTTTGTTCAGTGGAGGACAACTGTAATGAGAGGCAGACACAGTTAGTAGGCCCAAATTATAAAGTGGGCTAAATGCAGTTCAAAATTGGTAACAGGACAAAACAGGCAGCATTGCTTTGTTCATTGGAGGACAACTGTAATGAGCGGCAGACACAGATAGTAGGCCCAAATAATAAAATGTCCTAAATGCAGTTCAAAATTGGTAACAGGACTAAACAGGCGGCATTGCTTTGTTCAGTGGAGGACAACTGTAATGAGTGGCAGACACAGTTAGTAGGTCCAAATAATAAAGTGGGCTAAATGCAGTTCAAAATTGGTAACAGGACTAAACAGGCGGCATTGCTTTGTTCAGTGGAGGACAACTGTAATGAGCGGCAGACACAGTTAATAGGCCCAAATAATAAAGTGGGCTAAATGCAGTTCAAAATTGGTAACAGGACAAAACAGGCAGCATTGCTTTGTTCATTGGAGGACAACTGTAATGAGCGGCAGACACAGTTAGGAGACCCAAATAATAAAATGTCCGAAATGCAGTTCAAACTTAGTAACAGGACTAAACAGGCGGCATTGCGTTGTTCAGTGGAGGACAACTGTAATGAGCGGCAGACACAGTTAGTAGGCCCAAATAATAAAATGTCCTAAATGCAGTTCAAAATTGGTAACAGGACAAAACAGGTGGCATTGCTTTGTTCATTGGAGTTCAACTGTAATGAGCGGCAGACACAGTTAGTAGGCCCAAATAATAAAGTGGGCTAAATGCAGTTCAAAATTTGTAACAGGACTAAACTGGCGGCATTGCTTTGTTCAGTGGAGGACAACTGTAATGAGCCGCAGACACAGTTAGTAGGCACAAATAATAAAGTGGGCTAAATGCAGTTCAAAATTGGTAACAGGACTAAACAGGCGGCATTGTTTTGTTCATTGGAGGACAACTGTAATGAGCGGCAGACACCGTTAGTAGGCCCAAATAATAATGTGGGCTAAATGCAGTTCAAAATTGGTAACAGGACTAAACAGGTGGCATTGCTTTGTTCCGTGGAGGACAACTGTAATGAGCGGCAGACACGGTTAGTAGGCCCAAATAATAAAGTGGGCAAAATGTCTGCCAATAAATTGTTCATAAATAAACAGGTGGCATAGCTAGGTACAGGGGTGGGCTCCTCTGCTGTGTAGCAAACAGTGGTAGTAGGTGCAAAGTATTAACTGGTCTAAATGGAGGCCAGGGCCCCTGTATATTTTAGCTATCATCTATCATTTCAACAAATTTGTATTGGCAGTGCCATTGAAGGATTTAACAGCACAGACTACACAGTGGTGGAGCAGGGAGAGGTAAGTATTGCAAGTGGTAGAGCACTGTTCGAGCTGGGGGGGAACACTCTCGTGGGCGGCGGTACTGGCACAGGGCCCCTTATATTACGACGGTGTGTCTGACGTTGGTTGTGCACCACCACCATCAGAGACACTTCATTGTACTATCAGGGTCCCTGTGCCAGTGCCGTCACCCAGGGGTGGGCACACCCACCTGTCCAGGCAAATGGCACTCGCACGGGTGCTTGCGCCCGCTCATGGCCACGGCCCTGTGGGGGGAGTCAGCCCATTTAGGGAGGTTTAAAAATGGCCTATGGTGGACATTCAGAAGCTGCAAATGGAGGAATTGGAGCAGTCAGTAAGAGGAGGCCAAAAGCAAGACATTTTTCAGGCAAGCTACATGTCAGCAGGGGAAGGTGGGGCCAAATAATTTGAAATCCATGATTGGTTCATTTTAATGAAGGTTAGATCATCAACATTTCGGGTAGCCAGACGTGTCCTTTTTTTGGTCAGTATTGAACCAGCAGCACTGAAGACTCTTTCTGATAGCACACTAGCCGCAGGGCAAGCGAGCTCCTGTAATGCATATTCTGCCAATTCAGGCCAGGTGTCTATTTTAGATGCCCAGTAATCAAAGGGGAATGACCTGTGAGGGAGAACATCGATAAGGGAGGAAAAGTAGTTCGTAACCATACTGGACAAATGCTGTCTCCTGTCACTTTGAATCGATACAGCAGTACCTGTTGTGTCAGTGGTCATTGCGAAATCACTCCACAACCTGGTCATAAAACCCCTATGTCCAACGACACTTCGGATTTGTGCACCTCTAACACCTCTGCCATGTTGCCCCCTAAGGCTCGTGTGAGAACCATCACCACCACTGTGTCCTGGGAATGCCTGAACCAAACGGTCTACAAGAGTTGCTTGTTTGGTAGCCAATATTTGCTCAAGGTTCTTATGTGGCATAATATTTTGTAATTTTTCTTTATATCGTGAATCCAGGAGGCAGGCCAACCAGTAATCGTCATCCGTCATCATTTTGATAATGCGGGGGTCCCTTTTTAGGATACGCAAGGCATACTCAGCCATGTAGGCCAATGTTCCAGGTGTCAATTCACTGCTTGTGCTGGGTTGAGGAGCACTTTCTTGCAAATCAACATCACTTGTGTCCCGCAAAAACCCTGTACCTTTGCAACGCCACCAGTTTCTATTGGCCCCTGGGAAGCATCCTTCTCCCATAAATATTCATCCCCATCATCCTCCTCCTCCTCCTCTTCGTCCGCCACCTCGTCCAGGAGAGTTCCCTGAGCAGACAATGGCTGACTGTCATCAAGGCTTCCCTCCTCCTCGGCTGCAGACGCCTGCTCCTTAATGTGCGTCAAACTTTGCATCAGCAGACGCCTTAGTGGGATGCTCATGCTTATGATGGCATCGTCTGCACTTACCAGCCATGTGCATTCCTCAAAACACTGAAGGACTTGACAGAGGTCTTGTAGCTTCGACCACTGCACACAAGACAACTCCATGTCTGCCATCCAAGTGCCTGCCCGTGTATGTGTATACTACCACAAATTAATTACAGCACGCCTCTGTTCGCACAGCCTCTGAACCATGTGCAGTGTGGATTTCCACCTTGTTGCAACGTCGATTATTAGGCGGTGCTCGGGAAGATTCAGCGATCGCTGATGGTTCTGCATATGGCTGGAGTGTACGGGCGACCGGCAGATGTGCTAGCAAAGTCTTCGCACCTTCAGGAGCAGGGCTGGTAACTCCGGATAATTTTTGAGGAAGCACTGCACCACCAGGTTCAAGGTGTGAGCCAGGCAAGGTATGTGTTTCAGTTGTGAAAGGGCTATGACAGCCATAAAATTCCTTCCATTATCACTGACTACCTTGCCTGCCTCAAGATGTACACTGCCCAGCCATGACTGAGTTTGTTGGTGCAAGTACTCAGCCAGTACTTCCGCGGTGTGTCTGTTGTCACCCAAACACTTCATTTGTAACACAGCCTGCTGAAGCTTACCACTAGCTGTTCGATAATGGGACACCTCGTGTGCAACACTGGCAGCTGCGGATGGAGTTGTCGTGCGACTGTGCTGTGTGGACGAGCTTTTGCTTAAAGAGGAGGAGGGGTGGCGACCGCCTACAGCCAACTGTTTCCTAGACCGTGGGCTAGGCAGAACTGTCCCACTATGGCTGTCCCCTGTGGACTCTGCATCCACCACATAAACCCAGTGCACCGTGATGGACATGTAACGTCCCTGGCCATGCCCACTGGTCCATGCATCTGTTGTGAGGTGCACCTTTCCACTGACTGATTGCCTCAGTGCATGAACAATGCAGTCTTTGACATGCTGGTGGAGGGCTGGGATGGCTTTACTCGCAAAGAAGTGCAGACTGGGTAGGTCATAGCGTGGTACTGCGTAGGCCATCAGGTCTTTGAAAGCTTGGCTTTCAACTAACCGGTAGGGCATCATCTCCAATCAGATTAGTATAGCAATGTGGGCGTTCAAACCCTGTGTACACGCATGAGAGGATGAGTACTTTCTTTTCCTAAAGAGAGTCTCTTGTAGGGTGAGCTAGACTGGAGAGCTGCATATGGTGGAACTAGTGGTGGGGGTGGTGGACATGGCGGATTGAGATAGGGTTGGTGATGGTATTCTTGATGTTGGCCTACATACAGTGTTTCCTACAAAGAACCTTGTGATTCCCTGACTGCTTTGGCCTTGCGACGATACCTCCACATTTGCTGCTGGTGGTGTCCTAACCGGTGGGCTTACAGTGAGGGAAGCAATGTAGCGTTGCTGACTACCTTCATTCTGAGCAGGTGCACCAACGGTACGGGACGTTTGGTAGTTAGTCCAGGCTTGCAAGTGCATGCTGGTTAAATGTCTAAGCATGCACGTTGTATTTAAATTTTGAAGATTCTTCCCTCTGCTAAAGGTCTTTGAGCATTTCTTACAGATAACTTTGCACTGATCATTCGGATCTTGGTTAAAAAATTCCCACACTACACTCTTCCTACTATGGAATACCTTTTCAGGCATTGCATGCTGCGCTACTTTCACTGGATGGCCACGCTGTCCTAAAACTGTTTTTGTTTTTGACACACGTTTTTGGCCTGATACGGGCCTGCCAGATGACAGCTGTTGCGATGTAGATGGCTGCTGCGGATCATCCCCCTCCACTTCTGAGCTACTGGCAGCGGCACCCTCTTCCCCCAATGGCTGCCAATCTGGGTCAACAACTGGGTCATCTATCACCTCCTCTTCAATGTCATGTGCACCATCCTCTGTGTCACCATGTAAGGTGCTATAGCGTTCGGGATGGGGCTCCGTAGTGTCATCAGTGTCAGATTCTGGTTCAGTACACTGCGAGGGCAATGTAGTGATCTAAGTCAATGGAACAGCATAATAATCTAGCTGTGGCTGTGTGTCAGTGCACTCCATGACCGATTCATCTTGTAATGGGCAGTTAACAATTTCCTTTTCTAAACCAGGCACGGTATGTGTAAAGAGCTCCATGGAGTAACCTGTAGTGTCGCCTGACGCATCCTTCACTTTTGGTTTGGGTGAAGGACACAAGGAAGTGACTTGTTCCTGACCGGGAGCATCCACTGACGACTCGCTGCTTTTATATTTGGAACTTTCTGAAGAGGAGGCGAAAGAGCTAGAGGCTGAGTCAGCAAGGAAAGCCAAAACTTTTTCCTGCTGCTCCGGCTTTAAAAGCTATCTTCCTACTCCCAGATAAGGGAGCCTTCGGGGCCTTGTGTAGCCAGATGATGACTCTGGCTCAACACCTCCAGCCTTTGGTGCTATTGTGCTTTTCCCACTACCACCAGATGCGCCGCCACCACCATCAGTACCAGCTGGCAACCTACGCACACGGCCTCTTCCACCAGACTTCCTCATTTTTTGGAAAATCTAATCAAAATAACAACCGTTATATGGTACTGTAAAATCAGGTAGAAGGTGTATATAAACTTGTTGAGAATTTAAATCTCTCTTTTTTGGGGGGGAGACAGAACTAGTGTTGAGCATTCCGATGCTGCAAGTATCGGGTATCGGCCGATACTTGCTGTATCGGAATTCCGATACCGGGATTCCGATACTCTTGTGGTATCGGGTATCGGGTATCGGAACAACATTTTATTTTAATTCTCTCTTTTACACATTTTAACATTGTTAAAATGTGTAAAAGAGAGAATTAAAATAAAAAATATCGCTATACTCACCTGTCCGACGCAGCCGGGACCTCAGCGCAGGAACCGGCAGCGTTGTTTGTTTAAAATTCCCGCTTTTACATGGTTACGCGAACTCCCGGCTTGTGATTGGTCAGGGCGCCCATGTTGCCGGGCCGCGGACCAATCACAGCAAGCCGTGACGAAAATACGTCACGGCTTGCTGTGATTGGTCCGCGTCCCGGCAACATGGCCGCCATTAACCAATCACAAGCCGTGACGTCACGGGAGGCTGGACTTGCGCGCTTTTGAAAAAGCGCGCGTGTCCAGCCTCCAGTGACGTCTCGGCTTATGATTGGTTGCGCCGCGATCAACCAATCACAAGCCGGGAGGCTGGACACGCGCGCAATTTTAAAATGCGCGCTTGTCCTGCCTCCCGTGACGTCACGGCTTGTGATTGGTTAATGGCGGCCATGTTGCCGGGCCGCGGACCAATCACAGCAAGCCGTGACGTATTTTCGTCACGGCTTGCTGTGATTGGTCCGCGTCCCGGCAACATGGCGCCGTGACCAATCATAAGCCGGGACGTCACTGGAGGCTGGACACGCGCGCTTTTTCAAAAGCGCGCAAGTCCAGCCTCCCGTGACGTCACGGCTTGTGATTGGTTAATGGCGGCCATGTTGCCGGGACGCGGACCAATCACAGCAAGCCGTGACGTATTTTCGTCACGGCTTGCTGTGATTGGTCCGCGGCCCGGCAACATGGGCGCCCTGACCAATCACAAGCCGGGAGTTCGCGTAACCATGTAAAAGCGGGAATTTTAAACAAACAACGCTGCCGGTTCCTGCGCTGAGGTCCCGGCTGCGTCGGAGAGGTAAAGTATAGCGATATTTTTTATTTTAATTCTTTCTTTTACACATTTATATGGTTCCCAGGGCCTGAAGGAGAGTTTCCTCTCCTTCAGACCCTGGGAACCATCAGGGATACCGTCCGATACTTGAGTCCCATTGACTTGTATTGGTATCGGGTATCGGTATCGGATTGGATCCGATACTTTGCCGGTATCGGCCGATACTTTCCGATACCGATACTTTCAAGTATCGGACGGTATCGCTCAACACTAGACAGAACCAAAACTCAGGCTCTGTGCATAAAACAACACAATGTAAGTGGCAGAAAGTGGCTGGCTGACATACGACAAACTAACAGGACTGAAATATATCCACTTTGTGAGAATTTGAATCTCACTTTTTTGGGGGGAGACTGAACCAAAACTCAGGCCCAGTGTATAAAACAACACAATGTAAGTGGCTGAAAGTGGCTGGCTGATATACGACATACTAACAGGACAGAAGTATATCCACTTTGTGAGAATTTGAATCTCCCTTTTTTTGGAGGGAGACTGAAACAAAACTCAGGCCCAGTGTATAAAACAATGCAATGTAAGTAGCTGAAAGTGCCTGGCTGATATACGACAAACTAACAGGACAGGAGTACATCCACTTCGTGAGAATTTGAATCTCCCTTTTTTTGAGGGGAGACTGAACCAAAACTCAGGCCCAGTGTATAAAACAACGCAATGTAAGTGGCTGAAAGTGGCTGGCTGATATTCGACAAACTAACAGGACAGAAGTATATCCACTTTGTGAGAATTTGAATCTCCCTTTTTTTGGGGGGAGACTGAACCTAAACTCAGGCCCAGTGTATAAAACAACACAATGTAAATTTTTCATTGGCTGAAAAATGGCGCTGAATGCGTCATACGAAACGTGACTTTGGCACGCTGATCACCGACCGCATGGCCGATCCCACACTAGGATCGGGTCGGGTTTCATGAAACCCGACTTTGCCGAAAGTCAGCGATTTTTTAATTTGTCCAATCCGTTTCGCTCAACCCTAATCCAGATGTCCATTTTAATTAGGCCAAGAGACATAGGCCATTGTTATATGAGCCTTTAACGTTGATTCTTGAGTTGACATTTGTTGCAGCATATGGTGTTGTAATCTTGGATGACAAGGACACATGGTAATTGAACAATAGATGTTTGTTAATATGTTGATTACACATTGTGCAGCCGAGCTCATTTGTTCACCTGCAAAACAGAGAATGACAAACTATGCAGATTGATTAAATACTGAAATAATGAGAGTTAAACTCATCCCACCTCACCCCTTACCTGTCGATGACAACCTGAGACACAGATGTGGGTATAAAAAGGGATTTCTATCGTTCTGCAAAAGAATCAGTGAGACTTGAAAGAACAAGAGTCGGGACATCATGACTCCATAAAGGAACACTATACAAGGACCACATGGCTCCATCAAGAGGGACACAGATTTGACATTCTACACGATGTCAGCTTAGAAGACTATGTCCCAACTTGGAGGCATACAGATCTGCTCCATTGACCTTCATTGAACCTTCAAAAACGATTGAGAATCGAGGTTGGAACAATCAGGTCACCCAGCAACATACCTCAATAGACTGTCAGCTTCCTAAGCTTGTCATTACCTCCTCTCTCTGGGTGTCCGCCAAAAGCAGAGTGCCACTAGTGGAGGTAGTCAGCCCTGAAAGCTCTGAAGTCACAGCTACTCTAATCCCGGTGAGCCAGTGGAAGGGTGAGAATTTGCACCATCTGGAGTATTTGCTGGGACTGATCTATATGTTATTGTTAGTTTTGTGGTTCAGTAAAGTATTGCCACACTGTTTTACCCACATCCTGAGCAGGCATTCAGTGTGATGAGCCCTAGTCCAAGCAGTCTGTGGCCAGCGGACTACAGCACCCACTGACGACCTTTGTCTCCATAAGATCTAAGGCAGAAATTGAATCTACAAATGCAGAAGTAGCAATAAAACCAATTTTGGTCTCCAGAGATGCTTGCAGAAATAATTTTTTATATTTGAAGCACTGAATCATAACGTGACCAGAATGACCACAGTACAAACAAAAATGAGCAGGTGCCCCCAGTTCAGTTCCCTCATTGGGACCTTGGCAAGCACCAATTTGCATAGGATCACCCTTGCCTTACAAAGAGAAGGAAGAAGTGACTGGCAAACCTTAAAAGTGTCTTAATTAGAGTTGAGCGACTTTCATTTTTTTAAGATCGAGTCGGGTTTTGTGAAACCCGATTTTGTCCAGAGTCGAGTCGAGTGCAGTCGGACGATTATCGCTAAAAGTCGGGGATCGACCGAAACACGAAACCCAATGCAAGTCAATGGGGAAGCATAGTCGGCAGTGAGTGGAGGCCAGGAAAACACCTACAGTGCCCATTTTAATGCCAAAAACATCCATTCTTGTTTCTGAAGCTTGTCAATCTTAATTAACTTTATAATAATAGTTGGGCATAGGGAATTGGGGGTCATTTGGCAAAAGTTGTGGGGGGAGTAGGGCTGGCTCAAGTTTTTCGTGGGCCCAGGAAATGCGGACTACGTCACGGCGGTGTTGCAGGGAAAGGTAAGTATTTCAACGTTGCAAGTGCTGTGATCCTGAGCAAGCAGGGGGGGCCCACTCGTTCGCATTGGCACTGGCACAGGGCCCCTCAAAGTACAGCGGTGTGTTTGCATGGCGGGGGCGCCTCCCACCAGCAGCGACACTTTTGCGTACTCTGAGGGGCCCTGTGCCAGTGACGTCGCCAACGAGTATGCCCCCCACCTGATGAAGGAACCTGCACTTTCATCTGCACCTTCCTCTCTGTCCCTGTGTAAGGTGGTATAACATGCGGGAAGGGGAACCTTACTTTCAGCAGGGTCAGATTCTGGCTGTGTAGAGTATAAGGGGAATGTAGTGGTGTAGGTCAATGTACCAGCAGACTCATCTAGCAGTGGCTGGGCAATGGGCAGGATGAGGAGGAAACAGATATAGGGCCAAAGAATAAAGTAGGCTAAATGCAGTTCAAAATTGGTAACAGGACTAATCAGGCGGCATTGCTTTGTTCATTGGAGTTCAACTGTAATGAGCGGCAGACACAGTTAGTAGGCCCAAATAATAAAATGTCCTAAATGCAGTTCAAAATTGGTAACAGGACTAAACAGGCGGCATTGCTTTGTTCAGTGGAGGACAACTGTAATGAGCATCAGACACAGATAGTAGGCCCAAATAATAAAGTGGGCTAAATGCAGTTCAAAATTTGTAACAGGACTAAACTGGCGGCATTGCTTTGTTCAGTGGAGGACAACTGTAATGAGCCGCAGACACAGTTAGTAGGCACAAATAATAAAGTGGGCTAAATGCAGTTCAAAATTGGTAACAGGACTAAACAGGCGGCATTGTTTTGTTCATTGGAGGACAACTGTAATGAGCGGCAGACACCGTTAGTAGGCCCAAATAATAATGTGGGCTAAATGCAGTTCAAAATTGGTAACAGGACTAAACAGGTGGCATTGCTTTGTTCCGTGGAGGACAACTGTAATGAGCGGCAGACACGGTTAGTAGGCCCAAATAATAAAGTGGGCAAAATGTCTGCCAATAAATTGTTCATAAATAAACAGGTGGCATAGCTAGGTACAGGGGTGGGCTCCTCTGCTGTGTAGCAAACAGTGGTAGTAGGTGCAAAGTATTAACTGGTCTAAATGGAGGCCAGGGCCCCTGTATATTTTAGCTATCATCTATCATTTCAACAAATTTGTATTGGCAGTGCCATTGAAGGATTTAACAGCACAGACTACACAGTGGTGGAGCAGGGAGAGGTAAGTATTGCAAGTGGTAGAGCACTGTTCGAGCTGGGGGGGAACACTCTCGTGGGCGGCGGTACTGGCACAGGGCCCCTTATATTACGACGGTGTGTCTGACGTTGGTTGTGCACCACCACCATCAGAGACACTTCATTGTACTATCAGGGTCCCTGTGCCAGTGCCGTCACCCAGGGGTGGGCACACCCACCTGTCCAGGCAAATGGCACTCGCACGGGTGCTTGCGCCCGCTCATGGCCACGGCCCTGTGGGGGGAGTCAGCCCATTTAGGGAGGTTTAAAAATGGCCTATGGTGGACATTCAGAAGCTGCAAATGGAGGAATTGGAGCAGTCAGTAAGAGGAGGCCAAAAGCAAGACATTTTTCAGGCAAGCTACATGTCAGCAGGGGAAGGTGGGGCCAAATAATTTGAAATCCATGATTGGTTCATTTTAATGAAGGTTAGATCATCAACATTTCGGGTAGCCAGACGTGTCCTTTTTTTGGTCAGTATTGAACCAGCAGCACTGAAGACTCTTTCTGATAGCACACTAGCCGCAGGGCAAGCGAGCTCCTGTAATGCATATTCTGCCAATTCAGGCCAGGTGTCTATTTTAGATGCCCAGTAATCAAAGGGGAATGACCTGTGAGGGAGAACATCGATAAGGGAGGAAAAGTAGTTCGTAACCATACTGGACAAATGCTGTCTCCTGTCACTTTGAATCGATACAGCAGTACCTGTTGTGTCAGTGGTCATTGCGAAATCACTCCACAACCTGGTCATAAAACCCCTCTGTCCAACGACACTTCGGATTTGTGCACCTCTAACACCTCTGCCATGTTGCCCCCTAAGGCTCGTGTGAGAACCATCACCGCCACTGTGTCCTGGGAATGCCTGAACCAAACGGTCTACAAGAGTTGCTTGTTTGGTAGCCAATATTTGCTCAAGGTTCTTATGTGGCATAATATTTTGTAATTTTTCTTTATATCGTGAATCCAGGAGGCAGGCCAACCAGTAATCGTCATCCGTCATCATTTTGATAATGCGGGGGTCCCTTTTTAGGATACGCAAGGCATACTCAGCCATGTAGGCCAATGTTCCAGGTGTCAATTCACTGCTTGTGCTGGGTTGAGGAGCACTTTCTTGCAAATCAACATCACTTGTGTCCCGCAAAAACCCTGTACCTTTGCAACGCCACCAGTTTCTATTGGCCCCTGGGAAGCATCCTTCTCCCATAAATATTCATCCCCATCATCCTCCTCCTCCTCCTCTTCGTCCGCCACCTCGTCCAGGAGAGTTCCCTGAGCAGACAATGGCTGACTGTCATCAAGGCTTCCCTTCTCCTCGGCTGCAGACGCCTGCTCCTTAATGTGCGTCAAACTTTGCATCAGCAGACGCCTTAGTGGGATGCTCATGCTTATGATGGCATCGTCTGCACTTACCAGCCATGTGCATTCCTCAAAACACTGAAGGACTTGACAGAGGTCTTGTAGCTTCGACCACTGCACACAAGACAACTCCATGTCTGCCATCCAAGTGCCTGCCCGTGTATGTGTATCCTACCACAAATTAATTACAGCACGCCTCTGTTCGCACAGCCTCTGAACCATGTGCAGTGTGGATTTCCACCTTGTTGCAACGTCGATTATTAGGCGGTGCTCGGGAAGATTCAGCGATCGCTGATGGTTCTGCATATGGCTGGAGTGTACGGGCGACCGGCAGATGTGCTAGCAAAGTCTTCGCACCTTCAGGAGCAGGGCTGGTAACTCCGGATAATTTTTGAGGAAGCACTGCACCACCAGGTTCAAGGTGTGAGCCAGGCAAGGTATGTGTTTCAGTTGTGAAAGGGCTATGACAGCCATAAAATTCCTTCTATTATCACTGACTACCTTGCCTGCCTCAAGATGTACACTGCCCAGCCATGACTGAGTTTGTTGGTGCAAGTACTCAGCCAGTACTTCCGCGGTGTGTCTGTTGTCACCCAAACACTTCATTTGTAACACAGCCTGCTGAAGCTTACCACTAGCTGTTCGATAATGGGACACCTCGTGTGCAACACTGGCAGCTGCGGATGGAGTTGTCGTGCGACTGTGCTGTGTGGACGAGCTTTTGCTTAAAGAGGAGGAGGGGTGGCGACCGCCTACAGCCAACTGTTTCCTAGACCGTGGGCTAGGCAGAACTGTCCCACTATGGCTGTCCCCTGTGGACTCTGCATCCACCACATAAACCCAGTGCACCGTGATGGACATGTAACGTCCCTGGCCATGCCCACTGGTCCATGCATCTGTTGTGAGGTGCACCTTTCCACTGACTGATTGCCTCAGTGCATGAACAATGCAGTCTTTGACATGCTGGTGGAGGGCTGGGATGGCTTTACTCGCAAAGAAGTGCAGACTGGGTAGGTCATAGCGTGGTACTGCGTAGGCCATCAGGTCTTTGAAAGCTTGGCTTTCAACTAACCGGTAGGGCATCATCTCCAATCAGATTAGTATAGCAATGTGGGCGTTCAAACCCTGTGTACACGCATGAGAGGATGAGTACTTTCTTTTCCTAAAGAGAGTCTCTTGTAGGGTGAGCTAGACTGGAGAGCTGCATATGGTGGAACTAGTGGTGGGGGTGGTGGACATGGCGGATTGAGATAGGGTTGGTGATGGTATTCTTGATGTTGGCCTACATACAGTGTTTCCTACAAAGAACCTTGTGATTCCCTGACTGCTTTGGCCTTGCGACGATACCTCCACATTTGCTGCTGGTGGTGTCCTAACCGGTGGGCTTACAGTGAGGGAAGCAATGTAGCGTTGCTGACTACCTTCATTCTGAGCAGGTGCACCAACGGTACGGGACGTTTGGTAGTTAGTCCAGGCTTGCAAGTGCATGCTGGTTAAATGTCTAAGCATGCACGTTGTATTTAAATTTTGAAGATTCTTCCCTCTGCTAAAGGTCTTTGAGCATTTCTTACAGATAACTTTGCACTGATCATTCGGATCTTGGTTAAAAAATTCCCACACTACACTCTTCCTACTATGGAATACCTTTTCAGGCATTGCATGCTGCGCTACTTTCACTGGATGGCCACGCTGTCCTAAAACTGTTTTTGTTTTTGACACACGTTTTTGGCCTGATACGGGCCTGCCAGATGACAGCTGTTGCGATGTAGATGGCTGCTGCGGATCATCCCCCTCCACTTCTGAGCTACTGGCAGCGGCACCCTCTTCCCCCAATGGCTGCCAATCTGGGTCAACAACTGGGTCATCTATCACCTCCTCTTCAATGTCATGTGCACCATCCTCTGTGTCACCATGTAAGGTGCTATAGCGTTCGGGATGGGGCTCCGTAGTGTCATCAGTGTCAGATTCTGGTTCAGTACACTGCGAGGGCAATGTAGTGATCTAAGTCAATGGAACAGCATAATAATCTAGCTGTGGCTGTGTGTCAGTGCACTCCATGACCGATTCATCTTGTAATGGGCAGTTAACAATTTCCTTTTCTAAACCAGGCACGGTATGTGTAAAGAGCTCCATGGAGTAACCTGTAGTGTCGCCTGACGCATCCTTCACTTTTGGTTTGGGTGAAGGACACAAGGAAGTGACTTGTTCCTGACCGGGAGCATCCACTGACGACTCGCTGCTTTTATATTTGGAACTTTCTGAAGAGGAGGCGAAAGAGCTAGAGGCTGAGTCAGCAAGGAAAGCCAAAACTTTTTCCTGCTGCTCCGGCTTTAAAAGCTATCTTCCTACTCCCAGATAAGGGAGCCTTCGGGGCCTTGTGTAGCCAGATGATGACTCTGGCTCAACACCTCCAGCCTTTGGTGCTATTGTGCTTTTCCCACTACCACCAGATGCGCCGCCACCACCATCAGTACCAGCTGGCAACCTACGCACACGGCCTCTTCCACCAGACTTCCTCATTTTTTGGAAAATCTAATCAAAATAACAACCGTTATATGGTACTGTAAAATCAGGTAGAAGGTGTATATAAACTTGTTGAGAATTTAAATCTCTCTTTTTTGGGGGGGAGACAGAACCAAAACTCAGGCTCTGTGCATAAAACAACACAATGTAAGTGGCAGAAAGTGGCTGGCTGACATACGACAAACTAACAGGACTGAAATATATCCACTTTGTGAGAATTTGAATCTCACTTTTTTGGGGGGAGACTGAACCAAAACTCAGGCCCAGTGTATAAAACAACACAATGTAAGTGGCTGAAAGTGGCTGGCTGATATACGACATACTAACAGGACAGAAGTATATCCACTTTGTGAGAATTTGAATCTCCCTTTTTTTGGAGGGAGACTGAAACAAAACTCAGGCCCAGTGTATAAAACAATGCAATGTAAGTAGCTGAAAGTGCCTGGCTGATATACGACAAACTAACAGGACAGGAGTACATCCACTTCGTGAGAATTTGAATCTCCCTTTTTTTGAGGGGAGACTGAACCAAAACTCAGGCCCAGTGTATAAAACAACGCAATGTAAGTGGCTGAAAGTGGCTGGCTGATATACGACAAACTAACAGGACAGAAGTATATCCACTTTGTGAGAATTTGAATCTCCCTTTTTTTGGGGGGAGACTGAACCTAAACTCAGGCCCAGTGTATAAAACAACACAATGTAAATTTTTCATTGGCTGAAAAATGGCGCTGAATGCGTCATACGAAACGTGACTTTGGCACGCTGATCACCGACCGCATGGCCGATCCCACACTAGGATCGGGTCGGGTTTCATGAAACCCGACTTTGCCGAAAGTCAGCGATTTTTTAATTTGTCCAATCCGTTTCGCTCAACCCTAATCCAGATGTCCATTTTAATTAGGCCAAGAGACATAGGCCATTGTTATATGAGCCTTTAACGTTGATTCTTGAGTTGACATTTGTTGCAGCATATGGTGTTGTAATCTTGGATGACAAGGACACATGGTAATTGAACAATAGATGTTTGTTAATATGTTGATTACACATTGTGCAGCCGAGCTCATTTGTTCACCTGCAAAACAGAGAATGACAAACTATGCAGATTGATTAAATACTGAAATAATGAGAGTTAAACTCATCCCACCTCACCCCTTACCTGTCGATGACAACCTGAGACACAGATGTGGGTATAAAAAGGGATTTCTATCGTTCTGCAAAAGAATCAGTGAGACTTGAAAGAACAAGAGTCGGGACATCATGACTCCATAAAGGAACACTATACAAGGACCACATGGCTCCATCAAGAGGGACACAGATTTGACATTCTACACGATGTCAGCTTAGAAGACTATGTCCCAACTTGGAGGCATACAGATCTGCTCCATTGACCTTCATTGAACCTTCAAAAACGATTGAGAATCGAGGTTGGAACAATCAGGTCACCCAGCAACATACCTCAATAGACTGTCAGCTTCCTAAGCTTGTCATTACCTCCTCTCTCTGGGTGTCCGCCAAAAGCAGAGTGCCACTAGTGGAGGTAGTCAGCCCTGAAAGCTCTGAAGTCACAGCTACTCTAATCCCGGTGAGCCAGTGGAAGGGTGAGAATTTGCACCATCTGGAGTATTTGCTGGGACTGATCTATATGTTATTGTTAGTTTTGTGGTTCAGTAAAGTATTGCCACACTGTTTTACCCACATCCTGAGCAGGCATTCAGTGTGATGAGCCCTAGTCCAAGCAGTCTGTGGCCAGCGGACTACAGCACCCACTGACGACCTTTGTCTCCATAAGATCTAAGGCAGAAATTGAATCTACAAATGCAGAAGTAGCAATAAAACCAATTTTGGTCTCCAGAGATGCTTGCAGAAATAATTTTTTATATTTGAAGCACTGAATCATAACGTGACCAGAATGACCACAGTACAAACAAAAATGAGCAGGTGCCCCCAGTTCAGTTCCCTCATTGGGACCTTGGCAAGCACCAATTTGCATAGGATCACCCTTGCCTTCCAAAGAGAAGGAAGAAGTGACTGGCAAACCTTAAAAGTGTCTTAATTAGAGTTGAGCGACTTTCATTTTTTTAAGATCGAGTCGGGTTTTGTGAAACCCGATTTTGTCCAGAGTCGAGTCGAGTGCAGTCGGACGATTATCGCTAAAAGTCGGGGATCGACCGAAACACGAAACCCAATGCAAGTCAATGGGGAAGCATAGTCGGCAGTGAGTGGAGGCCAGGAAAACACCTACAGTGCCCATTTTAATGCCAAAAACATCCATTCTTGTTTCTGAAGCTTGTCAATCTTAATTAACTTTATAATAATAGTTGGGCATAGGGAATTGGGGGTCATTTGGCAAAAGTTGTGGGGGGAGTAGGGCTGGCTCAAGTTTTTCGTGGGCCCAGGAAATGCGGACTACGTCACGGCGGTGTTGCAGGGAAAGGTAAGTATTTCAACGTTGCAAGTGCTGTGATCCTGAGCAAGCAGGGGGGGCCCACTCGTTCGCATTGGCACTGGCACAGGGCCCCTCAAAGTACAGCGGTGTGTTTGCATGGCGGGGGCGCCTCCCACCAGCAGCGACACTTTTGCGTACTCTGAGGGGCCCTGTGCCAGTGACGTCGCCAACGAGTATGCCCCCCACCTGATGAAGGAACCTGCACTTTCATCTGCACCTTCCTCTCTGTCCCTGTGTAAGGTGGTATAACATGCGGGAAGGGGAACCTTACTTTCAGCAGGGTCAGATTCTGGCTGTGTAGAGTATAAGGGGAATGTAGTGGTGTAGGTCAATGTACCAGCAGACTCATCTAGCAGTGGCTGGGCAATGGGCAGGATGAGGAGGAAACAGATATAGGGCCAAAGAATAAAGTAGGCTAAATGCAGTTCAAAATTGGTAACAGGACTAAACAGGCGGCATTGCTTTGTTCAGTGGAGTAGCAAACCCAAGAGCAGCAGACACTGTTTCAAGGGCCTAACCACACTAGTAGGCCAAATGCAGTTTAATATCTGATAGTATAGGGCGAAAGCCAGAATGTGGAAGCTCAGCTTTGTTCAGTTGAGGACAACACCAGGCAGGGGCAGACAGACACCTTTAGTAGGCCGGAACAGCCAATTTTTTAAAAAAAACAGCAGTTAGTAAGAGGCAGAAGGTAGAAGCTCAGCTTTATTCAGTTGAGGACAACACCAGGCAGGGGCAGACCCCTTTAGTAGGCCGGAACAGCCAATTGCATTTTTAAAAATGGTAATTTGGAACTGAAGGTTGAAGCTCAGCTTTATTCAGTTGAGGACAACACCAGGCAGGGGCAGACAGACACCTTTAGTAGGCCGGAACAGCCAATTTTTTTAAAAAACAGCAGTTAGTAAGAGGCAGAAGGTAGAAGCTCAGCTTTATTCAGTTGAGGACAACACCAGGCAGGGGCAGACAGACACCTTTAGTAGGCCGGAACAGCCAATTGCATTTTTAAAAATGGTAATTTGGAACAGAAGGTAGAAGCTCAGCTTTATTCAGTTGAGGACAACACCAGGCAGGGGCAGACTGTTGTGAATTTGCTTTTTGCTCCCTCTAGTGGTTACTAGTTTTTTGACTCTGGTTTTTCTGTCATTCCTTTTATCCGCACCTGGGTCGTTAGTTAGGGGTGTTGCTATATAAGCTCCCTGGACCTTCAGTTCTATGCCTGGCAACGTAGTTATCAGAGCTAGTCTGCCGTGCTCTTGTCTACTGATCCTGGTTCCAGTTATATCAGCTAAGTCTGCCTTTTGCTTTTTGCTATTTGTTTTGGTTTTGTATTTTTGTCCAGCTTGTTCCTAATCTATATCCTGACCTTTGCTGGAAGCTCTAGGGGGCTGGTGTTCTCCCCCCGGACCGTTAGACGGTTCGGGGGTTCTTGAATTTCCAGTGTGGATTTTGATAGGGTTTTTGTTGACCATATAAGTTACCTTTCTTTATTCTGCTATCAGTAAGCGGGCCTCTCTGTGCTAAACCTGGTTCATTTCTGTGTTTGTCATTTCCTCTTACCTCACCGTCATTATTTGTGGGGGGCTTCTATCCAGCTTTGGGGTCCCCTTCTCTGGAGGCAAGAAAGGTCTTTGTTTTCCTCTACTAGGGGTAGCTAGATTCTCTGGCTGGCGCGTGTCATCTAGAATCAACGTAGGAATGATCCCCGGCTACTTCTAGTGTTGGCGTTAGGAGTAGATATATGGTCAACCCAGTTACCACTGCCCTATGAGCTGGATTTTTGTATTCTGCAGACTTCCACGTTCCTCTGAGACCCTCGCCATTGGGGTCATAACAGTTTGCCAGGCCAGTATTAAATGTTTAATGCATTGCAGAAGAGGGATTATAAGAAAGAAGATTCTGAGTTTTTTTTTTTTTTTTTCTTCTTCCCCTTTACCTCAGAGTGGCTATGCTTGCTGCAGACATGAATGTCCAGACCTTGATTACAAGTGTGGACCAGCTGGCTACTCGTGTGCAGGGCATACAAGACTATGTTATCAGAAATCCTAGGTCAGAACCTAAAATACCGATTCCTGAACTGTTTTCCGGAGACAGGTTTAAGTTTAGGAATTTCATGAATAATTGTAAATTGTTTTTGTCCCTGAGACCCTGTTCATCTGGAGATTCTGCTCAGCAAGTAAAAATTGTTATTTCGTTCTTACGGGGCGACCCTCAGGATTGGGCTTTTTCGCTGGCGCCAGGAGATCCGGCATTGGCTGATCTTGATGCGTTTTTTCTGGCGCTCGGTTTACTTTATGAGGAACCCAATCTTGAGATTCAGGCAGAAAAGGCCTTGCTGGCTATGTCTCAGGGGCAGGACGAGGCTGAAGTGTATTGCCAAAAATTTCGGAAATGGTCCGTGCTGACACATTGGAACGAGTGTGCACTGGCCGCTAATTTTAGAAATGGCCTTTCTGAAGCCATTAAGAATGTTATGGTGGGTTTTCCCATTCCCACAGGTCTGAATGATACTATGGCACTGGCTATTCAAATTGACCGGCGGTTGCGGGAGCGCAAAACCGCAAATTCCCTCATGGTGTTGTCTGAACAGACACCTAATTCGGTGCAATGTGATAGAAAAAACGCAAATTCCCTCATGGTGTTGTCTGAACAGACACCTGATTTAATGCAATGTGATAGAATCCTGACTAGAAATGAGCGGAAAATTCATAGACGCCGGAATGGCTTGTGCTACTACTGTGGTGATTCTACACATGTTATCTCAGCATGCTCTAAACGTATAGCTAAGGTTGTTAGTCCTGTCACCGTTGGTAATTTGCAACCTAAATTTATTCTGTCTGTAACTTTGATTTGCTCACTGTCATCTTATCCTGTCATGGCGTTTGTAGATTCAGGTGCTGCCCTGAGTCTCATGGATCTCTCATTTGCTAAGCGCTGTGGTTTTACTCTTGAACCATTAGAAAATCCTATTCCTCTTAGGGGTATTGATGCTACACCATTGGCAGCAAATAAACCGCAGTATTGGACTCAGGTTACCATGTGCATGACTCCTGAACACCGCGAGGTGATACGTTTCCTGGTTTTACATAAAATGCATGATTTGGTTGTTTTAGGGCTGCCATGGTTACAGACCCATAATCCAGTCCTGGACTGGAAGGCTATGTCAGTCTCAAGTTGGGGCTGTCGTGGTATTCATGGGGATTCCCTGCCTGTGTCTATTGCTTCTTCTACGCCTTCGGAAGTTCCGGAGTATTTGTCTGATTATCAGGATGTCTTCAGTGAGTCTGAGTCCAGTGCACTGCCTCCTCATAGGGACTGTGACTGTGCTATAGATTTGATCCCAGGCAGTAAATTTCCTAAGGGAAGACTGTTTAATCTGTCGGTACCTGAACATACCGCTATGCGTTCATATATCAAGGAGTCTCTGGAGAAAGGACATATTCGTCCGTCTTCTTCCCCTCTTGGTGCGGGATTCTTTTTTGTGGCAAAAAAGGACGGATCTTTGAGACCTTGTATTGATTATCGGCTTTTAAATAAGATCACTGTCAAATTTCAGTATCCTTTACCGCTGTTGTCTGACTTGTTTGCCCGGATTAAGGGTGCCAAGTGGTTCACCAAGATAGACCTTCGTGGTGCGTACAACCTTGTGCGCATTAAGCAAGGTGATGAATGGAAAACCGCATTCAATACGCCCGAAGGTCATTTTGAGTACTTGGTGATGCCTTTTGGGCTCTCCAATGCGCCTTCGGTTTTTCAGTCCTTTATGCATGACATTTTCCGGAAGTATCTGGATAAATTTTTGATTGTTTATCTGGATGATATTTTGGTTTTTTCTGATAATTGGGATTCGCATGTGGAGCAGGTCAGGTTGGTCTTTAAAATTTTGCGTGAAAATTCTTTGTTTGTCAAGGGCTCAAAGTGTCTCTTTGGTGTACAGAAGGTTCCCTTTTTGGGGTTCATTTTTTCCCCTTCTGCTGTGGAGATGGACCCAGTCAAGGTCCGAGCTATTCTTGATTGGACTCAGCCCTCGTCAGTTAAGAGTCTTCAGAAGTTCTTGGGCTTCGCTAACTTCTACCGTCGTTTTATCGCTAATTTTTCTAGCATTGTGAAACCTTTGACGGATATGACCAAGAAGGGCTCCGATGTAGCTAACTGGGCTCCTGCTGCCGTGGAGGCTTTCCAGGAGTTGAAACGCCGGTTTACTTCGGCGCCTGTTTTGTGCCAGCCTGACGTCTCACTTCCCTTTCAGGTTGAGGTGGATGCTTCGGAGATTGGGGCAGGGGCCGTTTTGTCGCAGAGAGGCCCTGGTTGCTCTGTTATGAAACCTTGTGCCTTTTTCTCTAGGAAGTTTTCGCCTGCCGAGCGAAATTATGATGTGGGCAATCGGGAGTTGTTGGCCATGAAATGGGCATTTGAGGAGTGGCGTCATTGGCTCGAGGGTGCTAAGCATCGTGTGGTGGTCTTGACTGATCACAAAAATCTGATGTATCTCGAGTCTGCTAAACGCCTTAATCCGAGACAGGCCCGCTGGTCATTGTTTTTCTCCCGCTTTGATTTTGTTGTCTCGTATTTACCAGGTTCAAAGAATGTGAAGGCCGATGCTCTTTCTAGGAGCTTTGTGCCTGATGCTCCTGGAGTCGCTGATCCTGTTGGTATTCTTAAAGATGGAGTTATCTTGTCAGCTATTTCTCCGGATCTGCGACGTGTGTTGCAGAGATTTCAGGCTGATAGGCCTGAGTCTTGTCCACCTGACAGACTGTTTGTCCCGGATAAGTGGACCAGCAGAGTCATTTCCGAGGTTCATTCCTCGGTGTTGGCAGGTCACCCGGGAATTTTTGGCACCAGAGATCTGGTGGCCAGGTCCTTTTGGTGGCCTTCCTTGTCAAGGGATGTGCGGTCATTTGTGCAGTCCTGTGGGACTTGTGCTCGAGCTAAGCCTTGCTGTTCTCGTGCCAGCGGTTTGCTCTTGCCCTTGCCTGTCCCGAAGAGACCTTGGACACATATCTCCATGGATTTCATTTCTGATCTTCCGCTATCTCAGGGCATGTCCGTTATCTGGGTGATATGTGATCGCTTCTCCAAGATGGTCCATTTGGTTCCTTTGCCTAAGCTGCCTTCCTCTTCCGATCTGGTTCCTGTGTTTTTCCAGAACGTGGTTCGTTTGCACGGCATCCCTGAGAATATTGTGTCAGACAGAGGATCACAGTTCGTTTCCAGGTTCTGGCGATCCTTTTGTAGTAGGATGGGCATTGATTTGTCGTTTTCGTCTGCTTTCCATCCTCAGACTAATGGACAGACGGAGCGAACCAATCAGACTTTGGAGGCTTATTTGAGGTGTTTTGTCTCTGCTGATCAGGACGATTGGGTGACATTCTTGCCGTTGGCTGAGTTTGCCCTTAATAATCGGGCTAGTTCCGCCACCTTGGTTTCGCCTTTTTTCTGCAACTCTGGTTTCCATCCTCGCTTTTCTTCGGGTCATGTGGAGCCTTCTGACTGTCCTGGGGTGGATTCTGTGGTGGATAGGTTGCAGCAGATCTGGAATCATGTGGTGGACAACTTGAAGTTGTCACAGGAGAAGGCTCAGCGCTTTGCCAACCGCCGCCGCGGTGTGGGTCCCCGACTACGCGTTGGGGATTTGGTATGGCTTTCTTCCCGCTTTGTTCCTATGAAGGTCTCCTCTCCCAAATTTAAACCTCGTTTTATTGGGCCTTACAAGATATTGGAAATCCTTAATCCTGTATCTTTTCGTCTGGATCTTCCTGTGTCGTTTGCTATTCACAATGTATTTCATAGGTCCTTGTTGCGGCGGTACATTGTGCCTGTAGTTCCTTCTGCTGAGCCTCCTGCTCCGGTGTTGGTTGAGGGCGAGTTGGAGTACGTGGTGGAGAAGATCTTGGATTCTCGCCTCTCCAGGCGGAGGCTTCAGTACCTGGTCAAGTGGAAGGGCTATGGTCAGGAGGATAATTCCTGGGTGGTCGCCTCTGATGTTCATGCGGCCGATTTAGTTCGTGCCTTTCATGCCGCTCATCCTGATCGCCCTGGTGGTCGTGGTGAGGGTTCGGTGACCCCTCACTAAGGGGGGGGTACTGTTGTGAATTTGCTTTTTGCTCCCTCTAGTGGTTACTAGTTTTTTGACTCTGGTTTTTCTGTCATTCCTTTTATCCGCACCTGGGTCGTTAGTTAGGGGTGTTGCTATATAAGCTCCCTGGACCTTCAGTTCTATGCCTGGCAACGTAGTTATCAGAGCTAGTCTGCCGTGCTCTTGTCTACTGATCCTGGTTCCAGTTATATCAGCTAAGTCTGCCTTTTGCTTTTTGCTATTTGTTTTGGTTTTGTATTTTTGTCCAGCTTGTTCCTAATCTATATCCTGACCTTTGCTGGAAGCTCTAGGGGGCTGGTGTTCTCCCCCCGGACCGTTAGACGGTTCGGGGGTTCTTGAATTTCCAGTGTGGATTTTGATAGGGTTTTTGTTGACCATATAAGTTACCTTTCTTTATTCTGCTATCAGTAAGCGGGCCTCTCTGTGCTAAATCTGGTTCATTTCTGTGTTTGTCATTTCCTCTTACCTCACCGTCATTATTTGTGGGGGGCTTCTATCCAGCTTTGGGGTCCCCTTCTCTGGAGGCAAGAAAGGTCTTTGTTTTCCTCTACTAGGGGTAGCTAGATTCTCCGGCTGGCGCGTGTCATCTAGAATCAACGTAGGAATGATCCCCGGCTACTTCTAGTGTTGGCGTTAGGAGTAGATATATGGTCAACCCAGTTACCACTGCCCTATGAGCTGGATTTTTGTATTCTGCAGACTTCCACGTTCCTCTGAGACCCTCGCCATTGGGGTCATAACAGCAGACATTCACCTTTAGTAGGCCGGAACAGCCAATTGCATTTTTAAAAATGGTAATTTGGAACTGAAGGTTGAAGCTCAGCTTTATTCAGTTGAGGACAACACCAGGCAGGGGCAGACAGACACCTTTAGTAGGCCGGAACAGCCAATGGCATTTTTAAAAATGGTAATTTGGAACAGAAGGTTGAAGCACAGCTTTATTCAGTTGCAGCTTCTTGGCAATAATATAAAGAAGACGAGACAGGACAACACTCGTTGGATGCCATATCTGTGTTTTCACTGGAAAAAAAACTGTCATTTAACTACTTGTAGGAGAAAGTTTTTGTAGCTGGAGGCCACTTTTTGTATTGTACCAGTTTTTGGTTGTATGTTTGGAACTGAAGGTTGAAGCTCAGCTTTATTCAGTTGAGGACAACACCAGGCAGGGGCAGACAGACACCTTTAGTAGGCCGGAACAGCCAATGGCATTTTTAAAAATGGTAATTTGGAACAGAACGTAGAAGCTCAGCTTTATTCAGTTGAGGACAACACCAGGCAGGGGCAGACATTCACCTTTAGTAGGCCGGAACAGCCAATTGCATTTTTAAAAATGGTAATTTGGAACTGAAGGTTGAAGCTCAGCTTTATTCAGTTGAGGACAACACCAGGCAGGGGCAGACAGACACCTTTAGTAGGCCGGAACAGCCAATGGCATTTTTAAAAATGGTAATTTGGAACAGAAGGTAGAAGCTCAGCTTTATTCAGTTGAGGACAACACCAGGCAGGGGCAGACATTCACCTTTAGTAGGCCGGAACAGCCAATTGCATTTTTAAAAATGGTAATTTGGAACTGAAGGTTGAAGCTCAGCTTTATTCAGTTGAGGACAACACCAGGCAGGGGCAGACACCTTTAGAAGGACGGAAAAGCCAATTTTTTAAAAAACAGCAGTTAATCTGAGCCAGAAGGTAGAAGCTCAGCTTTATTCAGTTGAGGCCAACTTGAATTAGGGACTGCAGACAGACTTTGCAGGCTGTCCTCTGTGTGGACCATGCATCCAATACATTAACCCATTGAGCCACAAAGGACACGTAACCTTCCGTGGCCAGGCCTACAGGTCCATGTGTCTGTTGTCAGGTATACCTTTGGACTGACAAATTGACAGAATGCAAGGACAATGCGGTCTTTAACATGCAGGTGGAGGGGTGGGATGGCTTTTCTCGCAAAAGAATTGTCAACTGGGTAGCTCATAGCGTGGTATATCGTAGTTCATCCTGGCTTTATTAATATTAAATTAAATTAAAAAATAGGCTCTATGCACTTTATAATTGGTTCCAGGGGTACACGGGCAGCAGTGGTCTGGTCAGTGGAGGCCTAGTGGAAGGAGGGACCGCAGACAGGCTTCGAAGGCCTAACATAATTAAATTGGGCTGGCTGTAGGCACTTTATTATTAGTTACAGGGGTACACGGGCAGCAGTGGTCTGGTCAGTGGAGGCCTAGTGGAAGGAGGGACCGCAGACAGGCTTCGAAGGCCTAACATAATTAAATTGGGCTGGCTGTAGGCACTTTATTATTAGTTCCAGGGGTACACGGGCAGCAGTGGTCTGGTCAGTGGAGGCCTAGTGGAAGGAGGGACCGCAGACAGGCTTCGAAGGCCTAACATAATTAAATTGGGCTGGCTGTAGGCACTGTATTATTAGTTAAAGGGGTACACGGGCAGCAGTGGTCTGGTCAGTGGAGGCCTAGTGGAAGGAGGGACCGCAGATAGGCTTCGAAGGCCTAACATAATTAAATTGGGCTGGCTGTAGGCACTTTATAATTGGTTCCAGGGGTACACGGGCAGCAGTGGTCTGGTCAGTGGAGGCCTAGTGGAAGGAGGGACCGCAGACAGGCTTCGAAGGCCTAACATAATTAAATTGGGCTGGCTGTAGGCACTTTATTATTAGTTACAGGGGTACACGGGCAGCAGTGGTCTGGTCAGTGGAGGCCTAGTGGAAGGAGGGACCGCAGACAGGCTTCGAAGGCCTAACATAATTAAATTGGGCTGGCTGTAGGCACTTTAATATTAGTTCCAGGGGTACACGGGCAGCAGTGGTCTGGTCAGTGGAGGCCTAGTGGAAGGAGGGACCGCAGACAGGCTTCGAAGGCCTAACATAATTAAATTGGGCTGGCTGTAGGCACTTTATTATTAGTTCCAGGGGTACACGGGCAGCAGTGGTCTGGTCAGTGGAGGCCTAGTGGAAGGAGGGACCGCAGACAGGCTTCGAAGGCCTAACATAATTAAATTGGGCTGGCTGTAGGCACTTTATAATTGGTTCCAGGGGTACACGGGCAGCAGTGGTCTGGTCAGTGGAGGCCTAGTGGAAGGAGGGACCGCAGACAGGCTTCGAAGGCCTAACATAATTAAATTGGGCTGGCTGTAGGCACTTTATTATTAGTTCCAGGGGTACACGGGCAGCAGTGGTCTGGTCAGTGGAGGCCTAGTGGAAGGAGGGACCGCAGACAGGCTTCGAAGGCCTAACATAATTAAATTGGGCTGGCTGTAGGCACTTTATAATTGGTTCCAGGGGTACACGGGCAGCAGTGGTCTGGTCAGTGGAGGCCTAGTGGAAGGAGGGACCGCAGACAGGCTTCGAAGGCCTAACATAATTAAATTGGGCTGGCTGTAGGCACTTTATAATTGGTTCCAGGGGTACACGGGCAGCAGTGGTCTGGTCAGTGGAGGCCTAGTGGAAGGAGGGACCGCAGACAGGCTTCGAAGGCCTAACATAATTAAATTGGGCTGGCTGTAGGCACTTTATTATTAGTTACAGGGGTACACGGGCAGCAGTGGTCTGGTCAGTGGAGGCCTAGTGGAAGGAGGGACCGCAGACAGGCTTCGAAGGCCTAACATAATTAAATTGGGCTGGCTGTAGGCACTTTATTATTAGTTCCAGGGGTACACGGGCAGCAGTGGTCTGGTCAGTGGAGGCCTAGTGGAAGGAGGGACCGCAGACAGGCTTCGAAGGCCTAACATAATTAAATTGGGCTGGCTGTAGGCACTTTATTATTAGTTCCAGGGGTACACGGGCAGCAGTGGTCTGGTCAGTGGAGGCCTAGTGGAAGGAGGGACCGCAGACAGGCTTCGAAGGCCTAACATTATTAAATTGGGCTGGCTGTAGGCACTTTATTATTAGTTACAGGGGTACACGGGCAGCAGTGGTCTGGTCAACGGAGGCCGATTGTAATGAGTGTCTGCCAGTTAGTAGTCCAAAACAACAACTAAATGTGAATGTCTCGCATTAAAACAAAACAAAAACACTAAAGGGTGCAATCATTAGGTTCAGGGGTGGGATCCTCTGCGTTGTTTCAGACCTACTAATTTTGCGCAAAGTATTTACTGTGGTAAATAGAGGACACTGCCCCTGACTATGTTAAGTACCATCATACATGTCAACACAATGGTATTGTCAGTGGCAGGTATGGAAGGATGTCAGCGCATAGACTTAACATTGGTGGAAGTGTGAGAGATAACTGTGGAAGTGGTAGAGCAATGTTTGACCTGGGGGTGGGTGAACTCTCTTGTGGCCGGCGTTACAGGCCCAAGGCCCCTCATGTTACAACAGTGTGTCTGACGTTGGGTGCGCACCACCACCACCAGAGACACTTTATTGTACTATGAGGAACCCAGTAGCAATGCCGTCGACCAAAAGCGAGTACACCCACCTCTTCAGACAAACAGCAGTCTCACGGGTGCTTGCGCCAAGTCGCGATACCACGGCCCCGTGTGGGGAGTTTGGCCATTTAGGGAGGTGTAAACATGTCGTATGCTGGACAATCAGCTGCAGCAAATTAGACATTAGAAAAGTAATTCACAGTAGTCCACAGGCAAGAGCTTTTCATAGGAAAGCTAGGTGTCGGCCGGGCAAGGTGGGGCAAAAGATTTCGAAATCCAGTTGTGGTTCATTTTAATGAATGTTAGATCGTCAACATTTTGGGTAGCCAGACGAGTCCTTTTTTCGGTTAATATTGAACCTGCAGCACTGAATACTCTTTCTGATAGGACACTTGCTGCCGGGCAAGCAAGCTCCTGCAATGCATATTCTGCCAATTCTGGCCAGGTGTCTAATTTTGATGCCCAGTAATCAAATGGGAATGACGGTTGAGGGAGAACATCGATAAGGGATGAAAAATAGTTAGTAACCAAACTGGACAAATGTTGTCTCCTGTCACTTTCAATTGATGCAGCAGTACCTGTCCTGTCTGCGGTCATAGCAAAATCACTCCACAACCTGGTCAGAAAACCCCTCTGTCCAACGCCACTTCTGATGTGTGCACCCCTAACACTCCTAGTCTGTTGCCCCCTTGAGCTCGTGTGAGAACGATCACGTGCGCTGTGTGCTGGGAATGCCTGAAGCAAACGGTCAACAAGAGTTGATTGTTTGGTTGCTAATATTAGTTCCAAGTTCTCATGTGGCATAATATTTTGCAATTTGCCTTTATAGCGTGGATCAAGGAGGCAGGCCAACCAGTAATCGTCATCGTTCATCATTTTCGTTATGCGTGTGTCCCTTTTTAGGATACGTAAGGCATAATCCATCATGTGGGCCAAAGTTCCAGTTGTCAAATCTCCGGTTGTGATTGGGTGAGGGGCAGTTGCAGGCAAATCTACGTCACTTGTGTCCCTCAAAAAACCAGAACCCGGCCTTGACACGCAACCAATTTCCAGTGCCCCCGGGAAAGGTTCCGCATTAAAAATATACTCATCCCCATCATCCTCCTCGTCCTCCACCTCCTCTTCGCCCGCTACCTCGTCCTGTACACTGCCCTGACCAGACAATGGCTGACTGTCATCAAGGCTTTCCTCTTCCTCTGGTGCAGACGCCTGCTCCTTTATGTGCGTCAAACTTTGCATCAGCAGACGCATTAGGGGGATGCTCATGCTTATTACGGCGTTGTCTGCACTAACCAGCCGTGTGCATTCCTCAAAACACTGAAGGACTTGACACATGTCTTGTATCTTCGACCACTGCACACCTGACAACTCCATGTCTGCCATCCTACTGCCTGCCCGTGTATGTGTATCCTCCCACAAAAACATAACAGCCCGCCTCTGTTGGCACAGTCTCTGAAGCATGTGCAGTGTTGAGTTCCACCTTGTTGCAACGTCTATGATTAGGCGATGCTGGGGAAGGTTCAAAGACCGCTGATAGGTCTGCATACGGCTGGCGTGTACAGGCGAACGTCGGATATGTGAGCAAAGTCCACGCACTTTGAGGAGCAGGTCGGAGAACCCAGGATAAGTTTTCAATAAGCACTGCACCACCAGGTTTAAGGTGTGAGCCAGGCAAGGAATGTGTTTCAGTTGGGAAAGGGAGATGGCAGCCATGAAATTCCTTCCGTTATCACTAACTACCTTGCCTGCCTCAAGATCTACTGTGCCCAGCCACGACTGCGTTTCTTGTTGCAAGAACTCGGACAGAACTTCCGCGGTGTGTCTGTTGTCGCCCAAACACTTCATAGCCAATACAGCCTGCTGAGGCTTGCCAGTAGCTGGCCCATAATGGGACAACTGGTGTGCAACAGTGTCATCTGCCGATGGAGTGGTTGGCCAACTGCGGTCTGGGGAAGAGCTGTAGCTTCTGCAGGAGGACGAGGAGGAGGAGGAGGAGGGGGTGCGAACGCCTACAGCCAACTGTTTCCTACACCGTGGTGTTGTGAAATTGGATTCTGGGCTCCCCCGGTGGCCACTTGTGGAATTGAACTTGTGTGCATCATCCCCTCTGTTCACCTGCTCCTATCAGGATGTGGGAGTCGCTATATAACCTTGCTCCTCTGTCAGTTTCTTGCCGGTCAACAATGTAATCAGAAGCCTTCTGTGCTTGTTCCTGCTACTAGACAACTCCCAGCTAAGTTGGACTTTTGTCCTTGTGTGTTTTTGCATTTTGTTCCTGTTCACAGCTGCTGTTTCGTTACTGTGTCTGGAAAGCTCTTGTGATCGGAAATTGCCACTCTGGTGTTATGAGTTAATGCTAGAGTCTTAAAGGAATTTCTGGATGGTGTTTTGATAGGGTTTTCTGCTGACCATGAAAGTGTCCTTTCTGTCTTCCTGCTATCTAGAAAGCGGACCTCGATTTTGCTAAACCTATTTTCATACTACGTTTGTCATTTCATCTAAAATCACCGCCAATATATGTGGGGGCCTCTGTCTGCCTTTTGGGGAAAATTTCTCTAGAGGTGAGCCAGGACTGTCTTTTCCTCTGCTAGGATTAGGTAGTTCTCCGGCTGGCGCTGGGCATCTAGGGTTAAAAAACGTAGGCATGCTACCCGGCCACTTCTAGTTGTGCGGCAGGTTTAGTTCATGGTCAGTATAGTTTCCATCTTCCAAGAGCTAGTTCTCATATATGCTGGGCTATGTTCTCTCGCCATTGAGAATCATGACAGTTTGACCGGCCCAAAAAAGGGTTAAATTACTGGCTGAGAAAGGAGAGAAAAAAGAAGTCTGCTACAATTTTTTTTTTTTTTTTTTTCCTCTAGTTCTGAGTGTGCTCTTAATTGAATCACTTGCTAGTCTGCCTATACTGCAGCCTTCCTCTCTTTCTCTCCTTCTAATCCTTGAATGGCTCTGTGTTCACCTGTTTCAAATGGATCTTCAGAGTGTAGCTACAGGTTTGAATAATCTCGCCACAAAGGTACAAAATTTGCAAGATTTTGTTGTTCATGCACCTATGTCTGAGCCTAGAATTCCTTTGCCTGAATTCTTCTCGGGGAATAGATCTCACTTTCAAAATTTTAAAAATAATTGCAAATTGTTTTTGTCCCTGAAGTCTCGCTCTGCCGGAGACCCTGCACAGCAGGTCAGGATTGTAATTTCCTTGCTCCGGGGCGACCCTCAAGACTGGGCTTTTGCATTGGCACCAGGGGATCCTGCGTTGCTCAATGTGGATGCGTTTTTTCTGGCCTTGGGGTTGCTTTATGAGGAACCTCATTTAGAGCTTCAGGCGGAAAAGGCCTTGATGTCCTTGTCTCAGGGGCAAGATGAAGCTGAAATATACTGCCAAAAATTCCGCAAATGGTCTGTGCTTACTCAGTGGAATGAGTGCGCCCTGGCGGCGATTTTCAGAGAAGGTCTCTCTGATGCCATTAAGGATGTTATGGTGGGGTTCCCTGTGCCTGCGAGTCTGAATGAGTCCATGACGATGGCTATTCAGATCGATAGGCGTCTGCGGGAGCGCAAACCTGTGCACCATTTGGCGGTGTCTACTGAGAAAACGCCAGAAAATATGCAATGTGATAGAATTCTGTCCAGAAGCGAGCGGCAGAATTTTAGACGAAAAAATGGGTTGTGCTTCTATTGTGGTGATTCAACTCATGTTATATCAGCATGCTTTAAGCGTACTAAGAAGCCTGACAAGTCTGTTTCAATTAGCACTTTACAGTCTAAGTTTATTCTATCTGTGACCCTGATTTGTTCTTTGTCATCTATTACCGCGGACGCCTATGTCGACTCTGGCGCTGCTTTGAGTCTTATGGATTGGTCCTTTGCCAAACGCTGTGGGTATGATTTGGAGCCACTGGAGGCTCCGATACCTCTGAAAGGGATTGACTCCACCCCATTGGCTAGTAATAAACCACAATACTGGACACAAGTGACTATGCGTGTTAATCCGGATCACCAGGAGGTTATTCGCTTTCTGGTGCTGTATAATCTACATGATGTTTTGGTGCTGGGATTGCCATGGCTGCAATCTCATAACCCAGTCCTCGACTGGAGAGCTATGTCTGTGTTAAGCTGGGGATGTAAAGGAACTCATGGGGACGTACCTTTGGTTTCCATTTCATCATCTATTCCCTCTGAGATTCCTGAATTCTTGTCTGACTTTCGTGACGTTTTTGAAGAACCCAAGGTTGGTTCACTACCTCCGCACCGGGAGTGCGATTGTGCCATAGACTTGATTCCGGGTACTAAATACCCTAAGGGTCGTTTATTTAATCTGTCTGTGCCTGAACACGCTGCTATGCGAGAATATATAAAGGAGTCCTTGGAAAAGGGACATATTCGTCCTTCGTCATCTCCCTTAGGAGCCGGTTTTTTCTTTGTGTCTAAGAAAGACGGCTCTTTGAGGCCGTGTATTGATTATCGACTTTTGAATAAAATCACGGTTAAATATCAATATCCGTTACCACTGCTTACTGATTTGTTTGCTCGTATAAAGGGGGCCAAGTGGTTCTCTAAGATTGATCTCCGTGGGGCGTATAATTTGGTGCGAATCAAGCAGGGGGATGAGTGGAAAACCGCATTTAATACGCCCGAGGGCCATTTTGAGTATTTGGTGATGCCTTTTGGTCTTTCAAATGCCCCTTCAGTCTTCCAGTCCTTTATGCATGACATTTTCCGCGATTATTTGGATAAATTTATGATTGTGTATCTGGATGATATTCTGATTTTTTCGGATGACTGGGACTCTCATGTCCAGCAGGTCAGGAGGGTTTTTCAGGTTTTGCGGTCTAATTCCTTGTGTGTGAAGGGTTCTAAGTGTGTTTTTGGGGTTCAAAAGATTTCTTTCTTGGGATACATTTTTTCCCCCTCTTCCATCGAGATGGATCCTGTCAAGGTTCAGGCTATTGGTGATTGGACGCAACCCTCTTCTCTTAAGAGTCTTCAGAAATTTTTGGGCTTTGCTAACTTTTATCGTCGATTTATTGCTGGTTTTTCTGATGTTGTAAAACCATTGACTGATTTGACTAAGAAGGGTGCTGATGTTGCTGATTGGTCCCCTGATGCTGTGGAGGCCTTTCGGGAGCTCAAGCGCCGCTTTTCTTCCGCCCCAGTGTTGCGTCAGCCTGATGTTGCTCTTCCTTTTCAGGTTGAGGTCGACGCTTCTGAAATCGGAGCTGGGGCGGTGTTGTCGCAGAGAAGTTCCGACTGCTCCGTGATGAGACCTTGTGCTTTTTTTTCCCGTAAATTTTCGCCCGCCGAGCGGAATTATGATATTGGGAATCGGGAGCTTTTGGCCATGAAGTGGGCTTTTGAGGAGTGGCGTCACTGGCTTGAGGGGGCCAGACATCAGGTGGTGGTATTGACTGACCACAAAAATTTAATTTACCTTGAGTCTGCCAGGCGCCTGAATCCTAGACAGGCGCGCTGGTCGTTGTTTTTCTCTCGGTTTAATTTTGTGGTGTCGTACCTACCGGGTTCTAAGAATGTTAAGGCGGATGCCCTTTCTAGGAGTTTTGAGCCTGACTCCCCTGGTAATTCTGAGCCCACAGGTATCCTTAAAGATGGAGTGATATTGTCTGCCGTTTCTCCAGACCTGCGGCGGGCCTTGCAGGAGTTTCAGGCGGATAGACCTGATCGTTGCCCACCTGGTAGACTGTTTGTTCCTGATGATTGGACCAGTAGAGTCATCTCTGAGGTTCATTCTTCTGCGTTGGCAGGTCATCCTGGAATCTTTGGTACCAGGGATTTGGTGGCAAGGTCCTTCTGGTGGCCTTCCCTGTCACGAGATGTGCGAGGCTTTGTGCAGTCTTGTGACGTTTGTGCTCGGGCCAAGCCTTGTTGTTCTCGGGCTAGTGGATTGTTGTTGCCCTTGCCTATCCCGAAGAGGCCTTGGACGCACATCTCGATGGATTTTATTTCGGATCTGCCTGTTTCTCAGAAGATGTCTGTCATCTGGGTGGTGTGTGACCGTTTCTCTAAGATGGTCCATCTGGTTCCCTTGCCTAAGTTGCCTTCTTCTTCCGAGTTGGTTCCTCTGTTTTTTCAAAATGTTGTTCGTTTGCATGGTATTCCTGAGAATATCGTTTCTGACAGAGGGACCCAATTCGTGTCTAGATTTTGGCGGGCATTCTGTGCTAGGATGGGCATAGATTTGTCTTTTTCGTCTGCTTTCCATCCTCAGACTAATGGCCAGACCGAGCGGACTAATCAGACCTTGGAGACATATTTGAGGTGTTTTGTGTCTGCGGATCAGGATGATTGGGTTGCTTTTTTGCCTTTGGCGGAGTTCGCCCTCAATAATCGGGCCAGCTCTGCCACCTTGGTGTCCCCGTTTTTCTGTAATTTGGGGTTTCATCCTCGATTTTCCTCCGGTCAAGTGGAATCTTCGGATTGTCCTGGAGTGGATGCTGTGGTGGAGAGGTTGCATCAGATTTGGGGGCAGGTGGTGGACAATTTGAAGTTGTCCCAGGAGAAGACTCAGCTTTTTGCCAACCGCCGTCGTCGTGTTGGTCCTCGGCTTTGTGTTGGGGACTTGGTGTGGTTGTCTTCTCGTTTTGTCCCTATGAGGGTTTCTTCTCCTAAGTTTAAGCCTCGGTTCATCGGCCCGTACAAGATATTGGAGATTCTTAACCCTGTGTCCTTCCGTTTGGACCTCCCTGCATCCTTTTCGATTCATAATGTTTTTCATCGGTCATTGTTGCGCAGGTATGAGGTACCGGTTGTGCCTTCCGTTGAGCCTCCTGCTCCGGTGTTGGTTGAGGGTGAGTTGGAGTACGTTGTGGAAAAGATCTTAGACTCTCGTGTTTCCAGACGGAGACTCCAGTATCTGGTCAAATGGAAGGGATACGGTCAGGAGGATAATTCTTGGGTCACTGCCTCTGATGTTCATGCCTCCGATCTTGTCCGTGCCTTTCATAGGGCTCATCCTGATCGCCCTGGTGGTTCTGGTGAGGGTTCGGTGCCCCCTCCTTGAGGGGGGGGTACTGTTGTGAAATTGGATTCTGGGCTCCCCCGGTGGCCACTTGTGGAATTGAACTTGTGTGCATCATCCCCTCTGTTCACCTGCTCCTATCAGGATGTGGGAGTCGCTATATAACCTTGCTCCTCTGTCAGTTTCTTGCCGGTCAACAATGTAATCAGAAGCCTTCTGTGCTTGTTCCTGCTACTAGACAACTCCCAGCTAAGTTGGACTTTTGTCCTTGTGTGTTTTTGCATTTTGTTCCTGTTCACAGCTGCTGTTTCGTTACTGTGTCTGGAAAGCTCTTGTGATCGGAAATTGCCACTCTGGTGTTATGAGTTAATGCTAGAGTCTTAAAGGAATTTCTGGATGGTGTTTTGATAGGGTTTTCTGCTGACCATGAAAGTGTCCTTTCTGTCTTCCTGCTATCTAGAAAGCGGACCTCGATTTTGCTAAACCTATTTTCATACTACGTTTGTCATTTCATCTAAAATCACCGCCAATATATGTGGGGGCCTCTGTCTGCCTTTTGGGAAAATTTCTCTAGAGGTGAGCCAGGACTGTCTTTTCCTCTGCTAGGATTAGGTAGTTCTCCGGCTGGCGCTGGGCATCTAGGGTTAAAAAACGTAGGCATGCTACCCGGCCACTTCTAGTTGTGCGGCAGGTTTAGTTCATGGTCAGTATAGTTTCCATCTTCCAAGAGCTAGTTCTCATATATGCTGGGCTATGTTCTCTCGCCATTGAGAATCATGACACCGTGGGCTAGGCACAACTGTCCCGAAATTGATGTCCCCTGTGGACCCTGCATCCACCACATTCACCCAGTGTGCCGTGATGGACACATAACGTCCCTGGCCATGCCTACTGGTCCATGCATCTGTTGTCAGGTGCACCTTTGTACTCACAGATTGCCTGAGTGCATGGACGATGCGCTGTTTAACATGCTGGTGCAGGGCTGGGATGGCTTTTCTGGAAAAAAAGTGTCGACTGGGTAGCTCGTATCGTGGTTCAGCGTACTCCATCAGGGCTTTGAAAGCTTCGCTTTCAACTAACCGGTAGGGCATCATCTCTAACGAGATTAGTCTAGCTATGTGGGCGTTAAAACCCTGTGTACGCGGATGCGAGGATAAGTACTTCCTTTTTCTAACCAGAGTCTCATGTAGTGTGAGCTGAACTGGAGAGATGGAGATCGTGGAACTTGCGGGTGTGCCGGTGGACATGGCAGACTGAGAGACGGTTGGAGACGGTATTGTTTCCGCCGGTGCCCTAGATGCAATATTTCCGCCTACAAAACTGGTGATTCCCTGACCCTGACTGCTTTTGGCTGGCAAAGAAACCTGCACAGATACTGCCGGTGGTGCGGAAAATGGTGGCCTTACAGTGACGGAAGGGATGTTGCGTTGATGACTAGCTTCATTGGCCGAGGGTGCTACAACCTTAAGGGACGTTTGGTAGTTAGTCCAGGCTTGAAAATGCATGGTGGTTAAGTGTCTATGCATGCAACTAGTATTGAGACTTTTCAGATTCTGTCCTCTGCTTAAGCTAGTAGAACATTTTTGACAGATGACTTTGCGCTGATCAATTGGATGTTGTTTAAAAAAATGCCAGACTGCACTCTTCCTAGCATCGGATCCCTTTTCAGGGATTGCAGACTGAGCTTTAACCGGATGGCAACGCTGTGCTCCAACAGGTTTTGGCTTTGACACGCGTTTTGGGCCAGATAGGGGCCCGGCAGATGGAACCTGTTGCGATGTTGATGCCTGCTGCGGCCCCTCCTCCACCTCCGCTTCTGAACTACTGCTGCCTGCACCCTGTTCCCCCAATGGCTGCCAATTGGGGTCAACAACCGGGTCATCTATTACCTCCTCTTCGAGCTCGTGTGCAACTTCGTCTGTGTCACTGTGTCGGTCTGTGGTATAGCGTTCGTGGCGGGGCAACATAGTCTCATCAGGGTCTGATTGTGGATCTGTACCCTGAGAGGGCAATGTGGTGGTCTGAGTCAAAGGAGCAGCATAGTACTCTGGCTGTGGCTGTGCATCAGTGCACGCCATGTCAGAATCTACTTGTAATGGGCATGGCCTGTTAAGTGTTTCACTTTCTAAGCCAGGGACGGTATGTGTAAAGAGCTCCATGGAGTGACCCGTTGTGTCGCCTGCTGCATCCTTCTCTCTTGTTGTAGTTTTTGCTGAGGAGGACAAGGAAGCGACTTGTCCCTGACCGTGAACATCCACAAGCGACGCGCTGCTTTTACATTTACCAGTTTCAGAAGAGGAGGCAAAAGAGCTAGAGGCTGAGTCTGCAATGTAAGCCAAAACTTGCTCCGGCTTTAAAAGCGTTTTTCCTACTCCCAGAAAAGAGAGCGTTCGAGGCCTTGTGTAGCCAGACGACGAAACTGGCTCCACAGCTCCAGACTTAGGTGGAATATTTTTATCCCCACGACCACCTGATGCTCCACTACCACTACCATCATTACCAGCTGACAATGAACGCCCACGGCCACGACCTCTTGCACCAGACTTCCTCATTGTTTTAAAAAATTAACCAAAGTAACTTTATTTGTTGCTGTCAAACAACTTACACGGTGAGCTATAACTTCAGTATGATTTCTATATCCCTTAACAGGTTGGTGAGACCACAAGGAAAATCAGGCACAATGTTACACACTCTGTTTTCTGTGGCACAAAATCACAGAGATGACACACACGCAGGACTGTCACTCAAGCACTAATGTCAATATTATTCTCCCACCTAATTTTTTTTTTTTTTTTTTTCTCAGGGAGACTTTAGAAACCAAATAAGATAAAATGTTTTTTTCAGGGACAATTTAGAAACCAAATACTAATTAAAAAAAATAAATAAAAAAAAATAGCCTTTCTATGGCCCACAATTAGAGAGAGAGAGGTGGCACACCCAGGAGTCAAGACTGGCACACAAGCTGAAAGGGCAATATTACTCTCCCACAGTTTTTTTATGTATTTTTTTTTTTCAGGGAGACTTTAGAAACCCAATAATATTAAAAAAAACAAAAAAATAAATAGGCTTTGTATGGGCCACTGAATGAGAGATGGCACACACAGGCGTGGCACACAAGCCCTGACTGAGGCCAATATTTTTCTCCCACTGATTGATGTAGTGTTTTTGTGTTGAGGTAGATTTTAGAACACAAATCTAGGAAAAAAATAAATAGGCTTTCTATGGCCCACAATTAGAGAGAGAGAGGTGGCACACCCAGGAGTCAAGACTGGCACACAAGCTGAAAGGGCAATATTACTCTCCCACTGTTTTTTTATGTATTTTTTTTTTTTTCACGGAGACTTTAGAAACCCAATAATATTAAAAAAAACTAAAAAATAAATAGGCTTTCTATGGCCCACAATTAGAGAGAGAGAGGTGGCACACCCAGGAGTCAAGACTGGCACACAAGCTGAAAGGGCAATATTACTCTCCCACTGTTTTTTTATTTTTTTTATTTTTTTTTCAGGGAGACTTTAGAAACCCAATAATATTAAAAAAAACAAAAAAATAAATAGGCTTTGTATGGCCCACTGAATGAGAGATGGCACACACAGGAGTGGCACACAAGCCCTGACTGAGGCCAATATTTTTCTCCCACTGATTGATGTAGTGTTTTTGTGTTGAGGTAGATTTTAGAACACAAATCTAGGAAAAAAATAAATAGGCTTTCTATGGCCCACTCAGTGAGAGATGGCACACACAGGGATGGCACTGTAGCAGAAATGCCAATCTTAATCTTCCACAAAAAAAAAAAAAAAAAACAGGGACTGTCCTACTATCTCCCTGCAGTAATGTAAGCCAGGTATGGCAGGCAGCAATAGGAGTGGACTGATGCACAAATTAAATAAAAAGTGTGGACAAACAAAAAAGATAGCTGTGCAGAAAGGAAGGAACAAGAGGATATGTGCTTTGAAAAAAGCAGTTGGTTTCCACAGTGGCGTACACACAGCAATACAGCTATCACGGAGCCTTCTAGGGCAGCCCAATGAGCTACAGCGCTGAGGGAAAAAAAAAAAATAATAGCTTCCACTGTCCCTGCACACCGAAGGTGGTGTTGGACAGTGGAAATTGCTACAGCACAAGCGGTTTGGTGGTTAGTGGACCCTGCCTAACGCTATCCCTGCTTCTGACGAAGTGGCAGCAACCTCTCCCTAAGCTCAGATCAGCAGCAGTAATATGGCGGTCGGCGGGAACGCCCCTTTATAGCCCCTGTGACGCCGCAGACAGCAAGCCAATCACTGCAATGCCCTTCTCTAAGATGGTGGGGACCAGGACCTATGTCATCACGCTGCCCACACTCTGCGTTCACCTTCATTGGCTGAGAAATGGCGCTTTTCGCGTCATTGAAACGCGACTTTGGCGCGAAAGTCGCGTACCGCATGGCCGACAAGCACAGGGGTCGGATCGGGTTTCATGAGACGCCGACTTAGCCAAAAGTCGGCGACTTTTGAAAATGAACGACCCGTTTCGCTCAACCCTAGTCTTAATCCCTGAGAAGTCTGTCTAAACGGACAAATGACAAAAGATGGGCACTTCCAAATCAGGAAACTGGTGTGCACAGGTGAAACCTAAGAGAAGCCATCTCTATACATAACAAACACATAAAGTTGCACTCTGTACAGTAGTGCTAAAGCACATAAATATGAAATATGAATAGCATTACTGCTCTAGATAATAAGAAAAAATGGAGCTACTTATCACATAATTTGGCCAATTCATGCATGCCCAACAGCCAATGACAAGGCGATCTCCGGTTTTACTGGGAACTATCACGATTCCTCCGCTCATTGAGCAATTGCTATGTTGTCCGATGGAAACTGTGTCTTGCTGAAACATCAACGTTTTGATTGACAGCTTGCTGTCCAATCCTGTGATGGGATTCCTGAACTGCCAGGGCATTGATTGACAACTCAGCTTTCCAATCTGTTACTGGGAGGTGAGGGACTATCTCCAGGTGTTCTCTGTTCTGGAGATTGCCCAAGCTATTTAACTGAACTGCCTGCCCCTGATCTCTGACGGACATAGTTTGTGCTTCTTGGTGAGCGTCAGCCTGATTCTGGTGCTCTGAGTTCTGATCTTCTGCTGCCTGACCCTTTGGACCGTATTCTGACTATCCCTTTGTCTTATCCTTTGGCTTTTATCCACTAGCTCTTGCTGTTGACCCTGGACTGTGACCAGACTCACTCCTTTGTCTTTTCCCTTGGCTATCTACATGTTTTCTTGGTATTGATCCCAGAACGTCTGACTTTTTTTGCCTCACGTTCTGTCCGTAAGTAGTGACTAGCATCACACTAGCTAGTTTGAATACCTCTTTAAGGCTAAAGCCTAAATTTATGGGTAGGAAGGATTCTGCTGCAATTAAAACCATTTCAGGCTGAGGCCGGAGTGCATGGTCAGAGAGCTGATATACAAATAAAAAAAGACTGACTGACACTTCCAAATCAGGAAAATGCTGTGTATAGGTGTAAACTAAGAGCAGGCATCTATATACATAACAGACACATAAAGTAGCACTCTGTAGTGCTAAAGCATGTAAATATGAAATGATCAAAATGTTCTGTCCCCACATGAGGCGAATGGAGGTGTGGTTGACTAATAGGTGTAGTGAGAGAGATTCGCACCTTCAATTTTCCTTGATGTGAGGCAGACAGTACCAATGCTATTCAGCGTCCGGAGAGATGATGCACACCAGGGATTGTGCAATCCAGACTTGTTTATTTGGAAATCTGGACATACAGTGTGGTATACAGTAACTTCTCCAGAGTTGAGTCAAGTATAGCAAGTGTATTTGTGACAGCGAGTGAGCAGCAAGAGGTCGAAAGACTGATGCCTTCCTAAGCCTGGTTCAAGCGTGTCCTCTCACAACAGCATGTAAACTAAAAATGAAATGGCTGCCAGAGGAAGAGAAGACTTGACCCCTGTACCGGAAGTGGAAGACATGCCCACAAGAATTAATTAATAACAAGCTGCCATATGGAAAAAGGCCATTGGGTGGCAGCAGAGCAGAAATGTAAGAACATACATAGCATGAGATACACATAAAACTGAAGAACATAACTTACATGGAACAGCACACTCCCCTTCTGAAATTCCGTAAGGTATTTCACTATATTAATGTCCTTGAAATAAAGTCTAACAACCTAGAAAAAGAAACCAAACATGCATGAAATGCAATAGCAACAACTTTAAACAAGATAAGGACATTAATTTAAGTCAGTTCCTGAGATAATCCAAAGGAAAACCCATCTTCGAATTGGAGAAGCCGCACTAGGCCAAACTCTGACCCAACTGTAATCCAATGAGCAAGTACTAGTGTAATGTTCTGTTCATAGTTTATCCTACCAGTATGTCCTTGATCGGTAGTACCATTACGAGCTCGTGGATTGGCCTCTGAAATATCTTAGGTTCACCTTTCCTAAGGACTTTCAGCTCCACCTTCCGGACCTTACCGTCTTCACTAGGGAAAGTCTTTGTAATGATTCCCATAGGCCAGTCGCTTTGAGCTTGTTGTTCCTTCATTAACACAATGTCTCCTTCTTTCAAGTTCGGCTTACTCTGTCGCCATTTTCTTCTTTCTTGTAGATACTCCTTTCTCCACCAATTCCAGAAGTAATCGGCAAGGTACTGTATGCGTTTCCACTGCTTCTGGTAGGAGTTTGCGTGAGTAAACTCTCCACTGACTGTTTGTGGGTTCCCGATCTTTTGGGTAAGAAGAGTAGCCGGGGTAAGAAAGGTTGGCATTTCAGGATCCATTGACACTGGGACAAGGGGTCTTGAGTTGATTATGGCAGAAACTTTGGGCCAGAAGAGTAACCAAGGTCTCATGCGTAAGTCTTGAAGAGTTTATGTCCATAAGCATAGAGTTCAAGATGTTGCATGAGATCGAGATCATCCTTTCCCAGGAACCTTCCATGTGAGAACTATGCGGAGGATTGAAGATACAGGTGCAACCTCTCTCTGCCAGTTGATCCTGAAGTGGCTTGATGTCGATATCCAGCCCATGCTGCATAAAGTCTGCGAGTTCTACTGCAAGCACGGTCCCACAGAGTTCAAGCCTGGGAATAGCATGGTCAGCTTTGCCGAAAACGAACATAACATGATCTTGATTGTCGGATCCCGTTACCTTCAGGTAGGCAACAGCTGCAGTGGCCTCTGAGGACGCATCCGAGAAAACATGGAGTTCCGTCCTAGTGCTAGTAGCAAGTAATATTCTGGCATAGCATCTTGGTATGTGGATTTGATCCAAAGCACACAAAGACTGCTTCCAGGTTTCCCATTTCGATTCCTTATCAGGAGGGAGCGGGGCATCCAAGTCCTTGACTGTTTCGGAAAGCTGTCTCAGAAGGGATTTATCTTGTATGGTAATTGGTGCTACGACTCCCAGTGGGTCATATAGGCTATTTACTACTGACAGGACACCACGTTTAGTGAATGGTTTGTCTGCACGGATGAGTTGGAAACCGAAGGTGTCAGCTGACAGGTTCCACCTCAGGCTTAAGCTTCTCTGCACAGGTGGATGGTCTGGTCCCAGGTCTATGTCCTTGAATCCAGGTGCGTGGCCACTTGACTCAAAGGCTCTCATGACAGCCAGGCTGTTTGAAGCAATTTTGTGCAGTCTAAGCTAAGCTCGGTACAGCATATGTTGGGTCCTTTTAAGTAGGTTGATTGCCACTTCTTCTGTGGCTAGAAGTTTTTGTCCATCATCTACGTAGAAGTCTTTCTCTACAAAGTCTCTGGTGTCTGTTCCATACTCGGACTCTCTTTCTAGTGCGGTTCTCCGCTGGCCATATGTTGCCACTGCGGGTGAAGGGCTGTTCCCGAATATGTGCACCCGCATGCGATACTCCACCATCTCTTTGCTGGGGTCATCGTCCATGTACCACAGGAACCTGAGGAAATTCCTGTGGTCCTCTCTGACTATGAAACAGTGGGACATCTGTTCAATGTCGGCGGTGATGGCAATGGGCTCTTTCCTGAACCTCATCAACACTCCTACTAGGTTGATTGTCAGATTAGGACCTGTGAGACATTGAGAAATATGCCTTGATGTTTGCTGCTTGAATCAAAGACAACTCTAATTTGCTTAGGTTTCCTCGGGTGATATACTCCAAATGAGGGTAGGTACCAGCACTCCTTGTTTTCCTTTAAGGGAGGTGCTGGCTCCGCATGGTTGTTATGGAATATTTTACCCATAAAGGTGACGATTAGTGTTGAGCATTCCGATACCGCAAGTATCGGGTATCGGCCGATACTTGCGGGTATCGGAATTCCGATACCGAGATCCGATACTTTTGTGGTATCGGGTATCGGTATCGAAACAACATTAATGTGTAAAATAAAGAATTAAAATAAAAAATATTGCTATACTCACCTCTCCGACGCAGCCTGGACCTCACCGAGGGAACCGGCAGCGTTGTTTGCTTAAAATGCGCACTTTTACTTCCTTCCGTGACGTCACGGCTTGTGATTGGTCGCGTGCCGCCCATGTGGCCGCGACGCGACCAATCACAGCAAGCCGTGACGTAATTTTCAGGTCCTCAATGCCTAATTCTAGGCATTCATGATTTTAAAATTACATTCCGGCTTGTGATTGGTCGCGTCGCGGTCACATGGGCGACGCGACCAATCACAAGCCGTGACGTCACGGGAGGCAGGAGACGCGCGCATTTTTAAAATTACGTCACGGCTTGTGATTGGTTGCGTGCCACCCATGTGACCGCGACGCGACCAATCACAGCAAGCCGTGACGTAATTTCAGGTCCTGATGCCTATTTCTGCATTCAGGACCTGAAATTACGTCACGGCTTGCTGTGATTGGTCGCGTCGCGGTCACATGGGCGGCACGCAACCAATCACAAGCCGTGACGTAATTTTAAAAATGCGCGCGTCTCCTGCCTCCCGTGACGTCACGGCTTGTGATTGGTCGCGTCGCCCATGTGACCGCGACGCGACCAATCACAAGCCGGAACGTAATTTTAAAATCATGAATGCCTAGAATTAGGCATTGAGGACCTGAAAATTACGTCACGACTTGCTGTGATTGGTCGCGTCGCGGCCACATGGGCGGCACGCGACCAATCACAAGCCGTGACGTCACGGAAGGAAGTAAAAGCGCGCATTTTAAGCAAACAACGCTGCCGGTTCCCTCGGTAAGGTCCAGGCTGCGTCGGAGAGGTGAGTATAGCAATATTTTTTATTTTAATTCTTTATTTTACACATTAATATGGATCCCAGGGCCTGAAGGAGAGTTTCCTCTCCTTCAGACCCTGGGAACCATCAGGGATACCGTCCGATACTTGAGTCCCATTGACTTGTATTGGTATCGGGTATCGGTATCGGATTAGATCCGATACTTTGCCGGTATCGGCCGATACTTTCCGATACCGATACTTTCAAGTATCGGACGGTATCGCTCAACACTAGTGACGATGTGTTCTTTCATCTCCGGTTTATTGCTTAGTGTGCGCTGGAGAGAGTTGAATCTGGACAAGGCTTGTTCACGATTGTTCAGGAGCCTTACCCTGGTAGCTCGGAAGGGTAAGGAAAAAACCCAGTAATTGGTCTTGTCCTTAACCCCTTCATGACCCAGCCTATCTTGACCTTAATGACCTGGCCGTTTTTTGCTATTCTGACTAGTGTCCCTTTATGAGGAAATAACTCAGGAACGCTTCAGCGGATCCTAGCGGTTCAGAGATTGATTTTTTGTGACATATTAGGCTTCATGATAGTGGTAAATTTAGGTCGATAATTTTTGCGTTTACTTGTGAAAAAAACTGGAAATTTGGCGAAAATTTTGAAAATTTCGCAATTTTCACAATTTGAATTTTGATTCTGTTAAACGAGAGAGTTATGTGACACAAAATAGTTAATAAATAACACTACCCACATGTCTACTTTACATCAGCACAATTTTGGAAACAACATTTTTTTTGCTAGGAAGTTATAAGGGTTAAAATTTGACCAGCGATATCTCATTTTTACAACGAAATTTACAAAACCATTTTTTAGGGACCACCTCACATTTGAAGTCAGTTTGAGGGGTCTATATGGCTGAAAATACCCAAACTTGACACCATTCTAAAAACTGCACCCCTCAAGGTGCTCAAAACCACATTCAAAAAGTTTATTAACCCTTCACATGTTTCACAGCAGCAGAAGCAACATGGAAGGAAAAAATTAACATTTAACTTTTTAGTCACAAAAAAGATTTTTAGCAACAATTTTTTTATTTTCCCAAGGGTAAAAATAGATACTGGACCCCAAAAGTTATTGTACAATTTGTCCTGAGTACGCTGATACCCCACATGGGTGGGAAACACTGTTTGGGCACACGACAGGGCTCGGAAGGGAAGGAGCGCCATTTGACTTTTTGAATGAAAAATTAGCTCCAATTGTTAGCGGACACCATGTCGCGTTTGAAGAGCCCCTGTGTGCCTAAACATTGGAGCTCCCCACAAGTGACCCCATTTTGGAAACTAGACCCCCCAAGGAGCTTATCTATATGCATAGTGAGCACTTTGATCCCCCAGGTGCTTCACAAATTGATCCGTAAAAATGAAAAAGTACTCTTCTTCACAAAAAATTTGTTGTAGCCTCACTTTTTTTCATTTTCACATGGGCAACAGGATAAAATGGATCCTAAAGTTTTTGGGGCAATTTCTCTTGAGTACACTGATACCTCACATGCAGGGGTAAACCACTGTTTGGGTACACGGCAGGGCTCGGAAGGGAAGGAGCGCCATTTGACTTTTTGAATGAAAAATTAGCTCCAATCATTAGCGGACACCATGTCGCGTTTGGAGAGCCCCTGTGTGCCTAAATATTGGAGCTTCCCCACAAGTGACCCCATTTTGGAAACTAGATCTCCCATGGAAATAATCTAGATGTGCGGTGACCACTTTAAACCCCCAAGTGCTTCACAGAAGTTTACAACGCAGAGCCGTGAAAATAAAAGATCATTTTTCCTTCCTCAAAAATTATGTTTTAGTAAGCAATTTTTTTTTATTTTTGCAAGGGTAACAGGAGAAATTGGACCCCAATAGTTGTTGCCGAGTTTGTCCTCAGTATGCTGGTACCCCATATGTGGGGGTAAACCACTGTTTGGGCACACGTCAGGGCTTGGAAGGGAGAGAGCACCTTTTGACTTTTTGAATGCAAGATTGGCTGGAATCAATGGTGGCGCCATGTTGCGTTTGGAGACCCCTGATGTGCCTAAACAGTGGAAACCCCTCAATTCTAACTCCAACACTAACCCCAACACACCCCTAACTCTAATCTCAACTCTAGCCATACCCCTAATCATAACCCTAACCCCAACACACCTCTAACCACAACCCTAACCCCGACACACCCCTAACCCTAATCCCAACCCCTAACCCTAATCCCAACCCTAACCCTAATCCCAACCTTAACCACAACCCTAACCCCAACACACCCCTAAACCTAACCACAAGCCTAATCTTAACCCTATTTCCAACCCTAGCCTTAATTCGAACCCTAACCCTAAGTCTATGTGCCCACATTGCAGATTTGCGTGAGGATTTTTCCGCACAGTTTTTGAAAAATCCGCAGGTAAAACACTCTGTATTTTACCTGCGGATTTACCATGGATTTCCAGTGTTTTTGTGCGGATTTCACCTACGGATTCCTATTGAGGAACAGGTGTAAAACGCTGCGGAATCCGCACAAAGAATTGACATGCTGCGGAAAATACAAAGCAGCTTTTCCACGCTGTATTTTCCGCACCATGGGCACAGCGGATTTGGTTTTCCATAGGTTTACATGGTAACTGTAAACCTGATAGAAAACTGCTACGAATCCGCAGCGGCCAATCCGCCATGGATCCGCAGCCAAATCCGCACCGTGTGCACATAGCCTAATTCTAACCCTAATTCTAACCCTAGCCCTAACCCTAGTTCTAACCCTAACCCTAGCCCTAACTCTAACCCTAACCCTAGTTCTAACCCTAACCCTAGTGGAAAAACAAAAGTAAATATATTTTCTTTATTATATTATTGTCCCTACCTATGGGGGTGATAAAGGGGGGGTTCATTTACTATTTTTTTTTATTTTGATCACTGTGCTAGGTTTTATCACAGTGATCAAAATTTACCTGGAACAAATCTGTGCATGCGCCCGCCATTTTGGAAGAAGGCGGCGCCCATGGAGCAGACGGACGGACACCGGGAGGCTCAGTGAGTATGAGGGGGGGATCGGAGCACGGGGGTGGGATTGGAGCACATGGGGAACGGACAGGAGGATGGGAGAGCGGACAGGCGGATGGAGGGGAGCGGATCACAGGACGGAGGACTGGGGAGGCGATCGGTGGTGGGGGGGCAGATCAGGGTTTCCAGCCATGGCCGATGATATTGCAGCATCGGCCATGGCTGGATTGTAATATTTCACAACTTTTCATAGGTGTAATATTACAAATCGCTCTGATTGGCTGTTTCAATTTCAACAGCCATTCAGAGCGATCGTAGCCACGGGGGGTGAAGGCACCCCCCTTGGGCTGAAGTACCACTCCCCCTGTCCCTGCAGATCGGAGTGAAATTGGAGTTAACCCTTTCACCCGATCTGCAGGGATGTGATCCCTTCATGACGCCACATAGGCGTCACAGGTCGGATTGGCACCGACTTTCATGATGCCTACGTGGCGTCACAGGTCGGGAAGGGGTTAAGGAACTCATTGTCCATTATCCTGACAAATTCCTTGTCTTCCATAGATGGGGCTACTTTGTTGTCATCCTTATTGGTATGAAACACCGATCTTCCCAAGTCATCTGCATAGGGAGAAGGGATAACATCAGGCAGCTGTACAGGATCTGGAGCCTTTTCCTTCACCTCATAGTGATGAGGACATGGTTTGCAGAAAGTAGTTTGCCCGTCTCGGCGTGCGTAGGTCTTAAAGGAATGGACTCCTGTTCGGTCCAAGCATACATTTCCTATGACTACCCAAGTCAAGTCTCTGGGCGTAGGGGGCGTAGTCAAGACCATTACACTGTTGGCGGACCTTATGTATCCTCAAATTGTCTCTCCCGAGCAGAAGTAGGATTTCAGCATCTGTATCCAATGGTGGGATAAGGCTGGCTAGGTGCCTTAAGGGTGGTTGATGGAAAGCAGCTTCCGGGGTAGGGATCTCATCCCTTTGGTCTGGTATTTGATCGCATTCGATTAGCGTAGGTAGGGGTATTTCTACATCTCCATTGGCAGGAGAAGCAATGAAACCTTGTGCTCTTCTGCCGCTAGTCTCTATGCGCCCCGAGCAAGTATTCAGAGTGTAAGGCGTTGCTGGCCCTTTGATTCTAAAGGCTTCAAAGAACCTAGGTCCAGCTAGGGATCGATTGCTCTGTCATCAATGATGGCATACATTTTTACTGCCTTCTCTGGTTGCCCTTCTGGATAGACTCTGATTAGGCATTGTCATGTATACCACCCGCTGCCACCAATTTGTCACGAATCCACTGTGACCGTCACCCCTACGTCACGGATCAGGGTGACTTTAGGGAAACAGACGGCTATCACATGTGCAGGGGGGCTTATCTTAGTTATCCCTCCACTGCTACAATGTGATGAAAAAACACACACAAGGCTATTGACCTCTTAGTTTACAGCAGGGGCTTATTTTAAGTATCCCACTGCTCTTCAATATACCACGAACTTCAGGGATTTATGTATATCCCGCTTACAGTTCCACTTGAAACTTGCAGCTCTCTGGCGCCCCCCTTACCCTCAGGTCAGATTAGGTACTGCACCTAGAGTAACTATTCGCCAGAAAGGCTGCCTGCTATGTACTGGCTATTGGGAACGCTGCAGCAAGGCGATATAAATACTCCCACTCAGGCAGGAACAATAATTATCAATGCCGCAGTCGCTACAACGACACCCAAAGGCCCGCACACGGGATGCTGCCACCAGCTTCGATTAAACGGGTCCGAAGCTAACCCAAAACAGTAGCGTAATTCCCTTCAGAAGGCTTAAGGTACGTTTTAGAACAGGAAGAACGAACTAGTAATTTATCTATTTTACTCCGAAAGTTTAAGGCAGTGTTTACAAAAAAGGCATATAAAGATGTTACAATATGAGACAATTGAAAATGTACAAGGTAATTATAACATAAAGGGATTAAATGAGAAAAAGTAACACTCACATGTTCTCAGGACATTGCAGGCAACCAGGCTAGTGGGTGGAGTTCCCATATGTCCCAGTGCATCAGGACTGGCAGTCAGGGCTCTTCAGGTAAAAAACTAAATGCTGGAAGCCTGGCAGAAACTTATAAACCGCAGCCCGTGACATCACCAAAGGGGTTGAGTTAGGATCGCCCTCCTCCATCCTCAGCTGTACAGTTTTCTCCAACCATTCTTATGACTGTCATATCTTTGCTGTAGAATCTGGAAGAGTCATAACACACCCCTCATTCAACTTGTATTAAGATTTGCTCTCTATAGATACTAAATTCAGGCTAGTAGGACACACAGTTCCAGAGAAATCTGTACTTTTTTACTTGTTGGAATTAGAGGTTGCTCCTTACAGGGGTTGATAGATCCGCCGATGGACTATAACAATATGTATTTATTATTTTCTTAGCCAAAACCGTTGGCCCAATATCTTACAATATTAGGAAAAAGAGCCTCATGTTTTACAAGCGAGATCAGACCAGTTTCTGCTAGTACAACTTTCCACTGCAGCTATGCCGGTTGTAAATTCCTTTGCTCCCAGAGCTAGAGGCAATAAAATCTCCCCCACACACATTGAAAAGGAAAGCTAAACCCTGAAGTAAAGGGAAGGGGGTCAGCACCCACACTATAGGTGCTGGCAATGAGAGAGTAACACTTATATTATATTTCATACAATATTGTGACAGGCATATCCTGGCACAGCATTTAGCACTTTGATTCTCCCGACATACCTCTGAGCATGAGCAGAAAACAGCTGTGGTGCACTTGGCGTGATTCTGTGGCTCCCCGCCATAGCTTGTAGCGGGACTAGAGGTAACTGTGACTGCTGGATCGCTGGTGGCTGATGCTGGGTGCAAGGCTGATGGGTGTCTATCGCTATGACACTCTTCACACTTAATGGCAGATTTACAGTCCTTGGCCATGTGTTCTGATGAAGCGCAGCACTTGAAACATACCTCAAGTTCGCTGAGGTTCTCCTGCATGGTTTTGGACCTGAAGTCTCTACATTTGTTCAGTGAGTGTGGTTTTTTGTGAATGGGACACTCACAATTGACTTATCCCTCGGCGGAATAGTGTACTGTTTATCGGCAGGTAGTGCAGGTGATGACAGGTTAGTCTTTCTGATGCTTACATTGTTCCTCGAGTCCTTGCATCTATGTGTGATGCTTTCATACCTTGATGAAGGTGTTGCTGGAGCTGCAGTGTTAGACTCCAGGAAGTTGAGGCTAGGATCGTTCCTCATTTGGGCCTGTTCGTCAATGAACTTGCAGAACTGAATGAATGGAGGAAAGGTGAGGAAAGGTGACATTATGTGACCATTTATACAGTACAGACCAAAATTGTAAATTCACACTGAATTTACCAAAGCACAGATTTTCACTGGTCTAATGTCCATTCCTTGTGTTCTTTAGCGCAAACAAGTCTCTTCTGCTTGTTGCCTGTCCTTAGCAGTGGTTTCCTAGCAGCTATTTTACCATGAAGAGCCTAGAATATAAGACATATTTTCAGTTGCTTCACACTTTTTTGTTAAGTATATAATTCCACATGTGTTAATTGATAGTTTTGATGCCTTCAGTGTGAATTTACAATTTTCATAGTCATGAAAATACAGAAAAATCTTTAAATGAGAAGGTGTGTCCAAACTTTTTCTCTGTACTGTACCTGGAGACGCACACTGCCCACTTCTCTTTGAGCTTTGAGATGATTGGGTTCACCTCATGGGCAGTGTCCAAATAGCACAGTCCAGACAGATGAGGGTCACTTTTAGCAAGCTCCAGCTCCATAAGCAGATCACTTAAAGGGAACCTGTCACCTGAATTTGGCGGGACAGGTTTGCGGTCATATGGGCGAGATTTTCGGGTGTTTGATTCACCCTTTCCTTACCCGCTGGCTGCATGCTGGCCGCAATATTGGATTGAAGTTCATGCTGTGTCCTCCGCAGTACATGCCTGCGCAAGGCAGATTACCTTAGGACAGTCATAGACATAGACAGTCCTAAGACTCTTGATACAGTTTGTGGATTCAGGACCCACACATTTTACCATGAGGTCGAGCTCCTGCTCCGCGGATAGGTTGAGATCAGCAATGGTGGCCTTGAATGTTGCTTTCCAGGCTCTGTAGTTCTCTGCACGGTTGTCGAATTTTGAGAAGCTAGTGCTGATTAGCTCTCTGCTCACCATGAACCTGGCAAACTCAGACATGTCTGATCCTTCACTCCTTGTTACTGTATTAGCTTGTGGTGCCCCTCGGGCGTATAAGCTGTGTGGCGTGGAAGGGTGAATTGATTCCGATGACTGCTGCTTGAACTGTGGAAGCAGGCTGGAGTGTGCCTTGCGGTTGTCTTGCGGTGATGACTGCTCCAGAGGGGGTGCATCATGGCGTTGGTCTTGGGTTCCTGCAGGGGCTGTAGACGATACTGGCACCATAGGATTGGCTGACTTGGATGTTTCCACAATGTTGGGTTGAACATCCCTGGAGAAGGTGTGTGCTACAGGTATCTGTTTCTGCACGTAGTCGCTGGTACGAACAGCTGGGTCATCTCCTTCCTGTGGTGGCAGGCAAATTGGGTCGAGGTTTTGCTTCAATGCTTGCTTGAGTATTTTTACTTCGGCTAATGCGATTTCTTCCTCCATTTCTGTTTGAAGAATCTTTGCTCCAGCCTCTGCTTCTGCTTTCTTCGCTTCTGCTTTTGCCTCTGCTTCTGCTTGCAGAATCTTTGCTAGAGCCTCTGCTTTTGCTTTCTTTTCTGTGTATGAACATCTTAGTTTGGACTGCTCTGCGTTCAAATGGGCCTCTAGATCTCTGTCACTGAGGGCTGAAGTTCTTGAGCAGGATGATTTGTTTGACCGAACCGAGTGTTTAGACGAGGCTGACCTGTGCGATCTAGTTTCTTCCAGATGGGCGATATGAAGCTCAGCTTTATCTTTGGCGTCTTCCACGGTGGCGTCCCTTTCTTTGTCTGTGGAATCTGCCTTGCTTAACTTCGTCGAATTTAGTCTTTTAGGAAGGCTGCATACTTTGCTGACAGTCTCTTGTATCTGCTGTGGGCCATGTCTAGCTGTCTTATAGTGTCCTGTAGACTCGCTGCATCATCTTTGTGGCATTGGATGCTTGACATGAGGGAGGCAACTCGTTCCCATAGGTCGTCCAGGTTGTCATTGAGCTCATCCCTTGTGGAATTGTAATTCTCGAGGACCATTAATGTTGGCTTGAGAGAGTGAACTGGTCATGCATCTGGGTCTGCTGTGGAAGCGGGCTCTGCTTCACAGTCTTCATAATGGACAGTATCAGGTTGTATTTGCTCTGTTTCAGCATTGGGGAACTGCGTAGGGTCCTTTTCAGCCATTTTGATTTAAGGTGCGCTGCACTTTTGAATTGGGGGCTGGAAATCGCGGTGCAGCTTATTTGTGACCCCCTGATAATATTCCCAAAGTGTTTTGAAGAATTGTGGGGTTCTGCAATTCGACAATCTGCAGCGATGTGGTATAATACACAGAGAATCTGTATGCACAATGCAGCCTGAGGTGATGCTGCGGGAGATTTCTTAGCAGAGCAGGGCTGCAGTATGTGAGCAGGCAGAGTGTGGGCACATGGATATGGATATAAGGATGATTCTGGCCGGGCTTCAAGGGAGACTTTTGACTGTTCTGTCCCCACATGAGGCGAATGGAGGTGTGGTTGACTAATAGGTGCTGTGAGAGAGATTCATACCTTTAGTTTTCCACGATGTGAGGCAGTGAGAGAGATTCGTACCTTCAGTTTTCCTCGATGTGAGGCAGACAGGACAAATGCTGTTCAGCGTCCGGAGAGATGATGCACACCAGGGATTGTGCAATCCAGACTTGTTTATTTGGAAATCTGGACATACGGCATAGGATGGTATACAGTAACTTCTCCAGAGTTGAGTCAAGTACACCAAGTGTATTTGTGACAGCGAGTGAGCAGCAAGAGGTCGAAAGACTGATGCCTTCCTAAGCCCGATTCAAGCGTGTCCTCGTTCTCACAACAGCATGTAAACTAAAAAATGAAATGGCTGCCAGAGGAAGAGAAGACTTGACCCCTGAACTGGAAGTGGAGGACATGCCCACAGAATTAATAACAAGCTGCCATATGGTAAAAGGCCATTGGGTGGCAGCAGAGCAGAAATGTAAGAACATACATAGCATAAAGATACACATAAAATTGAAGAACATAACTTACACGGAACAGCACACAAAATATGAATAGCATTATTGCTCAAGATAATAAGAAAAAATGGAAAACTTATCACATTCTTATTATCTGGAGCAGTAATGCTATTCATATTTCATACATTTCATATATACATGCGTTAGCACTAGTGATAGGTGAGCACTAAAATGCTCGGGTGCTCGTTGCTCGGGTCGAGCAAATTGGGATACTCGGGTACTCGACCCGACCACCGAGCTCAATGTAAGTCTATGAGAAACCAAAGCATTTTTACAACGATCCTCCCCGGGAGTCCTTTTAACCCCTTTCTGACTTTAGAGGTACTATCCCGTCGACGTGGGGTGGGCCCGTATGACCACCAACGGGATAGTACGTCATATGCGATTGGCCACGCTCACGGGGGGAGCGCGGCCGATCGCGGCCGGGTGTCAGCTGATTATCACAGCTGACATCCGGCACTATGTGTCACGGACCGCCTGCGGCACATTAACCCCCAGCACACTGCGATCAAACATCATCGCAGTTTTCCGGCTGTATAGGGAAGCATTGCGCAGGGAGGGGGCTCCCTGCATGCTTCCCTGAGACCCCCTGAGCAACGCAATGTGATCGCGTTGCTCCGAGAGTCTCTTACCTCCTCCTCCCTGCAGCAGGCCCGGATCCAAGATGGCCACGGCATCCGGGTCCTGCAGGGAGGTGGCTCCACTGCGCCTGCTCAGAGCAGGCGCCGGGAAGCCTCTAGGAGCAGTGCACGTCAGATCGCCGATCTGACAGAGTGCTTTGCAAACTGTCAGATCAGTGATCTTACACTATAACATGATGCCCCCCCTGGGCCAATGTTATAGTGTAAAAAAAAGTAATATTCACATGTGTAAAAAAAAATAAAATCCCCCCAAAAATAAAAAATAAATATATTGTTTCTATATATAAATACATTTCTTTATCTAAATAAAAAAAACAATAAAAGTACACATATTTAGTATCGCCGCGTCCGAAACGACCCGACCTAAAAAACTGTCCCACTAGTTAACCCCTTCAGTGAACACCGTAAAAAAAAAAATATGAGGCAAAAAACAAAGCTTTATTATCATATCACCAAACAAAAAGTGGAATAACACGCGATCAAAAAGACGGATATAAATAACCATGGTACCGCTGAAAACGTCATCTTGTCCCGCAAAAAACGAGCCATGACATAGCATCATCAAAGAAAAAAGAAAAAAGTTATAGTTTTTATCGTATAAAAGCGGCAAAACATAAAAAATGATACAAATGAGGTATTGCTGTAATCGTACTGACCCGAGGAATAAAACTGCTTTATCCATTTTACCAAACGCAGAATGGTATAAACGCCTCCCCCAAAAGAAATTCATGAATAGCTGGTTTTTGGTCATTCTGCCTCACAAAAATCAGAATAAAAAGCAATCAAAAAAAGTCACGTGCCTGTAAATGCCATCAATAAAAACGTCAACTCGTCCCGCAAAAAACAAGACCTCACATGACTCTGTGGACCAAAATATGGAAAAATTATAGCTCTCAAAATGTGGTAACGCAAAAAAAATTTTTTGCAATAAAAAGCGTCTTTCAGTGTGCGATGGCTGCCAATCATAAAAATCCGCTAAAAAAACGCTATAAAAGTAAATCAAACCCCACTTCATCACCCCCTTAGTTAGCGAAAAATTAAAAAATTAAGTAATGTATTTATTTCCATTTTCCCATTAGGGTTAGGGCTAGGGTTAGGGTTAGGGTTAGGGCTAGGTTTAGGGCTAGGGTTGTGGCTAGGGTTAAGGCTACAGTTAGGGTTGGGGCTAAAGTTAGGGTTAGGGTTGGGTCTAAAGTTAGGGTTAGGGTTTGGATTACATTTACGGTTGGGAATAGGGTTGGGATTAGGGTTAGGGGTGTGTCAGGGTTAGGGGTGTGGTTAGGGTTACCATTGGGATTAGGTTTAGAGATGTGATTGGATTAGGGTTTCAGTTATAATTGGGGGGTTTCCACTGTTTAGGCACATCAGGGGCTCTCCAAACGCGACATGGCGTCCGATCTCAATTCCAGCAAATTCTGCGTTGAAAAAGTAAAACAGTGCTCCTTCCCTTCCGAGCTCTCCCATGCACCCAAACAGGGGTTTACCCCAACATATAGGGTATCAGCGTACTCAGGACACATTGGACAACAACTTTTGCGGTCCAATTTCTCCTGTTACCCTTGGGAAAATACAAAACTGGGGGCAAAAAATAATTTTTGTGGAAAAAAAGGATTTTTTTTATTTTCACGGCTCTGCGTTATAAACTGTAGTGAAACACTTGGGGGTTCAAAGTTCTCACAACACATCTAGATAAGTTTCTTGGGGGGTCTAGTTTCCAATAAGGGTCACTTGTGGGGGTTTTCTACTGTTTAGGTACTCTAGGGGCTCTGCAAACGCAATGTGACGCCTGCAGACCAATCCATCTAAGTCTGCATTCCAAATGACGCTCCTTCCCTTCCGAGCTCTTCCATGCGCTCAAACGGTGGTTCCCCCCCACATATGGGGTATCAGCGTACTCAGGACAAATTGTACAAGAACTTTTGAGGTCCAATTTATTCTCTTACCCTTGGGAAAATAAAAAATTGGGGGCGAAAAGATCATTTTTGTGAAAAAATATGATTTTTTATTTTTACGGCTCTGCATATAAACTTCTGTGAATCACTTAATGGGTCAAAGTTCTCACCACACATCTAGATAAGTTCCTTAGGGGGTCTACTTTCCAAAATGGTGTCACTTGTGGGGGGTTTCAATGTTTAGGCATATCAGTAGCTCTCCAAATGCAACATTGGGGTCCCATCTCAATTCCTGTCAATTTTGCATTGAGAAGTCAAATGGCGCTCCTTCGCTTCCAAACTCTGCCATGTGCCCAAACAGTGGTTTACCCCCACATATGGGGTATCTGCGTACTCAGGAAAAATTGTACAACAACTTTTGGGGTCCATTTTCTCCTGTTACCCTTGGTAAAATAAAACAAATTGGAGCTGAAGTAAATTTTTTGTGAAAAAAAGTTAAATGTTCATTTTTATTTAAACATTCCAAAAATTCCTGTGAAACACCTGAAGGGTTAATAAACTTCTTGAATGTGTTTTTTAGCACCTTGAGGGGTGCAGTTTTTAGAATGGTGTCACACTTGTTTATGTTCTCATATAGACCCCTCAAAATGACTTCAAATGAGATGTGGTCCCTAAAAAAAAATAGCGTTGTAAAAATGAGAAATTGCTGGTCAACTTTTAACCCTTATAACTCCCTAACAAAAAAAAATTTTGGTTCCAAAATTGTGCTGATGTAAAGTAGACATGTGGGAAATATTACTTATTAAGTATTTTGTGTGACATATCTCTGTGATTTAATTGCATAAAAATTCAAATTTGGAAAATTGCAAAATGTTCAAAATTTTCGCCAAATTTCCATTTTTTTCACAAATATGCGCAGGTAATATCAAAGAAATTTTACCAATATCATGAAATACATATCATGTGCCGGCACGATGGAAGGGTCTGAGAAAACTTTCCCAGAACTTTGCCATTGTTCCTCTGCCTGTGCTGGATTTTACTTCTGTCTCTCTTGCATGTACTCCTTGGTTGTACAACAAACTCTGACGTCTGCTGCCAGCGTTGTCAGATGGGAATTTTTTTTTAATAATTCCACTACAAGGGCCCTCTGGTACTGCACCATTTTAGTACACCTGTTTGCCTCTGGAAGAAGAGATTGAAAGTTTTCCTTGTAGAGTGGGCTTCTAGTGTCTAGTGCTTCTAGTGTCACTAACCAGTAATGAGTGTGACCAAAAATTTTAATAATGCGAGGGTCACAGGAAACGCAGTGCAACATAAAGTCAGCCATGCGTGCCAGACTGCTAACAGGCAAGACTTCCGTGTCCTCACCAACAGGATGACTGACTATGCTGTCCTCCTCCTCGAAATCCTCCTCCTCCTCCCTGTTCTCAAGCCATCCCCGCTGAACAGATGGTATGACAGCTGTGCTTGTAGTACCGTCTATAGCGCATGAAAGTAGCTCCTGTTCTTCCTCCTCCTCTTTTTCCTCATTGTCCACCAATCCACATGAGTCTGGGCAGTGTGTAATCACCCTGTATGTTCCTTGCTCCATGTCCCCGTGCTCTGCCTGCAATGCATCCTCTTTAATAGTGAGCAGAGAGGTTTTGAGAATGCAGAGAAGAGGGATGGTAATGCTAATTTTGGCATCCTCGCCGCTCACCATCTTGGTGCAGTCCTCAAAGTTTTGGAGGATAGTACATATGTCTGACATCCATGTCCACTCCTGAGGTCTTAAGTGTGGAGTCCGAACTGAATATTGAAGGTCTTGTTGATGCTGGTAGTCAACAACTGCCCTCATCTTCTCACAAATCCTTTCCAACAAATACAGTGTAGAGTTCAAACATGTGGGGACATCACACACCAGTCGGTGAACCGGAAGCGACAAACGCTGCTGAAGCACGGCAAGAGCGGCTGAAGCTGTAGCTGACTTTCTAAAAAGGGCAGAGTAGAGGAGTACTTTCACTAGCAGATTAAGCAGCTCCGGGTAGCTTTTGAGAAAACATTGAACGACAACATTAAGAACATGGGCCAGGGAAGGTGTGTGTGTGAGCTCACCTTGCCTTGGAGCTGCCACCAGGTTCCAGCCATTGTCACATATGACCATGCCTGGCTGTAAGTTCAGCAGTGTCAGGCAAAAATCTGACAGCTCTTTCAGCGCTGTCCACAACTCTTCAGCATTGTGCGGTTTGTCACCTATGCAGATTAGCTTCAGCACAGCCTGTTGCCGCTTGGCTGAGGCAGTGCTGCAGTGCTTCCAGCTTCTAACTGATGTGCTCATTTCTGATCTGGAGGCTGAAGAGGAGGAGGAGGAGGTGCAAGAGCTGTAGTGGGGGCAACCCTGATTGACGTAGGGCCCGCAATCCTTGGCGTTGGGACGATGTGTTCCATCCCAAGGTCAGACTGGGTCCCAGCTTCCACTATGTTAACCTAGTGTGCTGCCAGTGAGATGTACTGTCCCTGCCCACAAGCACTTGTCCACGTGTCCGTAGTTAGGTGGACTTTCCCTGTAACAGCATTTTTGAGGGCATGGGTAATTTTGTTGGACACGTGCTGGTGAAATGCCGGTATGGCACACTGGGGGAAATATTGGTGACTGGGGACCGGGTACCTTGAGACGGACGCCGCCATCAGGTTGAGGAAAGCTTCTATCTCAAAATGCCTAAAAGGCAACATTTCAAGTGCAGACGAGAAATGTGAGAACTTAGTACTGTGGCCTGTGGGGCGTAAGCTGTGTATTTCCACTTGCGTTCCAATAACTGGGTTATAGACAACAGAAGGCTGCACTGGGACAAGGACGTGGACGGGCTTGATGATGGTGCTAGTTGACTGTGGGCAACAACAGCTGCAGGGCACGAGGCATTTTCGCATGCACCGTGGACTGAGGATTGTCTTCAACGCAAAACAGTGAAAGAAGCAGTGGTATTACCTGCAGACAGTGTTCCTCGAGCCTGGGGTTCAGACCACAAAGTCGGGTGCTTTGCTGCCATGTGCCTGATCATGCTGGTGGTGGACAGGCTGGTAGTTTTGCTACCGCTGATGATGCGGGCATGGCAGGTGCTGCAAATGGATTGTTTGGGGTTATCATCAGAGTCTTAACAAAATAACCAGACTTGGGAAGATCTAACTGTTGGAATGGCAACTTTTGTCATGTTGATGTTATGGGGAACAGATGCACGCCTTCTGTCTGCGGCCACCACACTGATTCTTCATGCCTGTTGGGGTGCTATGCCTCCTTCCCCATGTGTGTTGCTGTCCTCGCTCTGCATGTCCTCCTGACAGTTTGGGTCAGTTGCTATGTCATCCACCACCTCGTCTTCCAAATCCACACCCTGCTCCTCCTCCTGACTTTCTGGCAATTGTGTCTCATCATTGTCCACCTCTTGTGAAACTTTCCCACCATCGCCTTCATGTGATCGTGGCTGGTCAAAGCTTTGGGCATCGCTACATGTGATCTCATCTTGCCCCACTTCAAGTTGACCAGCCGAGAGTCTGGAATCTTTAAAGGGAAAAGTGAACAGCTCTTCAGAGTGTCCAAGCATGGAATCAGTTGTCTCAGGGCACTCGGCATGGTGAGAAGAAGGAGAATCAGGGTGAGTAATATGCAGTCCAGACTCACAGTTACTCAGACTTGACCATGTGGAAGACGTGTTGGTGGTGGTGGCTAAGTGACTGGAAGCATTATCCGCTATCCAACCATCAACAGATTCACACTGCTCTGGCTTCAATAGTGGTGTGCTGCGGTCCCCTAGAAACTGGGACAGGAATGTCGAGTAAGAAGATATGGGTCTTTGTTGTTGCCCACTTTCAGCCTGGCCACGGCCTCGTCCTCTGCATGCACCATCAGCATCACATCCACTTCCCCGTCCCTTGCCCCTTCCCTTGCCCATTTTAAATGGACTGCTATAATTTCTTAAAAGTTCAATACAAATGGATTAATTTTGAGAAAACTTATATGTGATCAGTGTGCCGAAAAAACACACTTTTAATTCAATACAATGTTGTTAATTTTTTTATTTTGTTTTTAACAATTTTTATTAATAAATAGGGTAAGACACACCAAAACCAGTTCCAAGGAGCACTCAAATGCAACAATTTTTAAACCACAGATAGAGGAGGCGTCTGACAGAGAAATCACAATGTTCAATATGTGGCCTGGATTTTTTAAAAGTTTTTTTAACCACAAATTACTGTATAGAACAAGGGTAGCAGACAGACAAAAATTGGAATGTATTCCTGAAAAGTAAGTATTTGGACACCACAGATAGACCGGGCGTCTGACTGAGATAACAGACTGTTTCAATATGTTGCCTGAATTTTTTTAATTTTTTTTAAACCAAAAATTACTGTATAGAACAAGGGTGGCAGACAGACAAAAAAATGGAATGCATGCCTGAAAAGCAAGTATTTGGAGACCACAGATATACTGGGCGTCTGACGGAGATAACAGACTGATCAAAATGTGGCCTTGATTTTTTTGGGACCATCAAAATTGTGTCAATACGTAGGCTATGACACTAGAAAGAACAATTGGAGTACTAAAATTGTAAAATATTTAGCGCAATATTTTGCTATGCATGTGGCGCACAAATCACAGTGATAAATATAAGAACTGTAAATAAATATTTTAGGGCCAGCTAAAGATTTTTGGTCAGCAAAATGGTGTCCAAAAATGTTGTAAGACACTCCAAAAATACTATAGTACCAAAAAAAGGCCATAATTTTATGCGCACTCATATCTAATGCCTGGGACAAAAAAAAAAAAAAAAACATTTTAAGTTGTTGGATTTTCACACTCATGTATTGAAATGACCTGACTGTAGTCTGCAATGTAACAAAGCAAATAAATGTAGAAAAAAGTGGGCTATGGATTGCTTTGTAAGAAAATTAGCAGGCATAAGGTGCAAAAAAAAAATTATAGCCACGGATACCTGCAGCTACGTATATATAAAATACGCAGCAGCAGACAGTGATGGAGCCCTTTGAGGCATGCAGTTAGATCTATTTACTCACATACAGTGCCTGCAGACCTTGCACTGATGTGGATATGTGCACATAGACTCCCCTGCCTACCTAGCACTGCAATCTACATACCCCCGAATTAGCCCTAAAAAGGACTGTTGGTTTATCAGGATTTGTGGATTGAACACTAGTAGACCCACACTAACTAATAAAAGAACAAATTTGACCCTATCTCAGCAGCAGCTCTCCCTATACTAGCTGAGTCTGGAGTAGAATGCGCCGAGCAGGGTGGCGCCAGGTCTCTTATAGACCTGATGATGCTGTGTGGCCAGCCAATCGCTGTAATACCACAACAAAGATGGCTTCGGTATTACAGTGCTTGGCAGACAATCCCTGCATGCTGATTGGTGCTTTAAAAAGTGCCAAAATTAAAAGAAGGAGACCCGAGCTCCCGCCGAATAATCCCAGAAATGCTCGGTGCTCGCCGAGTACTCAGAGCACAGTGATACTCGGGTGAGTACCGAGTAGTGGCAAGCATGCTTGCTCATCACTAGTTAGCACTATAAAGTGCAACCTTATTTGTTTATTATAATCAAAATGTTGGATAAAAGTGGTTGCGTGTTGGTACTACATAGTGACGATTATGGTAACTCTATAAGAACAATGTTGTCTGATACTAATATAGGTGCTTATCACAAAATTAGAATATCATCAAAAAGTTAATTTATTTCAGTTCTTCAACACAAAAAGTGAATCTCATATATTATACAGAGTCATTACAAACAGGGTGATCTATTTCAAGTGTTTATTTCTGTTAATGTTGATGATTATGGCTTACAGCCAATGAAAAACCAAAAGTAATTATCTCTGTAAATTAGAATATTTTATAACACCAACTTGAAAAATTATTTTAACCCCTTTCTGACATTGGACGTACTATCCCGTCAAGGTGGAGTGGGCCTGTATGACCACCGACGGGATAGTACGTCCAGCGCGATCGGCCGCGCTCACGGGGAAAGCGCGGCCGATCGTGGCGGGGTGTCAGCTGCCTATCGTAGCTGACATCCGGCACTATGTGCCAGGAGCGGTCACGGACCGCCCCCGGCACATTAGCCACCGGCACACCGCGATCAAACATGATCGCGGTGTACCGGCGGTATAGGGAAGCATCGCGCAGGGAGGGGGCTCCCTGCGGGCTTCCCTGAGACCCCCGGAGCAACGCGATGTGATCGCGTTGCTGCGAGGGTCTCTTACCTCCTCTTCCTCCTTGCAGGCCCGGATCCAAGATGGCCGTGGCATCCGGGTCCTGCAGGGAGGTGGCTTCACTGCGCCTGCTCAGAGCAGGCGCCGAGAAGCATAGAAAAAATGCACATCAGATCGGTGTCAGATCACGGATCTTACACTATAACATGATGCCCCCCCCCCCCTCCCCTGGGGCAATGTTGTAGTGTAAAAAAAAAATATTCCAATGTGTAAAAAAAATATATATATATATATATATTGTTCCTATAAATATATTACTTAATCTAAACTAAAAAAACAAACAATAAAAGTACACATATTTAGTATCGCCGCGTCCGTAACGACCCCACCTATAAAACTATATCACTAGTTAACCTCTTCAGTGAACACCGTAAAAAAAAAAAAAAAACCGAGGCAAAAAACAACGCTTTATTCTCATACCACCAAACAAAAAGTGGAATAACACGCGATCAAAAAGACCAATATAAATAACCATGGTACGTGTGATCGCGTTGCTCCGAGAGTCTCTTACCTCCTCCTCCTCCCTGCAGCAGGCCCGGATCCAAGATGGCCACGGCATCCGGGTCCTGCAGGGAGGTGGCTCCACTGCGCCTGCTCAGAGCAGGCGCCGGGAAGCCTCTAGGAGCAGTGCACGTCAGATCGCCGATCTGACAGAGTGCTTTGCAAACTGTCAGATCAGTGATCTCACACTATAACATGATGCCCCCTCTGGGCCAATGTTATAGTGTAAAAAAAAGGAATATTCACATGCGTAAAAAAAAAAAAATCCCCCCCAAAATAAAAAAATATATATTGTTCCTATATATAAATACATTTCTTTATCTAAATAAAAAAAACAATAAAAGTACACATATTTAGTATCGCCGCGTCCGTAACGACCCGACCTAAAAAACTGTCCCACTAGTTAACCCCTTCAGTGAACACCGTAAAAAAAAAAAAAAAAAAAACGAGGCAAAAAACAACGCTTTATTCTCATACCACCAAACAAAAAGTGGAATAACACGCGATCAAAAAGACCAATATAAATAACCATGGTACCGCTGAAAATGGCATCTTGTGCCGCAAAAAACGAGCTGCCACACAGCATCATCAGCAAAAAATAAAAAAGTTATAGTCCTCAGAATAAAGCGATGCAAAAATAATAATTTTTTCTATAAAATAGTTTTTATCGTATAAAAGCGCCAAAACATAAAAAAATTATACAAATGAGGTATCGCTGTAATCGTACTAACCCAAAGAATAAAACTCCTTTATCAATTTTACCAAACGCGGAACGGTATAAATGCCTCCCCCAAAAGAAATTCATGAATAGCTGGTTTTTGGTCATTCTGCCTCACAAAAATCAGAATAAAAAGCGAAAAGCGATCAAAAAATGTCACGTGCCCGAAAATATTACCAATAAAAACGTCAACTCGTCCCGCAAAACACAAGACCTCACATGACTCTGTGGACTCAAATATGGAAAAATTATAGCTCTCAAAATGTGGTAACGCAAAAAATATTTTTTGCAATAAAAAGCGTCTTTCAGTGTGTAACGGCTGCGAATCATAAAAATCCGCTAAAAAAAACCTGCTATAACAGTAAATCAAACCCCCCTTCATCACCCCCTTAGTTAGGGAAATATTAAAAAATTTAAGAAATGTATTTATTTCCATTTTCCCATTAGGGTTAGGGTTAGGGTTAGGGCTAGGGTTAGGGCTAGGGTTAGGGCTAGGGTTAGGGCTAAGGTTAGGGCTAGGGTTAGGGCTAGGGCTAGGGTTAGGGCTAGGGTAAGGGCTAGGGCTAGGGTTAGGGTTAGGGCTAGGGTTAAGTTTGGGGCTAGTGTTAAGGCTACAGTTAGGGTTGGGGCTAAAGTTAGGGTTAGGGTTGGGGTTAAAGTTAGGGTTAGGGTTGGGGCTAAAGTTAGGGTTAGGGTTTGGGTTACATTTACGGTTGGGAATAGGGTTGGGATTAGGGTTAGGTGTGTGTCTGGGATAGAGGTGTGGTTAGGGTTACCATTGGGATTAGGGTTAGGGATGTGTTTGGATTAGGGTTTCAGTTATAATTGGGGGGTTTCCACTGTTTAGGCACATCAGGGGCTCTCCAAACGCGACATGGCGTCCGATCTCAATTCCAGCCAATTCTGCATTGAAAAAGTAAAACAGTGCTCCCTCCTTTCCGAACTCTCTCGTGTGCCCAAACAGGGGTTTTCACCAACATATGGGGTATCAGCGTACTCAGCACAAATTGGACAACAACTTTTGGGGTCCAATTTCTCTTGTTACCCTTGGGAAAATACAAAACTGGGGGCTAAAAAATAATTTTTGTGGGAAAAAAAAGGATTTTTTTATTTTCACGGCTCTGCGTTATAAACTGTAGTGAAACACTTGGGGGTTCAAAGTTCTCACAACACATCTAGATAAGTTCCTTGGGGGGTCTAGTTTCCAATATGGGGTCACTTGTCGGGGGTTTCTACTGTTTAGGTACATTAGGGGCTCTGCAAACGCAATGTGACGCCTGCAGACCAATCCATCTAAGTCTGCATTCCAAATGATGCTCCTTCCCTTCCGAGCTCTGCCATGAGCTCAAATGGTGGTTCCCCCCTACATATGGGGAATCAACGTACTCAGGACAAATTGGACAACAACATTTAGGATCCAATTTCTCCTGTTACCTTTGGAAAAATACAAAACTGGGGGCTAAAAAATAATTTTTGTGGAAAAAATAATATTTTTTATTTGCATGGCTCTGCGTTATAAACTGTAGTGAAACACTTGGGGGTTCAAAGCTCTCACAGCACATCTAGATGAGTTCCATAGGGAGTTTACTTTCCAAAATAGTGTCACTTGTGGGGGGTTTCTACTGTTTAGGTACATTAGGGGCTCTGCAAACGCAGTGTGACTCCTGCAGACCATTCCATCTAAGTCTGCATTCCAAATATCGCTCCTTCCCTTCCGAGCCCTCCCATGCGCGCAAACGGTGGTTCCTCCCCATATATGGGGTATCAGCGTACTCAGGACAAATTGGACAACAACTTTTGGGGTCCAATTTCTCCTGATACCCTCGGGAAAATACAAAACGGGGGGCTAAAAAATAATTTTTGTGGTAAAAAAACTTTTGTTTTATTTTTACGGCTGTGCATTATAAACTTCTGTGAAGCCCTTGGTGGGTCAAAGAGCTCACCACACCTCTAGATAAGTTCCTTAGGGGGTCTACTTTCCAAAATGGTGTCACTTGTGGGGGGTTTCAATGTTTAGGCACACCAGTGGCTCTCCAAATGCAACATGGCTTCCCATCTCAATTCCTGTCAATTTTGCATTAAAAAGTGAAACGGCGCTCCTTCCCTTCCGAGCTCTCCCATGCGCCCAAACAGTGGTTTACTCCCACATATGGGGTATCAGCGTACTCAGGACAAATTGTACAACATCTTTTGGGGTCCAATTTCTTCTCTTACCCTTGGGAAAATAAATAATTGGGGCGAAAAGATAATTTTTGTGAAAAAATATGATTTTTCATTTTTACGGTTCTGCATTATAAACTTCTGTGAAGCACTTGGTGGGTCAAAGTGCTCACCACACCTCTAGATAAGTTCCTTAGGGGGTCTACTTTCCAAAATGATGTCACTTGTGGGGGGTTTCAATGTTTAGGCACATCAGTGGCTCTCCAAACGCAACATGGCGTCCCATCTGAATTCCAGTCAATTTTGCATTGAAAAGTCAAATGGCGCTCCTTCGCTTCCAAGCTCTGTCATGCGCCCAAACAGTGGTTTACCCCCACATATGGGGTATCGGCGTACTCAGGACAAATTTTACAACAACTTTTGGGGTCCATTTTCTCCTGTTACCCTTGGTAAAATAAAACAAATTGGAGCTGAAGTAAATTTTTTGTGAAAAAAAGTTAAATGTTCATTTTTATTTAAACATTCCAAAAATTCCTGTGAAACACCTGAAGGGTTAGTAAACTTCTTGAATGTGGTTTTTAGCACCTTGAGGGGTGCAGTTTTTAGAATGGTGTCACACTTGGTTATTTTCTATCATATAGACCCCTCAAAATGACTTCAAATGAGATGTGGTCCCTAAAAAAAAATGGTGTTGTAAAAATGAGAAATTGCTGGTCAAATTTAACCCTTATAACTCCCTAACAAAAAAAAATGTTGGTTCCAAAATTGTGCTGATGTAAAGAAGACATGTGGGAAATGTTACTTATTAAGTATTTTGTGTGACATATCTCTGTGATTTAATTGCATAAAAATACAAAGTTGGAAAATTGCGAAATTTTCAAAATTTTCACCAAATTTCCATTTTTTTCACAAATAAACGCAGGTAATATCAAAGAAATTTTACCACTATCATGAAGTACAATATGTCAGGAGAAAACAATGTCAGAATCACTGGGATCCGTTGAAGCGTTCCCGAGTTATAACCTCAAATAGGGACAGTGGTCAGAATTGTAAAAATTGGCCCGGTCATTAACGTGCAAACCACCCTTGGGGGTGAAGGGGTTAAAATCCTAAATGTTGGCCTACTGAAATGTATGTTCAGTAAATGCACTCAATACTTGGTCGGAGCTCCTTTTGCATCAATCACTGCATCAATGCGGCGTGGCGTGGAGGCGATCAGCCTGTGACACTACTGAGGTGTTATGGAAGCCCAGGTTGCTTTGATAGCAGCCTTCAGCTCATCTACATTGTTGGTCTGGTGTCTCTCATCTTCCTTTTGACACTATCCCATAGTGTCTCTATGGGGTTAAGGTCAGGCTAGTTTTCTGGCCAATCAAGCACAGTGATACTGTTGGTTTTAAACCAGGTATTGGTACTTTTGGCAGTGTGGACAGGTGCCAAGTCCTGCTGGAGAATTCAATTTCCATCTCCAAAAAGCTTGTCGACAGAGGGAAGCAAGAAGTACTCTAAAATTTCCTGGTAAACGGCTGTGCTGACTTTGGTCTTGATAAAACACAGTGGACCTACACCAGCAAATGACGTGGCTCCCCAAACCATCACTGATTGTGAAAATTTCACACTAGACTTCAAGCAGCTTGGATTGTGTGCCTCTCTACTCTTCCTCCAGACTCTGGGACCTTGATTTCCAAATGAAATGCAAAATTTACTTTCAGCTGAAAACAACACCTTGGACCACTGAGCAACAGTCCAGTTCTTTTTCTCCTTGGCCCAGGTAAGACGCTTCTGGAGTTGTCTATTGCTCATGAGTAGCTTGACACAAGGAATGCAACACTTGTAGCCCATATCCTGGATATGTCTGTGTGTGGTGGCTCTTGACACAATGACTCCAGCAGCAGTCCACGCCTTGTGAATCTCCCCCAAATTTTTGAATGGCCTTTTCTTAACAATCCTTTCAAGGCTTATCTCAGTTGCTTGTGCACATTTTTCTACCACACTTTTTCCTTCCATTCAACTTTCCATTAATATGCTTGGATAGAGCACTCTGTGAGCAGCCAGTTTCTTTAGCAATGACCTTTTGTGGCTTACTCTACTTGTGGAGTGTGTCAATGGCTGCCTTCTGGACATCTGTCAAGTCAGCAGTCTTCCCCATGATTGTGGAGCCTACTGAAACAGACTAATGGACCTTTTTAAATGTTTAGGAAGCCTTTGCTGGTAGTTTTTGTTAATTATTCTAATTTACTGAGATAATGACTTTTGAGTTTTAATTGGCTGTAAGCCATAATCATCAGCATTAACACAAATAAACACTTGAAATAGATCACTCTGTTTGTTAAAAGAAAAGAAGAAAATAGGTGGGCACCACTCATATAGAAAATGATAATAATGAATTGGTGGTGCAACCACATGTGCTTAAAGGCAAACAATGAAGAGGAGAGAAAAGTGACGCAAATAACAGTTCACACACCATGTAATACCAAATGAAAAAAGGCTTTATTGGATACACAAAGTGCACAAAAAGCACATTTAAAAACATTTAAAACAAAGAGACCTGAAGGTACTTTCTGTAAGCACACCTGAAGAACAAGACCATAAGGGTCCAATAAACCCTGGGAAAAATCTGCATGCAACTCCACTAAATATATATATGCCTGGCCAATACACAATGCTCTTACACCCATAGAATTGATAGAATGCCAAAAAGCAAATAAAAATATAATTAAAAAAATGTATGCTCTACATGTGAATGTGCCAATGTTATCTATGTGTCATCAGCACTGTGTCCCTCATCACGCTCCTGCATAGGCCCACTTCTCTATCCGCTAACTGCACATGTGCCAACTTTACCTATGTTGCATAATCATGGTTTCCCCCATTAATCTCTTGCACAGGCGCAATTCTCTCTGCTCTACATGCGCATGCGCCAGCTATACCTATTATTATTATTATTTATTTATATAGCACCATTGATTCCATGGTGCTGTACATGAGAATGGGTTACATACAAGTTACAGATACCGTATATACTCGAGTATAAGCCGAGATTTTCAGCCCAAACTTTTGGGCTGAAAGTGCCCCTATCGGCTTATACTCGAGTCATGGTCGGCAGTGGGGTCGGCGGGTGAGGGGGAGAGAGCAGTGTCGCATACTCACCTGGTCCTGGCGCTCCTAACGCTGTCCCAGCCTGTCCTATGGTCTCCCTCACTGCAGCTTCTTCCCCTGTTCAGCGGTCACGTGGTACCGCTCATTAAAGTAATGAATATGGACTCCACTCCCATAGGGGCGGAGCCGCATATTCATTAATGTAATGAGAGGTACCAGTGACCGCTCATTACGGGAAGAAGCTGCGGTACCATGGGACAGGCAGAGACAGCGTCAGGAGCGCCGGGACCAGGTGAGTATTTCATATTCACCTGTCCGCGTTCCATTCACTGGGCGCCGCTCCATCTTCCCGTCCTCTTGCAGTGAATGTGCAAGTCAGAGGGCGCGATGATGTATGAGTGTGCGCGCTGCCCCCTGCCTGAACAGTCAGTGCGGAGAGACGGGACGCTGAGGAGCAGCGGGCAGCGACGAGAGGTGAGTATGTGATTTTTTTTTTATTGCAGCAGCAGCAGCATTACATGTGGCACAATGCTGTATGGAGCGTCTATGGGGCCATAAAGAACTGCATGGAGCATTATATGGGGCCATAACTGTATGGAGCATTATATGGGGCCATAACTGCAAGGAGCATTATATGGGGCATTATATGGGGCCATAACTGTATGGAGCATTATATGGGGCATTATATGGGGCCATAACTGCATGGAGCATTATATGGGGCATCTATGGGGCCATAACTGCATGGAGCATTATGTGGGGCATCTATGGGGCCATAACTGCATGGAGCATTATATGGGGCATTATATGGGGCCATAAAGAACTGCATAGAGCTCCTGATTCAATATGGATATTCAAAAACACTTAACCTACTGATGTCTCATTTAATTTTACTTTTATTGGTATCTATTTTTATTTTTGACATATACCGGTAGCTGCTGCATTTTCCACCCTAGGCTTATACTCGAGTCAATAAGTTTTCCCAGTTTTTTGTTGCAAAATTAGAGGGGTCGGCTTATACTCGGGTCGGCTTATACTCGAGTATATACGGTATCACTTACAGTAAACAAACAAACAAACAAACACTAACTGATACAGAGGGGCGAAGACCCTGCCCTTGCTGGCTTACATTCTACAGGATTATGGGAAAGGAGACAGTAGGTTGAGGGTTGCAGGAGCTCCGGTGTTGGTGAGGCGGTAGCTTCGGTAGTGATGAGGAGTAGTGTTGAGCATTCCAATACTGCAAATATCGGGTATCGGCCGATATGCGCTGTATCGGAATTCCGATACAGAGTTCCGATACTTTTGCAATATCGAATACAGGAATTGGAAGTTCCCATAATGCTATGAGCCAGTTTGATTTAATTCAGCCAATGAGGAATCCTAAGAAGTGTGGGCACATCCTGTTATACATGTTAGGCATGTAAGTAAGGGCATGGCTGTGATTGGCTGCTGAAATAATGTCATGATGCACTATAAAAGCAGCGCACCGCTTTTTTGGGTTCACTCTGCTGTGAATTCAGTTAGGGACAGGACGCTGCTGTTCTGACTGAGGGATAGTTTGAGATAGCGATTTGCTTCACTGTGCTTTACCCAGGCTACTGTAGCAACCGCTGTGTCAGAACCTTTTTTTGCCTTGCAGAGCTGTTCACGGCTGTCTGCAAGGTCTCTGTGTGTGTGAGTGTTGCTCACACTGCAGTGTGTTCTGCAGCCACATCTGGTTGTAGTTCCCTCAGCATGCCTCACTGGCTCATACTGTTCTATTGTCCTTTTTTGCATTTGTGCAGATGCACATATTTGCTGATTTCTCCTATTATTGTGTTTCCATCCATATCCAGCTAGATAGCGTGCAAACACTATATAGGAGTAGATAGAGGAGCTTTTCTGCAGCCTTGCAGCGCCGTTCACGGCTGTCTGCAAGGTCTGTGTGTGTGAGTGCAGCTCTCGCTGCAGTGTGTTCTGCAGCCACATCTGGTTGTAGTCCGCTCAGCATGTGTCACTGCCTCAAACATTGTCCTTTTTTTCATTAGTGCAGCCCATTTTTCCTGATTTCTCCTATTAGTGGTGTGTTTCCATCCGTATCCAGCCAGATTGCGTGCACTATATAGGAGTAGATAGAGGAGCCTTTCTGCAGCCTTGTGCCCTGCATCCCCAGCCAGATTAGTATTAGCCTATTTTTGGAGCCTCATCTATTGCATTGTAGGTTACCTTCCTGCATTGTAATAGCTGCAAAAAGTTTGTGATACTATCGGTTTTACATCTTTGGGCACATCCATTTTTTTTTTGTCCAAAAAAACAACCTAAATAAAGTTCACCAAACACTCCACTTTACAGTTGTGTAGGCCACATTAGCTCATATTAATGTCTAGTTCGAACTTTATAAAATTAGTGTTTCTTATACCTGTTAGCAGCTGTTCAGGAATAAGCACACTAAGCCCTTAGTACTTTTCTGCCCATCTTTATCAGTCTACCAAGATGAAGAAGGCAGGGAGTAAGGCACGTGGTTGTGGGCGTGGAGTTTCTGCAGGGAGAGGACGTGGGGATTTTGTGCCTGCTGTGGGCACCAGTGACTCAGCATCCCCCAGTTTTACCAGGGAACAATCCTTTATGTGCAGCTTTGTAGGAGCTCGCTGTAACCCACTGCTGCGGTACGAACAAATTGAAGCTGTTGCCGGATGGATGGCAGCTAACACATCGACTTCAATTAGTGCCACATCCTCTCAGGTCCAGAGCACTGAAGAGCACCCATCTGTCTCTTCACCACCTGCCAAATTGCCCAGGCAGTCAGAGAGCCCTGGACAGGAGCCATCTTTACTTCTGTTCTCTGAATCTCTTGGCTTGGAAATAGGGGGCCAGCAAAGAAGCATTCGAGAAACGAAAGAAGAGGCAGTATGCAGTGATGCGCAACTGCTTTGTCTCTCTGAATCTGAAGAGGCGGGTGGGCGAGTGCCTACTGTCAGCACACCTCAGTACGCATCTGATGTTGAGACTCAGGTGCCACTTTCTGGTGCGTACTGAGCTGCCGAGACTACCCAGGAGAATCAGTTGTTGGAAGAGGGTAGTGTAGATGATGAGGTCCTTGACCAATCATGGCGTGAGGTACAGGAAGGTGGTGGGAGCAGCTCTGAGGAAGAGATTCCCCGAATGGACCAAAAAGGAGGGAGAGGGAAGGGGCAGAATAGGTTGCCTGTAGCCTCCATTTCGGCACCCATTAGGAACAGGCCTTCTCCAAAACCCTGCTCCGTCCATTCTCACACTGCAACAGATATTAAACTGCCTCCAATTAGGCCTCAGCCTACACTCTGTTTCTAGCATTGATCCTGGGCTCCAACACTGCCAGTTGCTGCTCAGAAATGCCGTCTGCACAGTCAACACTTGCTGCCGTGTTATTGGGGTTCAGAAACGTCAGCTGCTCCCCTGCTGTGTATCCTGCAATTTCTCCTGCTCCGTCCACTCTCACACTGCAACAGATATTAAACTGCCTCCAATTAGGCCTCAGCCTACACTCTGTTTCTAGCATTGACCCTGGACTCCAACACTGCCAGTTGCTGCTCAGAAGTGCCGCCTGCACAGTCAACACTTGCTGCCGTGTCATTGGGGTTCAGTAACATCAGCTGCTCCCCTGCTGTGTATCTGGCAATTTCTCCTGCTCCGTCCACACTCACACTACTACAGATATGAAAGGGAACCTGTCCCCCCCAGGCATTTGTAACTAAAAGAGCCACCTTGTGCAGCCCAAATGCTGCATTTGGACAAGGTGGTCTTTTAGTTATGCTCCTTGCACATGCTGAACTAAACACTTATAAAATGTGCCCCCTCATACCGTGAAACCATCCCGGAAGCGGGACTTTCCTTCCTAATGAGACATGGCACAACCGTCATTCATACCCCCTTGGCGCCGGGCACCGCCTCCTGAGCGTTGCTTGAATCTGTCCCGAGCCTGCGCTGTTATGTTATCCCTTGGCCATGCACAGTTAGCGCTGCCCATCTTCTGACATCATTTGATGTCAGGCTGACTGTAATCCCTGGGCTCCAACACTGCCAGTTGCTGCTCGGAAGTGCTGTCTGCACAGTCAACACATGCTCCAGTGTTTTGGGGTTCAGTAACATCAGCTGATCCCCAGCTGTGTGTGCGGCAATTTCTCCTGCTCCCTCCACATTCACACTGCTACAGATTTTAAACTTGCTCCAATTAGGCCTCAGCCTACACTCTGTTTCTCCTCTAATCCCTGGGCTCCAACACCGCCAGTTGCTGATCAGAAGTGTCTTTGGCCCGGTACTCCCTCCTGCCCAGCCTGGTTCCAGTATGCCAGCTGTTTCCGGGTAGTGTCAAGGTCACTTTGCCTCCAATACGTTGTCCTGTCATGTTGCAGTCGGGTTAGCCAACTCTATGGTGCCTGCAGTTTAGGTGCTTCCTATATGGGCTGCGGGAACTGGCAATCAAGGCTGGTTCCATAGTGCCAATAGGACAAGCTCCCCCTGTAGGACTGTGGGTTTTCGGTTACTCCGGCCGGCTTGCAGCCTTGCAATTTTTTTTTTCATGTGGACCTTCTGCTGCCTATCTGATTTCCAGCTCCATTAGCTGGTTTTTTGGAAGTCAATCATGAATAGGCCCCCCGGGTTCCAGTACCATCAGCTGGTTCGAAGCAAAGCCTTTGGCTTAGGTGCCTCCTTCTAGGTATCCGAGTTCCACCAACGTCTGGTGGTCCTTGGTAGTGCTTTCTGGCACGGGTACCTCCTGCTTAGTAACCGGGTTCCAGTACCGTCAGCTGGTCCTCGGTAGTTCCATTGGCTCTTGTACCTTCTGCTACCCATCTGGGTTCCAGTACCGTCAGCTGGTTCTCGGCAGTGTCTTTGGCTCTTGTACCTTCTGCTACCCATCCTGGTTCCAGTACTGTCAGCTGGTTCCAGGCAGAGCCTTTGGCTTAGGTGCCTCCTTCTCGGTATCCGAGTTCCACCAACGTCTGGTGGTCCTTTGTAGTGCTTTCTTGCACGGGTACCTCCTGCTTAGTAACCAGGTTCCAGTACCATCAGCTGGTCATCGGTAGTTCCATTGGCTCTTGTTTCTTCGGCTACCCATCTGGGTTCCAGTACCATCAGCTGGTTCTTGGCAGTTCCTCAGCCTTCTTGCACCTTCTGCTACATTTCCAATTTCAAGCTTTTTGAAATGGTTTTTGGTAATCACTCTGGATCTCCCTGATGACGACCCCAGAGACGACGACCCTGAAGACCACCCCGAAGAAGACGACGACCGTGGAGACGATGACCCTGGAGACGACAACCCTGGATACGACAACCCTGAAGACCACCCCGAAGAAGACCAAGAAGCAGAAGAACAATAAGCTGCAGCACAAAAAGCAGAAGAACATTAAGCATAAGACTAAAAATCAGAGCAAAAGATAGCTAAATTATAAGCAGAAGAAGACTAAGCAGTGTATGGGGGTGAGTCCGTTCCTCCTCGTGGTGCCCCTGGAAAAAAACAAACTGATTGCGCACAAATCCTGTTGTAAATCTTTTGTGACAGGCAGAATGGAAGGTGTAATCTTCAAACTTTTATAGATAACAAATACAGGAATGCCTGTCACAAATAAGAATATGTTGAAGAAGAAGAATACGAAGAAGATGAAGAAGTAGAATATAAAGAAGAATAATAGTTGAATAAGAAGAATATGAAGAATGTAAAAAAGAATAATAGGAAGAAGGTGAAGAAGAAGAAGATGAATAAGGTGAAGAAGTTGAAAAAGATGCTGCTGCTGAGGATGATGAAGAAGAAAGTGTGGGAGAAATAAAAAAGAAGGTGAAGAGCATGGAATTAGTGAAACATAAATATCTGACAAAATATAAAAAAGCTTAACATAGTCAATATCTTTGTAACTCCGAACATCTTAAAAAAAAATAATTCCTGCTATTCCATTTGATTGGGCTAAACCTCTATGCCTTTAATGTCTCCTCCACCTCCCCCAATACATTCTACATTATTCTTAGTTGTTTTCCTTCATGTAGAATGAACCTACAAGGAAAGAAAGGGTTTATTTTAATTCCGATATTTGTGTCCCATTGACTTGTATTGGTTTCCGGTATCGGTACCGGCGATATTTGATATTTTTTGGATATCGGCCGAACCAATCCGATACCGATATTTTCGGATATCGGAAGGTATCGCTTAACACTAATGAGGAGTCATCATTAGTGTTGAGCGATACCGTCCGATACTTGAAAGTATCAGTATCGGAAAGTATCGGCTGATACCGGCAAAGTATCGGATCTAATCCCGATACCAATACAAGTCAATGGGACACCAAGTATCGGACGGTATCCTGTATGGTTCCCAGGGTCTGAAGGAGAGGAAACTCTCCTTCAGGCCCTGGGATCCATATCAATGTGTAAAAGAAAGAATTAAAGTAAAAAATAGGGATATACTCACCCTCTGACGCGCCCTGGACTTTACCGCCGTAACCGGGAGCCGTTGTACCTAAGAATGCGCACTTGAAGGGCCTTAGATGACGTCACGGCACTCTGATTGGTCCGTAGCGGTCGCGTGACCGCTACGCGACCGATCACAAAGCCGTGACGTCACCTAAGGTCTTTCAAGCGCTTGAAAGACCTTAGGTGACGTCACGGCTTTGTGATTGGTCGCGTAGCGGTCACACGACCGCTACGGACCAATCAGAGCGCCATGACGTCATCTAAGGCCCTTCAAGCGCGCATTCTTAGGTACAACGGCTCCCGGTTATGGCGGTAAAGTCCAGGGGCCGCCGGAGAGGTGAGTATATCCCTATTTTTTATTTTAATTCTTTCTTTTACACATTGATATTAATCCCGATACCGATTCCCGATACCACAAAAGTATCGGATCTCGGTATCGGAATTCCGATACCGCAAGTATCGGCCGATACCCGATACTTGCGGTATCGGAATGCTCAACACTAGTCATCATCACTGTGCCCCATTGCGCTCCTGCAGTTTAACTTCTCTCTGCACTTGATGCACATGTGCCATCTTTGCCTACTTGTCATCATGAAGGTGTCCCTCATTGAGCTCCTGCACAGGCATACTTCTCTATTCTATACATGCGCATGCGCCAGCTATGCCTACGTGACATCATCACTGTGTCCCCCATTTCACTCCTGCACACTCGCACTTCTCTCTGAACTACATGCGCATGCCCCATCTTTATCTACAGGTCATCACTGTGTCCCTCATCATGCTCCTGCATAGGCGCACTTCTCTCTGCCCTACATGCGCATGAACCAGCTTTACCTACGTGTCATCATCAAGGTGTCCCTCATCCCTCATGTATTACTGTATTGACAGAGGTTATGTGTGCACATACCCTTACTCTGACTGATCAGTAGGGGGCATGAGCACTTCAAGTGCATAGGGCAGCATGAATTAAAAATACGGCCCTGTATATAGAGATACATTTTTTTGGGCCGTATTTGCAACCTGGTCCCACTCAATAGCGAGCCACGAAACGTTGCACATGGATTACTATAATAAGTTATTCCTATATTCAAATTGCAATCACACGGTAATTACCGTCGTTCACGACAGTCATTCCCTTCTTTCACACTGGTTATTTCCATCGTCCATACCGGTCATTCTCATTGTCCACGCCAGTCAGTCCCATCACCCATACCAGTCATTTCCATTGTCCACGCCGGTCATTCCCATCGTTCACGATGATCATTCTCATTATCCACAATGGTCATTCTCATTGTCCATGCCGGTCAGTCCTATCATCCATGCTGGTCATTTCCATCGCCACATCGGTCATTTCCATGGTCCATGACAGTAATACCCATCGTCTACTATAGTCAGCCTCATCATTCACAAAGGTGATTCTCGTTGTCTATGGCGATCATTCTCATTGTCCATGTAGGTTATTCCCATCATCCAAGCAAATCAGTCTCATCTCACAATGGTCATTCTCGTTGTCTATGGCTGGTCATTCTTGTTGTCCATGCTGGTCATTCTCATTGTCCATTGCAGTCATTCTTATTGTCTATGGTGGTCAGTCTTGTTGTCCATGCAGGCCATTCCTGTCATCCAAGTCAGTCATTCCCACTCCTTTGAGTAATTGTACAATGTGGTCCAAACAGCGTGGCAGAGATGTGAACGAGCCTTAGTAAAGGGCCTGTAATTAGAAGCGCCAGCGGTGAAAGTCTTGCTTTTACCTCTCTCTTTCCTGCGCACATTGAGTTTTTGTTATTTAAACAGCTCGGTGTCTGACGAGAACGGATTGTTATAGCTTCAGAAAACCTGCTCTGAATGCACCAAAATCTAGCAGTTACGATATACAGGTCCTTCTCAAAAAATTAGCATATAGTGTTAAATTTCATTATTTACCATAATGTAATGATTACAATTAAACTTTCATATATTATAGATTCATTATCCACCAACTGAAATTTGTCAGGTCTTTTATTGTTTTAATACTGATGATTTTGGCATACAACTCCTGATAACCCAAAAAACCTGTCTCAATAAATTAGCATATTTCACCCGACCAATCAAATAAAAGTGTTTTTTAATACCAAACAAAAAAAACATCAAATAATAATGTTCAGTAATGCACTCAATACTTGGTCGGGAATCCTTTGGCAGAAATGACTGCTTCAATGCGGCATGGCATGGAGGCAATCAGCCTGTGACACTGCTGAGATGTTATGGAGGCCCAGGATGCTTCAATAGCGGCCTTAAGCTCATCCAGAGTGTTGGGTCTTGCGTCTCTCAACTTTCTCTTCACAATAGCCCACAGATTCTCTATGGGGTTCAGGTCAGGAGAGTTGGCAGGCCAATTGAGCACAGTAATACCATGGTCAGTAAACCATTTACCAGTGGTTTTGGCACTGTGAGCAGGTGCCAGGTCGTGCTGAAAAATGAAATCTTCATCTCCATAAAGCATTTCAGCTGATGGAAGCATGAAGTGCTCTAAATCTCCTGATAGCTAGCTGCATTGACCCTGCCCTTGATGAAACACAGTGGACCAACACCAGCAGCTGACATGGCACCCCACACCATCACTGACTGTGGGTACTTGACACTGGACTTCAGGCATTTTGGCATTTCCTTCTCCCCAGTCTTCCTCCAGACTCTGGCACCTTGATTTCCGAATGACATGCAAAATTTGCTTTCATCAGAAAAAAGTACTTGGGACCACTTAGCAACAGTCCAGTGCTGCTTCTCTGTAGCCCAGGTCAGGCGCTTCTGCCGCTGTTTATGGTTCAAAAGTGGCTTTACCTGGGGAATGCGGCACCTGTAGCCCATTTCCTGCACACGCCTGTGCACGGTGGCTCTGGATGTTTCCACACCAGACTCAGTCCACTGCTTCCTCAGGTTCCCCAAGGTCTGGAATCGGTCCTTCTCCACAATCTTCCTCAGGGTCCGATCACCTCTTCTCGTTGTACAGCGTTTTCTGCCACATTGTTTCCTTCCAACAGACTTACCATTGAGGTGCCTTGATACAGCACTCTGGGAACAGCCTATTTGTTGAGAAATTTCTTTCTGGGTCTTACCCTCTTGCTTGAGGGTGTCAATGATGGCCTTCTTGACATCTATCAGGTCGCTAGTCTTACCCATGATGGGGGTTTTGAGTAATGAACCAGGCAGGGAGTTTTTAAAAGCCTCAGGTATCTTTTGCATGTGTTTAGAGTTAATTAGTTGATTCAGAAGATTAGGGTAATAGGTCATTTAGAGAACCTTTTCTTGATATGCTAATTTATTGAGACAGGTTTTTTGGGTTATCAGGAGTTGTATGCCAAAATCATCAGTATTAAAACAATAAAAGACCTGCCAAATTTCAGTTGGTGGATAATGAATCTATAATATATGAAAGTTTAATTGTAATCATTACATTATGGTAAATAATGAAATTTAACACTATATGCTAATTTTTTGAGAAGGACCTGTATGTCTGCCGTGTGATAGAGATATTGGGAGAGCTGAGTAATTACATGTGTAATCGATCAGTAAGGGGAACTGGCCTGAGCCATAAACATGGAAGCCCCCCACCTTGGGTCAGGAGACACTTCACACTGCAGGAAACACAAATTCCTTGTACGCCCATCAAATACTATCACGCGCTCTGTGCGGCCTCCTAATGTCTCCCTGGTGCACCGTTTTCGATTATTGTACATTTCTAAGCATTTAAAATGAGCAACATCCTTATATATTACCATGGTTACTGCCTTCTCCATCCCCTCTATAGCCGTCACCCCCCAAATTCATGGTGTTACTGGAATTTCATCTTGGTATATTACCGGGCACACCAGCAATGGGCACATAATGTCACGGGGAGTCTAGGTGGGCAAGAGCTAATAACCCGGGCCCCTGCAATTTCCCTCAGACTAGGGAAATCCTGACTGACCCTCTACCTAGAGTTTACACTGATGGTATGCATTTCTAGGCCTCCACCCTCAACCTGTCTCCTGTTTCAACCCTAGGCTGAACCCACCACCCAGTGAAGAGATAATACACCAATACCCACAGTTAGCACAGACAAGGATAACGGAAAATATACACCACGCCACAGTCACTCAGGAATACACTATAAATGCACAGGGCAAAATGAATACAAATATAGGAAGGAGTAAATAAGACAAAGGGAAATACACCACCAGATACGATACTCCAACTCCTAGCTCACCACTCCAGACCGAGATAACCAAGCACTAGACAGACGCTATAATCGGCGACGCCCAATGTTCAGAAGAACTATTTAAAGGCAGTGGGCGTGGCCCAGCTTCCAATCCGAGCACCAGCTAAATTAACCCAGGACCAGCTAGATAAAATCTAGCCGACGCCACTGAGCACGTAGTGGACAAAAGTGGAATTACCGCTGTCTGTCGAACGCCCTGGTATGAACAGCGTCCGACATGACACATAAGAGCTGTAGATTGTACACTCTTTGTCACAGTCTTAACTTTTCAGAAAAGTTCCCAGGCTCGAGTTCATATGAGTTCATCCAGCAGAGGGCGCAGCACCGCGACTCGAGGTAACTACAGATGGGATAATTGATATAAGTGGTGCACCCCTGCACAACAAAATGGAGATCGGGTGCAAAACCTGGTCAGTAAATGGAATACTATGAACACAAAAGAAAAAAGACTCGACCAATAATGGTATGCACACCCATAAAGTATGTGAAAATATCAAAAATAAATTTTAATTACACCTCAAAGAACATGACAAACATATAAAACCATTTAAAAAGGTCTGAATACAGAACCATGAATCACCACCCCTAAGCACAAGTATCATGAAATAACAACACTGCATGGATAAAGTGCTATATATATACCAAATGTATCCTGTCTAAACATGTAACGGTCCAATATGACATGCATGAATATATAAAGGCCGATATTTGCTGTATCGGAATTCCGATACCGAGATCCGATACTTTTGTGATATCGGGATCCATATTAATGTGTAAAATAAAGAATAAAAATAAAAAATATTGACCGCCACGCGACCAATCACAAGCCGCAACGTCATCTGAGGTCTTTCAAGCGCTCATTCTTAGGAACGGAAGATGCCGGTTACATCGGTAAGGTCCAGGCTGCGTCGGAGAGGTGAGTATATCAATATTTTTTATTTTTATTCTTTATTTTACACATTAATATGGATCCCAGGGCCTGAAGGACCCTCCTCCTTCAGACCCTGGGAACCATACAGGATACCTTCCGATACTTAGCAAAGGTAATGAGGATGTCGAGTCCATATGGGTCGAAATTCATGGAGGGAAAAATGGTAACAAAATTCTCATTGGGGTCTGTTACAAACCCCCAAATATAACAGAAATCATGGAAAGTCTACTTCTAAAGCAGATAGATGAAGCTGCAACCCATAATGAGGTCCTGGTTATGGGGGACTTTAACTACCCGGATATTAACTGGGAAACAGAAACCTGTGAAACCCATAAAGGCAACAGGTTTCTGCTAATAACCAAGAAAAATTATCTTTCACAATTGGTGCAGAATCCAACCAGAGGAGCAGCACTTTTAGACCTAATACTATCTAATAGACCTGACAGAATAACAAATCTGCAGGTGGTCGGGCATCTAGGAAATAGCGACCACAATATTGTACAGTTTCACCTGTCTTTCACTAGGGGGACTTGTCAGGGAGTCACAAAAACACTGAACTTTAGGAAGGCAAAGTTTGACCAGCTTAGAGATGCCCTTAATCTGGTAGACTGGGACAATATCCTCAGAAATAAGAATACAGATAATAAATGGAAAATGTTTAAGAACATCCTAAATAGGCACTGTAAGCGGTTTATACCTTGTGGGAATAAAAGGACTAGAAATAGGAAAAACCCAATGTGGCTAAACAAAGAAGTAAGACAGGCAATTAACAGTAAAAAGAAAGCATTTGCACTACTAAAGCAGGATGGCACCATTGAAGCTCTAAAAAACTATAGGGAGAAAAATACTTTATCTAAAAAACTAATTAAAGCTGCCAAAAAGGAAACAGAGAAGCACATTGCTAAGGAGAGTAAAACTAATCCCAAACTGTTCTTCAACTATATCAATAGTAAAAGAATAAAAACTGAAAATGTAGGCCCCTTAAAAAATAGTGAGGAAAGAATGGTTGTAGATGATGAGGAAAAGGCTAACATATTAAACACCTTCTTCTCCACGGTATTCACGGTGGAAAATGAAATGCTAGGTGAAATCCCAAGAAACAATGAAAACCCTATATTAAGGGTCACCAATCTAACCCAAGAAGAGGTGCGAAACCGGCTAAATAAGATTAAAATAGATAAATCTCCGGGTCCGGATGGCATACACCCACGAGTACTAAGAGAACTAAGTAATGTAATAGATAAACCATTATTTCTTATTTTTAGGGACTCTATAGCGACGGGGTCTGTTCCGCAGGACTGGCGCATAGCAAATGTGGTGCCAATATTCAAAAAGGGCTCTAAAAGTGAACCTGGAAATTATAGGCCAGTAAGTCTAACCTCTACTGTTGGTAAAATATTTGAAGGGTTTCTGAAGGATGTTATTCTGGATTATCTCAATGAGAATAACTGTTTAACTCCATATCAGCATGGGTTTATGAGAAATCGCTCATGTCAAACCAATCTAATCAGTTTTTATGAAGAGGTAAGCTATAGGCTAGACCATGGTGAGTCATTGGACGTGGTATATCTCGATTTTTCCAAAGCGTTTGATACCGTGCCGCACAAGAGGTTGGTACACAAAATGAGAATGCTTGGTCTGGGGGAAAATGTGTGTAAATGGGTTAGTAACTGGCTTAGTGATAGAAAGCAGAGGGTGGTTATAAATGGTATAGTCTCTAACTGGGTCGCTGTGACCAGTGGGGTACCGCAGGGGTCGGTATTGGGACCTGTTCTCTTCAACATATTCATTAATGATCTGGTAGAAGGTTTACACAGTAAAATATTGATATTTGCAGATGATACAAAACTATGTAAAGCAGTTAATACAAGAGAAGATAGTATTCTGCTACAGATGGATCTGGATAAGTTGGAAACTTGGGCTGAAAGGTGGCAGATGAGGTTTAACAATGATAAATGTAAGGTTATACACATGGGAAGAAGGAATCAATATCACCATTACACACTGAACGGGAAACCACTGGGTAAATCTGACAGGGAGAAGGACTTGGGGATCCTAGTTAATGATAAACTTACCTGGAGCAGCCAGTGCCAGGCAGCAGCAGCCAAGGCAAACAGGATCATGGGGTGCATTAAAAGAGGTCTGGATACACATGATGAGAGCATTATACTGCCTCTGTACAAATCCCTAGTTAGACCGCACATGGAGTACTGTGTCCAGTTTTGGGCACCGGTGCTCAGGAAGGATATAATGGAATTAGAGAGAGTACAAAGGAGGGCAACAAAGTTAATAAAAGGGATGGGAGAACTACAATACCCAGATAGATTAGCGAAATTAGGATTATTTAGTCTAGAAAAAAGACGACTGAGGGGCGATCTAATAACCATGTATAAGTATATAAGGGGACAATACAAATATCTCGCTGAGGATCTGTTTATACCAAGGAAGGTGACGGGCACAAGGGGGCATTCTTTGCGTCTGGAGGAGAGAAGGTTTTTTCACCAACATAGAAGAGGATTCTTTACTGTTAGGGCAGTGAGAATCTGGAATTGCTTGCCTGAGGAGGTGGTGATGGCGAACTCAGTCGAGGGGTTCAAGAGAGGCCTGGATGTCTTCCTGGAGCAGAACAATATTGTATCATACAATTATTAGGTTCTGTAGAAGGATGTAGATCTGGGGATTTATTATGATGGAATATAGGAATATAGGCTGAACTGGATGGACAAATGTCTTTTTTCGGCCTTACTAACTATGTTACTATGTTACTATGTTACTTGGTGTCCCATTGACTTGTATTGGTATCGGGTATCGGTATCGGCGATATCCGATACTTTTCGGGTATCGGCCGATACTATCCGATACCGATACTTTCAAGTATCGGACGGTATCGCTCAACACTAATAATAACCCAATGGGTGCCAAGATGTAAGAAAAGATGGGGGGAGTAAAGAGAGGAAAAAATATTCCAAAGGAACGGCATGAACTCTGAACAATGGTATACCATGAGCCCAGATACCTAATAGAGACAGGAGACAGGCTTAAGGGGTGAGGCCTCTCCATTATTAACCTGGCTTAATGTCACCTTACAATAGCAAGGTGACATTAACCCTTCATTACCCCATATCCCACCGCTACACGGGAGTGGGAAGAGAGAGGCTAAGTGCCAGAATAGGCGCATCTTACAGATGTGCCTTTTCTGGGGTGGCTGGGGGCAGATGTTTTTAGCCAGGGGGTCCTATAACCATGGTACCTCCCTAGGCTATTAAAATCTGCCCTCTGTCACTGGCTTTCCCACTCTGGTGGAGAAAATTGCGCGGGAGCCCACGCCAATTTTTTCTGGGATTTTACCCTTTCATTTAATAGCTAGAGACCCCAAATTTTACATAGAGACACTTGTTACATTAGTAAAGAGGAATATGTAATAAAAGAAGGGATATGAGATGGTTTACTGTATGTTTGTGAAGGAGAGCAAAAGCCGGCAATTGAATTACCGGCTTTTCTGCTATCTAGCGCTGAATTAAATATAAATATATATGTATGTGTCTCACTGACATATATATATATATATATATATATATATATATATATATATATATATACCTATTCCATGTGTACACATTTATTCTACCTATTCTATTCTATTCTGTCAGTGTGATTTTACTGTGCACCGCACTGAATTGCCGGCTTTTCTATTGTACACCAGTCCGTATTTCTCGCAAGTCACACGCATGGTCCGTGTGTAATCCATAATTTTCTCGCCCCCATAGACTTTCATTGGCGTATTTTTTGCGCAATATGCTGACAAACGCAGCATGCTGCGATTTACTATGCCCGTAACATGCCGTATATTACGGATGCGTAATATACAGCAGATTGGAGCTGCCCCATAGAGAATCATTGGACCGTGTGCAATGCGTATTTTCTGGACGTATTTTCTGCGCTAATACGTCCGTAAAACTCGCCAGTGTGACGCCGGCCTCAGTGGATAGCACTGCAGCCTTGCAGCGCTGGAGTCCTGGGTTCAAATCCCAACAAGGACAACATCTGAAAGGAGTTTGTATGTTCGCCTCATGTTTGCATGAGTTTCCTCCAGGTTCTCTGGTTTTCCCCAAAACTCCAGAGACATACTGGTAGGGAATATAGATTGTGATCCCCAATGGGGACAATGATGATAATGACTGTAAAGTGCAGTGGGATTATTAGCGATATATAAATATGTCAACAGCAAACGGATTAACATTGTAAACTCCTTGTACCAAAGGTCTGGATTATATCTCCAGATTGTATATTCTTTGTACTGAGTTTCTGGATTATATCTCTAGATTGTATGCAGCGCCCCAGAGTCCTGGTCGTTGCAGTAATGTCATTCTTCCACCAGGGGGAGTGATATTACGTCTGATGGCAAAAAAGGAGATCTCCTGTTCAGGTATCACAGCCACACCACACACTTCACACTCCAGTCCACTAGGGGGAGCAAAGGGTTCTATCTATTAGGCCACTCCTCACAGTTAGGTAAAACTGGTGGCTTGGTTAGGAAGTAGAGAGAAGCGAGCTGGATTCCATCCAGTGAGCATCAGATGGAGGTCCTGGCTGGAGACTCAGCAAGAAAGGTCTCCAGGCCGAACTGGCTGGAGCAAGGCCCAGTCAGTTCCAGACTACGGTCTGAGGAGGACGAGGGTCCACGGAGCTGCGCCTGCCCCAAGTGCTGCAGCATCCAAAAAAAGAGACATTGAAAGGAAGCGTGTTCTAGTGAGTGAGAAACGAAGCCATAGCAACAAGTGGATACCAGAGAGGATAGTAGCCGTGAGGAGCTGCATCCTTCTGGTGCATGTTCCGGTTGCCAGGATACCGAGGGAGTAAAGTGCTCTACGCCATTACTTCAGAGACTGGCAGGACAGTCAATTCCAAGTTGGCTGCTCAACCTAAAATACCTAAGAAGACACGGTGGCAATTTGTGGGGGTCGGGGCGTCTCTAGGGTCCCCATAAACAAGCCTCAGGCCATCAGTCATACGGGTTTTGTTCTATCCGACCACGGGGAACAGAGAGAAGAGTAATAACAGTGAGGACTTCATTACAGCTTAAGCAAGTGAGGACCTACTGTGTTACTGTGCACATAGGAAGGCTATTGCATTCCACTTGAATAAGGAGACTCAGGATTTGCCTTCAGACCGGCCGGACTCTGCCTACCCTGTGATCCAGTGCCTTGGACTGTGGACACTGAAGCCTTCAGTAAAAGGTAAAGAGACTGCAACCTTGTGTCCTCGTTATTTCCTGCACCTTACAACTTCCACCATCACCATCTACACTTCTGAGAAGCCCTGGGGATACACTTCACCTGTGGGAAGGTATACCATCTAGCTGCCATAACATCACCCCAGCGGACCCCTAAGCAGCGTCGGTCACCCTGACCGAATACCACAGGTGGCGTCACGAGCATTATAGAAACTACACCTTTAATTGGACACCCCTCAAAGGGCCATGGACCGGGTCGGGCCACCGTGACATCCCCACAGAACCGAAGGACCCGGTGCCGAGTACCCCATTGCCCTACATGTGGGGGCGATCCATGTACATTATTCATACTGTGATTCTGGATTACATCTGTAGATTGTGAATTTGTTATGCTGCAATTCTGGATTATATCTTGTAAAATGGACGCCGGACAAGTCCTAGAGGGGAGATATTTGTCATCGTGGCTAATAGCTGCGGTGATGTGAGCTTGGAAGTATGCTCCAGCATGCGTAGTGCTGAGAGAGTTTTTTGGGCCGCTCCAGGGCCGGGTTTTGTGAGTGGTTATAAGAGATGGGTGTTGCGGTGTAATTGAGCAGTTAGTAGTACCAGGACCATAGAGATGCAAAGTGTTAGACATGGCCCATACATGTGTTAGGTGGTCACTTGGGCATAGAGAAAACCCAAAAACAGATCCTCCAGATCTTCTACTGGCCCGGGTGTCATTGTGATATTGTGAATTTCTATAGGTCCTGTCCCACCTGCCAACTGACATCCCCAGTGGCCCATTTTTGGAGCCCCTTGGTGCCGTTGCCCATTATTGAGGTATCGTTTGATCGCATAGCCATGGATCTAGTGGGACCCCTGGTCAAGTCCACCAGAGGACATCAGTAAATCCTGGTGATACTGGACTATGCTATACGATACCCGAAGACCATTCCACGACTTAACTCCTCTGCCAAGTGTATCGCCCAGGGGTTGGTCCATATATTTTCCAGAACGGGGTTGCCTAAAGATATCCTGATGGACCAAGGGATCCCGTTTATGTCAAAGGTGATGAAGGAGTTGTGAAAAACCCTGGAAATCACACAATTCCGGACCTCAGTCTACCATCCACAGATGGATGGCTTGGTAGAAAGGTTCAATAAAACCTTGAAGACCATGTTGAAGAAGGTCGTAGAGAACTGGGACTGTCTATTACCGTACCTTCTATTCTCCGTCAGAGAAGTACCACAGGCTTCTACTGATTTCTTCCCTTTTGAACTGTTGAATGGCCTACACCCTGTGGACCCCTCGACATAGCAAAAGAGATGTGGGAGGCGAAGTCTACACCCTACTGGAGTGTGATCGAGCATGTGGCCCAGATGCAAGAGAGGATTGCCAAGATGACACCCCTCATGAGAGAACACCTCCTCAAAGCACAACAGGCACAGTCGAGAGTCTACAATAGGTCGGCAAGGGTGAGACACTTCAACCCTGGCGATCGAGTACTGGTGCTGGTACCCACGGTGGAGAACAAATTCCTGGCCAAGTGGCAGGGTCCCTATGAGGTAGTGGAGAAAGTTGGGGAGGTCAACTAAAAAATCCACCAACCAGGGAGGCGGAAGCCCCACCAGATGCACCACGTGAACCTAATCAAACTGTGGCAGGACAGAGAACCTGAGGAAGCCACTTGCCTGCTGGCCAAGTCAATGTAGAGTATGTCAAGGTGGCAGACACCTTATCATGCTCGCAAAAGCAGCAGTGTCGGGAGTTGCTGCAACGGAACAGAGACCTGTTCTCAGAACTTCCAGGGTGTACAAAGGTTATAGAGCATGAGGTCCTGACGGAGCCTTTTGTCCGGGTCAACATGAAGCCATATCGGATCCCGGAAGCTTGTCGAGAGGTAATCTCTAAGGAGGTAAAGTGGATGCTGAGCCTGGGAGTCATCAAGGAGTCCAAGAGTGGCAGGTGCAGTTCAATAGTCTTGGTGCCGAAACAAATGAGGAATGGCTATTTTGCAATGACTATAGGAAGCTGAATTAGCTAGTAGTGGAATCCAAATAATCTTACATGTATATAGTTTTGGATTAAAATGTAACCTTTAATATAATCTTTAAAAAAGGTAACTACCAAGTACAAAATACAAATAGGTGCAAAGTGCATAGGACAAACAACACTCAAAACGCTGTGGGGCGCACCATGAACAGAAGGGGCAATTTTTTGTTGAACCCCTTTATGTGCAATAGTCTGTTCCATAAATCCCTTATCCCCTTTCACACAGACTTATTCCAAGACTCATTCACACGGGGTATAAATATATTCTCTGTAGGACGCTGAACAAAGTCTCTATGTGCGATGCTTACCCAATGCCCCAGGTCGATGAGCTAATTGAGAGACCAGGGCCGGCTCAGTATTTGCCAGTACCCTTGACCTCACAAAAGGGTATTGGCAAATCCCTATGTCCCAAGATGCCAAGGAGAAGACTGCCTTTTCAATGCCAGATGGGTGCTTCCATTACACAAGGATGCCATTTGGGTTACAAGGAGCTCCAGCTACATTTCAGAGAGCCATGGACCAGATCCTGGCCCCCCACAAAAGGTACGCAGCGACCTACCTGGAATACCTTGTGATCTTCAGCCAGGATTGGGGGAGCCATCTGAGCAAAGTCCAGGCTGTACTTGATGCTCTACGGAAGGCAGAGTTTCCTATAAACCTGAAAAAATGTGCCTTAGGAATGGAGGAGGCAAGATACTTGGGCTATGTTGTAGGCAAGGGCAAAATAAAGCCCCAGATAAACAAAGCTGAGACGTTCCAGGGCTGGCCACAACTCATCTCAAAGAAGCAGGTGAGGGCATTCCTGGGCATTGTGGGCTATTACCACCGGTTTATTCCAAACTTTGCCATGGTAGCTGCCTCTCTGACAGATCTCCTTAAAAGGACAAAGTCGGCTATGGTGACGTGGTCTCCAGAAGCTGAGACAACCTTCTAGGAACTGAAGCTGGCCCTGTTCAAACAGCCGATGCTGGTAGCACCTAATAGAGTTTGTGGTCCAGATAGATGCATCGGATGTTGGGCTGGGAGCTGTCTTGTCTCAAGAGGTGAATGGGGAAAAGCACCCCATAATGTATCTCAGCCGAAAGTTGCCATCCTGTGAAAAAAATTACCCCATAGAGGAGAAAAAATGTTTAGCCATCAAAGGGGCTTTGGACTCTCTAAAATAATACCTCTTGGGCAGGAAGTTCAGACTGGTTTCAGACCATGTGTCACGATTCCCACCGTGTCCGTCACCCCTACATTACAGAACAGGGTGACTTTAGGCCAGCAGACAGCTATCACATGTGCAGGGGGCTTATCCTAGTTATCCCTCCCTCCACTGCTACAATGTGATGAAAAAACACACACAAGGCTATTGACCTCTTAGTTTACAGCAGGGGCTTATTTTAGTTATCCCACTGCTCTTCAATATACCATGAACTGCAGGGATTTATGTATATCCCGCTTTACAGCTCAACTTGAACTTGCAGCTCTCTGGCGCCCCCCTTACCCTCAGGTCAGATTAGGTACTGCACCTAGGGTAATTAGTCACCAGAAAGGCTGCCTGCTATGTACTGGCTATTGGGCACGCTGCAGCGAGGTGGTATAACTACTCCCGCTCAGGCAGGAACAATAATTATCAATGCCGCAGTCGCTACAACGACACCCAAAGGCCTGCACACGGTATGCTGCCACCAGCTTCGATTAAACGGGTCAGAAGCTAACCCAAAACAGTAGCGTAATTCCCTTCAGAAGACTTAGGGTAAGTTTTAGAGCATGAAGAACGAATCTAGTATTTTAAATATTTTACTCCATTAACAATTAAGGCAGTGTTTATAAAAAGGTATAGAAGATGTTACAATATGAGACAATTGAAAATATGTACAACGGTAATTATAAAAAAACGGGTTAAATGAGAAATAACACTTACGTGTGCTCAGGACATTTCAGGCAACCAGGCTGGTGGGCGGAGCTCCCAAATGTCCCAATGCATCAGGACTGCAGTAAGATCTCCTCAAGTCAGACTCAGACTCTCACAGACTCTCATGGATTTGGGAGAACTTCTATACCAGTTCTAGCTGCAGGAAAGTTTGAGCCAACACAAGCGATCGTAAAAATTCTTTTGGGAGGGGCATGAAGAGTAAGTTTCCCAAAGTCAGGAATTTGGAGCCAAAAGCAATAAAAGCTCTTCTAACCCATTGAAAAGAAAAGCTAAACCCTGAAGTGAAGGGGGGGTCAACACCCACCCTATAGGTGCTGGCAATGAGAGACTAAAACTTATATTATTCATTATCCTCACACCTCCCCCTTTTGGTCTGCGCTACGGAGGCAGAACCCCGCGGAATGCCTCCATGCGCACCTCAATAGGTTCACCCTGGCAGGACAGACCATCTGCATTGCCATGGTGTACTTCTCCAGTCCCTGAAGCAGGAGGTTGACCATCTGCTGGAAAGTGGCAGGGGCATTCTTCATGCCGAAGGGCATGACCGTGGACTCGTACAGTCCAAAGGGTGTGATAAAGGCGGACTTCTCCTGCGCCTCGGGGCTCAGGGGAATCTGCCAGTATCCTCGACTCAGATCCATTATTGTCAGGTATTTTGTGCCAGCTAACCTGTCAAGCAGCTCCTCGATGTGCGGCATTGGGTGCGCGTCAGAGGCTGTGATAGCATTGAGCCCCCTGTAGTCCATGCAGAACCGGGTGGTCCGGTCCTTCTTTGGCACGAGAACTACAGGTGAGGCCCACGCACTCTTTGACCGTCGAATCACCCCCAGCTGTAACATCTCATCGATCTCCTGGCGCATAACCTGCTGCACCTGGTCGGAGATTCGATAGGGTATTCGCCGTAGTGGGGCATGATTCCCGGTATCCACCTCGTGGACTGCTAACTTAGTCCTTCCAGGTCAGTTGGAAAACATGACCCAGAAGGGTTCCAGGGTGGTTTGCAACTGCAACCGCTGGGGTTCAGTTAGCGAGGCGCTTACCTCCACGTCCTCGATGGACCCACCGGCCTTGGCTTGGGCCAGCATGTCCAGGAGGGCATCTTCCTCCCCGTCTTCGGGTGCGCTGCAGACCGGTAGGACGAAAGGTTCACGTTTGTGATGAGCCTTCATCATGTTGACGTGAAAGGCCTTTCGCCTACCCCGGGCGTGGTCAAGCGTGACCACGTAGGTGACCGGGTTGAGCTGTTGGTGGACGAAGTACGGGCCCTACCAGGCTGCCTGAAGCTTATCCGTTGGTACGGGGACCAGCACCCACACCTTTTGACCCACGTGGTAGGTCCGCTCCCAGGCGTTCTGGTCGTACCAGTGCTTCTGATCGGTCTGAGCCTGCGTCATGTTGTCATGCACCAACTGCGTCAAGGTCTGCATCTTGTCACGGAAGGGCATGACATACTCCACTATGGATACTTCAGAAGGGTTCGGCTCCTCTTCCCAGGATTCTCTTACCAACCCAAGGGATCCCCGGACTTGCCTGCCATACAGGAGCTTGAAGGGGGAGAACCCCGTCGAGGCCTGCGGAACTTCTCGGTAAAAGAATAGCAGGTGTGGGAGGTACCGCTCCCAGTCGCGCCCTTGTGTCTCAACCAGCATGCGTAGCATCTGTTTGAGGGTACCATTGAAGCGTTCACACAAGCCATTGGTCTGTGGGTGGTACGCACTCGATACCAGGTGCTTCACCTGCATTCTCTTACAGAGAGCCTCCATTAGGAGAGACAAGAATTGGGTCCCTTGATCAGTAAGCATCTCCCTGGGAAATCCTACACTTGAAAAGATAGCCAACAGGGCATCCGCCACCTTATCTGCCCTAGTTGAAGACAGATCTACTGCCTCTGGGTACCGGGTAGCGTAGTCTACCACAGTAAGGATGTATTGCTTTCCAGAGCTGATGGAGACGGCCAGCGGGCCCACAATGTCCACCGCGATTCTCTGGAAAGGCTCCTCTATCACTGGCAAAGGGATCAGGGGAGCCTTAAGAGCAGGCCCCGCCTTCCCCACTCTTTGACAGGTGATACAGGAGCGGCAGTAGTTTGACACATCTGTCCCCATCTTAGGCCAATAGAAGTGTTAAGACAGCCGGGCCTTAGTTTTGCTGATCCCCAAGTGTCCAGCTAGAGGGATCTCATGGGCAATCCGTAACAACTCACCCCGGAATTGCTGCGGGACGACCAGCTGTCTTTCCCTCAACCACTCCTTTTGCGATTTTCTGGGTACTGTCTCCCGGTACAACCTTCCTCGTTCCCAGAACACCCTCTCCTTATCAGTCACGGAGGTGGGCAACTCGGCGAGTTGTCTCAAACTCTCGGCTCGCATCTGTGTGCAGAGCGGCCTGAAACTCCTGGCTAGGGGAAGCCAGAAGCGACATCAGGGTCCCTTCCCCACGGGAACCCTCTGGGACCTGCTCTGGGTCCACCTCTGGTTCAGTCACAATGATGACTGAGGAGGGTCCGGAAGGCAGACAGTTATCTGCGTTCTGGGCACTCTGACTGCGGGTGACAGCAGATACGTAGGCTGTCTCCCCGGGGATTTCTACAGACCCATCAGCCGACGCTGCTATGGGTACTATTTCCCCATCCAACACCATTTCCTTAGGAGCAGTGCTACTTATGTGCCAGTTACCTTCCTCGGTGGCATTGGTCAATTGCATGGCATCATCTTCCTCACGGTTCCCATGTATCTCCTCATTTCCTGTAGCACCAACACTTGCCCCTGCTAGGGGTTCCTCAGCCGTCTCACTCCGCAGAGCGACGTGGCTAAGCACTCCTGTACCTATGGACACATCAACTTTCACAGAAAAATCTTTATCAGGTTCAGTTGGCACAGGTACAACATTTTCACCATCAATCCTAGGGAAAAATGGTTACCAGAGGCATCATTACTGGATAAAGCATGGTCAGGTAACGCATGTGATTTCCCATCATCATCATCAGGGTTAACGTTACCCTTATTAGTAGATTGGGGAGGGGTATCAGGTACGTAGTATGCAACCATCCTCCCCAAATCAGTCCCCAACAAAACATCAGTGGGCAAATTATCAGACAGCCCCACTTCCTTCACCCAGCTCCCGGCACCTCAATCAATATAAACCTGGGCCATTGGCAAGGGACAGCTGATGTCCCCAATCCCAGTGACAGTTAGGGTTTTCCCCGGAATGATTTCTTCAGGGGCCGCCAGTTCGGGTCGGATGAGGGTTCGTTCAGCCCCGGTGACCTTGAGGCCTGAAGAAACATGGCCTCCCACGGTAACGTGCTGTATGTTGTCACACACCCTCCCAGCCACACCACCCACCAAAAGAACTGCTGCATTAGGCCCTGGGGCCTTGGATGAGGCATTCTTCAGCTTGTCTAGACAGTGGGGACTGATATGACCAGTCCACTTGCAGACGTAACACTGACGAGGTTCGGTGGTAGGTCTGATGCTGTTGGCTACGGGGACAGGACCTCTGGTGTGTTGGCTGGCAGGGGTACTGGCGTTGGTTGCAGGCTTACCCCCTCTCCAGCTGGTGGTGACTGGCTTCCGCACTTCCGATCTACGGTTGGCCTCATAGGCATCGGCAATCTGCGCTGCTTTCGTCACGTCTTTGGGCTCTCTGTCCATCACGAACTGTTGCACCTCAGCTGGGCAAAGATGTAAGAACTGGTCTTTGATCATCAGGTCTCGCAGCTGTACAAAGGTGGTCACTGACAGTCCTTGGGTCCACTGGTCAAAGTCCCCAGTCCATGTGCCACATAGCCGTAGCTGTCATGTGGGCCACGTTGGAGGTTCCGGAACTTTCTGCGGTAAACCTCAGGTGTAAGCTGGTACTTGGCTATGAGGGCCTGCTTGATGGCCTCATAGTCACCATCTTGTTCTTGAGGGAGGGCAGCAAATGCCTCTCAGCCTCCCGCTTGGCTCGCTGGGCCTTGGCCTCTCGCCCGGCTTGGGCCTCGGCCTCTCGCCCGGCTTGGGCCTCCTGCCGGTATTGCTGAATCAGCTGCAGACGTCCATCATGGTCGTCAGTGGGGAGTTCTTCCAAGGCCGCCAGCAGGTGGGGTCCAATTCGCCCTGATTGCTAATAGGGCCGGCATTCAGTGGTTGGACCTCTGCTGCAACACCACCAATGCTCATGCTGGCTTCTGCGGCCTCTGGGCTCTGTGGCCTGGCTTGGTCTAGAGCGGCTTCCCATTTCACCTAGTTATCCCTCCACTGCTACAATGTGATGAAAAAACACACACAAGGCTATTGACCTCTTAGTTTACAGCAGGGGCTTATTTTAGTTATCCCACTGCTCTTCAATATACCAAGAACTGCAGGGATTTATGTATATCCCGCTTTACAGCCCTGCTTGAACTTGCAGCTCTCTGGCGCCCCCTTACCCTCAGGTCAGATTAGGTACTGCACCTAGGGTAATTAGTCACCAGAAAGGCTGCCTGCTATGTACTGGCTATTGGGCATGCTGCAGCGAGGCGGTATAACTACTCCCGCTCAGGCAGGAACAATAATTATCAACGCCGCAGTCGCTACAACGACATCCAAAGGCCCCGCAAACGGTATGCTGCCACCAGCTTCGATTAAACGGGTCCGAAGCTAACCCAAAACAGTAGCGTAATTCCCTTCAGAAGACTTAGGGTACGTTTTAGAGCATGAAGAACGAATCTAGTATTTTAAATATTTTACTCCATTAAAGATTAAGGCAGTGTTTATAAAAAGGTATAGAAGATGTTACAATATGAGACAATTGAAAATATGTACAACGGTAATTATAAAAGAACAGGGGTTAAATATGAAATAACACTTACATGTGTTCAGGACATTTCAGGCAACCAGGCTAGTGGGCGGAGCTCCCAAATGTCCCAATGCATCAAGACTGCAGTAAGATCTCCTCAAGTCAGACTCAGACTCTCACAGACTCTCATGGATTTTGGAGAACTTCTATACCAGTTTTGAGGCTTCTGCGTGGTTCACCGGTGTTCCAGTACTTTGCCTGCACCATGTCTGAAGGTAAATGGTTCATTGAATGATCTTACTGGGGTGTCTATTGCGGTTTGCGTAAATGCACTTCACTCATTTGCTATCCTGCTCATCCTGACGCTCAGTAGTTTATTTATACCGATAGGTTATTTGTACCGATATGTCAGCCATTGATTATGGTCATTACTGATACCATTTAACCCCTGACAGTAGGCTTGGATCAGTGCAGTACTTAGGGCGCATTTTTTTTTTTTTGCGCCCAGTGCTGCTATACCGGTGGCCATGCAGTTTTCATTTTCTCTGGTCGGCACCTACCCATCTTTATATTGCCGAGACCCTTTAGCTGTCTTTTTACCTTATGTCCCCTTTTTGTCTGCATATCTTCATTTGTGTAATAAAATTATATATTTTCATTAATACCCCGTTTTTTCTCCTTATTGGCACTTTTGGGCATTTATATATGATTGGTGGTTATTTCTTCATATGATTAACCCTTATATTGGCGATTTTGCCCAGACCCAATCGGGAACTTTTTTGGTCTTTTCTATACCAGTTCTAGCTGGAGGAAAGTTTGAGCCAACACAAGCGATCGTAAAAATTCTTTTGGGAGGGGCATGAAGAGTAAGTTTCTCAAAGTCAGGAATTTGCAGCCAGAAGCAATAAAAGCTCTTCTACACCCATTGAAAAGAAAAGCTAAACCCTGAAGTGAAGGGGGGGTCAACGCCCACCCTATAGGTGCTGGCAATGAGAGACTAAAACTTATATTATACATTATCCTCACACCATGCCCCACTGAATTGGATTAGGGAGAAAAAAGGGAACAATGCCCGAGTGACCAGGTGGTTCCTGGCACTTCAGGATTTTAACTTCCATGTGGAGCATAGGTCAGTGAAACTGGATGGCAATGCTGATGCTCTGTTGAAGATCCACTGTTTGTTGGCAGAAGGTGCCAAGCCCCCCCCCGGCTATGGGCAGAGGGGGAGGGTATGTAAGATGGCCACCGGACAACTCCTTGAGGGGAGATATGTGTCATCATGGCTATTAGCTGCGGTGATGTGAGCCCGGAAGTATGCTCCAGCACGTATAGTGCTTAGAGCAGGGCTGCCACTAGGAATTTTGGGGCCCCATACTGGCAAAATTTTCAGAGTCCCCTTGAGACTCCACTCAGTCTCCACCCCTCGAACTGTCCACAGCCCCACCACTCACTTTTGGAAAAAAGTAGACTCTTTTGGCCGAGCACTACTTTATCCTATTAATCATTTGTTAAAATATCCAATACAATTTTGGTATATTTCTATTTATTTTTCAATTTTTAAAATGACCAATAATATCACATACAAGGTACAAATACCACTGCACCATGACCAGACACCATATTACCACCACATAGTGACCTATAATACCACATACAAGGAACACATATCGCCATACTATGTCCAGACCACGTATTACCACCACAGTGACCAAATAATATCACATACAAGGAGCAAATACCACCACACCATGTCCAGACCACATATTACCATCACATCATGACCAAATAATAGCACATATAAGTACCAAATACCATCACACCATGACCAGACCACATATTACCACCACATAGTGACCAAATAACAGCACATACAAGGAACAAATACCTCCACACCATGGCCGGACAACAGATTACCACCACATAATGACTGAATACTACAATACTGATCATTAATAAAAAAAAATACTAATATCACCATAAGTGCCATTATACACTGGAGATCTGTACTTAGTATGCAGTGTCTGTGTACAGGTAATACAGTGATTACCGATGACATTATACACAGGAGCTCTGTATATTGTGTATAATGTAAAGGTAATACAGTGATCACCAGTGACATTATACACAGGAGCTCTGTATATAGTGTCAGTGTACAGGTAATACAGTGATTACCGGTGACATTATACACAGGAGCTCTGTATATAGTATCAGTGTACAGGTAATACACTGCTCATCAGTCACATTATACACAGTAGCTCTGTATATATTGTACAGGTTATACAGTGAGCAATGACATTATACACAGTAACTCTGTATATAATGTCAGTGTAAATGTGATACAGTTATCACTGGTGACATTGTACACAGGAAAGCTGTATATAGTATACAGTGTATAGTGTCAGTGTACAGGTAACACACTGACTCACCAGTGACATCTCTAGGCGAAGTGCTTCATCTTTCCTTTTCATCCATCACAGACCGCCATCACTTCTTCCAACCAGGGCTCATCTCAGCAGGAAATAACACAGTTATCTATTCTAGGGCACTGCTTGTAGAGCACATTACTTAATTTTTTCCCAACTTCTACACTACACCAGATGAAGAAAAAAGGCGACATAGTGTCGCTCTGCAAAGTAATAGGACCGCCCCACCCCCCATTTAAAACAGTATCCTCAAAAAATAAAATAATTACATGACTGGTGTAAAAATATCCCTTAATTAGCTCCTATGATAATAATATCCCCCATCCTGGCCCCCTGTGTCTCATTCCTGGCTCCAGCCATAGGTTCTCCCATCCTGGCCCCATTTGTTCTCCCATCCTGCCCTCATCAGTATCCATTCTGTCCCCATGTGATGTCCTGTGATCCTGCTCCATCTGTCCTGTGATCCTACCCCATGATCCTACCCCATCTGTCTTCATCTTGCGACATGTGTCTCCATCCTGCCCCATGTCTCCATCCTGCCCGGTGATCCTGCACTATGTGTCTCCATACTGCCCCATGATCCTGCCCCATCTGTCTCCATCCTACCCCATGATCCTGCCCCGTGTCTCCATCCTGCCCCCTGTGTCTCCATCCTGCCCCGTGTGTCCATTCTTGCCCTCTTTGTCTCCATTTTTGCCGCATCATGGACACTGGTTCAGCTACTGCACCGGCAGAAGCCTGCCACTGGAGCCTGATGACCAGAAGAAATGGGGACCAATGTGGGCCCCTCTGGTCATCAGGCCCCATACACCAGTCAGGGCAGTAATGCCCTGATGAGAGCCCTGGCTGAGAGAGTCATCTGGGCTGCTCCAGGGCCGGGTTTTACGAGCGGTCATAAGAGATGGGTGGGAATGACCACTCACATATCCCCACCCCAGGAGCGTGGTTTGGCTAATAAAATGGAGGCCAGATGTCTCATTCAGTGTCTGTGGCTGGAAGTGTGGAGACCTCCATTGTGCGTGTGCTAAAGACACTGACCTTTGCGGGCGGACCCTCAGTACTAAATGGACTGTTCTTTTTTCTGTTTGTTACTTTGTGCCGGAAAAGGCTGTTATTTTGTTTTCCTATTCACAGCAGTTTATGCCGTTTGAATAAACGTGCTTGGACATTTCAGCAATACCGCTTCCTGTGCCTAGCTCAACTGCAGCCAAGTGAGTACCGAACTCTACAATATCTTAACTGTATATTCTTCATACTGTGATTCTAGATTATATCTCCAGATTGTGAGTTCATGTCGAGGCTCTTGATTGTATATTTTTTATGCCGAAGCTCTGGATTATATCTCTGGATTGTATATTCTTTATGACGAGGCTCTGGATTATGTCTCTAGATTATATATTCTTCATACCGAACCTCTGGATTATATATTCTTCATACTGAGTTTCTAAAATATATCTCTGGATTGTATATTCTTCATGCCGAATCTCTGGATTATATCTCTGGACTGTATATTCTTCACACCGAGGCTCTGGATTATATTTCTGGATTATATGATCAGTGATAACAAAAATTCCCCATTAAATGTCACCTGCTTAACCCAGCAGGAAGTACGGCGGCGTCTAAAAATCACTAAAATTGATAAGTCTCTGGGCCCGGATGGGATACACCCCCGAGTACTGCAGGAATTAAGTACAGTCATTGATAGACCATTATTTTTAATCTTTAAAGAGTCCATAATAACATGGTCTGTACCACAGAGGCTTAACCTCTACTGTGGGTAAAATCCTGGAGGGCATTCTAAGGCCGGCGTCACACTGGCGTTTTAAACGGCCGAGTGCAATGCGATAAAAAAATCGCATTGCACTCGGACCAATGTTCAGCTATGGGGGCAGCTCCCACCAGCCGACTTTTTGTCGGCCGTTTTCCTCGGTCCGAGACAATCGCATGCTGCGATTGTCTCGGACCGAGGAAAACTCTCGGCTCACTCGCACCCATATAAGCCTATGGGTGCGAGTGAGACAGCGCACACCACTCGGATATCATCCGAGTGCTGTGCGTTATAAGTAGTGTTGAGCATTCCGATACCGCAAGTATCGGGTATCGGCCGATATTTGCTGTATCGGAATTCCGATACCGAGATCCGATACTTTTGTGATATCGGGAATCGGGATCGATATTAATGTGTAAAATAAAGAATAAAAATAAAAAATATTGGTATACTCACCTCTCACCACTCACGCGACCAATCACAGGCCGCGACGTCATCTAAGGTCTTTCAAGCGCTCATTCTTAGGAACGGAAGCTGCCGGTTACATCGGTAAGGTCCAGGCTGCGTCGGAGAGGTGAGTATATCAATATTTTTTATTTTTATTCTTTATTTTACACATTAATATGGATCCCAGGGCCTGAAGGAGAGTTTCCTCTCCTTCAGACCCTGGGAACCATACAGGATACGTTCCGATACTTGGTGTCCCATTGACTTGTTTTGGTATCGGGTATCGGTATCGGCGATATCCGATACTTTTCGGGTATCGGCCGATACTATCCGATACCGATACTTTCAAGTGTCGGACGGTATCGCTCAACACTAGTTATAAGCGGACCCCAGCAATGGAGGAGGTGGAGAAATTCATTTCTCCACCTCCTCCGCAGCTGTGCTCCGATCCTCCCTGTGCGAGAGAATCGGAGCACAGACGCATGACACTCGGCTCCTGCTCTGCTGCGAGCAGGAGCCGAGTGTCATTAGCATATCGCATCCGATGATCTCGCATCGGATGCAATACGCCAGTGTGACACCGGCCTAAGGGATGCTATACTGGAGTATCTGAAGAGGAATAACCTCATGACCCAGTATCAGCAAGGGTTTACTAGGGACCGTTCATGTCAGACTAATTTGATCAGCTTCTATGAAGAGGTAAGTTCCGGACTGGACCAAGGGAACCCAGTAGATGTAGTGTATATGGACTTTTCAAAAGCTTTTGATACGGTGCCACACAAAAGGTTGATACATAAAATGAAAATAATGGGGATAGGGGAAAATATGTGTAAGTGGGTTGAGAGCTGGCTAAGGGATAGGAAACAAAGGGTGGTTATTAATGGAGCACACTCGGACTGGGTCGCGGTTAGCAGTGGGGTACCACAGGGGTCAGTATTGGGCCCTCTTCTTTTTAACATATTTATTAATGACCTTGTAGGGGGCATTCAGAGTAGAATTTCAATATTTGCAGATGACACTAAACTCTGCAGGGTAATCAATACAGGGGAGGACAATTTTATATTACAGGATGATTTATGTAAACTAGAAGCTTGGGCTGATAAATGGCAAATGAGCTTTATTGGGGATAAATGTAAGGTCATGCACTTGGGTAGAAGTAATAAGATGTATATGTAGCGCCCCCACTGTCGCAGGGCCGAGGGGTACCCGGTACCGGGCCTCTGAGTCTCTGTTCTGGGGTTGTCACGGTGGCTAGACCCGGTCCGTGACCCTGCTGAGGGGCGTACAATAATAGGTGTGCATGATAGTGATGATGTTGTGGTGGTGCGGTGCAGGTTGCAGTAAACAACGAGGACACCAGATTGCAGTCTCTTTACCTCTTTACTGAAGGCTTCAGGATCCTCAATCCGGAATACGGTTAACCGGGCTGCGCAAGCCTGGTCGGTCCGATGGCACATCCAGAGCTCCCTTTGCAGGTGGAAATCTGTGCCTACCTTCTAGCGCTTGTGTGTTGTAGTCCTTCCCTGCTAAGCACCACGGGATAGGCCTCACAACTGTTGTGTCTGTTTCTCGTGTTCCCTCACAACTCGATTCTGATGTACTTCCACGTCCCCCAGATCTTATGGTTAGGATGCACCCGTATGATGGGGAGGCTCGGAGCTCTTCTGGGACTCTAGTGTCGCCCCACTCCTGTTGTTACCCCCCTGTGTCTTCCTAGGTCAATTGGGTGAGACAGCCCGCCTATAACTGACTGTCCTGCCGTAGGTTTGAAGTTTGGCCTGGAGCTCTATACTTCCTCGGCGTTCCGGCCACCGGTTATGCGCCTCAGTAGGATGTTGCCTCGTCTTACAGCACGACTCCTACTGGTATTCTCCTTGTTGCGTTGATCTCGTTTCTCACTCAGCACAATAAACCTCGCTTCTTGTCCTTTCTTGGGGTACCGCCGCTATATCTTGCAGGCGCGGTCCCGTAACGTTCTCTCTGGTTGCTAGGCCTCTGTCAGGATCCCACCCCTGACAGGGACCCCTCTGAATCTTCCCCTACAACACCCTCTGCCACAAGGTGTTGCCTGGTTCCAACCCAGTCAGCTTTCTGATCTAACTTCCTGCCTAACCCCCAGTTTTACCAGATTGTGAGGAGTGGCCTAATACATAGTACCCTTAGCTCCCCCTGGAGGCCAGACTGTGAAGTGTATTGGTGTCTGTGATACCTGGTCAGATGAGCTCCTTCAGTGCCATCAGACATACCATAGCCCCCCTTAGCGGCGGAGCACCAGTACTGCAACGACCAGGACTCTGGGGCGCTGCACTCCCCCCGGTTAAATCCAGTACTCCTGGACTGGGAAGAAAACAACAATACATGTCAGCAAAAAGACATACAATTTTGAAAATGCAAGTACAAGTAAACTTTTTAACAGAGCTTCCCTTTATGGGAGGTGAGGACACTTGAACGTTACAAACATGGTTAAATACTTTAAATAACAGACTATAAATAACTTTTCTTACCCAACCGGGTATTCTACTAAGTGCAAAATTTTTGAACAATAATTTAACATTGCCTTTAAGGACGTACTCGCTGAATCCACTAAAGACCTTCTTATAAAACATTATAAGGCTAATCAACTTTTCTGCATTCTCCTTCTTTACATCTGCAGGACCGCCTGTCCTATCCGCCCAGGCCTACTGCCTCTCCTTTCTGTTACAGGACCTCTCCTTTCTGCCCGGGCCTACTGCCTTTCCACTGCTATACACGGTATAGAACTTATCATCCATCTTTCAGTTCAGGATTACTGAGCCATCTCTGTATGGCTCCTAGGAGGACTCACTAACTAACCCCGTACGGGTTGTAGCAGCAAAACAGCAGGGAAACAAGCAGTTAACTATTTACATATCCATGGCATCGAGGTTTACTCTCGCTCTGGCGGCCGTAGCTCCGCATAGACTTCGCTCGGCAAGGTGGTCGGCGAGATCGGGGCCTTTAAGAAGTGCTCCATACCCGTGGCCCGATCCCAGGGTGTAAGGCGCCGGAGTCTATAGGTCCCAGGGAGAGGGGATGCCGTGACGGGGCCTATCAGCAGGTCTTCTGCTGGCGGGGCAGGGTCGTTCCTCATACCTGCTTCAGGTGCGGTCCCTCCGGTGCCGATTTGCTCCGTCTCTGCTGGGATCTGGAACGCTGGTTGCAGGGCCTTGCGCTGCGGCATTGTCCTTTCCATTCGCAGCATCTCGCTTTTCGGCAGGGCACTGCTTTCTGGCTTTGGAGCGCTGGAACTTCTTTCTTGCTCCGGACCAGACGAGGCTGCCGACAGATGTCTGGTGAGGCTCCCGATGATGGTCTTCTTCCACCCGGCCTCAGTGCTCAGCTGCGTCCGCAGGAGTTGGTGGATCAGCTCGCCCACCCCGGTCTGCAGGAGGTCAGTGTCAACTGTGGAGGTCTGGCTGCGGTGCCTCTCCGGGTAGCTGGGGGAGTCCTCGGCTCCGACCCCACGCTCCGGCTCTGGGCGGCGGGCCATGGCGTCCTCCATGTGGCTCGCTCCTTCTTCCTGGTCCTTTTCCCGCTCTCTCCTTCGTGGGCGGTTCCGTTTTCTCTGTCTCCGCCCGCCATTGAGAATCAGGAGGCGGATCTCGGCCGCTGACGGACACGTCCTCAAGGTACAGAAATATTTAGATTGGGCGGCCATTGTCTTTCGCGCTCTTCAGCTTGTCTACGCCCACTTCCACGCCCTTCTTCTTCTCCTGCGCTCTCCTTAGCGCTGTAATGGCGGCGGTTCTTGGCGGGAACTTTTGGCGGCAAGTGGCAGTGCACAGTCTTTGCAATAAGTCACAGTCCAAGTACAATAAAGCACAGTTCCAAGGCACACATGACCTGATTCTTCAGGCTTAAGCAGATCCTGTTCGTGAGGCCAAGTTGTAGCGCCCCCACTGTCGCAGGGCCGAGGGGTACCCGGTACCGGGCCTCTGAGTCTCTGTTCTGGGGTTGTCACGGTGGCTAGATCCGGTCCGTGACCCTGCTGAGGGGCGTACAATAATAGGTGTGCATGATAGTGATGATGTTGTGGTGGTGCGGTGCAGGTTGCAGTAAACAACGAGAACACCAGATTGCAGTCTCTTTACCTCTTTACTGAAGGCTTCAGGATCCTCAATCCGGAATACGGTTAACCGGGCTGCGCAAGCCTGGTCGGTCCGATGGCACATCCAGAGCTCCCTTTGCAGGTGGAAATCTGTGCCTACCTTCTAGCGCTTGTGTGTTGTAGTCCTTCCCTGCTAAGCACCACGGGATAGTCCTCACAACTGTTGTGTCTGTTTCTCATGTTCCCTCACAACTCGATTCTGATGTTCTTCCACGTCCCCCAGATCTTATGGTTAGGACGGACCCGTATGACGGGGAGGCTCAGAGCTCTTCCGGGACTCTAGCGTCGCCCCACTCCTGTTGTTACCCCCCCTGTGTCTTCCTAGGTCAATTGGGTGAGACAGCCCGCCTATAACTGACTGTCCTGCCGTAGGTTTGAAGTTTGGCCTGGAGCTCTATACTTCCTCGGCGTTCCGGCCACCGGTTATGCGCCTCAGTAGGATGTTGCCTCGTCTTACAGCACGACTCCTACAGGTATTCTCCTTGTTGCGTTGATCTCGTTTCTCACTCAGCACAATAAACCTCGCTTCTTGTCCTTTCTTGGGGTACCGCCGCTATATCTTGCAGGCGTGGTCCCGTAATGTTCTCTCTGGTTGCTAGGCCTCTGTCAGGATCCCACCCCTGACAGGGACCCCTCTGAATCTTCCCCTACAACACCCTCTGCCACAAGGTGTTGCCTGGTTCCAACCCAGTCAGCTTTCTGATCTAACTTCCTGCCTAACCCCCAGTTTTACCAGATTGTGAGGAGTGGCCTAATACATAGTACCCTTAGCTCCCCCTGGAGGCCAGACTATGAAGTGTATTGGTGTCTGTGATACCTGGTCAGATGAGCTCCTTCAGTGCCATCAGACATACCATAGCCCCCCTTAGCGGCGGAGCACCAGTACTGCAACGACCAGGACTCTGGGGCGCTGCATATAACTATGTGCTTAAAGGGCCACTGTCACCCCCTCCAGCCGTTATAAACTAAAAGAGCCACCTTGTGCAGCAGTAATGCTGCATTCTAACAAGGTGGCTCTTTTAGTTTTTGATTCAATTAATCCCTCAATAAAGTGTTTTAAAGTTTGCTACAAATACCTGACTTTGTACCTGGAGGCGGTCCGAAGCCTCTTCTATGAATCTCCCAACGGCCGTCACTCTTCTCTTCAGGGGCGATGGTCGCCACCCCCTTTGCGCTGTTTCTGCTTAAATTCGGCGCCTGCGCTGTGCGTGCCTGCCTGGGGCAGGTGCAGTCTTCATTGTCAGTCACAGCTCAGATGCAGGGTGCCTGACTGCGCCTGTGCGGGCAGTGCGGCCACCCTGTTGCTGAATCCCCGCACTGTGTTATTCATTATGCACAGTGCGAGGCTGGCATTCCTGGGCATGCGCACTGCGCTGTTCAGGCGCTCCCCCATCTCGGACGCTCCTCCAGCTCCCCCGCCTTCCAGCGTTGTTATTTGCGGCTGCCTCATTACAAACGCTGGTGAGGATTAGTGTATATTGCGGCACCCTGCATCTGAGCTGTGACTGACAATGAAGACTGCGCCTGCCCCAGGCAGGCACGCACAGCGCAGGCGCCGGATTTAAGCCGAAACAGCGCGAAGGGGGCGGCGACCATCGCCCCAGAAGAGAAGAGTGACGGCCGTTGGGAGATTCATAGAAGAGGCTTCGGACCGCCTCCAGGTACAAAGTCAGGTATTTGTGGCAAACTTTAAAACGCTTTATTGAGGGATTAATTGAATCAAAAACTAAAAGAGCCACCTTGTTAGAATGCAGCATTACTGCTGCACAAGGTGGCTCTTTTAGTTTATAACGGCTGGAGGGGGTGACAGTGGCCCTTTAATTCTAAAACTCTGGGCAAAACTGTCAATGAAAAAGACCTGGGTGTATGGGTGGATGACAAACTCATATTCAGTGGCCAGTGTCAGGCAGCTGCTACAAAGGCAAATAAAATAATGGGATGTATTAAAAGAGGCATAGATGCTCATGAGGAGAACATAATTTTACCTCTATACAAGTCACTAGTTCGACCACACTTAGAATACTGTGCACAGTTCTGGTCTCCGATGTATAAGAAAGACATAGCTGAACTAGAGCGGGTGCAGAGAAGAGCGACCAAGGTTATTAGAGGACTGGGGGGTCTGCAATACCAAGATAGGTTATTACTAGTGTTGAGCATTCCGATACCGCAAGTATCGGGTATCGGCCGATACTTGCGTTATCGGAATTCCGATACCGAGATCCGATACTTTTGTGGTATCGGGAATCGGAATTGGAAGTTCCCAGTGTATGGTTCCCAGGGTCTGAAGGAGAGGAAACTCTCCTTCAGGCCCTGGGATCCATGTCCATGTAAAAAATAAAGAATTAAAATTAAAAATAGGGATATACTCACCTTCTGACGCGCCCTGGTAGTAACCGGCAGCCTGCTTTGCTTAAAATGAGCGCGTTCAGCACCTTCCATGACGTCACGGCTTCTGATTGGTCGCGTGCCGCTCATGTGACCACCACGCGACCAATCACAAGCCGTGACATCATTCTCAGGTCCTAAATTCCTAATTCTAGGAATTTAGGACCTGAGAATGACGTCACGGCTTGTGATTGGTCGCCTGGCGGTCACATGAGCGGCACGCGACCAATCAGAAGCCGTGACGTCATGGAAGGCCCTAAACGCGCTCATTTTAAGCAAAGAAGGCTGCCGGTTAACAGCGGTGAGGTGCAGGGGCCTCCGGAGAGGTGAGTATATCAATATTTTTTACTTTAATTCTTTATTTTACACATTAATATGGATCCCAGGGCCTGAAGGAGAGTTTCCTCTCCTTCAGACCCAGGGAACCATCAGGATACCTTCCGATACTTGGTGTCTTATTGACTTGTATTGGTATCGGGTATCGGTATCGGCGATATCCGATACTTTTCGGGTATCGGCCGATACTATCCGATACCGATACTTTCAAGTATCCGACGGTATCGCTCAACACTAGTTATTACACTTGGGGCTGTTTAGTTTGGAAAAACGAAGACTAAGGGGTGATCTTATTTTAATGTATAAATATATGAGGGGACAGTAAAAAGACCTTTCTGATGATCTTTTTAATCATAGACCTGAGACAGGGACAAGGGGGCATCCTCTACGTCTGGAGGAAAGAAGGTTTAAGCATAATAACAGACACGGATTCTTTACTGTAAGAGCAGTGAGACTATGGAACTCTCTGCCGTATGATGTTGTAATGAGTGATTCATTACTTAAATTTAAGAGGGGACTGGATGCCTTTCTTGAAAAGTATAATGTTACAGGGTATATACACTAGATTCATTGATAGTGAATGCGTTGATCCAGGGAACTAGTCTGACTGCCGTATGTGGAGTCAGGAAGGAATTTTTTTCCCCTATGTGTAGCTTACTCTTTGCCACATGGTTTTTTTTTGCCTTCCTCTGGATCAACATGTTAGGGCATGTTTGGTTAGGCTATGGGTTGAACTAGATGGACTTAAAGTCTTCCTTCGACCTTAATAACTATGTAACTATATATATTCTTCATGCAGAGGCTTTGGATTATGTCTCAGGATTGTATATTCTTCATACCGAGGCTCCGGATCATATCTCTGGATTATATATTCTTTAACCCCTTCAAGACCTTGCCCTTTTCTGTTTTTGCGCTCTCGTTTGTCACTCCCCTCCTTCCCAGAGCCATAACTTTTTATTTTTCTGTCAGTATGGCCATGTTAGGGCTTGTTTTTTGCGGGACAAGTTGCACTTTTGAAAAACATCATTGGTTTTAGCATGTCGTGTACTAGAAAACTGGAAAAAAATTCCAAGTGCAGTGAAATTGAAAAAAAAGTGCAATCCCACACTTGTTTTTTGTTTGGGTTTTTTGCTAGGTTCACTAAATGCTAAAACTGACCTGCTATTTTAATTCTCCAGGTCATTACGAGTTCATAGACACCTAACATGTCCAGGTTATGTTTTAGCTAAGTGGTAAAAAAAATTCCAAACTTTGTAAAAAAATTTTTTTTTGTGATCTGGGGTCGGGTGAGGGCTTATTTTTTGCATGCTGAGCTGACGTTTTTAACCCCTTAAGCCCCGAGGGTGGTTTGCAATTTAATGACCGGGCCAATTTTTACAATTCTGAACACTATCCCTTTATGAGGTTATAACTCTGGAACGCTTCAACGGCTCTTGGCGATTCTGACATTGTTTGCTCGTGACATATTGTACTTCATGATAGTGGTAAAATTTATTCGATATAACTTGCGTTTATTTGTGAAAAAAATGGAAATTTGGCGAAAATTTTGAAAATTTCGCAATTTTCCAAATTTGAATTTTTATGCCCTTAAATCCCAGAGATATGTCACGCAAAATACTTAGTTAATAACATTTCCCACATGTCTACTTTACATCAGCACAATTTTGGAACCAAATTTTTTTTTGTTAGGGAGTTATAAGGGTTGACCAGCAATTTCTCATTTTTACAACACCATTTTTTTTAGGGACCACATCTCATTTGAAGTCATTTTGAGGGGTCTATATGATAGAAAATACCCAAGTTTGACACCATTCTAAAAACCGCACCCCTCAAGGTGCTCAAAACCACATTCAAGAAGTTTATTAACCCTTCAGGTGTTTCACAGGAATTTTTGGAATGTTTAAATAAAAATGAACGTTTAACTTTTTTTCACACAAAATTTATTTCAGCTCCAATTTGTTTTATTTTACCAAGGGTAACAGGAGAAAATGGACCCCAAAAGTTGTTGTACAATGTGTCCTGAGTACGCTGATACCCCACATGTGGGGGTAAACCACTGTTTGGGCGCATGGCAGAGCTCGGAAGGAAAGGAGCACCATTTTACTTTTCAATGCAAAATTGACTGGAATTGAGATGGGACGCCATGTTTCGTTTGGAGAGCCCCTGATGTGCCTAAACATTGAAACCCCCCACAAGTGACACCATTTTGGAAAGTAGACCCCTTAAGGAACTTATCTAGATGTGTGGTGAGTAGTGTTGAGCGATACTTTCCGATATCGGAAAGTATCGGTATCGGAAAGTATCGGCCGATACCGTCAAAATATCGGATCTAATCCGATACCGATACCCGATCCCAATGCAAGTCAATGGGACGAAAATATCGGAATTAAAATAAACCCTTTATAAACTTGTAGGTTCATTCTACATGAAGGAAAACAACTAAGAATAATGTAGGATGTATTGGGGGACGTGGCGGAGACATTAAAGGCACAGAGGTTTAGCCCAATGTAATAGAATAGCAGGTTTTTGGGGTTTTTTTATGACGTTCGGCGGTAGAAAGATTTTGACTATGTTAATTTTTTTTTATTTTGTCAGATATTGATGTTTCACTACTTCCACGCCCTTCACCTTCTTTTTTACTTCTCCCACACTTTCTTCTTCGTTATCCTCATCATCAGCTTCTTTGACATCAACTTCTTCACCTTATTCATCTTCTTCTTCATCTTCTACCTATTATTTTTTTTCTTACATTGTTCATATTCTTTTTATTTTACTATTATCTTCATCATATTCTACTTCTTCATCATATTCTTATTTGTGACAGGCATTCCCGTAGTTGTTATCTATAAAAGTTTGAAGATTACACCTTCCGTTCTGCCTGTCACAAAAGAGTTACATTTGTCCGCGTTCAGTTTGGCCTGCAGCATCAGGCTTTATCCAGGGGCACCACGAGGAGGAACGGACTCACCCCCATACACTGCTTAGTCTTCTTCTGCTTATAATTTAGATAATATTTTTTGCTCTGATATTTAGTGTTATGCTTAATGTTCTTCTGCTCTTTGTTCTGCAGCCTCTTGTTCTTCTGCTTCTCGGTCTTCCAGGTCGTCGTCGTCTCCAGGGTCGTCGTCTCCAGGGTCGTCGTCATCGGGGTGGTCTTCAGGGTCGTCGTCTCCGGGGTCGTCGTCATCGGGGTGGTCTTCGGGGTCATCGTCTCCAGGGTCGTCGTCATCACGGTGGTTGTCGTCTCTGGTGTCGTCGTCATCTTAGGGGTGGTCTTCCGGGTCATCGTGTTTAGTCTCTTGAACTAGGAAATGTAGCAGAAGGTACAAGAAGGCTGAGAAAATGCCGAGAACCAGCTGATGGAACTGGAACTCGGATGGCTACCCGAAGGTCCAAGAGCCAATGGAACTACCGAGGACCAGCTGACGTTACTGGAACCCGGTTACTAAGCAGGAGGTACCCGTGCCTGAAAGCACTACCAAGGACCACCTGACGTTGGTGGAACTCGGATACCCAGAGGGAGGCACCTAAGCCAAAGGCTCTGCCCGGAACCAGCTGACGGTACTGGAACCAGGATGGGGAGCAGAAGGTACAAGAGCAAAAGACATTGCCGAGAACCAGCTGACGGTGCTGGAACCCGGATGGGTAGCCGAAGGTCCAAGAGCCAATGGAACTACCGAAGACCAGCTGACGTTACTGGAACCCGGTTACTAAGCAGGAGGTACCCGTGCCTGAAAGCACTACCAAGGACCACCTGACGTTGGTGGAACTCGGATACCCAGAGGGAGGCACCGAAGCCAAAGGCTCTGCCCGGAACCAGCTGACGGTACTGGAACCAGGATAGGGAGCAGAAGGTACAAGAGCAAGTGTCTGCGTGGCTTTTGCAGGACACGATGCCGGCTGCACAGCAGGGGAACAGCTGGCGGTGCTGAACCCCACTGACACATTTGCTGGTGTTTTTCTCTGTGCAGCTAGCAGTACCGGGCCCCAACTGGCGGTGTTAGAGCCCGGGGTCAGCAGGTAGAGGAGATGGAGCAGAGTGTAGGCCGAAGCCTGCACTGGCGGCAGCTTTGGGTCTGTTGTGCCTGCGTGGCTGTTGCAGGACACGTTGCCGGCTGCACAGCAGGGGAACAGCTGGCGGTGCTGAACCCCACTGACACATTGGCTGGTGTTTGGCTCTGTGCAGCTAGCAGTACCGGGCCCCAACTGGCGGTGTTGGAGCCCGGGCTCTGCAGGGGAAGCAGAGTGTAGGCCGAAGCCTACTTGAACCAATTTCAAAGGTAACCTTTAACCCCCCCTCAGGGGTTACAAAGTAGAAGAGCCACAGCTTATGCAGCAGTAGTGCTGCACAAGTCAAAGGTTGCTCTTTTAATTTTGCTCCTTGCACACGCTGAATGAAACACGTATAACATTTAGCCCTTTATACAGTCAAACTGTGTTGGAGGCGCGAGTTCCCTTTGTAATGAGACGCAGCACAGATGTCAAGAATCCCACCTTGGTGCTGGGTGCAGCCTCCTGAGCGTTGTTATTTGCTGTACAGGAGTCTGCGCTGTCGTGTTATCCCCTGGCCTAGCGCTGTTAGCGCTGCCCATCTTCTGACCTCATTTAATGTCGGCCGCTGCGGTTCGCGATGACCATGAATCCCAGCCCCGCGGTGTCTTAACATTGTTAAAACACTGCGGGGCTGTGATTCATGGCCTGGCGCAGCACATATGTTCGCCTCTCGCACTCGGGTCCTTACACCCGCTGCAGACTGTGCGGCGTCAGCTGATCCCTTATCGCATGCCACGGCCATGAAGCCGCACAGTCTGAAGAAGGCGGAAGGAGATGAGGGACAGGCGAACTGATGCACTGCTCATGCCCATCAATCACACCCTCGCAGTCCCAAGAAATAAGACACCGAGGGGCGTTGTGTGGGTCAGGGCGGCCGCAGAGGCGCAGGCAGCCAAACAATGATGCCAGAAGACGGGCAGCGCTACCAAGGGGGTTGCAGCGTGTCATTACAAAGGAAAGTCACACCCCCGGGACGGTTAAATGGTCACACAGAGGACACATTTCAGACGTGTTTTCAGTTCCACATGTGCGAGGAGAATACGTTTATGAGCCACCTTGCACACATGCAGCATTACCGCTGTACAAGGTGGCCTTAAAAACGTACAAACGCCTGGGGGAGGGGGGACAGGTTCCCTTCAATTTCAGTTCTTGTGTCTGCGTGGCTTTTGCAGGACACGATGCCGGCTGCACAGCAGGGGAACAGCTGGCGGTGCTGAACCCCACTGACACATTGGCTGGTGTTTTTCTCTGTGCAGCTAGCAGTACCGGGCCCCAACTGGCGGTGTTAGAGCCCGGGGTCAGCAGGAGGAGGAGATGGAGCAGAGTGTAGGCCGAAGCCTGCACTGGCGGCAGCTTTGGGTCTGTTGTGCCTGCGTGGCTGTTGCAGGACACGTTGCCGGCTGCACAGCAGGGGAACAGCTGGCGGTGCTGAACCCCACTGACACATTGGCTGGTGTTTGGCTCTGTGCAGCTAGCAGTACCGGGCCCCAACTGGCGGTGTTGGAACCCGGGCTCTGCAGGGGGAGCAGAGTGTAGGCCGAAGCCTACTTGAACCAATTTCAAAGGTAACCTTTAACCCCCCCTCAGGGGTTACAAAGTAGAAGAGCCACAGCTTATGCAGCAGTAGTGCTGCACAAGTCAAAGGTTGCTCTTTTAATTTTGCTCCTTGCACACGCTGAATGAAACACGTATAACATTTAGCCCTTTATACAGTCAAACTGTGTTGGAGGCGCGAGTTCCCTTTGTAATGAGACGCAGCACAGATGTCAAGAATCCCACCTTGGTGCTGGGTGCAGCCTCCTGAGCGTTGTTATTTGCTGTACAGGAGTCTGCGCTGTCGTGTTATCCCCTGGCCTAGCGCTGTTAGCGCTGCCCATCTTCTGACCTCATTTAATGTCGGCCGCTGCGGTTCGCGATGACCATGAATCCCAGCCCCGCGGTGTCTTAACATTGTTAAAACACTGCGGGGCTGTGATTCATGGCCTGGCGCAGCACATATGTTCGCCTCTCGCACTCGGGTTCTTACACCCGCTGCAGACTGTGCGGCGTCAGCTGATCCCTTATCGCATGCCACGGCCATGAAGCCGCACAGTCTGAAGAAGGCGGAAGGAGATGAGGGACAGGCGAACTGATGCACTGCTCATGCCCATCAATCACACCCTCGCAGTCCCAAGAAATAAGACACCGAGGGGCGTTGTGTGGGTCAGGGCGGCCGCAGAGGCGCAGGCAGCCAAACAATGATGCCAGAAGACGGGCAGCGCTACCAAGGGGGTTGCAGCGTGTCATTACAAAGGAAAGTCACACCCCCGGGACGGTTAAATGGTCACACAGAGGACACATTTCAGACGTGTTTTCAGTTCCACATGTGCGAGGAGAATACGTTTATGAGCCACCTTGCACACATGCAGCATTACCGCTGTACAAGGTGGCCTTAAAAACGTACAAACGCCTGGGGGAGGGGGGACAGGTTCCCTTCAATTTCAGTTCTTGTGTATGCGTGGCTTTTGCAGGACACGATGCCGGCTGCACAGCAGGGGAACAGCTGGCGGTGCTGAACCCCACTGACACATTGGCTGGTGTTTTTCTCTGTGCAGCTAGCAGTACCGGGCCCCAACTGGCGGTGTTAGAGCCCGGGGTCAGCAGGAGGAGGAGATGGAGCAGAGTGTAGGGTGAAGCCTGCACTGGCGGCAGCTTTGGGTCTGTTGTGCCTGCGTGGCTGTTGCAGGACACGTTGCCGGCTGCACAGCAGGGGAACAGCTGGCGGTGCTGAACCCCACTGACACATTGGCTGGTGTTTGGCTCTTTGCAGCTAGCAGTACCGGGCCCCAACTGGCGGTGTTGGAGCCCGGGCTCTGCAGGGGGAGCAGAGTGTAGGCCGAAGCCTACTTGAACCAATTTCAAAGGTAACCTTTAACCCCCCCTCAGGGGTTACAAAGTAGAAGAGCCACAGCTTATGCAGCAGTAGTGCTGCACAAGTCAAAGGTTGCTCTTTTAATTTTGCTCCTTGCACACGCTGAATGAAACACGTATAACATTTAGCCCTTTATACAGTCAAACTGTGTTGGAGGCGCGAGTTCCCTTTGTAATGAGACGCAGCACAGATGTCAAGAATCCCACCTTGGTGCTGGGTGCAGCCTCCTGAGCGTTGTTATTTGCTGTACAGGAGTCTGCGCTGTCGTGTTATCCCCTGGCCTAGCGCTGTTAGCGCTGCCCATCTTCTGACCTCATTTAATGTCGGCCGCTGCGGTTCGCGATGACCATGAATCCCAGCCCCGCGGTGTCTTAACATTGTTAAAACACTGCGGGGCTGTGATTCATGGTCTGGCGCAGCACATATGTTCGCCTCTCGCACTCGGGTCCTTACACCCGCTGCAGACTGTGCGGCGTCAGCTGATCCCTTATCGCATGCCACGGCCATGAAGCCGCACAGTCTGAAGAAGGCGGAAGGAGATGAGGGACAGGCGAACTGATGCACTGCTCATGCCCATCAATCACACCCTCGCAGTCCCAAGAAATAAGACACCGAGGGGCGTTGTGTGGGTCAGGGCGGCCGCAGAGGCGCAGGCAGCCAAACAATGATGCCAGAAGACGGGCAGCGCTACCAAGGGGGTTGCAGCGTGTCATTACAAAGGAAAGTCACACCCCCGGGACGGTTAAATGGTCACACAGAGGACACATTTCAGACGTGTTTTCAGTTCCACATGTGCGAGGAGAATACGTTTATGAGCCACCTTGCACACATGCAGCATTACCGCTGTACAAGGTGGCCTTAAAAACGTACAAACGCCTGGGGGAGGGGGGACAGGTTCCCTTCAATTTCAGTTCTTGTGTCTGCGTGGCTTTTGCAGGACACGATGCCGGCTGCACAGCAGGGGAACAGCTGGCGGTGCTGAACCCCACTGACACATTGGCTGGTGTTTTTCTCTGTGCAGCTAGCAGTACCGGGCCCCAACTGGCGGTGTTAGAGCCCGGGGTCAGCAGGAGGAGGAGATGGAGCAGAGTGTAGGCCGAAGCCTGCACTGGCGGCAGCTTTGGGTCTGTTGTGCCTGCGTGGCTGTTGCAGGACACGTTGCCGGCTGCACAGCAGGGGAACAGCTGGCGGTGCTGAACCCCACTGACACATTGGCTGGTGTTTGGCTCTGTGCAGCTAGCAGTACCGGGCCCCAACTGGCGGTGTTGGAGCCCGGGCTCTGCAGGGGGAGCAGAGTGTAGGCCGAAGCCTACTTGAACCAATTTCAAAGGTAACCTTTAACCCCCCCTCAGGGGTTACAAAGTAGAAGAGCCACAGCTTATGCAGCAGTAGTGCTGCACAAGTCAAAGGTTGCTCTTTTAATTTTGCTCCTTGCACACGCTGAATGAAACACGTATAACATTTAGCCCTTTATACAGTCAAACTGTGTTGGAGGCGCGAGTTCCCTTTGTAATGAGACGCAGCACAGATGTCAAGAATCCCACCTTGGTGCTGGGTGCAGCCTCCTGAGCGTTGTTATTCGCTGTACAGGAGTCTGCGCTGTCGTGTTATCCCCTGGCCTAGCGCTGTTAGCGCTGCCCATCTTCTGACCTCATTTAATGTCGGCCGCTGCGGTTCGCGATGACCATGAATCCCAGCCCCGCGGTGTCTTAACATTGTTAAAACACTGCGGGGCTGTGATTCATGGCCTGGCGCAGCACATATGTTCGCCTCTCGCACTCGGGTCCTTACACCCGCTGCAGACTGTGCGGCGTCAGCTGATCCCTTATCGCATGCCACGGCCATGAAGCCGCACAGTCTGAAGAAGGCGGAAGGAGATGAGGGACAGGCGAACTGATGCACTGCTCATGCCCATCAATCACACCCTCGCAGTCCCAAGAAATAAGACACCGAGGGGCGTTGTGTGGGTCAGGGCGGCCGCAGAGGCGCAGGCAGCCAAACAATGATGCCAGAAGACGGGCAGCGCTACCAAGGGGGTTGCAGCGTGTCATTACAAAGGAAAGTCACACCCCCGGGACGGTTAAATGGTCACACAGAGGACACATTTCAGACGTGTTTTCAGTTCCACATGTGCGAGGAGAATACGTTTATGAGCCACCTTGCACACATGCAGCATTACCGCTGTACAAGGTGGCCTTAAAAACGTACAAACGCCTGGGGGAGGGGGGACAGGTTCCCTTCAATTTCAGTTCTTGTGTCTGCGTGGCTTTTGCAGGACACGATGCCGGCTGCACAGCAGGGGAACAGCTGGCGGTGCTGAACCCCACTGACACATTGGCTGGTGTTTTTCTCTGTGCAGCTAGCAGTACCGGGCCCCAACTGGCGGTGTTAGAGCCCAGGGTCAGCAGGAGGAGGAGAGGGAGCAGAGTGTAGGCCGAAGCCTGCACTGGAGCAAGTTGAAAGGGAAACTTTAACCCCCCCCCCCAAGCGTTTGTAGCTGAAAGAGCCATGTACAGCACTAATGCTGGAAAAGGTAAACTTAGCTCTTTTAATTATGGTCCTTGCACATGCTGAACCTAACACTTATGAAAAGTGTCTCCTCCTACCGTGATACCGTCCGGTTGGTGGAACTGTCCTTTGTGATGTGACGCAGCACAGCCGTCATTCTTACCCCCTTTGCGCCGTGCGCCGCCTCCTCAGCGTTGTTTGAATCAGTCCCGGAGCCTGCGCTGTTAGGTTAGCCCTTGGCCATGCACACATTTTGCACTGCCCGTCTTCTGACATCATTTGGTGTCAGGCTGGCTGCGGCTGTGCGGCCGCGCTGGCAGAGAGCCCGCCTCGTACTGTCTTCTGATTTAATCCCACTGGGGGCCTGAGATCCATGGACATGCGCAGTGCATATCTGAACCTCCACCTCTCACTCATCTCCCTACGGCTTCTTCTGACTGTGCGGTGTCACGGCCGTGGCATGCTATTAGGGACCAGCTGACACCGCACAGTTTGAATAAGCCGTAGGGAGATGAGTGAGAGGTGGAGGTTCAGATATGTACTGCGCATGTCCATGGATCTCAGGCCCCCAGTGGGATTAAATCAGAAGACAGTACGAGGCGGGCTCTCTGCCAGCGCGGCCGCACAGGCGCAGCCAGCCTGACACCAAATGATGTCAGAAGACGGGCAGCGCAAAATGTGTGCATGGCCAAGGGCTAACCTAACAGCGCAGGCTCCGGGACTGATTCAAACAACGCTGAGGAGGCGGCGCACGGCGCCAAGGGGGTAAGAATGACGGCTGTGCTGCGTCACATCACAAAGGAAAGTTCCACCAACCGGACGGTATCACGGTAGGAGGGGACACTTTATATAAGTGTTAGGATCAGCATGTGCAAGGAGCACCACGAAAAGAGGCACTTTTTCCCTTTGCATCATTACTGCTGCACAAGGTGGCTCCTTGTAATACTATTGTAGGAACTCTTAAGATTCTGGTAGCATGGGGCAATGAACAGACAGAGACGGGTTTCTTTAGTGTAAAATAGTGTATTTGTAACACAGCAAAAACACACAAACAATATACAGATAACTTGCAATGAAACAAGTCCCTTAGCCATATACAGCGAAACAGAAGAGTTCTTAGGCCAAAGTCCTTGGCAAGGTGAGTGAGACGGGTGACGTGCAGATCCAAACACAGCTGGTGCAGAAAGAGTAAAATCCGGGTATGAAGTAAACACAGGGAAGTCCAGAAACAAGTCCTCAGGTTAATCCCAGGTGTGGGACGAACACGGGTAAGTCCAGAAACAAGTTCATAAGTTTATCTCAGTTGTGGCATAAACACGGGTAAGTCCAGAAACAAGTTCACATAAAGAATTATACTGGTGTAATTTCCAGTAGCTCCCACCGGGGGGAGTAAATAAGGATTAAGTAGCAAACACAGTCTAAGTCCAGCAGCAAAGCCCCAAACACAGTTCCAAACAGAGTTCTTACCCGGAGGAGAGAACCAAGGGTTAAGTTCCCAAGCCAACAGACTGAGAGCGTAACTTACATAGGCAGAGAATGTCCAGAGCCACGGGTAGAAGTACAGCAGACAAGCAGCTGAGCTGATGGAGAAACCAAGCAGAATACTCCAGCAGTGAGGCTGACACCTGACCCGGGTTTTAAACAAATGAACAGGAAGTAGGGCAGACAGCAAACTCCATTTTAACAAAGGGCAAAAACATTCACAAGGTAACTTAGAAAACCCGGAATACTGACATTACTCCCCCCCTAGAAACGGCCTCAGGACGATCCTGGACCAGGTTTGCCTGGGTATCTACGATGAAATTGAGCAACCTTCAGGGGAGCATTGATGTTACTTACTGGTTCCCAAGAATCGTTTTCAGGAGAATAACCCTGCCATCTAACCAGATACTGAAGTCGATTCCTATGAAGTCTTGAATCGATAATGTCCTGTACAACAAATTGTTCTTCGCCATCAACCAACACTGGTGGAGGAGGAGGTACGATACGTCCCTGAAATGTGTTGAGAGAGACTGGTTTTAATAAAGAAACATGAAATACTGGGTGTACCTTTAGAGTTCGTGGCAGCTTCAGCCGACAAGCAACAGAGCTCACAATCCCAGTGATCTTGAATGGACCGGTGAACTTCTGCCCCAGCTTCTGCGAAGGAACACCCAATTTTAGATTCTTGGTAGACAACCAAACCGAGTCTCCTACCTTATACATGGGTGCCGGTTTCCGGAATCTATCAGCCGACTTCTTGTAACGCTCCTGTGCTGCGGTCAGGGAGTCTTTCAAAGCTTCAAGATTACGTTGCAACACTGCCACTCTGTCTTGAACTGCTGGTACCGAAGTAGCAATCGGAGACCTAGGCAAAATATTTGGATGATATCCCAAATTGGCGAAAAAAGGCGTTACCTTCGTGGAACTGCTCTGTGAGTTGTTATACGAGAATTCCGCTAACGGAAGAAGCTTCAGCCAATCATCCTGCAAATGACTGACGTAACAGCGTAGATATTGCTCCAAGGTTTGATTGGTTCGTTCAGTTTGCCCATTGGTCTGGGGATGGTATGCAGAAGACAAGCAAACATTAATGTGGAGTGCAGAACAAAATCCTTTCCAAAACCTAGAGGTAAATTGTATTCCCCGGTCAGAGATGATCTCATCTGGTACCCCATGCAGCCGGAAAACATTCTGGATAACCAGATCCACTGTCTCTGTGGCTGAGGGAAGACCACTGCAAGGAATAAAATGAGCAGCCTTTGTTAGACGGTCCACTACCACCAGAATAGTATTCTTACCGCCGGAGGTGGGTAACTCCACAATAAAGTCCATCGAAATAGACCCCCAAGGACGAGATGGTACGGGTAGTGGCTTAAGAAGGCCCGTAGGTGAAACACGAGGAACCTTGTACCGGGCACAAACCTCACAAGAGCGGACATAGTCATTCACATCCTTCAAACAGGTAGGCCACCAGAAAAAACGGCTTAAAAATTCCTGCGTCTTCTGTACCCCCCGATGACCAGCCAATACGGAGTCATGGACCAATTTGAGAATTCGAAGTCTCACAGCCTCAGGGACATAAATACAGCGATCTTTAAGCCATACACCATTCTGTAAAACAAGATTCACATTGTCAGGTGGAGCAGCAAGAAATACGTCACCATCATAGGCCAGCTTGATCTCCTCCCACAGGTCCCGGTCCTGGAGCACTCCTATGAAATTGGCATCCGACAAGATGGTCTTAGACGGGGTCCCAGGCACGGAGTCCATCGTGTGGATTCGGGATAGTGCATCGGCTTTCCCATTACGTGAACCTGGGCGGTACGAGATGACAAAATCAAACTGGTTTAGGAACAAACTCCACCTAGCTTGTCGAGGAGAGAGACATCTGGCGGACTTGAGGAATTCCAGATTACGGTGGTCTGTGAGCACCACTACCTGTTGAGTTGCTCCCTGCAAATGGTGTCTCCATTCCTTAAAAGCGGAAATGATTGCCAAAAGTTCCTTATCTGCAATATCATAGTTCAGTTCAGCAGATGATAACCTGCGAGAAAAGAAGGCACACGGGTGCAGCAAACCTTTATCTCCGGTTCGTTGTGAGAGGATTGCTCCCAGTGCACAGTCAGAAGCGTCCACCTCCACGACGAAAGGCAGTGCAGGGTCCGGGTGTGTCAATATCGGAGCCGTGGTAAAACAAACCTTTAGGCGATCAAAGGCTTCCTGGGCTTGCGAAGACCATACAAACTTCCTCCCCTTCTTAGTGAGGAGAGTGATGGGACGGACAATTTCCGAAAAATTCCGGATGAAACGTCTATAAAAGTTAGCAAAGCCAATGAATCTTTGTACCTCTTTGACGTTTCCTGGTACCGGCCAATCTATGATCGCCTGGATCTTGCTGGACTCCATATTCAATCCCTGGGGAGAAATAACATAGCCCAAAAATTGAATTTTGGAGCAATGAAATTCACACTTTTCGGGTTTGATATACAGATGGTTGTCTCTCAAACGTCTGAGCACGGTCTTGACATGTTCCTGGTGTTCCTGTAGGGAATCAGAGAAAATCAAGATGTCATCCAGGTAAATGACTACATAATGATCCAGTAAATCCCTGAAAATATCGTTGGCCAAGTGTTGGAAAGCAGCAGGAGCATTACAGAGTCCGAATGGCATCACCAAGTATTCAAAATGTCCATACCGACATCTGAAAGCTGTTTTCCATTCATCTCCGGGACGTATACGGAGTAAATTATATGCTCCGCGAAGATCTAATTTGGTGAATATTTTAGCTTGGCGAACTCTCTCCAACAATTCAGGAATTAACGGCAACGGGTACCTGTTACGGATGGTTACCTTGTTTAGCTCCCGATAGTCAATACACGGTCTTAGAGTGCCATCTTTTTTCTTTACAAAGAATATGGGAGCGCCCGCTGGTGAAGAAGATGGTCGGATAAACCCCTTGGCTAAATTCTCGTCTATATACTCCCGTAATGTCTTTAATTCTGGAGCTGCCAACGGGTAAACATGGCCGAAAGGAATCGCTGCCCCGGGAAGCAGCTCTATGGGGCAGTCATATGGTCTGTGTGGAGGGAGTTGATCTGCCTTCCTCTTGTCACAAATGTCTGAAAATTCCTGGTAAACCAGAGGGAGAGTAGATACCTGTTTCGTTTCCTCCAAATTCTGGGTAACTGGAGCCATTACCTGTGGACTGATGGTAGAGCTACACTTCGGAAGGAAGGACATCTCCTTAGTTTCCCAATTGATGTTTGGATTCTGTGACCGTAACCAGGGAATTCCTAAAATTACAGGAAAATGAGGAGAAGATATTAGCATAAATGATAGGGTTTCCAGATGGTCTGGTTCCATCTTACACTTCAGAAGCACCGTCTCCCGGTCTACTGGCCCAGAAACTAACGGAGAACCATCCACCGTTTCCATGGTGACTGGTGAGGCTCTTAGCTGTGTCTTAATACCATGTTCCCTGGCAAAAGAAGAATCCATGAAATTTCCACCTGCTCCAGAATCTATCATAGCAGAACTTGTTATCCACTGTCCCTCCCACAGAATCTGAATAGGAAGAGAACAATGTGAGTATTTCTCCCCTTGATCCTTAGGGGAAGTCGACATTACTGTTAGGGGAACCACAGCATCTAGATGTAAACTGGTCTCTGAAACTTCTGACTCAGTGTCCGTATTGTCATAATCCCCTACTGCCGCCAATACTTTGTTAGGTCGCCTGGGACATTTAGGACAATTAATAAGGAAATGATCTGATTGGCCACAGTAAAAGCATAAGCGTTCTCGAAAGCGATATTCACGGCGTTCATTACTTTCACGTTTTTGTAGTGAGTCTACTTGCATCGGCACCTCCTCAGCTTCCCGCGTGTTCTTACTGGTAGTTTCCCTAGACGGAAGAGTAAAATTAGTGATGCGATTTACAGCTGCCCATTTCTCCTGTCTGCGTTCAGTTAGGCGTATATCAATATGCACACAGTGCTGTAAAAATAACTCATACTCCTGTGGAGATTCTGAGCGAGCTAGCTCATCCTTGATTGTACTGGACAACCCTTTCCTGAAAATTGGTAACAAAGCATTTTCATCCCAGTTGGTATCCACTACTAACCTCTTAAATTCCGTAATATACTCTATGACTGAACGTTTCCCCTGGCGTAAGGAAAGCAAGGATTTTTCAGCGGAGGCACGGCGGTTGGGATCATCAAACATTTGCGCCATAGCTGCCAGAAAATCATCCAAATTATCTAGACGTACATCGCGACTTTCTACCATAGGATTTGCCCAAGCCAGTGCCCGTGATGTCAACAACATAATAATACATAGTACTTTAGATCTATCAGACTGATAGTAAGAGGCATGTACATCAAAAAATAATATACATTGATTTACAAACCCACGGAATTGACTTCGGTCACCATTAAACCGAAAAGGAGGCAATTTAGGCATACTGGTGGGTGGTGCATGCTGAACAGGTGGTGTGACCTGAGCCTCTACCTGAGTACGTAAATCTTGAAGAGCCTGACCAAACACCTGCGCATTATGGTTAGCTCGGGAGTCCATGTCTCTGATCTTATTTTGCATAGCCACCACCTCCTGTTGCAAGGAGTTAATCATAGCAAACATCTTGTCTACCCGTGTCTCTGTCATTGCCCCAGCAGAATCTTTTTTAAGGCTGGAGTATCCTGTAATACTATTGTAGGAACTCTTAAGATTCTGGTAGCATGGGGCAATGAACAGACAGAGACGGGTTTCTTTAGTGTAAAATAGTGTATTTGTAACACAGCAAAAACACACAAACAATATACAGATAACTTGCAATGAAACAAGTCCCTTAGCCATATACAGCGAAACAGAAGAGTTCTTAGGCCAAAGTCCTTTGCAAGGTGAGTGAGACGGGTGACGTGCAGATCCAAACACAGCTGGTGCAGAAAGAGTAAAATCCGGGTATGAAGTAAACACAGGGAAGTCCAGAAACAAGTCCTCAGGTTAATCCCAGGTGTGGGACGAACACGGGTAAGTCCAGAAACAAGTTCATAAGTTTATCTCAGTTGTGGCATAAACACGGGTAAGTCCAGAAACAAGTTCACATAAAGAATTATACTGGTGTAATTTCCAGTAGCTCCCACCGGGGGGAGTAAATAAGGATTAAGTAGCAAACACAGTCTAAGTCCAGCAGCAAAGCCCCAAACACAGTTCCAAACAGAGTTCTTACCCGGAGGAGAGAACCAAGGGTTAAGTTCCCAAGCCAACAGACTGAGAGCGTAACTTACATAGGCAGAGAATGTCCAGAGCCACGGGTAGAAGTACAGCAGACAAGCAGCTGAGCTGATGGAGAAACCAAGCAGAATACTCCAGCAGTGAGGCTGACACCTGACCCGGGTTTTAAACAAATGAACAGGAAGTAGGGCAGACAGCAAACTCCATTTTAACAAAGGGCAAAAACATTCACAAGGTAACTTAGAAAACCCGGAATACTGACACTCCTTCAGTAACAAACGCCTGGGGGGGGGGGACAGGTTCCCTTAAATTTAACTTGTTGTGCCTGCGTGGCGGTCGCAGTACACGTTGCCGGCTGCACAGCAGGGGAACAGCTGGCGGTGCTGAACCCCACTAACACATTGGCGAGGTGTTTTGCTCTGTGCGGACAGCACTTCTGGACGGCAACTGGCGGTGTTGGAGCCCAGGGACAGGTGGAGGAGGAGGAGGTAGGAGGAGGTAGGAGGGATTGCCACACACACAGCAGGGGAACAGCTGACGTTACTGAACCCCAATAACAGAGGAGGGACTGTTGACTGTGCGTACAGCACTTCTGGACGGCAACTGGCGGTGTTGGAGCCCAGGGACAGGTGGAGGAGGAGGAGGTAGGAGGAGGTAGGAGGGATTGCCACACACACAGCAGGGGAACAGCTGACGTTACTGAACCCCAATAACAGAGGAGGGACTGTTGACTGTGCGTACAGCACTTCTGGACGGCAACTGGCGGTGCTGGAGCCCAGGGACTGGAATGGGAGGTGGAGGAAGTAGGAGGGATTGCCACACACACAGCAGGGGAACAGCTGACGTTACTGAACCCCAATAACAGAGGAGGGACTGTTGACTGTGCGTACAGCACTTCTGGACGGCAACTGGCGGTGTTGGAGCCCAGGGACAGGAGGGGGAGGTGGAGGAGGTAGGAGGGATTGCCACACACACAGCAGGGGAACAGCTGACGTTACTGAACCCCAATAACAGAGGAGGGACTGTTGACTGTGCGTACAGCACTTCTGGACGGCAACTGGCGGTGTTGGAGCCCAGGGACAGGTGGAGGAGGAGGAGGTAGGAGGAGGTAGGAGGGATTGCCACACACACAGCAGGGGAACAGCTGACGTTACTGAACCCCAATAACAGAGGAGGGACTGTTGACTGTGCGTACAGCACTTCTGGACGGCAACTGGCGGTGTTGGAGCCCAGGTGTTATGGTTTCCAATGGCAAGGAAACATCAGAAGCATAGAATAAACGGACAAGCTCTCGGGTGATGGAAACTAGAGCTGACCGCGATGCTAAACCTACACACCACACTAGAAGTAGCCAGGGGGCATTCCTGCGTTGTCTCTAGATGCCGCGCGCCAGCCGGAGAACTAACTACCCCTGGTAGAAGAAAACACAGTCCTGGCTTGCCTCCAGAGAATGTCCCCACAGGAGATAGCAGCCCCCCACATATAATAACGGTGAGAGCAGATGAAAAGACACACCTAGTATGAAAGCAGATTTCGCACAGAGAGGCCCGCTAACTAAATAGCAGAAAGATATAACAGAGGACTTCGCGGTCAGCTGCAAAACCCTTCAAAACACCATCCTGAAATTACCTTAACTCATGTGACAACTCATGCCACTGGAGTGGTAATTTCAGCCCAACAAGAGCTTCCAGCTGCAGAGATTCACATAAGTGCAAACTGGACAAAACATACAAAAATAGACTTAAGGACTAAAGTGTCCAACTTAGCTGAGCAGAAAACTGGGAGCAGGAACATGCAACAGAATCACTCTGGATACATTGATGGCCAGCATTAGAATGACTGAGGAGCAAGGTTAAATAGGATACTCCCACATCCTGATAGGAACAGGTGAACTGAGAAGGCAAAGCTTGCAGGACACCAGTACCACAAGAGACCACCGGGGGAGCCCACGAACCGAATCACAACAGTACCCCCCCCTTAAGGAGGGGGCACCGAACCCTCACAAGAACCACCAGGGCGATCTGGATGAGCCCTATGAAAGGCACGGACCAAATCAGAAGCATGAACATCAGAAGCTGTAACCCAAGAATTATCCTCTTGACCGTAGCCCTTCCATTTCACCAAATATTGAAGTCTCCGTCTGGAAACACGGGAGTCCAAGATTTTCTCCACCACGTACTCCAATTCACCCTCAACCAGCACAGGAGCAGGAGGCTCAACAGAAGGCACAAGTGGTACCTCATACCTCCGCAATAATGACCGATGGAAGACATTATGGATAGCAAAGGATGCTGGGAGGTCCAAACGAAAAGACACAGGGTTAAGAATTTCCAAAATCTTATAAGGACCGATGAACCGAGGCTTAAACTTAGGAGAAGAGACCCTCATAGGGACAAAACGGGAGGACAACCACACCAAGTCCCCAACACGAAGACGAGGACCAACACGACGATGGCGATTAGCAAAATGTTGAGTCTTCTCCTGGGACAACTCCAAATTGTCCACCACCTGCCCCCAAATACGATGCAACCTATCCACCATGGTATCCACTCCAGGACAATCCGAAGACTCCACCTGACCAGATGAAAAACGAGGATGGAACCCTGAATTGCAAAAGAAAGGGGAGACCAAAGTGGCAGAACTGGCCCGATTATTAAGGGCAAACTCAGCCAACGGCAAAAAGGAGACCCAGTCATCCTGATCAGCAGACACGAAACACCTCAAATAAGTCTCCAAGGTCTGATTAGTACGTTCCGTCTGGCCATTTGTCTGGGGATGAAATGCAGACGAAAAAGACAAATCAATGCCCATCCTGGCACAAAACGCCCGCCAAAATCTGGACACAAACTGGGATCCCCTGTCGGAAACGATATTCTCCGGAATACCATGCAGCCGAACCACATTCTGAAAAAACAGGGGCACCAACTCAGATGAGGAAGGCAGCTTGGGCAAGGGCACCAAATGAACCATCTTAGAAAAGCGGTCACACACCACCCAAATGACGGACATCTTCTGAGAAACAGGGAGATCAGAAATAAAATCCATAGAGATGTGTGTCCAAGGCATCTTAGGAACAGGCAAGGGCAACAACAACCCACTAGCCCGAGAACAACAAGGCTTGGCCCGAGCACAAACATCGCAAGACTGCACATAAGTACGCACGTCCCGAGACAGGGAAGGCCACCAGAAGGACCTAGCCACCAAATCTCTGGTACCAAAAATTCCCGGATGACCTGCCAACGCAGAAGAATGAACCTCCGAGATGACTCTATTGGTCCACTCATCCGGCACAAACAATCTACCAGGCGGACAACGATCAGGCCGATCCGCCTGAAACTCTTGTAAAGCACGTCGCAGGTCTGGGAAGACAGCAGACAATATCACCCCATCCTTAAGTATACCCGTAGGTTTAGAATCACCAGGGGAATCAGGTTCAAAACTCCTAGAAAGGGCATCCGCCTTCACATTCTTAGTACCTGGCAGATACGAAACCACAAAATTAAACCGGGAGAAAAACAACGACCAGCGCGCCTGTCTAGGATTCAGACGTCTGGCCGACTCAAGATAAATCAAATTTTTGTGATCAGTCAAGACCACCACCTGATGTTTAGCACCCTCAAGCCAATGACGCCACTCCTCGAATGCCCACTTCATCGCCAAAAGCTCCCGATTACCGACGTCATAATTTCGCTCGGCGGGCGAAAATTTTCGAGAAAAGAACGCACAAGGTCTCATCACTGAACAATCTGAACTTTTCTGCGACAAAACCGCCCCTGCTCCGATCTCGGAAGCATCAACTTCCACCTGAAAAGGAAGAGAAACATCAGGCTGGCACAACACCGGAGCAGAAGAAAAACGGCGCTTAAGCTCCCGAAAGGCCTCCACAGCAGCAGGAGACCAATCTGCAACATCAGCACCCTTTTTAGTCAAATCAGTCAAAGGCCTGACAACGCTAGAAAAACCAGTTATGAATCGACGATAAAAGTTAGCAAAGCCCAAAAATTTCTGAAGGCCCTTAAGAGAAGTCGGTTGCGTCCAGTCACAAATAGCCCGAACCTTCACAGGATCCATCTCAATAGAAGAGGGGGAAAAAATGTACCCCAAAAAAGAAATCTTCTGAACCCCAAAAACACACTTTGAACCTTTAACAAACAGAGAATTGGTCCGCAAAACCTGAAAAACCCTCCTAACTTGTTGAACATGAGATTCCTAGTCATCCGAAAAAATCAAGATATCGTCCAAATACACAATCATAAATTTATCCAGATATTCACGGAAAATATTGTGCATAAAAGACTGAAAGACCGAAGGGGCATTTGACAGACCGAAAGGCATCAACAAATACTCAAAATGGCCCTCGGGCGTATTAAATGCGGTTTTCCACTCATCCCCCTGCTTAATTCGCACCAAATTATACGCACCGCGAAGATCAATCTTAGAGAACCACTTCGCCCCCTCAATGCGAGCAAATAAATCTGTCAGCAATGGCAAAGGATATTGATACTTGACTGTGATCTTATTCAAGAGTCTATAATCAATACAAGGTCTTAAAGAACCATCGCTTTTAGCTACGAAAAAGAACCCCGCTCCAAGAGGAGACGAAGAAGGATGAATATGTCCCTTTTCCAAGGACTCCCTAATATACTCTCGCATGGCAGCATGTTCAGGTACAGACAGATTGAATAGACGACCCTTAGGAAATTTACTGCCAGGGATCAAATCTATGGCGCAATCGCAATCTCTGTGAGGAGGAAGAGAATTAAGAGTAGATTCCTCAAAAACCTCACGATAATCAGACAAAAACTCAGGAATTTCAGAGGGAATAGATGAAGCAATGGAGACCAAAGATGTGTCCCCATGATTTCCCTGACATCCCCAGCTTAGTACAGACATTGTTTTCCAGTCAAGGACTGGGTTATGAGTTTGCAACCATGGCAATCCCAGCACCAACACATCATGTAGATTATACAGTACAAGGAAGCGAATCACCTCTTGATGGTCTGGAGTCATACGCATAGTCACTTGTGTCCAGTATTGTGGTTTATTACTAGCCAATGGTGTAGAATCAATACCCTTTAAAGGTATAGGAACTTCCAGAGGCTCTAGATCAAACCCACAGCGCCTGGCAAAGGACCAATCCATAAGACTCAAAGCGGCGCCAGAATCCACATACGCATCCGCAACAATAGAAGATAACGAACAAATTAGAGTTACAGACAAAATAAACTTGGACTGCAAAGTGCCAATAGCAGAGGATTTATCAACTTTCTTTGTTCGTTTAGAGCATGCTGATATAACATGAGTAGAATTTCCACAATAGAAGCACAAATGATTTTTGCGCCTATAAATCTGTCGTTCGCTTCTGGACAGAAAGCTATCACATTGCATACTCTGTGGTGCCTCTTCAGAAGACACCGCCAACTGGTGCACAGGTTTGCGTTCCCGTAAACGCTGATCAATCTGAATTGCCATTGTCATGGACTCATTCAGACCAGTAGGCGCAGGAAACCCCACCATGACGTCTTTTACAGCATCACAGAGACCTTCTCTGAAAATTGCCGCCAGAGCGCACTCATTCCACTGAGTAAGCACAGACCATTTTCGAAATTTTTGGCAATATATTTCGGGTTCATCTTGCCCCTGAGAGAGGGCTATTAGGGCTTTCTCAGCCTGAATCTCCAAATTTGGTTCCTCATAAAGCAACCCCAAAGCCAGAAAAAACGCATCCACATTGAGCAACGCAGGATCCCCTGGTGCCAATGAAAATGCCCAATTTTGGGGGTCACCCCGCAGTAAAGAAATAACAATTTTTACTTGCTGGGCAGGATCTCCAGCAGAATGGGATCTCAGCGAAAGAAACAATTTACAATTGTATTTAAAATTTAGAAAACAAGATCGATCTCCAGAAAAAAACTCCGGTATAGGAATTTTAGGTTCAGACCGAGGAGCATGTAACAAAAAATCTTGTATATTCTGAACTTTAGAGGCAAGATTATTCAAATTGGTAGCCAGACTCTGGGGATCCATATTTCAACAGATAAAGTCTGAGCCATTCAGGGGTTAAGAGGAGAGGAAAACAGGAGACTGCAATTAGAGCTGGAGTGCAACTTCAGAGGAAGGAAAAAAAAAAAAAAAAAAAGGTTTCACACAGTTCCTTTTCTCTCCTGCTTCAGCCTATAGATTAAACATTTGGGCTGGCCATACTGTTATGGTTTCCAATGGCAAGGAAACATCAGAAGCATAGAATAAACGGACAAGCTCTCGGGTGATGGAAACTAGAGCTGACCGCGATGCTAAACCTACACACCACACTAGAAGTAGCCAGGGGGCATTCCTGCGTTGTCTCTAGATGCCGCGCGCCAGCCGGAGAACTAACTACCCCTGGTAGAAGAAAACACAGTCCTGGCTTGCCTCCAGAGAATGTCCCCACAGGAGATAGCAGCCCCCCACCTATAATAACGGTGAGAGCAGATGAAAAGACACACGTAGTATGAAAGCAGATTTAGCACAGAGAGGCCCGCTAACTAAATAGCAGAAAGATATAACAGAGGACTTCGCGGTCAGCTGCAAAACCCTTCAAAACACCATCCTGAAATTACCTTAACTCATGTGACAACTCATGCCACTGGAGTGGTAATTTCAGCCCAACAAGAGCTTCCAGCTGCAGAGATTCACATAAGTGCAAACTGGACAAAACATACAAAAATAGACTTAAGGACTAAAGTGTCCAACTTAGCTGAGCAGAAAACTGGGAGCAGGAACATGCAACAGAATCACTCTGGATACATTGATGGCCAGCATTAGAATGACTGAGGAGCAAGGTTAAATAGGATACTCCCACATCCTGATAGGAACAGGTGAACTGAGAAGGCAAAGCTTGCAGGACACCAGTACCACAAGAGACCACCGGGGGAGCCCACGAACCGAATCACAACACCCAGGGACAGGTGGAGGAGGAGGAGGTAGGAGGAGGTAGGAGGGATTGCCACACACACAGCAGGGGAACAGCTGACGTTACTGAACCCCAATAACAGAGGAGGGACTGTTGACTGTGCGTACAGCACTTCTGGACGGCAACTGGCGGTGTTGGAGCCCAGGGACAGGTGGAGGAGGTGGAGGAGGTAGGAGGGATTGCCACACACACAGCAGGGGAACAGCTGACGTTACTGAACCCCAATAACAGAGGAGGGACTGTTGACTGTGCGTACAGCACTACTGGACGGCAACTAGCGGTGTTGGAGCCCAGGGACAGGAGGGGGAGGTGGAGGAGGTAGGAGGGATTGCCACACACACAGCTGGGGAACAGCTGACGTTACTGAACCCCAATAACAGAGGAGCGACTGTTGGGACTGTGCGGACAGCACTTCTGGACGGCAACTGGCGGTGTTGGAGCCCAGGGACAGGTGGAAAAGCAGAGGAACACAATGTAGGCCGAAGCCTGAGAAAGTCGAAAGGGAACCTTTAACCCCCCCCCAAGGCGTTTGTAGCTGAAAGAGCCAGCTTGTGCAGCACAAAAGATGCAAAAGGAAAAGGTGGCTCTTTTCATCACGCTCCTTGCAAACACAGAACTAAACACTTATAAAATGTGTCCCCTGAAACCGTGAAACCGTCCCGGAGGTGGGACTTTCCTTCGTAATATGACGCAGCACAGCCATCATTCCTACCCCCCCCGGCGCCGCGCCCCGGCTCCTCAGCGTTGTTTGATTCCGTCCCGGAGCCTACGCTGTTAAGTTATCCCTTGGCCAGGCACACTTAGCGCTGCCCATCTTCTGACATCATTTGGTGTCAGGCTGGCTGCGCCTGTGCGGCCGCGCTGGACGAGAGCCCGCCTCGCAGTGTCTTCTGATTTTATCCCACTGGGGGCCTGGGATCCATGGCCATGCGCAGTGCATATCCTCGCCTCTCACTCCCCTCCCTACGGCTTCTTAAGACTGTGCGGTGTCACGACCGTGGCATGCTATTAGGGACCAGCTGACACCGAACAGTCTGAAGAAGCCATAGGGAGATGAGTGAGAGGTGGAGGTTCAGATATGCAATGCGCATGTCCATGGATCCCAGGCCCCCAGTGGGATTAAATCAGAAGACACTGCGAGGCGGGCTCTCGGCCAGCGCGGCCGCACAGGCGCAGCCATCCTGACACCAAATGATGCCAGAAGACGGGCAGCGCTAAGTGTGCCTGGCCACGGGATAACATAACAGCGCAGGCTCCGGGACGGAATCAAACAACGCTGAGGAGCCGGGGCGCAGCGCCGGGGGGGTAGGAATGACGGCTGTGCTGCGTCATATTACGAAGGAAAGTCCCACCTCCGGGACGGTTTTACGGTATCAGTGGACACATTTTATAAGTGTTAAGTTCTGCGTGTGCAAGGAGCTAAACCAAAATAGCTACCTTTTCCTTGTGCAGCATTACTGCTGCACAAGGTGGCTCTTTCAGTAACAAACGCCTTGGGGGGGGGGGGGACAGATTCCCTTACATTTCAGTTGTTGTGTCAGCGTGGCGGTCGCATGACACATTGCCGGCTACACAGCTGGGGATCAGCTGACGTTACTGAAACCCAATAACACTGGGTCGTATGTTTTGACTGTGCAGACGGCACTTCTGAGCCTCAACTGGCGGTGTTGGAGCCCAGGAATTTAAGTTCAGGTGGTAGAAAGATGAACACAACAGGAGACCTGGATAACGTATACAGTGACCTAATTATTTAATCAGGAGGAGGAGTGGCAAATGCCTGCGAGATCCAGGCCTTGTTCATTTTCAGAAAAGTAAGCCGGTCAACGTTATCGGAGGATAGTCGCATGCGACGGTCAGTTAGTACACCACCTGCAGCACTAAAGACACGTTCCGATAATACACTGGCCGCAGGGCAAGACAGCACCTCCAATGCATACTGGCTTAGCTCTGGCCATGTATCCAGCTTTGAGACCCAAAACTTGAAAGGGGAAGAGCCGTCTGGGAGTACAGCAAGAGGGCAAGACATGTAGTCTGTCACCATCTGACGGAACCGTTGCCTCCTGCTGACTGGAGCCGTCTGTGATGGTGTAGACTTTTGTGGGGGGCACAGAAAACTGTGCCACAGTTGGGCCATACTGGTCTTGCCTTGGGCAGAGGCACTGCTTCTGCTCCCTCTTTGTGCAGAGCCTCCACCACTGCCTGGACGCACTGAGCTGCTTTGGAATGCACTAGCAGCACTTCTCTCAGTTGGAATGGAGAAGATGATGGAATTGACCAGTGTGTCTTGGTACTCCCGCATTTTTCGCTCCCGGTTCAACGGTGTGATGAGGCTTTCTACGTTGTCCCGGTAGCGAGGATCGAGGAGGGTGAACACCCAATAATCAGACATGTTGAGAATGTGGGCGATGCGGCGGTCGTTTCTCAGGCACTGCAGCATGTAATCCACCATGTGCTGCAGACTGCCAACTGCCCAAAAAACGCTGTCCCCTGCTGGAGGCGTGGTCTCTGCCCGCTCGTCATCACCCCACCCTCGCTGTACACACTGAGTACTGGACAATTCGGTAACTCCCTCCTCTGGACGGATGTCTTCCTCCTACATTGACTCCTCCTCATCCTCCTCACAAACTGTCCCCTGCCTATGCGTTTGTGAGGAACCACGTGGCGCTGACTGTCCAGAAGATGATGGAAATGGTGAATCCTCATCCTCCACCTCTTCCACAACATCATCCCTTAGCGCTTGCAGTGATTTTTCAAGCAGGCAGATAAGGGGGACAGTCATGCTGACTAGTGCATCATCTACACTCGCCATCCGCGTGGAATAATCAAAGGGACGCAAAACCTGGCAGACGTCATTCATAGTGGCCCACTCTGTGGTTGTGAAGTCTGTACGGCGCTGACTGCGACTTCTTTGTGCCTGAAGCAGCTGGTACTCCATTACAGCTTGCTGCTGCTCACACAACCGCTCCAACATATGTAACGTGGAATTCCACCTGGTAGGTAGGTCACATATGATGCGATGTTCCGGCAGGCGGTGTCGGCGCTGCAGAGCCGCAATGCGCGCTTTTGCCGTGCTGGAACGCCGCAAGTGAGCACACTCTAGGCGGACCTTGTGCAGCAGTGCATCAAGATCCGGATAGTCCCTCAAAAAGCTCTGCACGACCAAATTGAGCACATGTGCCAGACATGGGATGTGAGTGAGGTTGCCGAGGCCCAGAGCTGCCACCAGATTTCGGCCATTATCACACACTACCATGCCTGGCTGGAGATTCGCTGGCACAAACCACACATCGCTCTCCTGCTTGATGGCATTCCAGAGCTCCTGCGCTGTGTGGCTACGATTCCCCAAAAAAATTAATTTCAAGACGGCCTGTTGACGTTTGGCCACGGCTGTGCTCATGTCGGTCGTAACAGGTACACGTTCATCACGGGTCCATGTGGAGGTGGACTGTGACGGCTCCTGCAGCGATGATTCTGAGGAACTGGTGTAAGAGGAGGAGTCAATGTGTACAGAATGGATTCCTGCAATCCTTGGAGTGCGCAGGACACGTCCTGCGCCACTCGCACGGTCTGTACCCGGCTCAACGACATTAACCCAATGGGCAGTGAGGGAAAGGTATCGCCCCTGTCCATGTTGACTGGTCCACGTATCGGTGGTGAGGTGGACCTTGCTACTGACGGCGTTCAGTAGCGCGTGTTTTATGTGTCCCTCCATATGCTTGTGCAGGGCAGGGACGGCTTGCCTGCTGAAGTAAAAGCGGCTGGGCACATTGTACTGTGGGACTGCCAATGACATCAAGTCACGGAAGCTGTCAGTCTCCACCAGCCTGAATGACAGCATTTCCAGTGAAAGAAGTTTGGCAATGCCTGCAGTCAGAGCCTGTGCTCGTGGGTGGTTTGACGAGAAAGGCCGCCTTTTCTCCCATGCCTGTACTACCGATGGCTGTAGACTGGGCTGGGAGTGTGTGGATGACTGGGAAAGTGGTGCTGCGGGTGGAATTACAGCGGGTCTCTGGACAACAGGGCCAGAGGTTCTTCCATGGCGATCCTGGGAGGAAGCCGAACCAGCTGCGTGTGAGCTAGAGGAAGAGGCAACACGAGCTGAAGAGGTGGTAGCTGCCGCTGTTGGTTGGCCTAGCTCTTCAGTGTGTTTTTCTAACTCCGCCGGGTGCCTGTTGCGCACATGTTTCCACATGTTGGAGGTATTGAGGTTGCTGACATTTCGACCTCTTTTGACTTTTTGATGACACACCTTGCATCTGACATAGCAAATGTCATCTGCAACTGTGTCAAAAAAGGACCAGGCACTGCAAGTCTTGGGAGCGCCCTTTTTGGCTTTTGGAAGAGACGTGCTCCTAACGGGTGCCAAAGCGGAGGCTGCAGGATCCGCAGTCTTCCCCCTCCCTCTCCCTCTTTGGGCCGTACGGGGAATCTCTTCCTCAGAGCTGCTCCCACCACCTTCCTGTCCCTCACGCCAAGATAGGTCAAGGACCTCATCATCTACACTACCCTCTGCCCCCAACTGCTCCTCCTGGGTAGTCTCAGCAGCAGAGCACGCACCAGTAAGTGGCACCTGAGTGTCATCATCAGCTGATGCGGCCTGCGATGTGGTGACCGGAGCCACTGGCCCACCCGCCTCTTCAGAGGAAGAGAGAAAAAGCTGTTGGGCATCACTGCACCCTGCCTCTTCTTCCATTTCTCCAATGCTGCTTGGCTGGCCCCCTGTTTCCAAGCCAAGAGATTCAGAGAACAGAAGTAGAGACGGCTCCTGTCCTGGGCTCTCTGTCTGCCTGGGCAATTTGGCAGGTGGTGAAGAGACAGATGGCTGCTCTCCAGTGCTCTGTGTCTGAGAGGATGTGGCACTAATTGAAGTTGATGCATTAGCTGCCATCCATCCGACAACGGCTTCAATTTGTTCTTCACGCAGCAGCGGTGTACGGCGCTCTGACACAAAGCTGCGCATGAACGACTGTTGCCTGGTGAATGTGGGTGCTGATGAGTTACCGGTGCCCGCAGCAGGCACAGAATCCCCACGTCCCCTCCCTGCTCCGCGCCCATGCCCACGTGCCTTACTCACTGCCTTCTTCATCTTGGTTGACTGATAAAGATAAGCAGAAAAGTACTAACGGCTTTGTGTGCTTATTCCTGAGCAACTCCTCCTAACAGGTATAAGAAACACTAATTTTCTAAAGTGTGGACTAGACTTTAATATGAGCTAATGTGGCCTACACAAATGTAAAGTGGTGTAACTGGTGTGTTTGGTGAACTTTATTATTTATTTATTTTTTGGGGGCTGAACTGACAACGGATAGAGCTGCAGTCACACGGAGACCGTGCAGACAGACGTAAACGGCGCTGCAAGGCCCAAAAACCCTCCTCTACGTTATCCTATGTAGTGTTTTTCCACAAGTTAGCTGGAGACGGGTGGAAAGACACTAATAGGAATTTTTTGAAAAAATGTGCAGCAGCCTGCACTACTTAAAACAAAATGAAAATTGATTTGGCGGTATGACGCAGTGAACAACCCTGAGCTGGAGACAACCAGGCTACGGCTGCTCACAGACTACAGGGCGAGCTGCAGTCACACGGAGACCGTGCAGACAGCCGTAAACGGCGCTGCAAGGCCCAAAAACCCTCCTCTACGTTATCCTATGTAGTGTTTTTCCACAAATTAGCTGGAGACGGGTGGAAAGACACTAATAGGAATTTTTTGAAAAAATGTGCAGCAGCCTGCACTACTTAAAACAAAATGAAAATTGATTTGGCGGTATGACGCAGTGAACAACCCTGAGCTGGAGACAACCAGGCTACGGCTGCTCACAGACTACAGGGCGAGCTGCAGTCACACAGAGACCGTGCAGACAGCCGTAAACGGCGCTGCAAGGCCCAAAAACCCTCCTCTACGTTATCCTATGTAGTGTTTTTCCACAAATTAGCTGGAGACGGGTGGAAAGACACTAATAGGATTTTTTTGAATAAATTAGCAGCAGACTACACTACTTGAAAAAAAAAAAAAAAGAACAGTATGAGGCAATGAACCACCCTCCCTGAACTGAATACAACCAGCTATGGATGGCCTATGTGGCTGCACTCAGACTAGAGAGTGGGCTGCACTCACACACACACACACACAGACGTTGCAGATCGCTGTGAAAACAGCGCTACAAGGCAAAAGCAAGGTGAATAATAGGTGAACACAGCGGTTGCTAAATTAGCCTTTGGAAAGCACAAAGAAGCAAATCGCTATCTCTAAACTGTCCCTCAGTCAGCAAACAGCGTCCTGTCACTAACTGAATTCACAGCAGAGTGATCGCAAAATGGCGCCAGCGACTTTTAAACTGCATCATGACATCATTTCAGCAGCCAATCACAGCCTTGCCAGTAGTTTCATGCCCTCCATGCTAAACAGGATGTGCCCACACTTGGAATCATTCTCATTGGCTGAATTTCTGCATTTTGAATCTTGGAACTTCCGATTCCGGTATACGATACGCGGCAAGTATCGGAATCCCGGTATCAGAATTCCGATACCGCAAGTATCGGCCGATACCCGATACTTGCGGTATCGGAATGCTCAACACTAGTGGTGAGCACTTTGATCCAACAAGTGCTTCACAGAAGTTTATAATGAAGAGCCGTAAAAATAAAAAATCATATTTTTTCACAAAAATGATTTTTTCGCCCCCAATTTTTTTTTCTCAAGGGTAAGAGAAGAAATTGGACCCCAAAAGTTGTTGTGCAATTTGTCCTGAGTATGCTGATACCCCATATGTGGGGGTAAACGACTGTTTGGGCGCATGGCAGAGCTCGGAAGGGAAGGAGTGCCGTTTGACTTTTCAATGCAAAATTGACTGGAATTGAGATGGGACACCATGTCGCGTTTGGAGAGCCCCTGATGTGCCTAAACATTAAACCCCCCCACAAGTGACACCATTTTGGAAAGTAGACCCCCTAAGGAACTTATGTAGATGTGTTTTGAGAGCTTTGAACCTCCAAGTGTTTCACTACAGTTTATAACGCAGAGCCGTGAAAATAAAAATTCTTTTTTTTTTCACAAAAATGATTTTTTTAGCCCCCCGTTTTGTATTTTCACAAGGGTAACCGGATAAATTGGACCCCAATATACCCCGTATGTGGGGAGGAACCACTGTTTGGGCGCATGGCAGAGCTCGGAAGGGAAGGAGCGCCATTTGGAATGCAGACTTAGATGGATTGGTCTGCATGTGTCACGTTGCATTTGCTGAGCCCCTGATGTACCCAAACAGTAGAAACCCCCAAGAAGTGACCCCATATTGGAAACTAGACTTCTCAAGGAACTTATCTAGATGTGTTGTGAGAACTTTGAACCCCCAAGTGTTTCACTACAGTTTACAGCGCAGAGCCGTGAAAATAAAAAATCTTTTTTTCCCCAAAAAAATGATTTTTAGCCCCCCAAATTTTTATTTTCCCAAGGATAACAAGAGAACTTGGACCCCAAAAGTTGTTGTCCAATTTGTCCCGAGTACGCTGATACCCCTTATGTAGGGGTATACCCCTGTTTGGGCGCACGGGAGAGATTGGAAGGGAAGGAGCACTGTTTTACTTTTTCAACGCAGAATTGGCTAGAATTGAGATCGGACGCCATGTCGCGTTTGGAGAGCCCCTGATGTACCTGTACAGTGGAAACTCCCCAATTCTACCTGAAACCCTAATCCAAACACACCCCTAACCCTAATCCCAACGGTAACCCTAACCACACCCTTAACCCTGACACACCCCTAACTCTAATCCCAACCCTAATCCCAACTGTAAATGTAATCCAAACCCTAACCCTAACTTTAGCCCCAACCCTAACCCTAACTTTAGCCACAACCCTAACTTTAGCTCCAACCCTAGCCCTAACCCTAGCCCTAACCCCAACCCTAACCCTAGCCCTAACCCTAACCCTAGCCCTAACCCTAGCCCTAACCCTAGCCCTAATCCTAATGGGAAAATGGAAATAAATACATTTTTTTAATTTTATTATTTTTCCCTAACTAAGGGGGTGATGAAGGGGGGTTTGATTTACTTTTATAGCGTTTTTTATATCGGATTTTTATGGTTGGCAGCTGTCAGACACTAAAAGACGCTTTTTTATAGCAAAAAAGTTTTTGCGTCTCCACATTTTGAGAGCTATAATTTTTCCATATTTTAGTCATGTGAGGTCTTGTTTTTTGCGGGATAAGTTGACGTTTTTATTGGTAATGTTTTCGGACACGTGACAGTTTTTGATCACTTTTTATTCCAATTTTTGTGAGGCAGAATGACCAAAAACCAGCTATTCATGAATTTCTTTTGGGGGAGGCGTTTATACCGTTCCACGTTTGGTAAAATGGATAAAGCAGTTTTATTCGTCGGGTCAGTACGATTACAGTGATATCTCATTTATATCATTTTTTTATGTTTTTGCGCTTTTATACGATAAAAGCTATTTTATAGAAAAAAATAATTATTTTGGCATCGCTTTATTCTGAGGACTATAACTTTTTTATTTTTTTGCTTATGATGCTGTTTGGTGGCTCGTTTTTTGCGGGACAAGATCTCGTTTTCAGCGGTACCATGGTTATTTATATCCGTCTTTTTGATCGCGTGTTATTCCACTTTTTGTTCGGCGGTATGATAATAAAGCGTTGTTTTTTGGCTCGTTTTTTTTTTTTTTATGGTGTTCACTGAAGGGGTTAACTAGTGGGACAGTTTTATAGGTTGGGTCGTTACGGACGTGGCAATACTAAATATGTGTACTTTTATTGTTTGTTTTTTTTATTTAGATAAAGAAATGTATTTATGGGAATAATATACTGTATATACATATATATTTTATTTATTTAGGAATTATTTTTTTTTTACACATGTGGATTTTTTTTTTTCTTTACTTTTTTACTTTGTCCCAGGGGGGGACATCACAGATCGCTGATCTGACAGTTTGCACAGCACTCTGTCAGATCGGCGATCTGTCTTAGAGCGCTGCAGGCTTACCAGAGCCTGGTCTGCACCCAGAAGTAATCCCTGCAGGACCCGGATGCAGCCCCGTGGCCATTTTGGATCCGGGGCCTGCAGGGATAGGAGGTAAGAGACCCTCGCAGCAACGCGATCACATCGCGTTGCTCCGGGGGTCCCAGGGAAGCCCGCAGGGAGCCCCCTCCCTGCGTGATGCTTCCTTATACCGCCGGAACACTGCGATCATGTTTGATCGCACTGTGTCGGGGGTTAATGTGCCGGGGGCGGTCTGTGACCGCTCCTGGCACATAGTGCCGGATGTCAGCTGTGATAATCAGCTGACACCCGGCCGCGATCGGCCACGCTCCCCCCGTGAGCGCTGCCGATCGCGCTGGACGTACTATCCTGTCACTGGGAATTAAGCCCCAGGTCACCTTGACGGGATAGTACGTCCAATGGGATTAAGGGGTTAATGATACCATTTTGGTGCAGATAAGTACTTTTGATCGCCCTTTATTGCATTTTAATACAATGTCGCAGCGACCAAAAAACAGTAATTCTGGCATTTCTAATTTTTTTCTAGCTACGCTGTTTAGTGATCAGGTTAATGCTTTTTTTTATTGATAAATAGGGCGATTCTGAATCCGGAGATACCAAATATGTGTAGGTTTGATTTTTTTTTTATTGTTTTATTTTGAATGGGGCGAAAGGGGGGTGATTTAAACTTTTATTTTTTTCATATTTTTTTAAACTTTTTTTTACTTTTGCCATGCTTCAATAGCCTTCATGGGAGGCTACAAGCAGTACTATTAGCAATTGGACATAAATATAAAACTTAACCTTTACTAGGTATGTATAAAAATCAATTCACGAACAACACATAAAAAACAGGGGGAAGGGAAGGACCCTTGTGCAATTGTGAACCCTAACCAACACAGAAAAGGGAAAGGAAAGAAACACAAAAAATTACTGACAGTGCTAATTGGTCACTATTAGTGTTGAGCATTCCGATACCGCAAGCATCGGGTATCGGCCGATATTTGCGGTATCGGTATTCCGATACCGAGTTCCGATATTTTTGCGATATCGGGAATCGGGATGCATATTCATGTGTAAAATAAAGAATAAAAATAAAAAATAGGGATATACTCACCCTCGGACGCGCCCTGGTTGTAACCGCTGCAACCAGCAGCCTCCGTTCCTAAGAATGAGCGAGTGAAGGTCCTTCACTCGCTCATTCTTAGGAACGGAGGCTACCGGTTGCATATGTACTTAGTTAATAGCTCATTCTAGTGGCAGATGCCATACTAGATACAATAGACATGCCAAACTTTCAGTACAGGTAATATGTATAACAGCCAATACTCTTGTAATATATGGAGATGCCTATGCCAATCAATTAGCCATATAGAAATAATGAGATACTCTAATGTGGTTTATATGTATATCCCCGGTATGCCATCTCTTTCTACTGTGGATTATTTATCCAACATGTATATCCGTAATCACTTGTAATGGCTATTGAAAAACCCAATTATTGGGTTATCAAATCATGACCGTACACATGCATCTATATATAGAGAGCTGGGATCATGCTGCCCCATAAACCTTTGTCATGAGCATCCCCTTTAATCATTATAGTGCGGTCATTATATTTTTGCATCAAGCTCTGTTTTCATCAAGCGCCAGCATGTGCAAATCTGCGTTATTTATAAAGCCCATCTATACTGGTAGATCTCACCCGAAGTTGGAGAGAATCATTTTATCTCTCAAGAGGGTAAGAAAGCCTTCATTGGACCTGGCGTCTCCCGACGCGTTTCATCCACTAGGACTCATCAGGGGAGTGTGACAGTATATTCCTCGTACTGAGTTTCCGGATTACATTTTGGGATTATAAATTCTTCATGCCGAGGCTGTGGATTACATCTCCGGATTATATATTCTTCGTACTGAGTTTCCGGACAAGACCTCTGGATTGAATATTCTTCATGCCAAGGCTCTGGATTATATATTCTTTGTACTGAGTTTCCGGATTATATCTCTGGATGGTATATTCTTCATACCAAGGCTATGGATTATATCTCTGGATTATACATTCTTCGTACTAAGTTTCCAGATTATAGCTCTCAATTCTATATTCTTCATGCCGAGGTTCTGGATTACATCTCTGACTTACATATTCTTTGTACTGAGTTTCCAGATTATAACTAGATTTGTCTATTCTTCATACCGAGGTTCTGGATTATATCTCTGGATTATATATTCTTTGTACTGAGTTTACGGATTATGTCTCTATATTGTATAGTCTTCATACTGAGGCTATGGATTATGTCTCTGGATTATATATTTTTTATGCCAAGACTCTGGATTATATCTCTGGATATTATATTCTTCATACCAAGGCTATGGTGTCACGGGAGACCTAGGTAGGAAAGAGCTAATAACCCGGGCCCCTGTGATTTCCCTCAGACTAGGGAAACCCTGACTGACCCTCTCCCAGAGTTTACACTGATGGTGTGCATGTCTGGGCCTCCACCCTCGCCCTATCTCCTGTTTCAACCCTAGGCTGAAACCACCACCCACCACCCAGTGAAGACCACACTCCAATACCCACAGTTAGCACAGACAAGGATAACGGAAAAATAAGCACCACGCCGCAGTCACTCAGGAATATGTAGTGCCCCTACTGCCGCAGGGCCGAGGGGTACCCGGTACCGGGCCTCTGAGTCTCTGTTCTGGGGTTGTCACGGTGGCTAGGCCCGGTCCGTGACCCTGCTGAGGGGCGTACAATGAATGTGGAGATATGGGGATGATGTTATGGTGCAGTGCAGGTCGCAGTAAATAACGAGGACACCAGGTTGCAGTCTCTTTACCTCTTTACTGAAGGCTTCAGGATCCTCAGTCCGGAATACGGTTAACCAGGCTGCGCAAGTCCGGCCGGTCCGATGGCACCTCCAGAGTTCCCTTTGCAGGTGGAAATCTGTGCCTACCTTCTAGCGCTTGTGTGTTGTGGTCCTCCCCTGCTGTGCTTACGGATAGTCCCCACAACTGTTGTGTCTGTTTCTGAAGTTCACTCACAACTCGATTATGATGTTCTGCTTCGTCCCCCAGATGATATGGCTAGGACGCACCCGTATGATGGGTAGGCTCGGAGCTCTTCCTGGACTCTAGTGTCGCCCTTCTCCTGTTGTTGCCCCCTGTGTCTTCATAGGTGATTTGTGTGAGACAGCCCGCCTATAGCTGACTGCCCTGCCGTAGGTTTGAAGTTAGGCCTGGAGCTCTATGCTTCCTCGGCATTCCGGCCACCGGCTGCGCGCCTCAGTAGGATGTTGCCTCGTCTTACAGCACGACTCCTACTGGTGTTTCTCCTTGTTGCGTTGATCTCATTTCTCACTCAGCACAATAAACCTCGCTTCTTGTCCTTTCTTAGGGTACCGCCGCGATCAGGTGCAGGCGCGGTCCCGTAACGTTCTCTCAGTTCGCTAGGCCTCTGTCAGGATCCCACCCCTGACAGGGACCCCCCTGAGTCTCTCCCCGCAACACCCTCTGCCACAGGATGTTGCCTGTTCGATTCCCAGTCAGCTTCTCACTAACTTCCTGCCTAACCCCCAGTTTTACCAGATTGTGAGGAGTGGCCTAATACATAGCACCCTTAGCTCCCCCTGGAGGCCAGACTGTGAAGTATATTGGTGTCTGTGATACCTGGTCAGGTGAACCCCTTCAGTGCCATCAGACGTACCATAGCCCCCCTTAGCGGCGGAGCATCAGTACTGCAACGACCAGGACTCTGGGGCGCTGCACTCCCCCCTGGTTAAATCCAGTACTCCTGGACTGGGAAGAAAACAACAATACATGTCAGCGAAAAGACATACAATTTTGAAATGCAAGAACAATAAGTAAGTTTGAACAGAGCTTCCCTTTATGGGAGGTGAGGACACTTGAACGTTACAAACATGGTTAAATATTTTAAATAACATACTATAAATAACTTTTCTTACCCAACCGGGTATTCTACTGAGTGCAAATTTTTGAACAATAATTTAACATTGCCTTTAAGGACGTACACGCTGAATCCACTAAAGACCTTCTTATAAAACATTATAAGGCTAATCAACTTTTTCTTTATTTTCCACCTTTACATCTGCAGGACCGCCTGTCTACTTGCCCAGGCCTACCACCTCTCGTTCTATTACAGGACCGCCCCTTTCTGCCCAGGCCTACTGCCTTTCTACTACTATACACAGTATAGAACTTATCATCCATCTCTCATTTTAGGACCGCGGAGCCATCTCTGTATGGCTCCTAGGAGGACTCAGTGACTAACCCTGTACGGGTTTACTTCCTGTCCTCATTCTCTCGTCACATTATCAAACATTTCTCACAATCAGTCAAGTAACTACTCATAACTTTTCCGGGAAAGCATTATTACTATTTCTTCTCTTTAAGGCATCATTATACTTTAAGTACTATAGGTGAACATTCCCTTTAAGAGGGGACCAAGTCTCTATGAGGTAGTGCAACTTCTCAAGCTGCAAGTCCGTATGCAGCAAGGACTCCTGTACTGTTTCCAGGAACAGTTTATTCGCAAAGAGTCCTTTTCTTTTATAAAACCAGTAGAGGGCACCTTTAAGAAGGTGCAAACTATTTACAAGGAGTTTGTAATCATGCAGTGTTCATGATCCAGCAGTTCTTTCAACAATGATAACACAGAAAACAAAAACAAAAAGCAGAAGAAGGGATCCCGGGTAAACAAAGGGATCCCTTTAAGAGTTAACCCTAGTCGGGTTGTAGCAGCAGAGCAAAAAGATAAACAATCAACTATATACATTTCCGTGGTATCGAGGTTTATCCCTCTAAGTCTTGGGTGGCTTCCGTGGGTACTGCCCACCGCCGGCTACCACATAGAGTGCATCCGCACCCTTAATGGGGGTCTGTGTACTCACGGTTCTCCTCGGGGTGATGGTCCGCAGGCATTTGGCACACAAGGAGATTGGAGCAATGACCGCCGGTCCCGGGGAATCATAGGAAGGTGGCACAGTCACTTCCGGCTTGTACTTGCGCACGTGCAAAGCATACCACCCTTTGTCTCCCCAGTGGCGGGTGTACCGAACGCGGTCCCCCGGGTAAAGATCCCGGCCTGGGTGTCCCTCGATGAGATGCGCCTCCACGTCCCGCCGGTTCACAAATACCTCCAAGGCGAGACCGGGCTCTAATGAAGACCCAACCTCCCTGCATCCGGAAAGTGCTGATGACTCCATAGCGCTGCGGGCCCCAGTCTTCCTCAGCCGCCCGCCTGTTGTGAAATTGGATTTTGGGCTCCCCCGGTGGCCACTGGTGGAATTGAACTGGTGTGCATCATCCCCTCTGTTCACCTGTTCCCATCAGGATGTGGGAGTCGCTATTTAGCCTTGCTCCTCTGTCACTTCCATGCCGGTCAACATTGTAATCAGAAGCCTTTCTGTGCATGTTCCTGCTGCTAGACAACTTCCAGCTAAGTTGGACTTTTGTCCTTGTTTGTTTTTGCATTTTGTTCCAGTTCACAGCTGTAGTTTCGTTTCTGTGTCTGGAAAGCTCTTGTGATCTGAAATTGCCACTCTGATGTTATGAGTTAATACTAGAGTCTTAAAGTAATTTCAGGATGGAGTTTTGATAGGGTTTTCAGCTGACCATGAAAGTGTCCTTTCTGTCTTCCTGCTATCTAGTAAGCGGACCTCAATTTTGCTAAACCTATTTTCATACTACGTTTGTCATTTCATCTAAAATCACCGCCAATATATGTGGGGGCCTCTGTCTGCCTTTCGGGGAAATTTCTCTAGAGGTGAGCCAGGACTATATTTTCCTCTGCCAGGATTAGTTAGTCCTCCGGCCGGCGCTGGGCGTCTAGGGATAAAACGCAGGCAACGCTACCCGGCTACTGTTAGTTGTGCGGCAGGTTTAGTTCATGGTCAGTTTAGTTTCCATCCTTCCAAGAGCTAGTTCTTATGTTTGCTTGGCTATGTTCTCTTGCCATTGAGAACCATAACAGTTTGACCGGCCCAAAAAGGGTTAAATTAATTGACAGAGAAAGGAGAGAAAAGAGAAGTCTGCTGAAGATTTTTTTTTTTTTTTTTTTCCCTTCAGTTCTGAGTGTGCTTGTAATTGAAACTCTTGCAAGTCTGCCTATATTGCAGCCTTCCTCTCTCTCTCTCCTTCTAACCCTGGAATGGCTCTGTGTTCACCTGTTTAAAATGGATTTTCAGAGTTTAGCTGCAGGTTTGAATAATCTCACCACGAAAGTTCAAAATTTACAAGATTTTGTTGTTCAGGTTCCTATATCTGAACCTAGAATTCCTTTGCCTGAATTTTTCTCGGGGAATAGATCTTGCTTTCAAAATTTCAAAAATAATTGCAAGTTGTTTTTGTCCCTGAAATCTCGCTCTGCTGGAGATCCTGCTCAGCAGGTCAGGATTGTGATTTCCTTGCTCCGGGGCGACCCTCAGGATTGGGCTTTTGCATTGGCTCCAGGGGATCCTGCGTTGCTCAATGTGGATGCGTTTTTTCTGGCCTTGGGGTTGCTTTATGAGGAACCCCAGTTAGAACTTCAGGCGGAAAAGGCCTTGATGTCCCTATCTCAGGGGCAAGACGAAGCTGAAATATACTGCCAGAAATTTCGTAAATGGGCTGTGCTTACTCAGTGGAATGAGTGCGCCCTGGCGGCGAATTTCAGAGAGGGTCTCTCTGACGCCATTAAGGATGTTATGGTGGGGTTCCCTGTGCCTGCGGGTCTGAATGAGTCCATGACAATGGCTATCCAGATCGATAGGCGTCTGCGGGAGCGCAAACCTGTGCACCATTTGGCGGTGTCTACTGAGAAGTCGCCAGAGAATATGCAATGTGATAGTATTCTGTCCAGAAGTGAACGGCAGAATTTTAGACGGAAAAATGGGTTGTGCTTCTATTGCGGTGATTCAACTCATGTTATATCAGCATGCTCTAAGCGTACTAAGAAGCTTGATAAGTCTGTTTCAATTGGCACTTTACAGTCTAAGTTTATTCTATCTGTGACCCTGATTTGTTCTTTATCATCTATTACCGCGGATGCCTATGTCGACTCTGGCGCCGCTTTGAGTCTTATGGATTGGTCCTTTGCCAAACGCTGTGGGTATGATTTGGAGCCTCTTGAAACTCCTATACCCCTGAAGGGGATTGACTCCACCCCATTGGCTAGCAATAAACCACAATACTGGACACAAGTAACTATGCGGATTAATCCGGATCATCAGGAGATTATTCGCTTTCTTGTGCTGTATAACCTACATGATGTGTTGGTGCTTGGATTGCCATGGCTGCAATCTCATAACCCAGTCCTTGACTGGAAAGCTATGTCTGTGTTAAGCTGGGGATGTAGGGGGACGCATGGGGACGTACCTGTGGTTTCCATTTCATCATCTATTCCCTCTGAGATTCCTGAATTCTTGACTGAATATCGTGACGTTTTTGAAGAACCTAAGCTTGGTTCATTACCTCCGCACCGGGAGTGCGATTGTGCCATAGATTTGATTCCGGGTAGTAAATACCCTAAGGGTCGTTTATTTAATTTGTCTGTGCCTGAACATGCTGCTATGCGAGAATATATAAAGGAGTCCTTGGAAAAGGGACATATTCGTCCTTCGTCATCTCCCTTAGGAGCCGGTTTTTTCTTTGTGGCTAAGAAAGATGGCTCTTTGAGGCCGTGTATTGATTATCGGCTTTTGAATAAAATCACGGTTAAATATCAATATCCGTTGCCACTGTTGACTGATTTGTTTGCTCGCATAAAGGGGGCCAAGTGGTTCTCTAAGATAGATCTCCGTGGGGCGTATAATTTGGTGCGAATTAAGCAGGGGGATGAGTGGAAAACCGCATTTAATACGCCCGAGGGCCACTTTGAGTATTTGGTGATGCCTTTTGGTCTTTCTAATGCACCTTCGGTCTTTCAGTCCTTCATGCATGACATTTTCCGTGATTATTTGGATAAATTTATGATTGTGTATCTGGATGATATTTTGATTTTTTCGGATGACTGGGACTCTCATGTCCAGCAGGTCAGGAGGGTTTTTCAGGTTTTGCGGTCTAATTCCTTGTGTGTGAAGGGTTCTAAGTGCGTTTTTGGGGTTCAAAAGATTTCCTTTTTGGGATATATTTTTTCCCCCTCTTCCATCGAGATGGATCCTGTCAAGGTTCAGGCTATTTGTGATTGGATGCAACCCTCTTCTCTTAAGAGTCTTCAGAAATTTTTGGGCTTTGCTAACTTTTATCGTCGATTTATTGCTGGTTTTTCTGATGTTGTTAAACCATTGACTGATTTGACTAAGAAGGGTGCTGATGTTGCTGATTGGTCCCCTGCTGCTGTGGAGGCCTTTCGGGAGCTTAAGCGCCGCTTTTCTTCCGCCCCTGTGTTGCGTCAGCCTGATGTTGCTCTTCCTTTTCAGGTTGAGGTCGACGCTTCTGAAATCGGAGCTGGGGCGGTTTTGTCGCAGAGAAGTTCCGATTGCTCCGTGATGAGACCTTGTGCTTTTTTCTCGCGTAAATTTTCGCCCGCCGAGCGGAATTATGATGTTGGGAATCGGGAGCTTTTGGCCATGAAGTGGGCTTTTGAGGAGTGGCGTCATTGGCTTGAGGGGGCTAGACATCAGGTGGTGGTATTGACTGACCACAAAAATCTAATTTATCTGGAGTCCGCCAGACGCCTGAATCCTAGACAGGCGCGCTGGTCGTTGTTTTTCTCTCGGTTTAATTTTGTGGTGTCCTACCTGCCGGGTTCTAAGAATGTTAAGGCGGATGCCCTTTCTAGGAGTTTTGAGCCTGACTCCCCTGGTAATTCTGAACCTACAGGTATCCTTAAGGATGGAGTGATATTGTCTGCCGTTTCTCCAGACCTGCGGCGGGCCTTGCAGGAGTTTCAGGCGGATAGACCTGATCGTTGCCCACCTGGTAGACTGTTTGTTCCTGATGATTGGACCAGTAAAGTCATTTCTGAGGTTCATTCTTCTGCGTTGGCAGGTCATCCTGGAATCTTTGGTACTAGGGATTTGGTGGCAAGGTCCTTCTGGTGGCCTTCCCTGTCTCGAGATGTGCGAGGCTTCGTGCAGTCTTGTGACGTTTGTGCTCGGGCCAAGCCTTGTTGTTCTCGGGCTAGTGGATTGTTGTTGCCCTTGCCTATCCCGAAGAGGCCCTGGACGCACATCTCGATGGATTTTATTTCGGATCTTCCTGTTTCTCAGAAGATGTCTGTCATTTGGGTGGTGTGTGATCGTTTCTCTAAGATGGTCCATTTGGTTCCCCTGCCTAAGTTACCTTCTTCTTCCGAGTTGGTTCCTCTGTTTTTTCAAAATGTGGTCCGTTTGCATGGTATTCCGGAGAATATCGTTTCTGACAGAGGTACCCAATTCGTGTCTAGATTTTGGCGAGCATTCTGTGCTAGGATGGGCATAGATTTGTCTTTCTCGTCTGCTTTCCATCCTCAGACTAATGGCCAGACCGAGCGGACGAATCAGACCTTGGAGACATATTTGAGGTGTTTTGTGTCTGCAGATCAGGATGATTGGGTTGCTTTTTTGCCTTTAGCGGAGTTTGCCCTCAATAATCGGGCCAGCTCTGCCACCTTGGTGTCTCCCTTTTTCTGTAATTCGGGGTTTCATCCTCGATTTTCTTCTGGTCAGGTGGAATCTTCGGATTGTCCTGGAGTGGATGCCGTGGTGCAGAGGTTGCATCAGATTTGGGGGCAGGTAGTGGACAATTTGAAGTTGTCCCAGGAGAAGACTCAGCTTTTTGCCAACCGCCGGCGTCGGGTTGGTCCTCGGCTTTGTGTTGGGGACTTGGTGTGGTTGTCTTCTCGTTTTGTCCCTATGAGGGTTTCTTCTCCCAAGTTTAAGCCTCGGTTCATCGGCCCGTACAAGATATTGGAGATTCTTAACCCTGTGTCCTTCCGTTTGGACCTCCCTGCATCTTTTTCTATTCATAATGTTTTTCATCGGTCATTATTGCGCAGGTATGAGGTACCGGTTGTGCCTTCCGTTGAGCCTCCTGCTCCGGTGTTGGTTGAGGGCGAGTTGGAGTACGTTGTGGAAAAAATCTTGGACTCCCGTGTTTCCAGACGGAAACTCCAGTATCTGGTCAAATGGAAGGGATACGGTCAGGAGGATAATTCTTGGGTGACTGCCTCTGATGTTCATGCCTCCGATCTGGTCCGTGCCTTTCATAGGGCTCATCCTGATCGCCCTGGTGGTTCTGGTGAGGGTTCGGTGCCCCCTCCTTGAGGGGGGGGTACTGTTGTGAAATTGGATTTTGGGCTCCCCCGGTGGCCACTGGTGGAATTGAACTGGTGTGCATCATCCCCTCTGTTCACCTGTTCCCATCAGGATGTGGGAGTCGCTATTTAGCCTTGCTCCTCTGTCACTTCCATGCCGGTCAACATTGTAATCAGAAGCCTTTCTGTGCATGTTCCTGCTGCTAGACAACTTCCAGCTAAGTTGGACTTTTGTCCTTGTTTGTTTTTGCATTTTGTTCCAGTTCACAGCTGTAGTTTCGTTTCTGTGTCTGGAAAGCTCTTGTGATCTGAAATTGCCACTCTGATGTTATGAGTTAATACTAGAGTCTTAAAGTAATTTCAGGATGGAGTTTTGATAGGGTTTTCAGCTGACCATGAAAGTGTCCTTTCTGTCTTCCTGCTATCTAGTAAGCGGACCTCAATTTTGCTAAACCTATTTTCATACTACGTTTGTCATTTCATCTAAAATCACCGCCAATATATGTGGGGGCCTCTGTCTGCCTTTCGGGGAAATTTCTCTAGAGGTGAGCCAGGACTATATTTTCCTCTGCCAGGATTAGTTAGTCCTCCGGCCGGCGCTGGGCGTCTAGGGATAAAACGCAGGCAACGCTACCCGGCTACTGTTAGTTGTGCGGCAGGTTTAGTTCATGGTCAGTTTAGTTTCCATCCTTCCAAGAGCTAGTTCTTATGTTTGCTTGGCTATGTTCTCTTGCCATTGAGAACCATAACACCCGCCTAACTTGGATTTTGGCCTGGAGGTCCTTTTCCCGCTCGGCCTCGTCGGCGGAGTTCCTTCTTACGGGCCCACTCTTCCTCTTGTCGGCGTAGCTGCTGGCGATATTCCCGTTGATGGATAACCTCGATGCTCTCTCCCTCGGGCTGAACCTCTCCAGGGAACCCGATCAAGTTGGTGGTAGCGTGGGTCCACTTGAAGGTCATCCACTCACCCTGGAGGTTCATGGGCTGTGCAGTGGGCCGTAAGGGGACATCGGCGGTCTTTAGCGTCTCCCACGGCTGCTCGCATTCAAGGTGGCTACACACCCGTCCGGGTGGTCTGGGTGGAGGGGAGAATATGTCCACAAGCAGGAGTCTATGTCCTCTTCGGCCGCCCGGGCCGGATTAATGGCGCCATCCGCCTCCGCAGTATCCCCGGCGCCAGCCCTCCTCTCCTCAGCTTGCAGTGCCAGCGCTTGGGAGTGGCGCGGCTCCTCACTGGTAGCGGCTTTTCGCCGACACAGACTCCGAAGCTGATGGCATAGCTCCTCCACTTCTGCCCCGAGAATTTCCCGGTCCTCGCAGCCTGGTGAAAGTTTGCTCAGCTCCCATTGACTGGGACTGGTGCGGACCTTCTCCCCCTCTTCTGGGCGACCTTCGCTCGTCATCTTGCCAATCTGGCTCTGCCCCGCGTCGTCCAGGGTTTCCGGTCTTCCCCCATCCGGAGGGCGGTTCCTCTTCCCGCCGCCGTCCCAGACTAGGAGGCAGACCTCCCTCGTTGAAGGGCATATCTCCCGAACATAGTAGTACTTGTGGGGGGCTGGCTCAACTTTCGCGCCATTCTTCCAAGCTACTCCCACGACGACACGCCCCGCTCTTCCGGCACGCCACATGATGCTGCGATGGCGGCGGTTTTTGGCGGGAACTTTTGGCGGCAAGTGGCAATGCACAGTCTTTGCAATAAGTCACAGTCCAAGTACAATAAATCACAGTTCCAAGGAACACATGACCTGATTCTTCAGGCTTAAGTAGATCCTGTTCGTGACGCCAAGTTGTAGCGCCCCCCACTGCCGCAGGGCCGAGGGGTACCCGGTACCGGGCCTCTGAGTCTCTGTTCTGGGGTTGTCACGGTGGCTAGGCCCGGTCCGTGACCCTGCTGAGGGGCGTACAATGAATGTGGAGATATGGGGATGATGTTATGGTGCAGTGCAGGTCGCAGTAAATAACGAGGACACCAGGTTGCAGTCTCTTTACCTCTTTACTGAAGGCTTCAGGATCCTCAGTCCGGAATATGGTTAACCAGGCTGCACAAGTCCGGCCGGTCCGTTGGCACCTCCAGAGTTCCCTTTGCAGGTGGAAATCTGTGCCTACCTTCTAGCGCTTGTGTGTTGTGGTCCTCCCCTGCTGTGCTTACGGGATAGTCCCCGCAACTGTTGTGTCTGTTTCTGAAGTTCCCTCACAACTCGATTATGATGTTCTGCTTTGTCCCCCAGATGATATGGCTAGGACACACCCGTATGACGGGTAGGCTCGGAGCTCTTCCTGGACTCTAGTGTCGCCCTTCTCCTGTTGTTGCCCCCTGTGTCTTCATAGGTGATTTGTGTGAGACAGCCCGCCTATAGCTGACTGCCCTGCCGTAGGTTTGAAGTTAGGCCTGGAGCTCTATACTTCCTCGGCGTTCCGGCCACCGGCTGCGCGCCTCAGTAGGATGTTGCCTCGTCTTACAGCACGACTCCTACTGGTGTTTCTCCTTGTTGCGTTGATCTCGTTTCTCACTCAGCACAATAAACCTCGCTTCTTGTCCTTTCTTAGGGTACCGCCGCGATCCGGTGCAGGCGCGGTCCCGTAACGTTCTCTCAGTTCGCTAGGCCTCTGTCAGGATCCCACCCCTGACAGGGACCCCCCTGAGTCTCTCCCCGCAACACCCTCTGCCACAGAATGTTGCCTGTTCGATTCCCAGTCAGCTTCTCACTAACTTCCTGCCTAACCCCCAGTTTTACCAGATTGTGAGGAGTGGCCTAATACATAGCACCCTTAGCTCCCCCTGGAGGCCAGACTGTGAAGTATATTGGTGTCTGTGATACCTGGTCAGGTGAACCCCTTCAGTGCCATCAGACGTACCATAGCCCCCCTTAGCGGCGGAGCATCAGTACTGCAACGACCAGGACTCTGGGGCGCTGCAAATACACTATAAGTGCAAAGGGCAAAACAAATACAAATATGGGAAGGAGAAAATAAGACAAAGGGAAATACACCACCAGCAACGATACTCCAACTACTAGCTCACCACTCCAGACCGAGATAATCACGCACAAGACAGAAGCTATAATTGGCGACGCCCAATGTTCAGGAGAACTATTTAAAGGCAGTGGGCATGGCTCAGCTTCCAATCCAGGTAATTTAACCCCGGACCAGCTAGATAAAATCTAGCCGATGCCAATGAGCACATAGTGGACAAAAGCGGAATTACCACTGTCTGTCGAACGACCTGGTCTGAACAGCGTCCGACATGACAGTACCCCGCCTTCTACGAGGGACCCCAGGGCCCTCATGGCTTATAGGACCCGGCTTGTCCGGATGGCGGCGGTGAAAAAACCTGACCAACCGATCCGCATGAACGTCCGAGGCTGGTACCCAGGACCTCTCCTCAGGCCCATAACCACGCCAGTGTATCAAGTATTGTAAAGTGCGGCGCACTACACGAGAGTCAACCACCTTGGAGACTTCAAACTCCAAATTACCATCCACCAAGACTGGAGGTGGCATAGGCGCCGCGTCCACGGAACCCACCACCTTCTTTAAAAGAGACCTGTGGAACACGTTGTGAATCTTATACACCATAGGAAGCTCCAATCGGTACGCTACTGGGTTAATGACGGCGGTGAGCCTAAATGGACCAATAAACCGTGGACCCAAATTAAGGGATGGTATTTTGAGTCTTATGTTTTTTTGTGGATAACCACACCCAGTCATCCACACTCAGGTCCAGACCTGGCACACGCCTACTGTCAGCCACACGTTTGTACCTAGCACCCACACTCAACAGGCGCTGTTTAACTCTCCTCCAGACTGATGATAATTGTGCTCCTAACTGGTCTTCCTCCGGGACGCCGGAAGAGCCCCCCTGACCCAAAGTACAAAATTGAGGATGAAGCCCGTAAACACAAAAAAACGGAGACTCCCCAGACGACTCCTGGCGGTGATTATTGATGGCAAACTCAGCCAAAGGAAGAAACTTCGATCACTCCTCCTGGTTATCCGAAACAAAGCAGCGTAAGTACTGTTCCAAATTTTGGTTCATACGCTCGGTCGGACCATTTGACTGAGGATGAAACGCCGAAGAATGAGACAACTTGATCCCCAGCCGTGAACAAAATGCTTTCCATAATTTTGCCACAAACTGAGACCCCCTATCAGAAACAATGTCAGACGGAACCCCATGAAGTCTGACCACCTCCTGCACAAATACCTGAGCCAGAGTCTTAGCGTTAGGCAACGAAGGCAAAGACACAAAGTGCGACATTTTTGAGAACCGATCAACATTCACCAATGTAATGACCAGAGGTCCGAATAAGATCCAGTGAGTCACAAACCAAGACTAAGGCAGAAATCTCCAACAGTTGTTTACTCAAAGGCAAAATAACTAAGGTAGTATGGAGAATATCAAGGCAGATGCACCCCAAAGATACACCAATTCAGCATCAGCTGAAGTCACTGTGCCACTCCAAGGTCTCCTGAGAAGTGTATGCTCCAACAGACTATTAATCAATTTACCTAACAGAACAACTCAATACAAGAACAAGTGTAAATTGATTGTAGTGCAATCAAGGGAGCCCCTGGAATGGCACACTGACTTATAACTTATACACATCTAATATTCAATACACCTCTAAATTAACGATTAAACACTCTGAACAGGGATACCCGGGTATCTATGACTATGGTACCGTATCCTGAGATAGATCTCGTCTCAGGCAGGAATCTGCACAAAAAATCCTATATAGAAAAGAAATACCAACAATTCTCAAAGTATGATCTATCCAGTAAATACTGTACGACAAACATATACCCAAAGAAAGTATCTACTGACAACTCAATAAATAATTTTAATCAAATTCATTTTATTTGTATTAAAAGGACATAACACAACAATTATCATTATTTTATTAGAATTTTAACCGTTAAAATAACTGAATATATATTATTTTTAAAAAAAATATAAAAAATATATATAAATATGTAAATATATAGCCTGTATGTGGGGGGCTGTGGTACACAAAAATGGACTGGCAAAAAAAATGACAATAGACCAAATAAAGTGCTAATGCAATTACAATCAAGGTTATTTAAATATTAGAAGCACAGTCATAAACCGGCCATAATGTGCAAATATAATAACATATGCAGAAGAATTGGAGACAAAATTTGCATATAAATAGTACAAATGCAAACGCCCACTTGATATACTGTTGGAAAAATTAAATAAATATATAAATATATGTGAGAGATATATAATATAATAAAAAAATATATAATAGTTAATAATCCAAGTGAATATTTAACAATTGCAAAATGAATATATCTATATAATATATTAAAACAAGCACAAATAAATATCTATATATGTGTATATAAATAAATAATTAGTGAAATTAGTGAATCAACACAAAATTTGCAAAATCATATGTGAGAAAGAAAAACAATCACTCTGAATGAATACATCAAGCAAATAACTGTGAGTATAAATGATAAAAAAAAAATATATATATATATATATATTGAAACATATATATGTGCCAAAGTGTGAATTGATATAATGTGAATCAATGAAATTATAATCAATTGTATATCTATATTATTGCCATAATATGCATTTAACCCTCCAAATTCTAAAGTGCAGTAATAGTGTCATTAGTTATAACGCATTTATTCAAGTTATGCACATGGTATGCAAAGGCATACACAGATGGAAGCCGGACCTTACCAAAAGGACAAGTGCACCGCAGCCCCCACACACACCACTCCTATTTGATTAAAATTATTTATTGAGTTGTCAGTAGATACTTTCTTTGGGTATATATAGGAATCTGCACAGGCTGCAGCCAGTCCAGATCTTTAGCGCCAATAAGTTACAGCAAGCTCCTCTGTCTTGTCGGCCGATGCCGAGCCCAAACGCCGGGGACTTAGTTTGGTGGCCTCACGATTAGGGTTGAGCGAAACGGATCGTTCATTTTCATAAGTCGCCGACTTTTGGCAAAGTCGGCGTCTCATGAAACCGAGCCGATCCCTGTGTGGGGTCGGCCATGCGGTACGCGACTTTCGCGCCAAAGTCGCGTTTCAATGACGCTAAAAGCGCCATTTCTCAGCCAATGAAGGTGGACGCAGAGTGTGGGCAGCGTGATGACATAGATCTCAGTCCCCACCATCTTAGAGAAGGGCATTGCAGTGATTGGCTTGCTTTCTGCGGCGTCACAGGGGCTATAAAGGGGCGTTCCCGCCGACCGCCATCTTACTGCTGCTGATGTGAGCGTAGGGAGAGGTTGCTGCCGCTTCTTCAGAAGCAGGGATAGTGATAGGCAGGGTACATAAAGCTGCAAACCGCTTGTGCTGTAGCGATTTCCACTGTCCAACACTACCTTTTGTTTGCAGGGACAGTGGAAGCGAAATTTTTTTTTCCTCAGCGCTGTCGCTCATTGGGCTGCCCTAGAAGGCTCCCTGACCCTGATAGCTGCGTTGCTGTGCCTGTGTGTGTACGACGCTGTGCAAACCAACTGCTTTTTTCAAAGCACAAATCCTGTATTTCCTTCCTTTCTGCACAGCTATCTTGTGTGTTTGTCCACACTTTTGTGTGCAGCAGTCCTTTTTCTAGCTGCCTGCCATACTTTTCTGAGATAACTGCAGGGAGATAAATCTTGGCAAGTCTGCCTCCGTGCCATTGCTGTGGGTGGCATCTCACTCTCATTGTGTGGCACCGAAAAAACCACTGTGTGATACTTGGCCATTTTTTTGGGGGGGTGGGTAAATTCTCCCTTTTCAAAAAAAAAAGTTAGTGGGAGATAAATCTTGGCAAGTCTGCCTCCGTGCCATTGCTGTGGGTGGCATCTCACTCTCATTGTGTGGCACCGAAAAAACCATTGTGTGATACTTGGCCATTTTTTTTGTCTAAATTCTCCCTTTTCGAAAAAAAAAAGTTAGTGGGAGATAAATCTTGGCAAGTCTGCCTCCGTGCCATTGCTGTGGGTGGCATCTCACTCTCATTGTGTGGCACCGAAAAAACCACTGTGTGATACTTGGCCATTTTTTTTTTTTTGTCTAAATTCTCCCTTTTCAAAAAAAAAAAAGTTAGTGGGAGATAAATCTTGGCAAGTCTGCCTCCGTGCCATTGCTGTGGGTGGCATCTCACTCTCATTGTGTGGCACCGAAAAAACCACTGTGTGATACTTGGCCATTTTTTATTTTTTTGGGGGTAAATTCTCACTTTTCAAAAAAAAAATAGTTAGTGGGAGATAAATATTGGCAAGTCTGCCTCCGTGCCAGTCCTGTGTGTGGCATCTGTCTCTCATTGTGTCCCACCGAAAAGCAGTGTGTAATACTGGTCCTTTTTGTTTTTTTGGGGGTAAATTCTCCCTTTTCAAAAAAAAAAATAGTTAGTGGGAGATAAATATTGGCAAGTCTGCCTCCGCGCCATTGCTGTGGGTGGCATCTCACTCTCATTGTGTGGCACCGAAAAAACCACTGTGTGATACTTGGCCATTTTTTTTGGGGGGGGGTAAATTCTCCCTTTTCAAAAAAAAAATAGTTAGTGGGAGATAAATATTGGCAAGTCATTTTTTTTTTTTTGTCTAAATTCTCCCTTTTCAAAAAAAAAAAGTTAGTGGGAGATAAATCTTGGCAAGTCTGCCTCCGTGCCATTGCTGTGGGTGGCATCTCACTCTCATTGTGTGGCACCGAAAAAACCACTGTGTGATACTTGGCCATTTTTTATTTTTTTTTGGGTAAATTCTCACTTTTCAAAAAAAAAAATAGTTAGTGGGAGATAAATATTGGCAAGTCTGCCTCCGTGCCAGTCCTGTGTGTGGCATCTGTCTCTCATTGTGTCCCACCGAAAAGCAGTGTGTAATACTGGTCCTTTTTGTTTTTTTGGGGGTAAATTCTCCCTTTTCAAAAAAAAAAATAGTTAGTGGGAGATAAATATTGGCAAGTCTGCCTCCGCGCCATTGCTGTGGGTGGCATCTCACTCTCATTGTGTGGCACCGAAAAAACCACTGTGTGATACTTGGCCATTTTTTTTTGGGGGGGGGTAAATTCTCCCTTTTCAAAAAAAAAATAGTTAGTGGGAGATAAATATTGGCAAGTCTGCTCCGTGCCAGTCCTGTGTGTGGCATCTGTTTCTCATTGTGTCCCACCGAAAAGCAGTGTGTGTGTAATACTGGGCCTTTTTGTTTTTTGGGGGTAAATTCTCCCTTTTAAAAAAAAAATAGTGGGAGATAAATCTTGGCAAGTCTGCCTCCGTGCCAGTCCTGTGTGTGGCTTCTGTCTCTCATTGTGTCCCACCGAAAAGCAGTGTGTGTGTAATACTGGTCCTTTTTGTTTTTTTGGGGTAAATTCTCCCTTTTCAAAAAAAAAAAATAGTTAGTGGGAGATAAATATTGGCAAGTCTGCCTACGTGCCGTTGCTGTGGGTGGCATCTCACTCTCATTGTGTGGCACCGAAAAAAACCACTGTGTGATACTTGTCCATTTTTTTTGGGGGGGGGTAAATTCTCCCTTTTCAAAAAAAAAAAAAAATTAGTGGGAGATAAATATTGGCAAGTCTGCTTGAGTGCTGCTCCTGTGTGTGCCATCTGTCTCAAATTATTGGGGCACAGAAAACCGAGTGTGTAACATTGGGGCTGATTTTCCTTTCAGTGTCAGGCACCTATAAAGGTATATATAAATTCTACAGAAGTTTGAGTTCACCTTATAAGTTGTTTTACAGTAACAAATAGCGTTACTTTGGTTACGTTTTGCAAACAATGAGGAAGTCTAGTGGAAGAGGTCGTGGCCGTGGGCGGTCATTGTCAGCTGTTAATAATGGTAGTGGTGGTGGAGCATCAGGTGGTCGTGGTAAAAGCAGTACAGCACCTAAGTCTCGAGTTGTTGAGCCAAAAACGTCGTCTGCCTACACAAGGCCTCAAACGCTCTCTTTTCTGGGAGTAGGAAAACCACTTTTGAAGCCGGAGCAGGAGGAACAAGTATTGGCTTTCATTGCTCACTCTGCCTCTAGCTCTTTCGCCTCCTCCTCGGAAAGTGCCAAATGTCAGAGCAGTGCATCATCAGTGGATGCTCCCGGTCAGGAACAAGTCGCTTCCTTGTGTCCTTCACCCAGAACAAGAGAGAAGGATGCGTCAGTCGACACAACAGGTTACTCCATGGAGCTTTTTACACATACCGTTCCTGGGTTAGACAGTGAAACAGTTAACAGGCCATGCCCATTAGAAGTTGAATCGGACATGGAGTGCACAGATGCACAACCACAGCCAGATTACTATGCTGTTCCTTTGACTCAGACAAGAACATTGCCCTCGCAGTGTACTAAGGCAGAATCAAACCCAGCGGAGACTATGGTGCCCCGTCACGAACGCTATACCACCGGCTTACACGGTGACACAGACGAAGTTGCACACGACATAGAAGAGGAGGTCATAGATGACCCAGTTGTTGACCCCGATTGGCAGCCATTGGGGGAACAGGGTGCAGGCGGCAGTAGTTCAGAAGCGGAGGAGGAGGAGCCGCAGCAGGCATCAACATCACAACAGGTTCCATCTGCCGGGCCCGTATCTGGCCAAAAACGCGTGGCAAAACCAAAACCTGTTGGAGGACAGCGTGGCCATCCGGTTAAAGAAGCTCAGTCTGCAAAGCCAGAAAAGTTATCCGATAGTAGAAAGAGTGCAGTCTGGCATTTTTTTAATCAACATCCAAATGATCAGCTCAAAGTCATCTGTCAAAAATGTTCAACTACCTTAAGCAGAGGTCAGAATCTTAAAAGTCTAAATACAAGTTGCATGCATAGACATTTATCCACCATGCATTTGCAAGCCTGGAATAACTACCAAATGTCCCTAAAGGTTGCAGCACCCTCGGCCAATGAAGCTAGTCAGCAACGCTACATCCCTTCCCTCACTGTAAACCCACCATTTCCCGCACCACCGGCAGTATCTGTGCAGCTTTTGTCGCCAGGCCAAAGCAGTCAGGGAATCACCAGGTTTGCAGTAGGAAACACTGCATGTAGGGCACCGGCAAGAATACCATCTCCAACCCTCTCTCAGTCTGCCATGTCCACCGGCACCACCGCTAGTTCCACGATCTCCAGCTCTCCAGTCCAGCTCACCCTACATGAGACTCTTGTTAGGAAAAGGAAGTACTCATCCTCGCATCCACGTACACAGGGTTTGAACGCCCACATTGCTAGACTAATCTCATTAGAGATGATGCCCTACCGGTTAGTTGAAAGCGAAGCTTTCAAAGCGCTGATGGACTACGCTGTACCACGCTACGAGCTACCCAGTCGACACTTCTTTTCTAGAAAAGCCATTCCAGCCCTCCAACAGCATGTTAAAGACCGCATCGTCCATGCACTCAGGCAGTCTGTGACTACAAAGGTGCACCTGACAACAGATGCATGGACCAGTAGGCATGGCCAGGGACGTTACGTGTCCATCACGGCACACTGGGTGAATGTGGTGGATGCAGGGTCCACAGGGGACAGCAATATTGGGACAGTTTTGCCTAGTCCATGGTCAAGGAAAGAGTTGGCTGTAGGCGTTAGCCCCCCTCCTCCTCTTCCTCCTCCTCATGCAGAAGCGAGAGCTCGTCCACACACCGCAGTCGCACATCCACTCCATCCGCAGCTGCCACTGTTGCACACCAGGTGTGCCATTATGGGACAGCTAGTGGCAAGCGTCAGCAGGCTGTATTGGCAATGAAGTGTTTGGGCGACAACAGACACACCGCGGAAGTTCTGTCCGAGTTCTTGCTGAATGAAACTCAGTCATGGCTGGGCACTGTACATCTTGAGGCAGGCAAGGTTGTGAGTGATAACGGAAGGAATTTCATGGCTGCCATAGCCCTTTCCCAACTGAAACACATTCCTTGCCTGGCTCACACCTTAAACCTGGTGGTGCAGTGCTTCCTGAAAAGTTACCCGGGGTTACCAGACCTGCTCCTCAAAGTGCGCAGACTTTGCTCGCATATCCGCCGTTCACCCGTACACTCCAGCCGTATGCAGAACTATCAGCGGTCTTTGAACCTTCCCCAGCATCGCCTAATCATCGACATTTCAACAAGGTGGAACTCCACACTGCACATGCTTCAGAGACTGTGCGAACAGAGGCGTGCTGTTATGTTTTTGTGGGAGGATACACATACACGGGCAGGCAGTTGGATGGCAGACATGGAGTTGTCAGGTGTGCAGTGGTTGAAGCTACAAGACCTGTGTCAAGTCCTTCAGTGTTTTGAGGAATGCACACGGCTGGTTAGTGCAGACAACGCCATAATAAGCATGAGCATCCCCCTAATGCGTCTGCTGATGCAAAGTTTGACGCACATAAAGGAGCAGGCGTCTGCAGCCGAGGAAGAGGAAAGCCTTGATGACAGTCAGCCATTGTCTGGTCAGGGCCGTGTAGAGGACGCGGTAGCGGGCGAAGAGGAGGAGGAGGACGAGGAGGATGAGTACTTTTTGAATGAGGAAGCTTCTCCTGGGCCAACAGAAATTAGTGGCGTTGCAAGGCCGGGTTCTGTTTTTTTAAGGGAGACAAGTGACGTAGATTTGCCTGTAACAGGCCCTCCAACCAGCACAACCGCAGATTTGACAACTGGAACTTTGGCACACATGGCGGATTATGCCTTACGTACCCTCAAAAGGGACACACGCATTATTAAAATGATGAGCGATGACGATTACTGGTTGGCCTGCATCCTTGACCCTCGCTATAAAGGCAAATTGCAAAAGATTATGCCACATGAGAACCTCGAACAAATATTAGCAACCAAACAAGCTACTCTTGTAGACCGTTTGATTCAGGCATTCCCAGCACACAGCGCCGGTGATGGTTCTCACACGAGCTGCAGGGGGCTACAGGGCAGAGGTGTTAGAGGTGCACAGATCAGAAGTGGCGTTGGACAGAGGGGTTTTCTGACCAGGTTGTGGAGTGATTTCGCAATGACCGCAGACAGGACAGGTACTGCAGCATCTATTCAAAGTGACAGGAGACAACATTTGTCCAGTATGGTTACTAACTATTTTTCTTCCCTTATCGATGTTCTCCCTCAACCGTCATTCCCATTTGATTACTGGGCATCAAAATTAGACACCTGGCCTGAATTGGCAGAATATGCGTTGCAGGAGCTTGCTTGCCCAGCAGCTAGTGTGCTATCAGAAAGAGTATTCATTGCTGCTGGTTCAATATTAACCGAAAAAAGGACTCGTCTGGCTACCCAAAATGTGGATGATCTCACCTTCATTAAAATGAACCACTCCTGGATTTCAAATTATTTTGCCCCACCTTTCCCGGCTGACACCTAGCTTTCCTATAAAAAGGTCTTGCTTGTGGACTGGTCTTACTGAGTGTTCCAATCTGTTAATTTGCAGCAGCTGTTTGTCCAGCATACGACATGTTTACACCTCCCCCAATGGGAAAAATCCCCCCACGGGGCCGTTGTCTCGCCACCTGGCGCAAGCACCCGTTACAGTGCTGATTGTCTGAAGAGGTGGGTGTGCCCGCTTTTGGTCGACGGCACTGCCACTGGGTCCCTCATAGTACAATGTAGTGTCTCTGGCGGTGGTGGTGCGCACCCAACGTCAGACACACCGTTGTAACATGAGGGGCCCTGGGGCGGTACCGCCGGCCACAAGAGAGTCCCCCCCTCAGCTCAAACTGTGCTCTACCACGTGCAAAATTATCTCGCACAGCTCCACCAATGTTTAGTCTATGCACTGACATCATTCAATGCCTGGCACTGACAAACAATACCAATTTGTTTGCATCTATGATGCTAGTTAAAGTAGTCTGGGTCAGTGTCCTATATTGACACCAGTAAATACTAATTTACTGCAAATTACTTTGTCATAAACTCTGCAGATGAGCCCACCCCTGTACCTAAGCATGCCACCCTTTTTTTACTTATAGTTGTTTTGCGAGACATTCACATCTATTTATTTTTTTGGAGTACTAACTGTGTCAGACACTCCTTGCAATACTCCTCCACTGACCACAATGCTGCCTGCCTGTGTATCCATGTAACCGATGTAAAACTGCCATGAGCCTACTGTTTGTTATTTTAGGCCTTTGTGAGCCTGTCTGCGGCCCCTACTTGCAATACTCCTCCACTGACCACAATGCTGCCTGCCTGTGTATCCATGTAACCGATGTAAAACTGCCATGTCTGCCTACTGTTTGTTATTTTAGGCCTTTGTGAGCCTGTCTGCGGCCCCTACTTGCAATACTCCTCCACTGACCACAATGCTGCCTGCCTGTGTATCCATGTAACCGATGTAAAACTGCCATGACTGCCTACTGTTTGTTATTTTAGGCCTTTGTGAGCCTGTCTGCGGCCCCTACTTGCAATACTCCTCCACTGACCACAATGCTGCCTGCCTGTGTATCCATGTAACCGATGTAAAACTGCCATGACTGCCTACTGTTTGTTATTTTAGGCCTTTGTGAGCCTGTCTGCGGCCCCTACTTGCAATACTCCTCCACTGACCACAATGCTGCCTGCCTGTGTATCCATGTAACCGATGTAAAACTGCCATGACTGCCTACTGTTTGTTATTTTAGGCCTTTGTGAGCCTGTCTGCGGCCCCTACTTGCAATACTCCTCCACTGACCACAATGCTGCCTGCCTGTGTATCCATGTAACCGATGTAAAACTGCCATGACTGCCTACTGTTTGTTATTTTAGGCCTTTGTGAGCCTGTCTGCGGCCCCTACTTGCAATACTCCTCCACTGACCACAATGCTGCCTGCCTGTGTATCCATGTAACCGATGTAAAACTGCCATGACTGCCTACTGTTTGTTATTTTAGGCCTTTGTGAGCCTGTCTGCGGCCCCTACTTGCAATACTCCTCCACTGACCACAATGCTGCCTGCCTGTGTATCCATGTAACCGATGTAAAACTGCCATGACTGCCTACTGTTTGTTATTTTAGGCCTTTGTGAGCCTGTCTGCGGCCCCTACTTGCAATACTCCTCCACTGACCACAATGCTGCCTGGAGTGCCTGCCTGTGTATCCATGTAACCGATGTAAAACTGCCATGACTGCCTACTGTTTGTTATTTTAGTCCTTTGTGAGCCTGTCTGCGGCCCCTACTTGCAATACTCCTCCACTGACCACAATGCTGCCTGGAGTGCCTGCCTGTGTATCCATGTAACCGATGTAAAACTGCCATGACTGCCTACTGTTTGTTATTTTAGGCCTTTGTGAGCCTGTCTGCGGCCCCTACTTGCAATACTCCTCCACTGACCACACCAATGCTGCCCGTGTACCCCTGGAACCTATTTAAAAGTTCATAGAGCCTAGTTATATATTTTATTTACTATTAATAAGGCCATGATGGACTACGCTGTACCACGCTACAAGCTAACCAGTCGACACTTCTTTTGCGAGAAAAGCCATCCCAACCCTCCACCAGCATGTAGAAGACCGCATTGTCCATGCACTCTGGCAATCTGTGAGTACAAAGGTGCACCTGACAACAGACGCATGGACCTGTAGGCATGGCCACGGAAGATTACGTGTCCATTACGGCGCAATGGGTTAATGTGTTGGATGCATGGTCCACAGGGGACAGCCTACTAAGTCTGTCTGCAGTCCCTAATTCTAATTGTCCTCCACTGTCTAAATCTGAGCTTCCACCTTCTGGCTTTCGGCCTATAGTATCAGAAATTAAACTGCATTTGGCCTTCAACTTTGGTTACGGCCTACTAACGGTGTCTGCCCCTGCCTGGTGTTTGTCCTCAACTGAATACAGCTGTGCTTCAACCTTCTGGCTCTCATTAAGTGCTGTTTTTAAATAAAAAAATGGTGTTTAGGGCCTACTAACGGTGTCTGCCCCTCCCTGGTGTTTTTCCTCAACTGAATACAGCTGAGCCTCAACCTTCTGGCTGTCATTAAGTGCTGTTTTTAAATAAAAAAATGGTGTTTAGGGCCTACTAACGGTGTCTGCCCCTGCCTGGTGTTTGTCCTCAACTGAATACAGCTGAGCTTCTACCTTCTGGCTTTCGGCCTATAGTATCAGAAATTAAACTGCATTTGGCCTTCAACTTTGGTTACGGCCTACTAACGGTGTCTGCCCCTGCCTGGTGTTTGTCCTCAACTGAATACAGCTGAGCTTCAACCTTCTGGCTCTCATTAAGTACTGTTTTTAAATAAAAAAAATGGTGTTTAGGGCCTACTAACGGTGTCTGCCCCTGCCTGGTGTTTGTCCTCAACTGAATACAGCTGTGCTTCAACCTTCTGGCTCTCATTAAGTGCTGTGTTTTTAAAAATTGGTGGTTAGGGCCTACTAACGGTGTCTGCCCCTCCCTGGTGTTGCCCTCAACTGAATACAGCTGAGCTTCTACCTTCTGGCTTTCGGCCTATAGTATCAGATATTAAACTGCATTTGGCCTACTAGTGTGGTTGGGCCCTTAAAACAGTGTCTGCTGCTCTTGGGTTTGCTACTCCACTGAACAAAGCAGTGCCGCCTGTTTAGTCCTGTTACCAATTTTGAACTGCATTTAGCCTACTTTATTCTTTGGCCCTATATCTGTTTCCTCCTCATCCTGCCCATTGCCCAGCCACTGCTAGATGAGTCTGCTGGTACATTGACCCAGAACACTACATTCCCCTTGCACTCTACACAGCCAGAATACGCAAAAGTGTCGCTGCTGGTGGGAGGCGCCCCCGCCGTGCAAACACACCGCTGTACTTTGAGGGGCCCTGTGCCAGTGCCAATGCGAACGAGTGGGCCCCCCCTGCTTGCTCAGGATCACAGCACTTGCAACGTTGAAATACTTACCTCTCCCTGCTCCACCGCCGTGACGTAGTCCACATTTCCTGGGCCCACTAAAGCCTTGCACCAGCCCTACCCCCCACAACTTTTGCCAAATGACCCCCAATTTCCTATGCCCAACTATTATTATAAAGTTAATTTAGATTGACAAGCTTCAGAAACAAGAATGGATGTTTTTGGCATTAAAATGGGCACTGCAGGTGTTTTCCTGGCCTCCACTCACTGCCGACTATGGTTCCCCATTGACTTGCATTGGGTTTCGTGTTTCGGTCGATCCCCGACTTTTAGCGATAGTCGGCCGACTGCACTCGACTCGACTCTGGACAAAGTCGGGTTTCACAAAACCCGACTCGACCTTAAAAAAATGGAAGTCGCTCAACCCTACTCACAATGTTGTCTCTGCTTCTGTAGCTCCTAGAAATGCTCCACAACAACCCGTCCGTCTCTATATCAGCAGTCTGTCCAAACTTATTTCTCCACTCAATGCACAGGGACTCCACAGACTCTCAAATACGTACTGAGTTTCAGTGAAGTCTCAGTCTTCCAAAATAAAAGGTTAGCTCTTCTCCAGAAAAACGTTAGCAACAAAAAGTTTCTCAAAGGGTTAAATAAAAGGTTAGCTCTTCTCCAGAAAAACGTTAGCAACAAAAAGTCTCTCAAAAGCTTTTTCTCCAACACACTCACAGTAAATCCACACAGTCTCTTGCTATATCACTGCAGCTTCTTCTCTTCTTCCCGCCTTTCTCTTCTCTCTCTTCCTTATCTGACACTTTACACACAGGACACCAGACCTCACCCACCAGCAAATATTGTCTCCGGGATTCTGGCAGTGTCTGTCCCTTGCTGCAGCAGGCAAAAACCACAGGGTCCTAGTGCTCTCTCAGTGGAACTACAGTTCGTTCTCTTACATGCCACCCCACTAGAGGTTGGCGTCCTCGACACACCTTCCCACTCAAATTCATCCTGAGCATATCGCTGAGGCGGTATTCCTGCCGTATATCGTGTAGTTCTCCTGAGTCCTACATCAACAGGTGCAACCCTAGAGGGAGCTAAAGTCTCTTCCGTGGTCGTGTTAGTGGACGCAAGTGGAGTTGTCTCCTCCTGCGGCTCGTCAGGACCAAGCAGTTGACCTGATGCGCTCTCCTCAACAGCATCCTCCACATTCCCAACATTCTCATCACACAAGGCCAGATTGGTCACAGGGGGCAAATAAACAGGCGCAGGAGTAAGCACACCATCAAATTCAAGATCATTCAGAGTTCCCGCCCCTTGGGACATGGCCTCTGGCTCTAGGGGGATAGGCGCCGAATCTTCAAACCAGCAACGTTGTAGCATGTTACGGTGCAAATTACGGGTTGGCCCCCCTGTCCCCACCGGTTCGACCTCGTACACTGGAATCTCAGGATTCACCTGTTTTTTTATCAGATACGGTATCGCCTCCCATCGGTCACTCAGCTTTCTTGACCGTCGTTTTGTCCTCACCAGCACTCTATCTCCCGGAGAGAACAATTCTGTTTGCACGGGTCGCGTGTCCCTATGAACCACCTGGCGAAGGCGGTCGCCCACCACCTGATGCACCACCCTCAACCGCCGCCGATGCTCTCGTACCCACTCGGATGCAGTCCGAAGGGGAACGGAGGAGGGATCTGGCATGTTCAATTCCTCAATGTCTCGGCCAGGTCTACCAAACATCAACATGTGTGGCGAGTAACCAGTAGTACTGTGCACCCTGTTATTGTAAGCCCACATCAATTCGGGAAGATACTCAGGCCAGCGGGTCTGTTGCTGACTCTCTAAGGACCTCAACATTTGCAACAAGGTCCGATTAAAATGCTCACACGCCCCGTTACCCTGAGGGTGGTAAGGCGTTGTTCTCGACTGCTCGATACCATAGAGCTGGTGCAACTCCTTCATCAGCGTCCCCTGAAAGCAGGCCCCTTGATCTGAATGTACTCTCTGCGGACACCCGAACACTTGGAAGAAATGTCGGCACACGGCCTCAGCCGTCGACTTGGCCGTCTGATCTCTTGTCGGCACCACTACAGCATACTTGGTAAAGTGATCTGTCATCACCAGGCAATAGGAGTACCCTGACGTAGAGTACCCTATCAACACGTAGTCAATCATGAGTAGCTCCAGCGGAGCTGAAGTCTTAATAGACTGTGTGGGAGCCCGCTGCTCAGGGCTTTTGTTGAGCCCACAAATTCGGCACTGCCGACACGCGTCTGCCACCATCCCTCCCTCCCTCCCAACTCAGGGCAGTAGAGGACTCGCTGCAACCACTGAAGTGTCTTTTCACTTCCAAAATGGGCCCCCTTCTCATGCGCCTCACGAGCGACCACTGGACCCATCCCCACAGGAATTATCAGTTGGTACCGATGCTGCAGCTCCGATGGCAGGTACACCTTACGATACAAAAGACCTTGTTCCACACACAATTTATCCCATTGTCGAAGGAGTTTAATTCCTTCCATGGACAACTGAGCCTTGTCCTGTGCACGGGGCCAGACCTTGTTTTGTACCCAACGGCGCAACAGTGCAACGTCCGGACACTCGTCCTGGACTTTTGTCCAATCTGAGGGTGTTTTACCCAGGACACAGGGCATCCCGGTGGCCACCCCACTTGAGTGTACCACACTTTGGAAGATAGGTATCTGCCCCAAAGCTGGAGTTTCAGTGTCCTCAAGTTGTTCGTCAACATCTTCCCCTGATGACCCAAGGGGCACTCTTGACAATGCATCTGCATTGCCGTTTTCTCGACCCGAGCGAAATTTAATGCGGTAATTGAACTTGGCTAGTCTGGCGACCCACCGCTGCTCCAACGCTCCCAGTTTTGCATTCTCTAAGTGAGCTAGCGGGTTGTTATCTGTCATGACTAGCACCTCAGCTCCTGTAAGATACTCGGCGAAGCGTTCTGTCATTGCCCACACCAGGGCCAGCAATTCCAGCCGGAATGAGCTGTAGTTAGCCGGATTTCGCTCGGAGTCTCTTAAAGACCTGCTGCCATAAGAAATCACTCGCTCTCGGCCGTCCTGCACCTGTGCTAGTACTGCCCCCAACCCATGAAGACTACCATCGGTATACAACAAAAAAGGGGTGTCAAACCGGGCGTATGCCAGCAATGGGGCACTCGTCAGGGCGGTTTTCACTTCATCAAATGCCTTTTTCTGTAGGGGTCCCCATGGAATGGGGCGATTTCGAGGACCCAGCGCTGTCCCTCTCAAAAGTTCGTTCAAGGGACTCACCACTTGTGAGAATTTAGGCACAAACCGCCGATAGTATCCTGCTAGGCCCAGGAAGGCCCGCACTTTCCGCAGGTCACAAGGAGGTGGCCACTCTTGTACCGCCTTAATCTTACTGGCTATCGGTAGTACCCCGTCCGGGGTCACCAGATGCCCCAAATATTCAATCTGGTTTCGTAACAGTTGACATTTTTTTGGCTTTATTTTCAGGCCGTAGCTCTTGAGCCGCCGGAGAACTTGACGCAGCTTCTCCAGATGATCTTCAAATGAGGTTCCGAACACCACAATGTCGTCTAGATATATCAGGACTGATTCAAAATTTAGATCGCCTAAGCAATGTTCCATCAGGCGTTGGAAGGTTCCCGGGGTGGTAGTGAGGCCAAAGGGCATCCGGTTGAACTCAAAGAGCCCCATTGGCAAGACAAATGCCGTCTTGGCCCGATCTTTTTCAGCCATTGGGACCTGCCAGTACCCGCCTGCCAAATCCAACGTTGACAAATACTTGGCCCAACCCAGGGCCGACAGGGATTCTTCAATACGGGGTAAAGGATATGCATCCCATACGGTGTGGGCGTTCAATTTCCGATAGTCCACACAAAATCGGAGTGTCCCATCCTTCTTGCAGACCAAGACTACAGGGGCCGCCCAGGGACTCCGGCTCTCTCGGATCACTTGGTTGTCCAGCATACTGGCCACCATGCTTTTCACCTCTTGATAGAGCGCCGGAGGAATTTGACGATATCTTTCTCTAATGGGTGGAGTATCCCCCGTTGGAATCTCATGCTCAATCGTCTGGGTACACCCGAAGTCCTCTCCATGTCGGGAAAAGGTCTCTTGATGTTCCCACAAAACTCTCTCCAACTGCTGCAACTGCACGGGGGTCAGCTTCTCCCGATCCACTCCCATCTGTTCCATGATCACATGACCATTCCATTCCTCCGTAGGAGGCTCAGTCCGGCCTACCTCGACCGCAAATGTCCAGGATGACTGTTGGTCTGGTCGCAGTTCGAATCCTGCATTTTCCGGCACCTTCTCTGCCGGCACAAACAGTTCAGCCAGTATGGTTCCAGCGGGAATTGCAACAGCTTCATCTAAAACATTGATGCATCGGACCGGCACTCGTCCATTCTTCACAATCGCCAAAGACGGGCCACATGTACCTTGGCAAATGAGGAACTCTCTTGGGCAGGCTCAAGTAGCACTTCAAGCCCATTCAATCTCTGTGCAGCTCCCACCGGCAGCATTAAGAGTTCCTCTTGTCTGGGTCCCAGCAGGATCGGGGCCCACGATGGCACTCGAACCCGGCCCACCCGGCCACCTGGGACCGCACTTTTCAGCAAGTCGCAACTCAGCACTAGACGGTGTAGAATTCTCTGTGTGGGTCGGTGTCTTGTCGCACGGGCCCAGTATCGGGGTCCTTCACTGGCATACATCTGGTGATTCAAGTCTCGCAGCACGTTCATTCCGATCGTCACTTCCATCCCTCTTCTAGGGGGGTGATCCACCAGTACTACCCCTTTCTGCCCCAGCTCTTGACCAAACATTTTTAGTTGCATCCACACGATCCCCTTGACTGACAGTTGGCCATTATTTGCGGCAGTCAGTCGTATCACTCGGCCATCCTCTGGAATCACTAGTCGACTGAAGTATCTCTCATATACTTCTAGAGGCATTATAGTACATTCGGATCCCGTGTCAACCAAGCACCTCATCTTCCGCCCTTCAAACTCTGCTTCTATCACTGGACTACATGCAAACAAATCTTGCTCATTCCGTCGAGGGCTTTGTTCGGGTGGGGCCGCTGCTGCTTGCCCTCTCATGGCAGCGGCCGGAAGTTTAAAGCCGGCGACGGGGTTTCTGGGGCCGCAAGCGTCCGGCAGTAACGAGAGATGTGTCCCTGGCGCCCACACTTCCAGCAGGTGATTGTTTCGCGTGGACGAGGGCTTGACTCATTCTGATAGGACGACCTGGTCATTTGTGGGGTCACCGTTCCAGGGGGTGGGGCAGGAGGCCCCCGTGAGGGGGTAGAGGCGGGATCAACTGTCAGTTGAGACAAGTTTAGCTTCAACTCCTTCACCTCAGCACGCAAAGCTTGTACCACGCTTACCAGCCCCTCTCCCCCTGACCCTGATGACCCACCTTCCTCCAGCTGGGCACTGTTCACTGACCCCTCAGGCACATGGGCAGATTTCTCTTCCCTTTCCACTGCAGCTCGGTAAATCTGCCAGAAAGATAATTCTGGTGCAACCCGGGCCATTTCCAACAGTTTGTCCCGGAAAAGTCTATTGGCTAATTCGGTGATGAATTGATCCCAGAGCAAGCGGTCTACCTCCCGGAACGCTCCCATGGCCCCCGGGTCTAGTCGCTGCATCTCATTCAACGTCTCTTGCAAGATATTAGAGTACTGCATCAGGGACTCACACTCTCTCTGGGGACGATTAAAGAATAGAGACCGAAGCTGGGCCACACGCGCTCGGCCCCCCAAACTCCCCTCTAACAGTTCCAAAATCTTTTCTAACGTATCCCTCTCTGATTCTGGGCGCACCATCACCATACGCCTAATATCACCCTCCAGTGCATTTAATGCCAGCTCAGCGCGTAACGCGGGGGTCAAATTACACATGCGCAGAATGCTCTGGATCCTCTCGGCCCAATCTTGCAACGCCATATTGCGCCTGTCGTATTTCGGCATGTGCTGAAGTAAAGCTCCTACAGGCACATACCCTCCCGGAGTCGCCGCGGCTGCCAGGGGAACCCCAACCCCCGAGGAAGATGCGGATACAGCGGGGTCATTTCTATCCTCGCCCTCGTCCATGACAAACACTGGATCCTGCCGACTACGCCACAAATGTAATGACCAGAGGTCCGAATAAGATCCAGTGAGTCACAAACCAAGACTAAGTCAGAAATCTCCAACAGTTGTTTACTCAAAGGCAAAATAACTAAGGTAGTATGGAGAATATCAAGGCAGATGCACCCCAAAGATACACCAATTCAGCATCAGCTGAAGTCACTGTGCCACTCCAAGGTCTCCTGAGAAGTGTATGCTCCAACAGACTAATAATCAATTTACCTAACAGAACAACTCAATACAAGAACAAGTGTAAATTGATTGTAGTGCAATCAAGGGAGCCCCTGGAATGGCACACTGAGTATAACTTATACACATCTAATATTCAATACACCTCTAAATTAACGATTAAACACTCTGAACAGGGATACCCGGGTATCTATGACTATGGTACCGTATCCTGAGATAGATCTCGTCTCAGGCAGGAATCTGCACAGGCTGCAGCCAGTCCAGATCTTCAGCGCCAATAAGTTACAGCAAGCTCCTCTGTCTTGTCGGCCGATGCCGAGCCCAAACGCCGGGGACTTAGTTTGGTGGCCTCAAGATGTTGTCTCTGCTTCTGTAGCTCCTAGAAATGCTCCACAACAACCCGTCCGTCTCAATATCAGCAGTCTGTCCAAACTTATTTCTCCACTCAATGCACAGGGACTCCACAGACTCTCAAATACGTACTGAGTTTCAGTGAAGTCTCAGTCTTCCAAAATAAAAGGTTAGCTCTTCTCCAGAAAAACGTTAGCAACAAAAAGTCTCTCAAAAGCTTTTTCTCCAACACACTCGCAGTAAATCCACACAGTCTCTTGCTATATCACTGCAGCTTCTTCTCTTCTTCCCGCCTTTCTCTTCTCTCTCTTCCTTATCTGACACTTTACACACAGGACACCAGATCCCACCCACCAGCACACATTGTCTGCGGGAGTCTGGCAGTGTCTTTCCCTTGCTGCAGCAGGCAAAAACCACAGGGTCCTAGTGCTCTCTCAGTGGGACTACAGTTCACCCTCTTACACCAAGATGACCGTGTTCCCAGCTGAGAAGGGCAAGTCAGTGATGAAATCCATGGAGATTTCTGTCCATGGCTTACTAGGTACCTCGAGAGGAAGTAGTGTGCCAACAGGACGGGAGCGGGGAGTCGCCATTCCTCAAAGGCCAATTTGATTGCCAACATTTCTCTGTTGCCGATATCGTAGTTACATTCGGCGGGCGACAGTTTCTTGGAAAAATAGGCGCATGGACGCTAACCGCTCAGGGATGAGCCTTGTGACAGCACCGCCCCCACACCAACCTCAGATGCATCGACTTCCACAACAAAAGGTTTTGATACTTCTGGCTGCACAAGAATGGGGGCCGAAACAAAACTGTTCTTAAGAAATTCAAATGCGCGCACCGCAGCCTCAGGCCAAACGGAGAAATTGGTACTCTTTTTAGTCATGTCAGCGGTTTAGCAATGATAGAAAAATCTTTGATAAACTTCCTATAGTAGTTAGAAAACCCAAGGAACCGCTGAAGTGCTTTTAGGTTATCAGGCCGTTCCCAATGCAGCACCGCTTGCACCTTAGCGGTGTCCATTTTAAAACCAGAAGCAGACACAATATAACCCAAGAAAGGCAACTCCTGAACCGAAAATACACATTTCTCAAGTTTTGCATATAACTTATTCTCTCTGAGAAGCTGTAACACTTGCCTGACATGATCCAAATGAGTATCACGATCGCAAGAGTATATGAGAATGTCATCTAGGTACACAATAACGAATTTCCCCAAAACATGCAAGAACACATCATTTATGAAATGTTGAAACACTGCAGGTGTGTTTGTCAACCCAAATGGCATCACCAAATTTTCAAAATGACCCTCAGGGGTATTAAAAGCCGTCTTTCACTCATCACCTTGACGGACTCTTATAAGGTTGTACGCCCCCTGAGGTCAAGCTTGGTAAACCACTTAGCACCTGCCACCTGGTTGAACAAATCCGATATCAATGGCATAGGGTATGGATCACGAACTGTAATCTGGTTTAACTCCCTGAAATCCAGACACGGCCGTAGTCCACCATCCTTCTTCTTAACAAAGAAGAACCCTGCTGCCACTGGTGAGGATGAAGGCCTGATGTGCCCTTTGCTCAAACTTTCCTTGTGTAATCCTTTAGCGCTTGTCTCTCCGGACCGGAGATGTTAAACATCCTTGCTTTAGGCAATTTGGCCCCTGGTTTAAACCTGATAGTACAGTCATAGGAGCGATGTGGTGGCAACTCTGAACAACCCTTCTCAGAAAACACATCCACAAAATCCAGAAGTGACTCAGGAACGCTTGAAGTCACAGCAGAAACACATGTGGCCAAGCAATTCTCCTGACAGAAATCACTCCACTGAATTATGTCCTGAGTTTTCCAGTCAATAACCGGGTTGTGTGTAGACAACCATGGAAAACCCAGAACCAATTGTGCCGAAAGACTCTTAAGCACCTTACATCTAACCTGCTCGAAATGAAGAATCCCAACATGGAGTTTAACCTCAGCCACAAACTCAGTAATCTCCCCCTGTGGGAGAGGAGCAGAATTGATGGTGACCACGCGGATAGGATGAGGCAGGTTTTCGATCCTAAAACCAGCAGTGCGCACAAACTACTCATCAATAGTGTTGAGCAATACCGTCCGATACTTGAAAGTATCGGTATTGGAAAGTATCGTCCGATACCGGCAAAGTATCGGATCTAATCCGATACCGATACCCGATACCAATACAAGTCAATGGGACTCAAGTATCGGACGGTATTCCTGATGGTTCCCAGGGTCTGAAGGAGAGGAAACTCTCCTTCAGGCCCTGGGATCCATATTAATGTGTAAAATAAAGAATTAAAATAAAAAATATTGATATACTCACCTCTCCGACGCAGCCTGGACCTCACCGAGGGAATCAGCAGCGTTGTTTGCTTAAAATCCGCGCGTTTCCTGCCTCCCGCGACGTCACGGCTTCTGATTGGTCGCGTGCCGCCCATGTGGCCGCGACGCGACCAATCACAGCAAGCCGTGACGTAATTTTGAGGTCCTGGAAGCTTAATTCTAGGCATTCAGGATTTTAAAATTACGTTCCGGCTTGTGATTGGTCGCGTCGCGGTCACATGGGCGACGCGACCAATCACAAGCCGTGATGTCACGGGAGGCAGGACACGCGCGCATTTTAAAATTACGTCACGGCTTGTGATTGGTTGCGTGCCGCCCATGTGGCCGCGACGCGACCAATCACAGCAAGCCGTGACGTAATTTCAGGTCCTGAATGCAGAAATAGGCAAAATGCCTAGAATTAAGCTTCCAGGACCTCAAAATTACGTCACGGCTTGCTGTGATTGGTCGCGTCGCGGCCACATGGGCGGCACGCGACCAATCAGAAGCCGTGACGTCGCGGGAGGCAGGAAACGCGCGGATATTAAGCAAACAACGCTGCCGGTTCCCTCGGTGAGGTCCAGGCTGCGTCGGAGAGGTGAGTATAGCAATATTTTTTATTTTAATTCTTTATTTTACACATTAATGTTGTTTCGAAACCGATACCCGATACCACAAAAGTATCGGATCTCGGTATCGGAATTCCGATACCCGCAAGTATCGGCCGATACCCGATACTTGCGGTATCGGAATGCTCAACACTACTCATCAATGAGATTTGTGGCAGAACCACTATCCACAAAAACAGTGATTGGCAGCTCTCTGCCAGTGACAACAACTTTGGCAGGGAGCATGCACTGAGAAACCATCATGGAGGATACACATAAGCTCAGATTGGACTCCTCCACACCCTCTGAGCTTAGAAGTTTTCCGCCGTTGCGTTTTTCTTTGACAGCAGAGGACAAATATTAACAAAATGACCAGTTTTACCGCAGTAAAAACAGGCTCCCTGCTTCCTGAGCACAGGGGCTCGATGTTTAACATGTGACACCCCTGCGATTTGCATAGGTTCCGTGGGCTCACCTGCAGCAACCTCACGTGAACCTAAACCTTCTCCCACAGGCGGCGTCTCATGCTCCCCTGACGCAAACGGCGATCAATGCGGACAACAAGACTCATAGCGGAATCTAGTGAAGCAGGAGTCTCGTACATCAGGAGGGCTTTTTTAACCCTATCAGAAACTCCATGAATAAAGTTACTCCGCAGCGCGGGATCATTCCACTGTGTGACGACTGCCCAGCGGTGAAATTCAGAACAGTAATTGTTGTGATTCGGTTCGTGGGCTCCCCCGGTGGTCTCTTGTGGTACTGGTGTCCTGCAAGCTTTGCCTTCTCAGTTCACCTGTTCCTATCAGGATGTGGGAGTATCCTATTTAACCTTGCTCCTCAGTCATTCTAATGCTGGCCATCAATGTATCCAGAGTGATTCTGTTGCATGTTCCTGCTCCCAGTTTTCTGCTCAGCTAAGTTGGACACTTTAGTCCTTAAGTCTATTTTTGTATGTTTTGTCCAGTTTGCACTTATGTGAATCTCTGCAGCTGGAAGCTCTTGTTGGGCTGAAATTACCACTCCAGTGGCATGAGTTGTCACATGAGTTAAGGTAATTTCAGGATGGTGTTTTGAAGGGTTTTGCAGCTGACCGCGAAGTCCTCTGTTGTATCTTTCTGCTATTTAGTTAGCGGGCCTCTCTGTGCTAAATCTGCTTTCATACTACGTGTGTCTTTTCATCTGCTCTCACCGTTATTATATGTGGGGGGCTGCTATCTCCTGTGGGGACATTCTCTGGAGGCAAGCCAGGACTGTGTTTTCTTCTACCAGGGGTAGTTAGTTCTCCGGCTGGCGCGCGGCATCTAGAGACAACGCAGGAATGCCCCCTGGCTACTTCTAGTGTGGTGTGTAGGTTTAGCATCGCGGTCAGCTCTAGTTTCCATCACCCGAGAGCTTGTCCGTTTATTCTATGCTTCTGATGTTTCCTTGCCATTGGAAACCATAACAGTATGGCCAGCCAAAATGTTTAATCTATAGGCTGAAGCAGGAGAGAAAAGGAACTGTGTGAAACCTTTTTTTTTTTTTTTTCTTCCTCTGAAGTTGCACTCCAGCTCTAATTGCAGTCTCCTGTTTTCCTCTCCTCTTAACCCCTGAATGGCTCAGACTTTATCTGTTGAAATATGGATCCCCAGAGTCTGGCTACCAATTTGAATAATCTTGCCTCTAAAGTTCAGAATATACAAGATTTTTTGTTACATGCTCCTCGGTCTGAACCTAAAATTCCTATACCGGAGTTTTTTTCTGGAGATCGATCTTGTTTTCTAAATTTTAAATACAATTGTAAATTGTTTCTTTCGCTGAGATCTCATTCTGCTGGAGATCCTGCCCAGCAAGTAAAAATTGTTATTTCTTTACTGCGGGGTGACCCCCAAAATTGGGCATTTTCATTGGCACCAGGGGATCCTGCGTTGCTCAATGTGGATGCGTTTTTTCTGGCTTTGGGGTTGCTTTATGAGGAACCAAATTTGGAGATTCAGGCTGAGAAAGCCCTAATAGCCCTCTCTCAGGGGCAAGATGAAGCCGAAATATATTGCCAAAAATTTCGAAAATGGTCTGTGCTTACTCAGTGGAATGAGTGCGCTCTGGCGGCAATTTTCAGAGAAGGTCTCTCTGATGCTGTAAAAGACGTCATGGTGGGGTTTCCTGCGCCTACGGGTCTGAATGAGTCCATGACAATGGCAATTCAGATTGATCGGCGTTTACGGGAACGCAAACCTGTGCACCAGTTGGCGGTGTCTTCTGAAGAGGCACCACAGAGTATGCAATGTGATAGCTTTCTGTCCAGAAGCGAACGACAGATTTATAGGCGCAAAAATCATTTGTGCTTCTATTGTGGAAATTCTACTCATGTTATATCAGCATGCTCTAAACGAACAAAGAAAGTTGATAAATCCTCTGCTATTGGCACTTTGCAGTCCAAGTTTATTTTGTCTGTAACTCTAATTTGTTCGTTATCTTCTATTGTTGCGGATGCGTATGTGGATTCTGGCGCCGCTTTGAGTCTTATGGATTGGTCCTTTGCCAGGCGCTGTGGGTTTGATCTAGAGCCTCTGGAAGTTCCTATACCTTTAAAGGGTATTGATTCTACACCATTGGCTAGTAATAAACCACAATACTGGACACAAGTGACTATGCGTATGACTCCAGACCATCAAGAGGTGATTCGCTTCCTTGTACTGTATAATCTACATGATGTGTTGGTGCTGGGATTGCCATGGTTGCAAACTCATAACCCAGTCCTTGACTGGAAAACAATGTCTGTACTAAGCTGGGGATGTCAGGGAAATCATGGGGACACATCTTTGGTCTCCATTGCTTCATCTATTCCCTCTGAAATTCCTGAGTTTTTGTCTGATTATCGTGAGGTTTTTGAGGAATCTACTCTTAATTCTCTTCCTCCTCACAGAGATTGCGATTGCGCCATAGATTTGATCCCTGGCAGTAAATTTCCTAAGGGTCGTCTATTCAATCTGTCTGTACCTGAACATGCTGCCATGCGAGAGTATATTAGGGAGTCCTTGGAAAAGGGACATATTCATCCTTCTTCGTCTCCTCTTGGAGCGGGGTTCTTTTTCGTAGCTAAAAGCGATGGTTCTTTAAGACCTTGTATTGATTATAGACTCTTGAATAAGATCACAGTCAAGTATCAATATCCTTTGCCATTGCTGACAGATTTATTTGCTCGCATTGAGGGGGCGAAGTGGTTCTCTAAGATTGATCTTCGCGGTGCGTATAATTTGGTGCGAATTAAGCAGGGGGATGAGTGGAAAACCGCATTTAATACGCCCGAGGGCCATTTTGAGTATTTGGTGATGCCTTTTGGTCTGTCAAATGCCCCTTCGGTCTTTCAGTCTTTTATGCACAATATTTTCCGTGAATATCTGGATAAATTTATGATTGTGTATTTGGACGATATCTTGATTTTTTCGGATGACTGGGAATCTCATGTTCAACAAGTTAGGAGGGTTTTTCAGGTTTTGCGGACTAATTCTCTGTTTGTTAAAGGTTCAAAGTGTGTTTTTGGGGTTCAGAAGATTTCTTTTTTGGGGTACATTTTTTCCCCCTCTTCTATTGAGATGGATCCTGTGAAGGTTCGGGCTATTTGTGACTGGACGCAACCGACTTCTCTTAAAGGCCTTCAGAAATTTTTGGGCTTTGCTAACTTTTATCGTCGATTCATAACTGGTTTTTCTAGCGTTGTCAGGCCTTTGACTGATTTGACTAAAAAGGGTGCTGATGTTGCAGATTGGTCTCCTGCTGCTGTGGAGGCCTTTCGGGAGCTTAAGCGCCGTTTTTCTTCTGCTCCGGTGTTGTGCCAGCCTGATGTTTCTCTTCCTTTTCAAGTGGAAGTTGATGCTTCCGAGATCGGAGCGGGGGCGGTTTTGTCGCAGAAAAGTTCAGATTGTTCAGTGATGAGACCTTGTGCGTTCTTTTCTCGAAAATTTTCGCCCGCCGAGCGAAATTATGACGTCGGTAATCGGGAGCTTTTGGCGATGAAGTGGGCATTCGAGGAGTGGCGTCATTGGCTTGAGGGTGCTAAACATCAGGTGGTGGTCTTGACTGATCACAAAAATTTGATTTATCTTGAGTCGGCCAGACGTCTGAATCCTAGACAGGCGCGCTGGTCGTTGTTTTTCTCCCGGTTTAATTTTGTGGTTTCGTATCTGCCAGGTACTAAGAATGTGAAGGCGGATGCCCTTTCTAGGAGTTTTGAACCTGATTCCCCTGGTGATTCTAAACCTACGGGTATACTTAAGGATGGGGTGATATTGTCTGCTGTCTTCCCAGACCTGCGACGTGCTTTACAAGAGTTTCAGGCGGATCGGCCTGATCGTTGTCCGCCTGGTAGATTGTTTGTGCCGGATGAGTGGACCAATAGAGTCATCTCGGAGGTTCATTCTTCTGCGTTGGCAGGTCATCCGGGAATTTTTGGTACCAGAGATTTGGTGGCTAGGTCCTTCTGGTGGCCTTCCCTGTCTCGGGACGTGCGTACTTTTGTGCAGTCTTGCGATGTTTGTGCTTGGGCCAAGCCTTGTTGTTCTCGGGCTAGTGGGTTGTTGTTGCCCTTGCCTGTTCCTAAGAGGCCTTGGACACACATCTCTATGGATTTTATTTCTGATCTCCCTGTTTCTCAGAAGATGTCCGTCATTTGGGTGGTGTGTGACCGCTTTTCTAAGATGGTTCATTTGGTGCCCTTGCCCAAGCTGCCTTCCTCATCTGAGTTGGTGCCCCTGTTTTTTCAGAATGTGGTTCGGCTGCATGGTATTCCGGAGAATATCGTTTCCGACAGGGGATCCCAGTTTGTGTCCAGATTTTGGCGGGCGTTTTGTGCCAGGATGGGCATTGATTTGTCTTTTTCGTCTGCGTTTCATCCCCAGACAAATGGCCAGACGGAACGTACTAATCAGACCTTGGAGACTGATTTGAGGTGTTTCGTGTCTGCTGATCAGGATGACTGGGTCTCCTTTTTGCCGTTGGCTGAGTTTGCCCTTAATAATCGGGCCAGTTCTGCCACTTTGGTCTCCCCTTTCTTTTGCAATTCAGGGTTCCATCCTCGTTTTTCATCTGGTCAGGTGGAGTCTTCGGATTGTCCTGGAGTGGATACCATGGTGGATAGGTTGCATCGTATTTGGGGGCAGGTGGTGGACTATTTGGAGTTGTCCCAGGAGAAGACTCAACGTTTTGCTAATCGCCATCGTCGTGTTGGTCCTCGTCTTCGTGTTGGGGACTTGGTGTGGTTGTCCTCCCGTTTTGTCCCTATGAGGGTCTCTTCTCCTAAGTTTAAGCCTCGGTTCATCGGTCCTTATAAGATTTTGGAAATTCTTAACCCTGTGTCTTTTCGTTTGGACCTCCCAGCATCCTTTGCTATCCATAATGTCTTCCATCGGTCATTATTGCGGAGGTATGAGGTACCACTTGTGCCTTCTGTTGAGCCTCCTGCTCCTGTGCTGGTTGAGGGTGAATTGGAGTACGTGGTGGAGAAAATCTTGGACTCCCGTGTTTCCAGACGGAGACTTCAATATCTGGTGAAATGGAAGGGCTACGGTCAAGAGGATAATTCTTGGGTTACAGCTTCTGATGTTCATGCTTCTGATTTGGTCCGTGCCTTTCATAGGGCTCATCCAGATCGCCCTGGTGGTTCTTGTGAGGGTTCGGTGCCCCCTCCTTAAGGGGGGGGTACTGTTGTGATTCGGTTCGTGGGCTCCCCCGGTGGTCTCTTGTGGTACTGGTGTCCTGCAGGCTTTGCCTTCTCAGTTCACCTGTTCCTATCAGGATGTGGGAGTATCCTATTTAACCTTGCTCCTCAGTCATTCTAATGCTGGCCATCAATGTATCCAGAGTGATTCTGTTGCATGTTCCTGCTCCCAGTTTTCTGCTCAGCTAAGTTGGACACTTTAGTCCTTAAGTCTATTTTTGTATGTTTTGTCCAGTTTGCACTTATGTGAATCTCTGCAGCTGGAAGCTCTTGTTGGGCTGAAATTACCACTCCAGTGGCATGAGTTGTCACATGAGTTAAGGTAATTTCAGGATGGTGTTTTGAAGGGTTTTGCAGCTGACCGCGAAGTCCTCTGTTGTATCTTTCTGCTATTTAATTAGCGGGCCTCTCTGTGCTAAATCTGCTTTCATACTACGTGTGTCTTTTCATCTGCTCTCACCGTTATTATATGTGGGGGGCTGCTATCTCCTGTGGGGACATTCTCTGGAGGCAAGCCAGGACTGTGTTTTCTTCTACCAGGGGTAGTTAGTTCTCCGGCTGGCGCACGGCATCTAGAGACAACGCAGGAATGCCCCCTGGCTACTTCTAGTGTGGTGTGTAGGTTTAGCATCGCGGTCAGCTCTAGTTTCCATCACCCGAGAGCTTGTCCGTTTATTCTATGCTTCTGATGTTTCCTTGCCATTGGAAACCATAACAAGTAATCCTCTGCAACACGCTCCCCCTGGCGAATAGTGCGTATCTTAGATTCTGCTAGAGCCATTCTGTCCGGATCGTCGTAAATGTGTCCTAGAGCAGAAAAAAAACTCTCCACAGAGTTAAATGTAGCAGAATCAGACGGCAAAGAAAAAGCCCATGCTTGGGGATCCCCGCTTAATAATGACAACACCAGGCCCACACGCTGAGTCTCATTACCTGAGGAGATCGGGCGCATACGGAAATACAGTTTGCAAGCTTCAAGAAAAGAAACAAATTTACTGCGTTCCCCAGCAAACTTTTCAGGCAAAGGAAACTTAGGCTCAGCAACTTTACCTGTAGCTCAGGCTTGCACATTAGATACTGCTAGTCCCTGTTGCTGCACTGCCCCCAACTCAGTGACCTGTAGGGACAGCGCCTCCAACTGGCGGGTTATGGAAATGGGATCCATGGAAATAATGTTGGCCGATTATAATGTCAAGGGAGACCTAGGTAGGAAAGAGCTAATAACCCGGGCCCCTGCGATTTCCCTCAGACTAGGGAAACCCTGACTGACCCTTTCCCAGAGTTTACACTGATGGTGTGCATGTCTGGGCCTCCACCCTCGCCCTATCTCCTGTTTCAACCCTAGGCTGAAACCACCACCCACCACCCAGTGAAGACCACACTCCAATACCCACAGTTGGCACAGACAAGGATAACGGAAAAATAAGCACCACGCCGCAGTCACTCAGGAATACACTATAAGTGCAAAGGGCAAAACAAATACAAATATGGGAAGGAGAAAATAAGACAAAGGGAAATACACCACCAGCAACGATACTCCAACTACTAGCTCACCACTCCAGACCGAGATAACCACGCACAAGACAGAAGCTATAATCGGCGACGCCCAATGTTCAGGAGAACTATTTAAAGGCAGTGGGCATGGCCCAGCTTCCAATCCGAGCACCAGGTAATTTAACCCCGGACCAGCTAGATAAAATCTAGCCGACGCCAATGAGCGCATAGTGGACAAAAGCGGAATTACCGCTGTCTGTCGAACGACCTGGTCTGAACAGCGTCCGACATGACATATGGATTATATATCTCGATTATATATTCTTCATACTGAGGTTCCTGATTATATATCTGGATTATATTTTCTTCATACCGAGGCTCTAGATCATATCTCTGGATTATATATTCTTCGTACTGAGTTTCCGGATCTTTTGACTGCAAACTTCTTGCTATATTACAGGTTGTGCCCCTTCCTCATTTCCTCGTCAGACCCCTGTCCTTCTCCATTGAGGAGGGATCTGGAGCTCTGGTCAGTGAGTCTGGAGCCTGTGAACAGTGTCCCTGCAGTGATGGCCGACCTTAGAAATGAGATGGATGAAGAGTCTTTTTTCTAGCCTGAGAGTGTCATTAATGTCAGTGATTCCCGATGGCATGGCCGTGATGTGTACGCTGCTATCTCGGCTGCCGGTCTGAGGAGCCGCTAGCACATTTCTAGCAGGTATGTCTCCAAGGGCCCGAGGAGCGGCGTCTCCTGGGAGCAGGCGGATGTAATGGGCCTTTTAGCCAGCATACATTTTCCCGCCATCTCACCGTCCACCAACCTCTCATCCGTGACATTCTCTCATCTCTCTTATTTACAGGCATCCTAGAGAGGATCAGAAAATCAATGTGCTACATGGAGCGCTCCTGGAGTCTGATTGTAGTCTGCCGACTGTCAAGCAGCCCCACATCTCAGAGTCATTACACACTCGCTGGTCTGCCAAGGGGGCCACGGGACAGACACATCATGAAAGTCCCCCTTGCCACGGTACATGTCACGCAGAAGGAGACTGTCTATTACTCTCCGAGCAGCACACACTGGGGCAGTTCAGAACTAGACTGTCTATTACTCTCAGAGCAGCACATACTGGGGCAGTGTAGAAGGATACTGTCTATTACTCTCCGAGCAGCACATACTGGGGCAGTGCAGAAGGATACTGTCTATTACTCTCCGAGCAGCACACACTGGGGCAGTTCAGAAGGAGACTGTCTATTACTCTCAGAGCAGCACATACTGGGGCAGCGCAGAAGGAGATTGTCTATTACTCTCCGAGCAGCACACACTGTGGCAGTGCAGAAGGAGACTGACTATTACTCTCCGAGCAGCACACACTGTGGCAGTGCAGAAGGAGACTGACTATTACTCTCCGAGCAGCACATACTGGGGCAGTGCAGGAGGAGACTGTCTATTACTCTCCGAGCAGCACATACTGGGGCAGCGCAGAAGGAGACTGTCTTTTACTCTCCAAGCAGCACATACTGGGGCAGCGCAGAAGGTGACTGTCTATTACTCTCCGATCAGCACATATTGGGGCAGCGCAGAAGGAGACTGTCTATTACTCTCCGAGCAGCACATAATGGGGCAGCGCAGAAGGAGATTGTATATTAATCTCCGAGAAGCACATACTGGGGCAGGGCAGAGGGAGACTGTCTATTACTCTCCGAGCAGCACATACTGGGGCAGCGCAGAAGGAGACTGTCTGTTACTCTCTGAGCAGCACATACTGGGGCAGCGCAGAAGGAGACTGTCTATTACTCACCGATCAGCACATACTGGGGCAGTGCAGAAGGAGACTGTCTGTTACTCACCGAGCAGTACATACTGGGGCAGCGCAGAAGGAGACTGTCTATTACTGTCTGAGCAGCACATACTGGGGCAGCTCAGAAGGAGACTGTCTATTACTCTCTGAGCAGCACATACTGGGGCAGCGCAGAAGGAGACTGTCTATTACTCTCCGAGCAGCACATACTGGGGCAGCGCAGAAGGTGACTGTCTATTACTCTCCGATCAGCACATATTGGGGCAGCGCAGAAGGAGACTGTCTATTACTCTCCGAGCAGCACATAATGGGGCAGCGCAGAAGGAGATTGTATATTAATCTCCGAGAAGCACATACTGGGGCAGGGCAGAAGGAGACTGTCTATTACTCTCCGATCAGCACATATTGGGGCAGCGCAGAAGGAGACTGTCTATTACTCTCCGAGCAGCACATAATGGGGCAGCGCAGAAGGAGATTGTATATTAATCTCCGAGAAGCACATACTGGGGCAGGGCAGAGGGAGACTGTCTATTACTCTCCGAGCAGCACATACTGGGGCAGCGCAGAAGGAGACTGTCTATTACTCTCTGAGCAGCACATACTGGGGCAGCGCAGAAGGAGACTGTCTATTACTCACCGATCAGCACATACTGGGGCAGTGCAGAAGGAGACTGTCTGTTACTCACCGAGCAGCACATACTGGGGCAGCGCAGAAGGAGACTGTCTATTACTCTCACAGCAGCACATACTGGGGCAGCGCAGAAGAAGACGGTCTATTGCTCTCAGAACAGCACATACTGGGGCAGCGCAGAAGGAGACTGTCTACTACTCTACGAACAGCACATACTGGGGCAGTGCAGAAGGAGACTGTCTATTTCTCTCCAAGCAGCACATACTGGGGCAGCGCAGAAGGAGACTGTCTATTACTCTCCGAGCAGCACATAATGGGGCAGCTCAGAAGGAGACTGTCTATTTCTCTCCAAGCAGCACATACTGGGGCAGCGCAGAAGGAGACTGTCTATTACTCTCCGAGCAGCACATACTGGGGCAGTGCAGAAGGAGACTGTCTATTTCTCTCCAAGCAGCACATACTGGGGCAGCGCAGAAGGAGACTGTCTATTACTCTCTGAGCAGCACATACTGGGGCAATGCAGAAGGAGATTGTCTATTACTCTCTGATCAGCATATACTGGGGCAGTGCAGAAGGAGACTGTCTATTACTCTCCAAGCAGCAGATACTGGGGCAGTGCAGAAGGAGACTGTCTATTAGGCTGGGGTCACACATGCGAGTTTTACGGACGTAAGAGCGCAGAAACTACGTCCGTAAAACTCGCATTACATACGGCACAATTATTCTCAATGGGGCTGCTCCTATTAGCCGTATATTACGGTTCAGTATTATACGGCTTTCTACGGCCGTACAAAATCGCAGCATGCTGCGTTTGTCAGCGTACTGCGCAAATAATACGCCAATGAAAGTCTATGGGGGCGCGAAAAATACGGATTCCACACGGACCTGCAGTGTGACTTGCGAGAAATACGCAGCGCTGTTAGTGAAAAGTCGGTAATTCAATTGCCGGCTTTTCATTTCTCCTGCACAAACCCGACAGGATATGAGACATGGTTTTCATACAGTAAACCATCTCATATCCCCTTTTTTGGCATATTCCACACTACTAATGTTAGTAGTGTGTATGTGCAAAATTTCAGCGCTGTAGCTGCTGAAATAAAGGGTTAAATGGCGGAAAAAATTGGCGTGGGCTCCCGCGCAATTTTCTCCGCCAGAATGGTAAAGCCAGTGACTGAGGGCAGATATTAATAGCCAGGAGAGGGTCCATGGTTATTGGCCCCCCCGTGGCTAAAAACATCTGCCCCCAGCCACCCCAGAAAAGGCACATCTGGAAGATGCGCCAATTCTGGCACTTGGCCACTCTCTTCCCACTCCCTGTAGCAGTGGGATATGGGGTAATGAAGGGTTAATGCCACCTTGCTATTGTAAGGTGACATTAAGCCAGATTAATAATGGAGAGGCGTCAATTATGACACCTATCCATTATTAATCCAATTGTAGGAAAGGGCTAAAAAACACACACACACATGATTACAAAGTAGTTTAATGAAATAAACACAGCGGTTGTTGTAATAATTTATTGTTCTCCCATTCCATTTCCAGGACCTCGCTTGGCAACATAATAAACGCACAAGATACATACCTTCTGCTGTCAGATCTCGTCCCACGAAGTAATCCATCTGAAGGGGTTAACTAATATTACAGGCAGGAGCCCTGCAAATGCAGCTGTGCTCCGTGCTTGTAATCCCCGGGGAATGAATGAAATGTAGGTCATTGACCTACATTTCCTTCAGTCGCGGTGATGCGCCCCTGCTGGATGTTCTCATGAACTGCAGCCTGGGAACTTTTTCCCACGCTCCAGGTCATATGAGGACATCCACCAGGGGGCGCATCACCGCGACTGAAGGAAATGTAGGTCAATGACCTACATTTCATTCATTCCCCGGGGATTACAAGCACGGAGCACAGCTGCATTTGCAGGGCTCCTGCCTGTAATATTAGTTAACCCCTTCAGATGGATTACTTCGTGGGACGAGATCTGACAGCAGAAGGTATGTATCTTGTGCGTTTATTATGTTGCCAAGCGAGGTCCTGGAAATGGAATGGGAGAACAATAAATTATTACAACAACCGCTGTGTTTATTTCATTAAACTACTTTGTAATCATGTGTGTGTGTGTTTTTTAACCCTTTCCTACAATTGGATTAATAATGGATAGGTGTCATAATTGACGCCTCTCCATTATTAATCTGGCTTAATGTCACCTTACAATAGCAAGGTGGCATTAACCCTTCATTACCCCATATCCCACCGCTACAGGGAGTGGGAAGAGAGTGGCCAAGTGCCAGAATTGGCGCATCTTCCAGATGTGCCTTTTCTGGGGTGGCTGGGGGCAGATGTTTTTAGCCACGGGGGGGCCAATAACCATGGACCCTCTCCTGGCTATTAATATCTGCCCTCAGTCACTGGCTTTACCACTCTGGCGGAGAAAATTGCGCGGGAGCCCACGCCAATTTTTTCCGCCATTTAACCCTTTATTTCAGCAGCTACAGCGCTGAAATTTTGCACATACACACTACTAACATTAGTAATGTGGAATATGCAAAAAAAAATGGGATATGAGATGGTTTACTGTATGTAAACCATGTCTCATATCCTGTCGGGTTTGTGCAGGAGAAATGAAAAGCCGGCAATTGAATTAGCGGCTGTTCACAGATATCGCGCTGAATGAAATCTAAATACAGAATATATATATATGTGTCTCAATGACATATATATATATATATATACTGTATATATGTTTTCCCTAACATTTGAGCACATAAATCCATTAGATGTCGGTTTTGCAAGCCTGCGCGAAAATCTCGCAGTACGGATGCCATACGGATTACATACGGAGGATGCCATGCGCAAAATACGCTGAAACACCCTGACTACGGATCAATATTTTGGGGACATTTCTCCGTATTACGGCCGAGGTACGGACGTATAATACGTGGCGTATTTTCTTACGCCATGTGTGACCCCAGCCTCACTCTCAGAACAGCTCATACTGGGGCAGAGCAGAAGAAGACTGTCTATTACTCTCCTAGCAGCACATACTGGGGCAATGCAGAAGGAGACTGTCTATTACTCTCCGAGAAGCACATAGTTTGACAGTGCAGAAGGAGACTGTCTATTACTCTCAGAACAGCACATACTGGGACAGCTCAGAAGGAGACTGTCTATTACTCTCAGAACAGAACATACTGGGGCAGCACAGAAGGAGACTGTCTATTACTCTCCAAGCAGCACATACTGGGGCAATGCAGAAGGAGACTGTCTATTACTCTCCGAGCAGCACATACTGGGGCAGCGCAGAAGGAGACTGTCTATTACTCTCTGAGCAGCACATACTGGGGCAGAGCAGAAGGAGACTGTCTATTACTCTCCGATCAGCACATACTGGGGCAGAGCAGAAGGAGACTGTCTATTACTCTCCTAGCAGCACATACTGGGACAATGCAGAAGGAGACTGTCTATTACTCTCCGATCAGCACATACTGGGGCAGCGCAGAAGGAGACTGTCTATTACTCACCGATCAGCCCATACTGGGGCAGTGCAGAAGGAGACTGTCTAATACTCTCCGAGAAGCACATAGTTTGGCAGTGCAGAAGGAGACTGTCTATTACTCTCAGAACAGCACATAATGGGGCAGCGCAGAAGGAGACTGTCTATTACTGTCTGAGCAGCACATACTGGGGCAGCACAGAAGGAGATTGTATATTAATCTCCGAGAAGCACATACTGGGGCAGCTCAGAAGGAGACTGTCTATTACTCTCTGAGCAGCACATACTGGGGCAGTGCAGAAGGAGACTGTCTATTACTCTCTGAGCAGCACATACTGGGGCAGCGCAGAAGGAGACTGTCTATTACTCTCTGAGCAGCACATACTGGGGCAGCGCAGAAGGAGACTGTCTATTACTCTTCGAGCAGCACATACTGGGGCAGCGCAGAAGGAGACTGTCTATTACTCTCTGAGCAGCACATACTGGGGCAGCGCAGAAGGAGACTGTCTATTACTCTCTGAGCAGCACATACTGGGGCAGTGCAAAAGGAGACTGTCTGTTACTCTCCGAGCAGCACATACTGGGGCAGCGCAGAAGGAGACTGTCTATTACTCTCTGAGCAGCACATACTGGGGCAGTGCAAAAGGAGACTGTCTGTTACTCTCCGAGAAGCACATACTGGGGCAGCACAGAAGGAGACTGTCTATTACTCTCAAAACAGCTCATACTGGGGCAGTGCAGAAGGAGACTGTCTATTACTCTCAGAACAGCACATACTGGGGCAGCGCAGAAGGAGACTGTCTATTACTCTCCAAGCAGCACATACTGGGGCAGCGCAGAAGGTGACTGTCTATTACTCTCCGATCAGCACATACTGGGGCAGCGTAGAGGGAGACTGTCTATTACTCTCAGAACAGAACATACTGGGGCAGCACAGAAGGAGACTGTCTATTACTCTCCAAGCAGCACATACTGGGGCAGCGCAGAAGGAGACTGTCTATTACTCTCCGATCAGCACATACTGGGGCAGCGCAGAAGGAGACTGTCTATTACTCTCCTAGCAGCACATACTGGGGCAATGCAGAAGGAGACTGTCTATTACTCTCCGATCAGCACATACTGGGGCAGCGCAGAAGGAGACTGTCTATTACTCTCCTAGAAGCACATACTGGGGCAATGCAGAAGGAGACTGTCTATTACTCTCCGAGCAGCACATACTGGGGCAGCGCAGAAGGAGACTGTCTATTACTCTATGAGCAGCACATACTGGGGCAGCTCTGAAGGAGACTGTCTATTACTCTCAGAACAAAACATACTGGGGCAGCACAGAAGGAGAATGTCTATTACTCTCTGAGCAGCACATACTGGGGCAGTGCAGAAGGAGACTGTCTATTACTCTCTGAGCAGCACATACTGGGGCAGTGCAGAAGGAGACTGTCTATTACTCTCTGAGCAGCACATACTGGGGCAGCGCAGAAGGAGACTATTACTCTCTGAGCAGCACATACTGGGGCAGCGCAGAAGGAGACTGTCTATTACTCTTCGAGCAGCACATACTGGGGCAGCGCAGAAGGAGACTGTCTATTACTCTCTGAGCAGCACATACTGGGGCAGCGCAGAAGGAGACTGTCTGTTACTCTCCGAGAAGCACATACTGGGGCAGCGCAGAAGGAGACTGTCTATTACTCTCTGAGCACCACATACTGGGGCAGTGCAAAAGGAGACTGTCTGTTACTCTCCGAGAAGCACATACTGGGGCAGCACAGAAGGAGACTGTCTATTACTCTCAAAACAGCTCATACTGGGGCAGTGCAGAAGGAGACTGTCTATTACTCTCTGAGCAGCACATACTGGGGCAGCGCAGAAGGAGACTGTCTATTACTCTCCAAGCAGCACATACTGGGGCAGCGCAGAAGGTGACTGTCTATTACTCTCTGATCAGCACATACTGGGGCAGCGCAAAAGGAAACTGTCTATTACTCTCTGAGCAGTACATACTGGGGCAGCGCAGAAGGAGACTATCTATTACTCACCGATCAGCACATACTGGGGCAGCACAGAAGGAGACTGTCTATTACTCTCCGAGCAGCACATACTGGGGCAGCGCAGAAGGAGACTGTCTATTACTCACCGATCAGCACATACTGGGGCAGTGCAGAAGGAGACTGTCTATTACTCACCGATCAGCACATACTGGGGCAGCGCAGAAGGAGACTGTCTATTACGCTCCGAGTAGCACACACTGTGGCAGTGCAGAAGGAGACTGACTATTACTCTCCAAGCAGCACATACTGGGGCAGCGCAGAAGGAGACTGTCTATTACTCTCCGAGCAGCACATACTGGGGCAGCGCAGAAGGAGACTGTCTATTACTCACCGAGCAGCACATACTGGGGCAGTGCAGAAGGAGACTGTCTATTACTCACCGATCAGCACATACTGGGGCAGCGCAGAAGGAGACTGTCTATTACGCTCCGAGTAGCACACACTGTGGCAGTGCAGAAGGAGACTGACTATTACTCTCCAAGCAGCACATACTGTGGCAGTGCAGAAGGAGACTGTCTATTACTCTCCGAGCAGCACACACTGTGGCAGTGCAGAAGGAGACTGACTATTACTCTCCGAGCAGCACATACTGTGGCAGTGCAGAAGGAGACTGTCTATTACTCTCCAAGCAGCAGACACTGTGGCAGCGCAGAAGGAGACTGTCTATTACTCTCCAAGCAGCACATACTGTGGCAGTGCAGAAGGAGACTGTCCATTACTCTCACAGCAGCACATACTGGGGCATAGCAGAAGGAGACAGTCTATTACTCTCCTAGCAGCACATACTGGGGCAGCGCAGAAGGAGACTGTCTATTACTCTCCGATCAGCACATACTGGGGCAGTGCAGAAGGAGACTGTCCATTACTCTCCGAGCAGCACATACAGTGGCAGCGCAGAAGGAGACTGTCTATTACTCTCCGAGCAGCGCATACTGTGGCAGCGCAGAAGGAGACTGTCTATTAATCTCCAAGCAGCACATACTGTGGCAGCGCAGAAGGAGACTGTCTATTAATCTCCAAGCAGCACATACAGTGGCAGCGCAGAAGGAGACAGTCTATTACTCTCTGAGCAGTACATACTGGGGCATAGCAGAAGGAGACAGTCTATTACTCTCCTAGCAGCACATACTGGGGCAGCGCAGAAGGAGACTGTCTATTACTCTCCGATCAGCACATACTGGGGCAGCGCAGAAGGAGACTGTCTATTACTCTCCGAGCAGCACATACTGGGCAGCACAGAAGGAGATTGTATATTAATCTCCGAGAAGCACATACTGGGGCAGCGCAGAGGGAGACTGTCTATTACTCTCTGAGCAGCACATACTGGGGCAGCGTAGAAGGAGACTGTCTATTACTCACCGATCAGCACATACTGGGGCAGAGCAGAAGGAGACTGTCTGTTACTCTCCGAGCAGCACATACTGGGGCAGCGCAGAAGGAGACTGTCTATTACTCTCACAGCAGCACATACTGGGGCAGCACAGAAGGAGATTGTCTATTACTCTCCGAGCAGCACATACTGGAGCAGCGCAGAAGGAGACTGTCTATTACTCTCCGAGCAGCACATACTGGGGCAGCGCAGAAGGAGACTCTCTATTACTCTCCGAGCAGCACATACTGGGGCAGCGCAGAAGGAGACTGTCTATTACTCTCCGAGCAGCACATACTGGGGCAGTTCAGAAGGAGACTATCTATTACTCACCGATCAGCACATACTGGGGCAGTGCAGAATGAGACTGTCTATTACTCTTCGAGAAGCACATACTGGGGCAGCTCAGAAGAAGACTGTCTACTACTCTCCGAACAGCACATACTGGGGCAGTGCAGAAGGAGACTGTCTATTACTCTCAGAACAGCACATACTGGGGCAGCGCAGAAGGAGACTGTCTACTACTCTCCGAACAGCACATACTGGGGCAGTGCAGAAGGAGACTGTCTATTACTCTCAAAACAGCACATACTGGGGCAGCGCAGAAGGAAACTGTCTATTACTCTCCGAGCAGCACATAATGGGGCAGCTCAGAAGGAGACTGTCTATTACTCTCCGAGCAGCACATACTGGGGCAGTGCAGAAGGAGACTGTCTAATACTCTCCGAGAAGCACATAGTTTGGCAGTGCTGAAGGAGACTGTCTATTACTCTCAGAACAGCACATACTGGGGTAGTGCAAAAGGAGAATGTCTATTACTCTATGAGCAGCACATACTGGGGCAGCTCAGAAGGAGACTGTCTATTACTCTCAGAACAAAACATACTGGGGCAGCACAGAAGGAGAATGTCTATTACTCTCCAAGCAGTACATACTGGGGCAGCGCAGAAGGAGACTGTCTATTACTCTCTGAGCAGCACATACTGGGGCAGCGCAGAAGGAGACTGTCTATTACTCTCCGAGCAGTACATACTGGGGCAGCGCAGAAGGAGACTGTCTATTACTCTCTGAGCAGCACATACTGGGGCAGCACAGAAGGAGATTGTCTATTACTCTCCGAGCAGCACATACTGGGGCAGCGCAGAAGGAGACAGTCTATTACTCTCTGAGCAGCACATACTGGGGCAGTGCAGAAGGAGACTGTCTATTACTCTCTGAGCAGCACATACTGGGGCAGCACAGAAGGAGATTGTCTATTACTCTCCGAGCAGCACATACTGGGGCAGCGCAGAAGGAGACTGTCTATTACTCTCTGAGCAGCACATACTGGGGCAGTGCAGAAGGAGACTGTCTATTACTCTCTGAGCAGCACATACTGGGGCAGCACAGAAGGAGACTGTCTATTACTCTCCGAGCAGCACATACTGGGGCAGCGCAGAAGGAGACTGTCTATTACTCTCCGAGCAGCACATACTGGGGCAGCGCAGAAGGAGACTGTCTATTACTCTCCGAGCAGCACATACTGGGGCAGCGCAGAAGGAGACTGTCTATTACTCTCTGGGCAGCACATACTGGGCAGCACAGAAGGAGACTGTCTATTACTCTCCACGCAGCACATACTGGGGCAGCGCAGAAGGAGACTGTCTATTACTCTCTGAGCAGCACATACTGGGGCAGTGCAAAAGGAGACTGTCTATTACTCTCCGAGCAGCACATACTGGGGCAGCGCAGAAGGAGACTGTCTATTACTCTCCGAGCAGCACATACTGGGGCAGCGCAGAAGGAGACTGTCTATTACTCTCAGAACAGCACATACTGGGGCAGTGCAGAAGGAGACTGTCTATTACTCCCTGAGCAGCACATACTGGGGCAGCGCAGAAGGAGACTGTCTGTTACTCTCCGAGCAGCATATACTGGGGCAGCGCAGAAGGAGACTGTCTATTACTCTCCGAGCAGCACATACTGGGGCAGTGCAGAAGGAGACTGTCTATTACTCTCTGAGCAGCACATACTGGGGCAGTGCAGAAGGAGACTGTCTATTACTCTCAGAACAGCACATACTGGGGCAGTGCAGAAGGAGATTGTCTATTACTCTCAGAACAGCACATACTGGGGCAGTGCAGAAGGAGACTGTCTATTACTCTCAGAACAGCACATACTGGGGCAGCGCAGAAGAAGACTGTCTGTTACTCTCCGAGCAGCACATACTGGGGCAGTGCAAAAGGAAACTGTCTGTTACTCTCCGAGCAGCACATACTGGGGCAGCGCAGAAGGAGACTGTCTATTACTCTCCAAGCAGCACATACTGGGGCAGCGCAGAAGGTGACTGTCTATTACTCTCTGATAAGCACATACTGGGGCAGCGCAAAAGGAGACTGTCTATTACTCTCTGAGCAGTACATACTGGGGCAGCGCAGAAGGAGACTGTCTATTACTCACCGATCAGCACATACTGGGGCAGTGCAGAAGGAGACTGTCTATTACTCTCTGAGCAGCACATACTGGGGCAGTGCAGAAGGAGACTGTCTATTACTCTCTGAGCAGCACATACTGGGGCAGCACAGAAGGAGACTGTCTGTTACTCTCCGAGCAGCACATACTGGGGCAGCGCAGAAGGAGACTGTCTATTACTCTCCGAGCAGCACATACTGGGGCAGCGCAGAAGGAGACTGTCTATTACTCTCCGAGCAGCACATACTGGGGCAGCGCAGAAGGAGACTGTCTATTACTCTCTGGGCAGCACATACTGGGGCAGCACAGAAGGAGACTGTCTATTACTCTCCACGCAGCACATACTGGGGCAGCGCAGAAGGAGACTGTCTATTACTCTCTGAGCAGCACATACTGGGGCAGTGCAAAAGGAGACTGTCTATTACTCTCCGAGCAGCACATACTGGGGCAGCGCAGAAGGAGACTGTCTATTACTCTCCGAGCAGCACATACTGGGGCAGCGCAGAAGGAGACTGTCTATTACTCTGAGAACAGCACATACTGGGGCAGTGCAGAAGGAGACTGTCTATTACTCCCTGAGCAGCACATACTGGGGCAGCGCAGAAGGAGACTGTCTGTTACTCTCCGAGCAGCACATACTGGGGCAGCGCAGAAGGAGACTGTCTATTACTCTCCGAGCAGCACATACTGGGGCAGTGCAGAAGGAGACTGTCTATTACTCTCTGAGCAGCACATACTGGGGCAGTGCAGAAGGAGACTGTCTATTACTCTCAGAACAGCACATACTGGGGCAGTGCAGAAGGAGATTGTCTATTACTCTCAGAACAGCACATACTGGGGCATTGCAGAAGGAGACTGTCTATTACTCTCCAAGCAGCACATACTGGGGCAGCGCAGAAGGTGACTGTCTATTACTCTCCGAGCAGCACATACTGGGGCAGCGCAGAAGGAGACTGTCTATTACTCTCTGAGCAGTACATACTGGGGCAGCGCAGAAGGAGACTGTCTATTACTCTGAGAACAGCACATACTGGGGCAGTGCAGAAGGAGACTGTCTATTACTCCCTGATAAGCACATACTGGGGCAGCGCAAAAGGAGACTGTCTATTACTCTCTGAGCAGTACATACTGGGGCAGCGCAGAAGGAGACTGTCTATTACTCACCGATCAGCACATACTGGGGCAGTGCAGAAGGAGACTGTCTATTACTCTCTGAGCAGTACATACTGGGGCAGCGCAGAAGGAGACTGTCTATTACTGTCCGAGCAGCACATACTGGGGCAGCGCAGAAGGAGACTGTCTATTACTCTCTGAGCAGTACATACTGGGGCAGCGCAGAAGGAGACTGTCTATTACTAACCGATCAGCACATACTGGGGCAGTGCAGAAGGAGACTGTCTGTTACTCTCCGAGCAGCACATACTGGGGCAGCGCAGAAGGAGACTGTCTATTACTCTCCGATCAGCACATAATGGGGCAGTGCAGAAGGAGACTGTCTATCACTCTCCGAGCAGCACATACTGGGGCATAGCAGAAGGAGACTGTCTATTACTCTCCTAGCAGCACATACTGGGGCAGCGCAGAGGGAGACTGTCTATTACTCTCCGAGCAGCACATACTGGGGCAGCGCAGAATGAGACTGTCTATTACTCTCCGAGCAGCACATACTGGGACAGCGCAGAAGGAGACTGTCTATTAATCTGTGAGCAGCACATACTGGGGCAGCGCAGAAGGAGACTGTCTATTACTCTCCGAGCAGCACATACTGGGGCAGCGCAGAAGGAGACTGTCTATTACTCTCCGAGCAGCACATACTGGGGCAATGCAGAAGGAGACTGTCTATTACTCTCAGAACAGCACATACTGGGGCAGTGCAGAAGGAGACTGTCTATTACTCCCTGAGCAGCACATACAGGGGCAGCGCAGAAGGAGACTGTCTATTACTCTCCGAGCAGCACATACTGGGGCAATGCAGAAGGAGACTGTCTATTACTCTCAGAACAGCACATACTGGGGCAATGCAGAAGGAGACTGTCTATTACTCTCAGAACAGCACATACTGGGGCAGCGCAGAAGGAGACTGTCTATTACTCTCTGATCAGCACATACTGGGGCAGCTCAGAAGGAGACTGTCTATTACTCTCAGAACAGAACATACTGGGGCAGCGCAGAAGGAGACTGTCTTTTACTCTCCAAGCAGCACATACTGGGGCAGCGCAGAAGGAGACTGTCTATTACTCTCCGAGCAGCACATACTGGGGCAGCACAGAAGGAGATTGTATATTAATCTCCGAGAAGCACATACTGGGGCAGCGCAGAGGGAGACTGTCTATTACTCTCCGAGCAGCACATACTGGGGCAGCGCAGAAGGAGACTGTCTATTACTCTCCGAGCAGCACATACTGGGGCAGCGCAGAAGGAGACTGTCTGTTACTCTCCGAGCAGCACATACTGGGGCAGCGCAGAAGGAGACTGTCTATTACTCTCACAGCAGCACATACTGGGGCAGCACAGAAGGAGATTGTCTATTAATCTCCTAGCAGCACATACTGGGGCAGCACAGAAGGAGATTGTCTATTAATCTCCAAGCAGCACATAATGGGGCAGTTCAGAAGGAGACTGTCTATTACTCTCCGAGCAGCACATACTGGGGCAGCGCAGAAGGAGACTGTCTATTACTCTCCGAGCAGCACATACTGGGGCAGTTCAGAAGGAGACTATCTATTACTCACCGATCAGCACATACTGGGGCAGTGCAGAATGAGACTGTCTATTACTCTCTGAGCAGCACATACTGGGGCAGCGCAGAAGGAGACTGTCTATTACTCTCAGAACAGCACATACTGGGGCAGCGCAGAAGGAGACTGTCTACTACTCTCCGAACAGCACATACTGGGGCAGTGCAGAAGGAGACTGTCTATTACTCTCAGAACAGCACATACTGGGGCAGCGCAGAAGGAGACTGTCTGTTACTCTCTGAGCAGCACATACTGGGGCAGCGCAGAAGGAAACTGTCTATTACTCTCCGAGCAGCACATAATGGTGCAGCTCAGAAGGACACTGTCTATTACTCTCCGAGCAGCACATACTGGGGCAGTGCAGAAGGAGACTGTCTAATACTCTCCGAGAAGCACATAGTTTGGCAGTGCAGAAGGAGACTGTCTATTACTCTCAGAACAAAACATACTGGGGCAGCACAGAAGGAGAATGTCTATTACTCTCCAAGCAGTACATACTGGGGCAGCGCAGAAGGAGACTGTCTATTACTCTCTGAGCAGCACATACTGGGGCAGCGCAGAAGGAGACTGTCTATTACTCTCTGAGCAGCACATACTGGGGCAGTGCAGAAGGAGACTGTCTATTACTCTCTGAGCAGCACATACTGGGGCAGCACAGAAGGAGATTGTCTATTACTCTCCGAGCAGCACATACTGGGGCAGCGCAGAAGGAGACTCTCTATTACTCTCTGAGCAGCACATACTGGGGCAGTGCAGAAGGAGACTGTCTATTACTCTCTGAGCAGCACATACTGGGGCAGCACAGAAGGAGACTGTCTATTACTCTCCGAGCAGCACATACTGGGGCAGCGCAGAAGGAGACTGTCTATTACTCTCCGAGCAGCACATACTGGGGCAGCGCAGAAGGAGACTGTCTATTACTCTCCGAGCAGCACATACTGGGGCAGCGCAGAAGGAGACTGTCTATCACTCTCTGAGCAGCACATACTGGGGCAGCACAGAAGGAGACTGTCTATTACTCTCCGCGCAGCACATACTGGGGCAGCGCAGAAGGAGACTGTCTATTACTCTCTGAGCAGCACATACTGGGGCAGTGCAAAAGGAGACTGTCTGTTACTCTCCGAGCAGCACATACTGGGGCAGCGCAGAAGGAGACTGTCTATTACTCTCTGAGCAGCACATACTGGGGCAGTGCAGAAGTAGACTGTCTATTACTCTCAGAACAGCACATACTGGGGCAGTGCAGAAGGAGATTGTCTATTACTCTCAGAACAGCACATACTGGGGCAGTGCAGAAGGAGACTGTCTATTACTCTCAGAACAGCACATACTGGGGCAGCGCAGAAGGAGACTGTCTATTACTCTCTGAGCAGCACATACTGGGGCAGCGCAGAAGGTGACTGTCTATTACTCTCTGATAAGCACATACTGGGGCAGCGCAAAAGGAGACTGTCTATTACTCTCTGAGCAGTACATACTGGGGCAGCGCAGAAGGAGACTGTCTATTACTCACCGATCAGCACATACTGGGGCAGTGCAGAAGGAGACTGTCTATTACTCTCTGAGCAGTACATACTGGGGCAGCACAGAAGGAGACTGTCTATTACTGTCCGAGCAGCACATACTGGGGCAGCGCAGAAGGAGACTGTCTATTACTCTCTGAGCAGTACATACTGGGGCAGCGCAGAAGGAGACTGTCTATTACTAACCGATCAGCACATACTGGGGCAGTGCAGAAGGAGACTGTCTGTTACTCTCCGAGCAGCACATACTGGGGCAGCGCAGAAGGAGACTGTCTATTACTCTCCGATCAGCACATAATGGGGCAGTGCAGAAGGAGACTGTCTATTACTCTCCGAGCAGCACATACTGGGGCAGCGCAGAAGGAGACGGTCTATTACTCTCCTAGCAGCACATACTGGGGCAGCGCAGAAGGAGGCTGTCTATTACTCTCCGATCAGCACATACTGGGGCAGTGCAGAAGGAGACTGTCTATTACTATCCGAGCAGCACATACTGGGGCAGCGCAGAAGGAGACTGTCTATTACTCTCCGTTCAGCACATACTGGGGCAGCGCAGAAGGAGACTGTCTATTACTCTCTGAGCAGCACATACTGGGGCAGCGCAGAAGGAGACTGTCTATTACTCACCGATCAGCACATACTGGGGCAGTGCAGATGGAGACTGTCTGTTACTCTCCGAGCAGCACATACTGGGGCAGCGCAGAAGGAGACTGTCTATTACTCTCACAGCAGCACATACTGGGGCAGCGCAGAAGGAGACTGTCTATTAATCTCCGAGCAGCACATAATGGGGCAGTTCAGATGGAGACTGTCTATTACTCTCCGAGCAGCACATACTGGGGCAGCGCAGAAGCAGACTGTCTATTACTCTCCGCTCAGCACATACTGGGGCAGTGCAGAAGGACACTGTCTATTACTCACCGATCAGCACATACTGGGGCAGTGCAGAATGAGACTGTCTATTACTCTCTGAGAAGCACATACTGGGGCAGCTCAGAAGAAGACTGTCTATTGCTCTCAGAACAGCACATACTGGGGCAGCGCAGAAGGAGACTGTCTATTACTCTCCAAGCAGCACATACTGGGGCAGCGCAGAAGGAGACTGTCTATTACTCTCCGAGCAGCACATACTGGGGCAGTGCAGAAGGAGACTGTCTATTACTCTCAGAACAGCACATACTGGGGCAGCGCAGAAGAAGACTGTCTATTTCTCTCCAAGCAGCACATACTGGGGCAGCGCAGAAGGAGACTGTCTATTACTCTCCGAGCAGCACATACTGGGGCAATGCAGAAGGAGACTGTCTATTACTCTCCGAGCAGCACATACTGAGGCAGCGCAGAAGGAGACTGTCTATTACTCTCCGAGCAGCACATACTGGGGCAGCTCAGAAGGAGACTGTCTATTGCTCTCAGAACAGCACATACTGGGGCAGCACAGAAGGAGACTGTCTATTTCTCTCCAAGCAGCACATACTGGGGCAGCGCAGAAGGAGACTGTCTATTACTGTCCGATCAGCACATACTGGGGCAGCGCAGAAGAAGACTGTCTATTACTCTCCAAGCAGCACATACTGGGGCAGCGCAGAAGGAGACTGTCTATTACTGTCCGATCAGCACATACTGGGGCAGCACAGAAGGAGACTGTCTATTACTCTCCAAGCAGCACATACTGGGGCAGCGCAGAAGGAGACTGTCTATTACTGTCCGATCAGCACATACTGGGGCAGGGCAGAAGGAGACTGTCTATTACTCTCCTAGCAGCACATACAGGGGCAATGCAGAAGGAGACTGTCTATTACTCTCCGATCAGCACATACTGGGGCAGCGCAGAAGGAGACTGTCTATTACTCTCCGAGCAGCACATACTGGGGCAGCGCAGAAGGAGACTCTCTATTACTCACCGAGAAGCACATAGTTTGGCAGTGCAGAAGGAGACTGTCTATTACTCTCAGAACAACACATATTGGGGCAGCGCAGAAGGAGACTGTCTATTACTGTCTGATCAGCACATACTGGGGTAGTGCAGAAGGAGACTGTCTATTACTCTCCGAGAAGCACATAGTTTGGCAGTGCAGAAGGAGACTGTCTATTACTCTCAGAACAACACATATTGGGGCAGCGCAGAAGGAGACTGTCTATTACTGTCTGATCAGCACATACTGGGGTAGTGCAGAAGGAGACTGTCTATTACTCTCCGAGCAGCACATACTGGGGCAGCTCAGAAGGAGACTGTCTATTACTCTCAGAACAGAACATACTGGGGCAGCACAGAAGGAGACTGTCTATTACTCTCCGATCAGCACATACTGGGGCAGCGCAGAAGGAGACTGTCTATTACTCTCCTAGCAGCACATACTGGGGCAATGCAGAAGGTGACTGTCTATTACTCTCCGATCAGAACATACTGGGGCAGCGTAGAAGGAGACTGTCTATTACTCTCAGAACAGAACATACTGGGGCAGCAAAGAAGGAGACTGTCTATTACTCTCCAAGCAGCACATACTGGGGCAGCGCAGAAGGAGACTGTCTATTACTCTCCGATCAGCACATACTGGGGCAGCGCAGAAGGAGACTGTCTATTACTCTCCTAGCAGCACATACTGGGGCAATGCAGAAGGAGACTGTCTATTACGCTCCGAACAGCACATACTGGGGCAATGCAGAAGGAGACTGTCTATTACTCTCCGAGCAGCACATACTGGGGCAGAGCAGAAGGAGACTGTCTATTACTCACCGATCAGCCCATACTGGGGCAGTGCAGAAGGAGACTGTCTAATACTCTCCGAGAAGCACATAGTTTGGCAGTGCAGAAGGAGACTGTCTATTACTCTCCGAGCAGCACATACTGGGGCACTTCAGAAGGAGACTGTCTATTACTCTCAGAACAGCACATACTGGGGCAGCGCAGAAGGAGACTGTCTATTACTGTCTGAGCAGCACATACTGGGGCAGCTCAGAAGGAGACTGTCTATTACTCTCAGAACAAAACATACTGGGGCAGCACAGAAGGAGAATGTATATTACTCTCCAAGCAGTACATACTGGGGCAGCGCAGAAGGTGACTGTCTATTACCCTCCGATCAGCACATACTGGGGCAGCGCAGAAGGAGACTGTCTATTACTCTCCGAGCAGCACATACTGGGGCAGCGCAGAAGGAGACTGTCTATTACTCTCCGAGCAGCACATACTGGGGCAGCGCAGAAGGTGACTGTCTATTACCCTCCGATCAGCACATACTGGGGCACTTCAGAAGGAGTCTGTCTATTACTCTCAGAACAGCACATACTGGGGCAGCGCAGAAGGAGACTGTCTATTACTCTCTGAGCAGCACATACTGGGGCAGCACAGAAGGAGACTGTCTATTACTCTCCGAGCAGCACATACTGGGGCAGCGCAGAAGGAGACTGTCTATTACTCTCTGAGCAGCACATACTGGGGCATTGCAAAAGGAGACTGTCTGTTACTCTCCGAGCAGCACATACTGGGGCAGTGCAGAAGGAGACTGTTTATTACTCTCAGAACAGCACATACTGGGGCATTGCAAAAGGAGACTGTCTGTTACTCTCCGAGCAGCACATACTGGGGCAGTGCAGAAGGAGACTGTTTATTACTCTCAGAACAGCACATACTGGGGCAGTGCAAAAGGAGACTGTCTGTTACTCTCCAAGCAGCACATACTGGGGCAGCGCAGAAGGTGACTGTCTATTACTCTCTGAGCAGCACAAACTGGGGCAGCGCAGAAGGAGACTGTCTATTACTCTCCGAGCAGCACAAACTGGGGCAGCGCAGAAGGAGACTGTCTATTATTCTCCGAGCAGCACATACTGGGGCAGCGCAGAAGGAGACTGTCTATTATTCTCTGAGCAGCACATACTGGGGTAGCTCAGAAGAAGACTGTCTATTACTCTCCAACCAGCAGACACTGGGGCAGCGCAGAAGGAGACTGTCTATTACTGTCTGAGCAGCACATACTGGGGCCGCACAGAAGGAGACTGTCTATTACTCTCCAAGCAGCACATACTGGGGCAGCGCAGAAGGAGACTGTCTATTACTCTCCGAGCAGCACATACTGGGGCAGCGCAGAAGGAGACTGTCTATTACTCTCTGAGCAGCACAAACTGGGGCAGCGCAGAAGGAGACTGTCTATTACTCTCCGAGCAGCACATACTGGGGCAGCGCAGAAGGAGACTGTCTATTACTGTCTGAGCAGCACATACCGGGGCAGCGCAGAAGGAGACTGTCTATTACTGCTCGAGCAGCACATACTGGGGCAGCGCAGAAGGAGACTGTCTATTACTCTCTGAGCAGCACATACTGGGGCAGCGCAGAAGGAGACTGTCTATTACTCTCTGAGCAGCACATACTGGGGTAGCTCAGAAGGAGACTGTCTATTACTCTCCGAGCAGCAGACACTGGGGCAGCGCAGAAGGAGACTGTCTATTGCTCTCAGAACAGCACATACTGGGGCAGCACAGAAGGAGACTGTCTATTACTCTCCAAGCAGCACATACTGGGGCAGCGCAGAAGGAGACTGTCTATTACTGTCCGATCAGCACATACTGGGGCAGCGCAGAAGAAGACTGTCTATTACTCTCCTAGCAGCACATACAGGGGCAATGCAGAAGGAGACTGTCTATTACTCTCCGATCAGCACATACTGGGGCAGCGCAGAAGGAGACTGTCTATTACTCTCCGAGCAGCACATACTGGGGCAGCGCAGAAGGAGACTGTCTATTACTGTCTGAGCAGCACATACTGGGGTAGTGCAGAAGGAGACTGTCTATTACTCTCCTAGCAGCACATACAGGGGCAATGCAGAAGGAGACTGTCTATTACTCTCCGATCAGCACATACTGGGGCAGCGCAGAAGGAGACTGTCTATTACTCTCCGAGCAGCACATACTGGGGCAGCGCAGAAGGAGACTGTCTATTACTGTCTGAGCAGCACATACTGGGGTAGTGCAGAAGGAGACTGTCTATTACTCTCCGAGCAGCACATACTGGGGCAGCGCAGAAGGAGACTGTCTATTACTCTCCGAGAAGCACATAGTTTGGCAGTGCAGAAGGAGACTGTCTATTACTCTCAGAACAACACATATTGGGGCAGCGCAGAAGGAGACTGTCTATTACTGTCTGATCAGCACATACTGGGGTAGTGCAGAAGGAGACTGTCTATTACTCTCCGAGCAGCACATACTGGGGCAGCTCAGAAGGAGACTGTCTATTACTCTCAGAACAGAACATACTGGGGCAGCACAGAAGGAGACTGTCTATTACTCTCCGATCAGCACATACTGGGGCAGCGCAGAAGGAGACTGTCTATTACTCTCCTAGCAGCACATACTGGGGCAATGCAGAAGGTGACTGTCTATTACTCTCCGATCAGAACATACTGGGGCAGCGTAGAAGGAGACTGTCTATTACTCTCAGAACAGAACATACTGGGGCAGCAAAGAAGGAGACTGTCTATTACTCTCCAAGCAGCACATACTGGGGCAGCGCAGAAGGAGACTGTCTATTACTCTCCGATCAGCACATACTGGGGCAGCGCAGAAGGAGACTGTCTATTACTCTCCTAGCAGCACATACTGGGGCAATGCAGAAGGAGACTGTCTATTACGCTCCGATCAGCACATACTGGGGCAGCGCAGAAGGAGACTGTCTATTACTCTCCTAGCAGCACATACTGGGGCAGAGCAGAAGGAGACTGTCTATTACGCTCCGATCAGCACATACTGGGGCAGCGCAGAAGGAGACTGTCTATTACTCTCCTAGCAGCACATACTGGGGCAGTGCAGAAGGAGACTGTCTATTACGCTCCGAACAGCACATACTGGGGCAATGCAGAAGGAGACTGTCTATTACTCTCCGAGCAGCACATACTGGGGCAGAGCAGAAGGAGACTGTCTATTACTCACCGATCAGCCCATACTGGGGCAGTGCAGAAGGAGACTGTCTATTACTCTCCAAGCAGCACATACTGGGGCAGAGCAGAAGGAGACTGTCTATTACTCACCGATCAGCCCATACTGGGGCAATGCAGAAGGAGACTGTCTATTACTCTCCGAGCAGCACATACTGGGGCAGAGCAGAAGGAGACTGTCTATTACTCACCGATCAGCACATACTGGGGCAGTGCAGAAGGAGACTGTCTAATACTCTCCGAGAAGCACATAGTTTGGCAGTGCAGAAGGAGACTGTCTATTACTCTCCGAGCAGCACATACTGGGGCAGAGCAGAAGGAGACTGTCTATTACTCACCGATCAGCACATACTGGGGCAGTGCAGAAGGAGACTGTCTAATACTCTCCGAGAAGCACATAGTTTGGCAGTGCAGAAGGAGACTGTCTATTACTCTCCGAGCAGCACATACTGGGGCACTTCAGAAGGAGACTGTCTATTACTCTCAGAACAGCACATACTGGGGCAGCGCAGAAGGAGACTGTCTATTACTGTCTGAGCAGCACATACTGGGGCAGCTCAGAAGGAGACTGTCTATTACTCTCAGAACAAAACATACTGGGGCAGCACAGAAGGAGAATGTCTATTACTCTCCAAGCAGTACATACTGGGGCAGCGCAGAAGGTGACTGTCTATTACCCTCCGATCAGCACATACTGGGGCAGCGCAGAAGGAGACTGTCTATTACTCTCCGAGCAGCACATACTGGGGCAGCGCAGAAGGAGACTATTACTCTCTGAGCAGCACATACTGGGGCAGTGCAGAAGGAGACTGTCTATTACTCTCTGAGCAGCACATACTGGGGCACTTCAGAAGGAGTCTGTCTATTACTCTCAGAACAGCACATACTGGGGCAGCGCAGAAGGAGACTGTCTATTACTGTCTGAGCAGCACATACTGGGGCAGCTCAGAAGGAGACTGTCTATTACTCTCAGAACAAAACATACTGGGGCAGCACAGAAGGAGAATGTCTATTACTCTCCAAGCAGCACATACTGGGGCAGCGCAGAAGGTGACTGTCTATTACCCTCCGATCAGCACATACTGGGGCAGCGCAGAAGGAGACTATTACTCTCTGAGCAGCACATACTGGGGCAGCGCAGAAGGAGACTGTCTATTACTCTCTGAGCAGCACATACTGGGGCAGTGCAGAAGGAGACTGTCTATTACTCTCTGAGCAGCACATACTGGGGCAGCACAGAAGGAGACTGTCTATTACTCTCCGAGCAGCACATACTGGGGCAGCGCAGAAGGAGACTGTCTATTACTCTCTGAGCAGCACATACTGGGGCATTGCAAAAGGAGACTGTCTGTTACTCTCCGAGCAGCACATACTGGGGCAGTGCAGAAGGAGACTGTCTATTACTCTCAGAACAGCACATACTGGGGCATTGCAGAAGGAGACTGTCTATTACTCTCAGAACAGCATATACTGGGGCAGCGCAGAAGGAGACTGTCTATTACTCTCCAAGCAGCACATACTGGGGCAGCGCAGAAGGTGACTGTCTATTACTCTCTGAGCAGCACAAACTGGGGCAGCGCAGAAGGAGACTGTCTATTACTCTCCGAGCAGCACATACTGGGGCAGCGCAGAAGGAGACTGTCTATTACTGTCTGAGCAGCACATACTGGGGCAGCGCAGAAGGAGACTGTCTATTACTCTCTGAGCAGCACATACTGGGGCAGCGCAGAAGGAGACTGTCTATTACTCTCTGAGCAGCACAAACTGGGGCAGCGCAGAAGGAGACTGTCTATTACTCTCCGAGCAGCACATACTGGGGCAGCGCAGAAGGAGACTGTCTATTACTGTCTGAGCAGCACATACCGGGGCAGCGCAGAAGGAGACTGTCTATTACTGCTCGAGCTGCACATACTGGGGCAGCGCAGAAGGAGACTGTCTATTACTGTCCGAGCAGCACATACTGGGGCAGCGCAGAAGGAGACTGTCTATTACTCTCTGAGCAGCACATACTGGGGTAGCTCAGAAGGAGACTGTCAATTACTCTCCGACCAGCAGACACTGGGGCAGCGCAGAAGGAGACTGTCTATTACTGTCTGAGCAGCACATACTGGGGCCGCACAGAAGGAGACTGTCTATTACTCTCCGAGCAGCACACACTGGGGCAGTGCAGAAGGAGACTGTCTATTACTCTCCGAGCAGCACATACTGGGGCTGCGCAGAAGGAAACTGTCTATTACTCTCCAAGCAGCACATACTGGGGCAACGCAGAAGGAGACTGTCTATTACTCTCCGAGCAGCACATACTGGGGCAGCGCAGAAGGAGACTGTCTATTACTCTCTGAGCAGCACATACTGGGGCAGCGCAGAAGACGACTGTCTATTAATATCTGAGCAGCACATACTGGGGCAGCGCAGAAGGAGACTGTCTATTACTCTCCGAGCAGCACATACTGGGGCAGCGCAGAAGGAGACTGTCTATTACTCTCCGAGCAGCACATACTGGGGCAGTGCAGAAGTAGACTGTCTATTACTCTCTGAGCAGCACATACTGGGGCAGCGCAGAAGGAGACTGTCTATTACTCTCCGAGCAGCACATACTGGGGCTGCGCAGAAGGAGACTGTCTATTACTCTCCAAGCAGCACATACTGGGGCAGCGCAGAAGGAGACTGTCTATTACTCTCAGAGCAGCACATACTGGGGCAGCGCAGAAGGAGACAGTCTATTATTCTCCGAGCAGCACATACTGGGGCAGCGCAGAAGGAGACTGTCTATTATTCTCTGAGCAGCACATACTGGGGTAGCTCAGAAGAAGACTGTCTATTACTCTCCAACCAGCAGACACTGGGGCAGCGCAGAAGGAGACTGTCTATTACTGTCTGAGCAGCACATACTGGGGCCGCACAGAAGGAGACTGTCTATTACTCTCCGAGCAGCACATACTGGGGCAGCGCAGAAGGAGACTGTCTATTACTCTCCGAGCAGCACATACTGGGGCAGCGCAGAAGGAGACTGTCTATTACTCTCTGAGCAGCACAAACTGGGGCAGCGCAGAAGGAAACTGTCTATTACTCTCCGAGCAGCAAATATTGGGGCAGCGCAGAAGGAGACTGTCTATTACTGTCTGAGCAGCACATACTGGGGCCGCACAGAAGGAGACTGTCTATTACTCTCCGAGCAGCACATACTGGGGCAGCGCAGAAGGAGACTGTCTATTACTCTCCGCGCAGCACATACTGGGGCAGCGCAGAAGGAGACTGTCTATTACTCTCTGAGCAGCACAAACTGGGGCAGCGCAGAAGGAGACTGTCTATTACTCTCCGAGCAGCACATACTGGGGCAGCGCAGAAGGAGACTGTCTATTACTGTCTGAGCAGCACATACCGGAGCAGCGCAGAAGGAGACTGTCTATTACTGCTCGAGCAGCACATACTGGGGCAGCGCAGAAGGAGACTGTCTATTACTGTCCGAGCAGCACATACTGGGCAGCCTAGAAGGAGACTGTCTATTACTCTCTGAGCAGCACATACTGGGGTAGCTCAGAAGGAGACTGTCTATTACTCTCCGAGCAGCAGACACTGGGGCAGCGCAGAAGGAGACTGTCTATTACTGTCTGAGCAGCACATACTGGGGCCGCACAGAAGGAGACTGTCTATTACTCTCCGAGCAGCACATACTGGGGCAGCGCAGAAGGAGACTGTCTATTACTCTCCGAGCAGCACATACTGGGGCAGCGCAGAAGAAGACTGTCTATTACTCTCAGAACAGCACATACTGGGGCAGCGCAGAAGGAGACTGTCTATTAATATATGAGCAGCACATACTGGGGCAGCGCAGAAGGAGACTGTCTATTACTCTCCGAGCAGCACATACTGGGGCAGCGCAGAGGGAGAATGTCTATTACTCTCCGAGCAGCACATACTGGGGCAGCGCAGAAAGAGACTGTCTATTACTCTCCGAGCAGCACATACTGGGGCAGCGCAGAAGGAGACTGTCTATTAATCTCTGAGCAGCACATACTGGGGCAGCGCAGAAGGAGACTGTCTATTACTCTCCGAGCAGCACATACTGGGGCAGTGCAGAAGGAGACTGTCTATTACTCCCTGAGCAGCACATACTGGGGCAGCGCAGAAGGAGACTGTCTATTACTCTCTGATCAGCACATACTGGGGCAGCGCAGAAGGAGACTGTCTATTACTCTCTGAGCAGCAGACACAGGGGCAGCGCAGAGGGAGACTGTCTATTCCTGTCTGAGATGCACATACTGGGGCCGCACAGAAGGAGGCTGTCTATTACTCTCCGAGCAGCACATACTGGGGCAGTGCAGAAGGAGACTGTCTATTACTGTCTGAGCAACACATACTGGGGCCGCACAGAAGGAGACTGTCTATTACTCTCCGAGCAGCACATACTGGGGCAGCGCAGAAGGAGACTGTTTATTACTCTCCGAGCAGCAGATACTGGGGCAGCGCAGAAGGAGACTGTCTATTACTCTCCAAGCAGCACATACTGGGGCAGCGCAGAAGGAGACTGTCTATTACTCTCCAAGCAGCACATACTGGGGCAGCGCAGAAGGAGACTGTCTATTACTCTCCGAGCAGCACATACTGGGGCAGCGCAGAAGGAGACTGTCTATTATTCTCCGAGCAGCACATACTGGGGCAGCGCAGAAGGAGACTGTCTATTACTCTCCGAGCAGCACATACTGGGGCAGCGCAGAAGGAGACTGTCTATTACTCTCCGAGCAGCACATACTGGGGCAGCGCAGAAGGAGACTGTCTATTACTCTCCGAGCAGCACATACTGGGGCAGTGCAGAAGTAGACTGTCTACTACTCTCTGAGCAGCACATACTGGGGCAGCGCAGAAGGAGACTGTCTATTACTCTCCGAGCAGCACATACTGGGGCTGCGCAGAAGGAGACTGTCTATTACTCTCCAAGCAGCACATACTGGGGCAGCGCGGAAGGAGACTGTCTATTACTCTCCAAGCAGCACATACTGGGGCAGCGCAGAAGGAGACTGTCTATTATTCTCCGAGCAGCACATACTGGGGCAGCGCAGAAGGAGACTGTCTATTACTCTCTGAGCAGCACATACTGGGGTAGCTCAGAAGAAGACTGTCTATTACTCTCCAACCAGCAGACACTGGGGCAGCGCAGAAGGAGACTGTCTATTACTGTCTGAGCAGCACATACTGGGGCCGCACAGAAGGAGACTGTCTATTACTCTCCGAGCAGCACATACTGGGGCAGCGCAGAAGGAGACTGTCTATTACTCTCCGAGCAGCACATACTGGGGCAGCGCAGAAGGAGACTGTCTATTACTGTCTGAGCAGCACATACTGGGGAAGCGCAGAAGGAGACTGTCTATTAATCTCCGAGCAGCACATACTGGGGCAGCACAGAAGGAGACTGTCTATTACTCTCTGAGCAGCACATACTGGGGCAGCGCAGAAGGAGACTGTCTATTACTCTCTGAGCAGCACAAACTGGGGCAGCGCAGAAGGAGACTGTCTATTACTCTCCGAGCAGCACATACTGGGGCAGCGCAGAAGGAGACTGTCTATTACTGTCTGAGCAGCACATACCGGGGCAGCGCAGAAGGAGACTGTCTATTACTGTCCGAGCAGCACATACTGTGCAGCCTAGAAGGAGACTGTCTATTACTCTCTGAGCAGCACATACTGGGGCAGCGCAGAAGGAGACTGTCTATTACTCTCTGAGCAGCACATACTGGGGTAGCTCAGAAGGAGACTGTCAATTACTCTCCGACCAGCAGACACTGGGGCAGCGCAGAAGGAGACTGTCTATTACTGTCTGAGCAGCACATACTGGGGCCGCACAGAAGGAGACTGTCTATTACTCTCCGAGCAGCACACACTGGGGCAGCGCAGAAGGAGACTGTCTATTACTGTCTGAGCAGCACATACTGGGGCCGCACAGAAGGAGACTGTCTATTACTCTCCGAGCAGCACACACTGGGGCAGTGCAGAAGGAGACAGTCTATTACTCTCTGAGCAGCACATACTGGGGCAGCGCAGAAGGAGACTGTCTATTACTCTCCGAGCAGCACATACTGGGGCTGCGCAGAAGGAGACTGTCTATTACTCTCCTAGCAGCACATACTGGGGCAGCGCAGAAGGAGACTGTCTATTACTCTCCGAGCAGCACATACTGGGGCAGCGCAGAAGGAGACTGTCTATTACTCTCTGAGCAGCACATACTGGGGCAGCGCAGAAGGAGACTGTCTATTAATATCTGAGCAGCACATACTGGGGCAGCGCAGAAGGAGACTGTCTATTACTCTCCGAGCAGCACATACTGGGCAGCGCAGAGGGAGACTGTCTATTACTCTCCGAGCAGCACATACTGGGGCAGCGCAGAAGGAGACTGTCTATTAATCTCTGACCAGCACATACTGGGGCAGCGCAGAAGGAGACTGTCTATTACTCTCCGAGCAGCACATACTGGGGCAGCGCAGAAGGAGACTGTCTATTACTCTCCGAGCAGCACATACTGGGGCAATGCAGAAGGAGACTGTCTATTACTCTCCGAGCAGCACATACTGGGGCAGCGCAGAAGGAGACTGTCTATTACTCTCTGATCAGCACATACTGGGGCAGCTCAGAAGGAGACTGTCTATTACTCTCCGAGCAGCACATACTGGGGCACTGCAGAAAGAGACTGTCTATTACTCTCCGAGCAGCACATACTGGGGCAGCGCAGAAGGAGACTGTCTATTACTCTCTGAGCAGCACATACTGGGGCAACGCAGAAGGAGACTGTCTATTAATCTCTGAGCAGCACATACTGGGGCAGTGCAGAAGGAGACTGTCTATTAATCTCTGAGCAGCCCATACTGGGGCAGCGCAGAAGGAGACTGTCTATTACTCTCCGAGCAGCACATACTGGGGTAGCGCAGAAGGAGACTGTCTATTAATCTCTGAGCTGCACATACTGGGGCAGCGCAGAAGGAGACTGTCAATTACTCACCGAGCAGCACATACAGGGGCAGCACAGAAGGAGACTGTCTATTACTCTCCGAGCAGCACATACTGGGGCAGCGCAGAATGAGACTGTCTATTACTCTCAGAACAGCACATACTGGGGCAGTGCAGAAGGAGACTGTCTATTACTCCCTGAGCAGCACATACTGGGGCAGCGCAGAAGGAGACTGTCTATTACTCTCTGATCAGCACATACTGGGGCAGCTCAGAAGGAGACTGTCTATTACTCTCCGAGCAGCACATACTGGGGCAGCGCAGAAGGAGACTGTCTATTACTCTCCGAGCAGCACATACTGGGGCAGCGCAGAAGGAGACTGTCTATTACACTCTGAGCAGCACATACTGGGGCAGCGCAGAAGGAGACTGTCTATTACTCTCCGAGCAGCACATACTTGGGCAGTACAGAGGGAGACTGTCTATTACTCTCCAAGCAGCACATACTGGGGCAGCGCAGACGGAGACTGTCTATTACAGTTAGAGCGCCCCCACACCGCCGCAGGGCCGAGGGGTACCCGGAGCCGGGCCTCTGCGATCTCAGTCCTGGGGTTGTCACGGTGGCTAGACCCGGTCCGTGGCCCTGTCCGTCAGTGGGGGGACGTCCGGTGCAAATAGGGGTGTTGATGGTGCAGTAACGGTGGTGTAGCGGTGTAGTTGTGGTAAATAACGAGGACACCAGGTTGCAGTCTCTTTACCTCTTTACTGGAGATCTCTCGGTCCGCAGTCCAGAATACGGTTCACCAGGCTGCGCAAGTCCGGTCGGTCCGATGGCACTTCCAGAGTTCTCCTCACAGGTGAAAATCAGTGCCCTCCTTCTTAGCGCTATGTGTTGCAGTCCTTCCCTGCTGTGCTCACGGAAAGTACCCCACAACTGTCGTGTCTGTTTCTTAAGTTCCCTCACAACTCGATTCACTGATGTTCTTCTCGTATTCCATCCCTCCCTGTTATTCAGGTTGGAACGGCACCCGTTTGTCAGGTAGGCCTGGAGTTCTTCCGGGACCCTAGAGACGCCCCTCTCCCGCAATTGCCCCCCAAGACTTCATAGGTGATATGTGGTAGACAGCCCGCCTTAAACTGACTGCCCTGCCGCTGTTTGGAGTATGGCTTGAAGCTATATGCTATTCCACTCCCTCGGCGTTCCGGCCACCGGTAATGCGCCTCAGTAGGATGTTGCTCCGGTCCTACAGCATGACCCCTACTGGTATTCTCCTTTTTGCTTGATCTCGTTTCTCACTCAGCACAATCTATCTCGCTTCTAGTCCTTTCTTGGGCACCGCCGCTATGCTGAGCAGGCACGGTCCCGTTACGTTCTTTCCAATGCCAAGCCTCTGTCAGGATCCCACCCCTGACAGAGACCCTACTGTCTCTTCCTCCACAACACCCTCTGCCACAAGGTGTTGCTTCGTTCAATCCAGTCAGCTTTCTCCTCTAACTTCCTGCCTGACCCCCAGTTTACCCACTATGGTGGGGAGTGGCCTAATGAATAGAACCCTTAGCTCCCCCCGGAGGCCCTGCTGTGAAACATATTGGTGTCTGTGATACCTGGTCAGATGAACTCCTTCAGTGCCATCGAACGCACCATGGCTCCCCATAGTGGCGGATCCACAGTACTGCAACGACCAGGACTCTGGGGCGCTGCACTCCCCCCTGGTTAAACACAGTACTCCGGGACTGGGAAGAAAACAACAATACAGGTTAGCAAAAAGACATACAATTTTGTTGAGTGCAAAGCAATAAGTATACTTGAACAAGCTTCCCTTTATGGGAGGTGAGGACACTTTAACGTTACAAACATAATTAAACATCATAGCAACAGGCTACCATTAATTCTCATTACCCAACCGGGTATTCTACTAAGTGCAATTTAATGAACAATAATTTAACATTGCCTTCAAGGAACATACACTCTTAGCTCGCTAAAGGCCTTCCCATAATCACATTACAGGGCAAGTTAACTTTTCATTCTCCTACTTTGAACCTGCAGGACCGCCTGTCCCTATGGCACCAGACCTACTGCCTCTCCTTTCTTTTACAGGACCGCCCCGTTCAGCCAGGGCCTACTGCCTTTCTCTGCTATACATGGTATAAACATAACATTCCTTTTGGTTAGAGAACATTGAGCCGGCTCTACTCGGCTCCTATTAGGACTCACTTCTTAACCCCTATGGGGTCACTCTCTGTCCTTAGTAACGAACTAACTTTCTATGGGGACTCAGGGTTTACCTTCTATCCTCACCTTCATTATTACTTTCTTACTTTCAACTAAGCAGAACTCTAAGTCTACCCCTACGGGCCTTCTGCATCTTTCCTTTTAAAGAACATTATCTAGGTTTCACATTTTAAACAAATTAAACACACATAACTTTCCTTTATGCAAAACAGCTACATTTCTTCCAGAGCATCATCATCAGTATTTCTTCACATTTAACTAGTTAAAACACATACAACTTTTCTCGTTCAAGCATTATCATTGCATTACTGTTCTAAAACAGTATCTTCTCATAAGTACGCTGTTGGACATCCCCTTTAAAAGAGGATCAAGTCTTTCTGAGGTAGCTCGTCTTCTCAGCCTACCAGTCCGTGCTCAGCAAAGGTTCCAGAACGGTATCTTCGCAAAGAGTCTTTAAGTAAAACCAGTAGGAAGCGCCTTTAAGAAGGTGCAAACTATTTACAAGAAAGTTTGGATCATGCACTGTTCATGATTTCTCAGTTTGTAAAACTTGTGCAAAACTGTAGAAAGACAAACAATAAGGATCCCGGGTCAACTAAGGGATCCATAAAGAATTAACCCTGGACGGGTTTAGCAAACAGTACTCAAACAGTTAACTGGAAAACTATTTACATTCTCAGGTTTCCGAGGTTTACTCTTGTTCAGGTGGCCGGGGGTCCGGGCCTCCGGCTGCTGTGGTGCCGGTGCCCGTGGCCCGAACGTGAAGGTGAACTCGGCTGGCCAACTCGGTGGCTGCTACCAGGCGCACCGTTGCAATGGTGACAAGATCGGGTGCTCCTGGGACCAGGTCCGGGGTAGTGGGTGTCGCGGCTCCAGACATACACCGCCGAACGTTCCGTGCATACCACCCGAGCGGGTTCTGGTGGCGGTTGTAGGTCACCTGATCCCCCTTTTGCAGCGGTTCTCCGCCTCGGCTACAGCAGGGAGTCCTTACGTTACAGTGCGCAACAAAAACATCAGTATCCAATCCCGGCTCATGTATGAGGCCCCATCCCCTTTTTACATGGTAGGCCAACACAGTTCCCCGTCTGACCGCGTCTCGGTCATCCCATGCCGGAGGGAATTGTTGTACTTTCAATGGACCCATCAACTCGACCTCTTTCCGTCCTTCCCAATGTAGGATCAAGCACTGTCTATATTGTTCCCACGTAAGCACCGCAAGAGTGAATCCGTTCTCCCGGGATCCATCTGTCCCAACCCAGGGGTTGTCCCACCGAAGAACTACCCCGTCTGGGCTCACATCCACAGGTTCCCCCATTCTAGTCGGCAGCGGTGGCACCATCCTTCCCAGGGCATCGGGAGGTAATACCATTAACCCCGCCGAGAAGCGTCGACCCTCACTGAGATGGGGGTGGATCGTGGGAGCGGGCCCGTGGGGGGGAGCAGGGGCGCTTTCCGTACCTGCGCCTGACGTGGTTCCATCGATGCCGATCTGGTCCATTAACAAGGGTGCTGGAATCGGCCGCAGCCCGGACCGCGGCTCCTCCGATGCGGTCCCCGAACGCTGTTCCGCTCGCTGTGGTTCCTCCTCCGCTGACTCCGAGGCCAGGATTGGGGAACTCGGCTCCGCTATCTGTTCCAAAGGCTTCGGATCCGCCGGCTGTAGAGGACACGGGTCCACCTCTAGTGAACAAGGGTAAGCCGGGACTGCTCCTTCCCCGTTCCGGCACTCGCCGTTCTTCATCATGATTTGCTGATCGGTGGCAATGCATGCATCTGACTCCGCCATTTCTCCGAGGTCGGGCTTCTTCATCACCCGCTTCCCGCCGTTGCAAATCAGGGGGTTGTCCTCTGCTTTGGGGCAGGTCATCTCCTTGCAGCCAGAAGCGCAGGGGGCGGTATCCATTTTTCGCGCCATTCTGGTAGTCTCCTCCCATAGCACGCCCTCCTTCTTCGCTGGCGTAGCAATGGCGGCGGCTTTTGGCGGGAACTTCTCTTGGTCAATGGCAATACACAGTCTCTCAATAAAGTACAGTTCAAGCACAATAAATCACAGTCTCTAGGCACACATGACCTGATTCTTCAGGCTTAAGTAGATCCTGTTCGTGACGCCAAGTTAGAGCGCCCCCACACCGCCGCAGGGACGAGGGGTACCCGGAGCCGGGCCTCTGGGATCTCAGTCCTGGGGTTGTCACGGTGGCTAGACCCGGTCCGTGGCCCTGTCCGTCAGTGGGGGGACGTCCGGTGCAAATAGGGGTGTTGATGGTGCAGTAACGGTGGTGTAGCGGTGTAGTTGTGGGGTGCAGGTCGCGGTAAATAACGAGGACACCAGGTTGCAGTCTCTTTACCTCTTTACTGGAGATCTCTCGGTCCGCAGTCCAGAATACGGTTCACCAGGCTGCGCAAGTCCGGTCGGTCCGATGGCACTTCCAGAGTTCTCCTCACAGGTGAAAATCAGTGCCCTCCTTCTTAGCGCTATGTGTTGCAGTCCTTCCCTGCTGTGCTCACGGAAAGTACCCCACAACTGTCGTGTCTGTTTCTTAAGTTCCCTCACAACTCGATTCACTGATGTTCTTCTCGTATTCCATCCCTCCCTGTTATTCAGGTTGGAACGGCACCCGTTTGTCAGGTAGGCCTGGAGTTCTTCCGGGACCCTAGAGACGCCCCTCTCCCGCAATTGCCCCCCAAGACTTCATAGGTGATATGTGGTAGACAGCCCGCCTTAAACTGACTGCCCTGCCGCTGTTTGGAGTATGGCTTGAAGCTATATGCTATTCCACTCCCTCGGCGTTCCGGCCACCGGTAATGCGCCTCAGTAGGATGTTGCTCCGGTCCTACAGCATGACCCCTACTGGTATTCTCCTTTTTGCTTGATCTCGTTTCTCACTCAGCACAATCTATCTCGCTTCTAGTCCTTTCTTGGGCACCGCCGCTATGCTGAGCAGGCACGGTCCCGTTACATTCTTTCCAATGCCAAGCCTCTGTCAGGATCCCACCCCTGACAGAGACCCTACTGTCTCTTCCTCCACAACACCCTCTGCCACAAGGTGTTGCTTCGTTCAATCCAGTCAGCTTTCTCCTCTAACTTCCTGCCTGACCCCCAGTTTACCCACTATGGTGGGGAGTGGCCTAATGAATAGAACCCTTAGCTCCCCCCGGAGGCCCTGCTGTGAAACATATTGGTGTCTGTGATACCTGGTCAGATGAACTCCTTCAGTGCCATCGAACGCACCATGGCTCCCCATAGTGGCGGATCCACAGTACTGCAACGACCAGGACTCTGGGGCGCTGCACTCTCTGAGCAGCACATACTGGGGCAGCGCAGAAGGAGACTGTCTATTAATCTCTGAGCAGCACATACTGGGCAGCGCAGAAGGAGACTGTCTATTACTCTCCGAGCAGCACATACTGGGGCAGCGCAGAAGGAGACTGTCTATTACTCTCCGAGTAGCACATACTGGGGCAGCGCAGAAGGAGACTGTCTATTAATCTCTGAGCAGCACATACTGGGGCAGCGCAGAAGGAGACTGTCTATTACTCACCGATCAGCACATACTGGGGCAGCGCAGAAGGAGACTGTCTATTACTCTCCGAGCAGCACATACTGGGGCAGCACAGAAGGAGACTGTCTATTACTCTCCGAGCAGCACATACTGGGGCAGCGCAGAAGGAGACTGTCTATTACTCTCCGAGCAGCACATATTGGGGCAGCGCAGAAGGAGACTGTCTATTACTCTCTGAGCAGCACATACTGGGGCAGCGCAGAAGGAGACTGTCTATTACTCTCTGAGCAGCACATACTGGGGCAGCACAGAAGGAGACTGTCTATTACTCTCCGAGCAGCACATACTTGGGCAATGCAGAAGGAGACTGTCTATTACTCTCCGAGCAGCACATACTGGGGCAGCGCAGAAGGAGACTGTCTATTACTCTCTGAGCAGCACATACTGGGGCAGCACAGAAGGAGACTGTCTATTACTCTCCGAGCAGCACATACTTGGGCAATGCAGAAGGAGACTGTCTATTACTCTCCGAGCAGCACATACTGGGGCAGCGCAGAAGGAGACTGTCTATTACTCTCTGAGCAGCACATACTGGGGCAGCGCAGAAGGAGACTGTCTATTACTCTCCGAGCAGCACATACTGGGGCAGCGCAGAAGGAGACTGTCTATTAATGTCTGAGCAGCACATATTGGGGCAGCGCAGAAGGAGACTGTCTATTAATCTCTGAGCAGCACATACTGGGGCAGCGCAGAAGGAGACTGTCTATTAATCTCTGAGCAGCACATACTGGGGCAGCGCAGAAGGAGACTGTCTATTACTCTCCGAGCAGCACATACTGGGGCAGCACAGAAGGAGACTGTCTATTACTCTCTGAGCAGCACATACTGGGGCAGCGCAGAAGGAGACTGTCTATTAATCTCTGAGCAGCACATACTGGGGCAGCGCAGAAGGAGACTGTCTATTACTCTCCGAGCAGCACATACTGGGGCAGCACAGAAGGAGACTGTCTATTACTCTCCGAGCAGCACATACTGGGGCAGCGCAGAAGGAGACTGTCTATTACTTTCCGAGCAGCACATACTGGGGCAGCGCAGAAGGAGACTGTCTATTACTCTCCGAGCAGCACATACTGGGGCAGCGCAGAAGGAGACTGTCTATTACTCTCAGAACAGCACATACTGGGGCATTGCAGAAGGAGACTGTCTATTACTCCCTGAGCAGCACATACTGGGGCAGCGCAGAAGGAGACTGTCTATTACTCTCTGATCAGCACATACTGGGGCAGCTCAGAAGGAGATTGTCTATTACTCTCCGAGCAGCACATACAGGGGCAGCGCAGAAGGAGACTGTCTATTACTCTCCGAGCAGCACATACTGGGGCAGCGCAGAAGGAGACTGTCTATTACTCTCTGCGCAGTACATACTGGGGCAGCGCAGAAGGAGACTGTCTATTAATCTCTGAGCAGCACATACTGGGGCAGCGCAGAAGGAGACTGTCTATTACTCTCCGAGAAGCACATACTGGGGCAGCGCAGGAGACTGTCTATTAATCTCTGAGCAGCACATACTGGGGCAGCGCAGAAGGAGACTGTCTATTACTCTCTGAGCAGCACATACTGGGGCAGCACAGAAGGAGACTGTCTATTACTCTCCGAGCAGCACATACTTGGGCAATGCAGAAGGAGACTGTCTATTACTCTCCGAGCAGCACATACTGGGGCAGCGCAGAAGGAGACTGTCTATTAATCTCTGAGCAGCACATACTGGGGCAGCGCAGAAGGAGACTGTCTATTACTCACTGATCAGCACATACTGGGGCAGCGCAGAAGGAGACTGTCTATTACTCTCCGAGCAGCACATACTGGGGCAGCGCAGAAGGAGACTGTCTATTAATCTCTGAGCAGCACATACTGGGGCAGCGCAGAAGGAGACTGTCTATTACTCTCCGAGCAGCACAAACTGGGGCAGCGCAGAAGGAGACTGTCTATTAATCTCTGAGCAGCACATACTGGGGCAGCGCAGAAGGAGACTGTCTATTACTCACCGATCAGCACATACTGGGGCAGCGCAGAAGGAGACTGTCTATTACTCTGCGAGCAGCACATACTGGGGCAGCACAGAAGGAGACTGTCTATTACTCTCCAAGCAGCACATACTGGGGCAGCGCAGAAGGAGACTGTCTATTACTCTCTGAGCAGCACATACTGGGGCAGCGCAGAAGGAGACTGTCTATTACTCTCCGAGCAGCACATACTGGGGCAGCGCAGAAGGAGACTGTCTATTAATCTCTGAGCAGCACATACTGGGGCAGCGCAGAAGGAGACTGTCTATTACTCTCCGAGCAGCACAAACTGGGGCAGTGCAGAAGGAGACTGTCTATTAATCTCTGAGCAGCACATACTGGGGCAGCGCAGAAGGAGACTGTCTATTACTCACCGATCAGCACATACTGGGGCAGCGGAGAAGGAGACTGTCTATTACTCTCCGAGCAGCACATACTGGGGCAGCACAGAAGGAGACTGTCTATTACTCTCCGAGCAGCACATACTGGGGCAGCGCAGAAGGAGACTGTCTATTACTCTCTGAGCAGCACATACTGGGGCAGCGCAGAAGGAGACTGTCTATTAATCTCTGAGCAGCACATACTGGGGCAGCGCAGAAGGAGACTGTCTATTACTCTCCGAGCAGCACATACTGGGGCAGCGCAGAAGGAGACTGTCTATTAATCTCTGAGCAGCACATACTGGGGCAGCACAGAAGGATACTGTCTATTAATCTCTGAGCAGCACATACTGGGGCAGCGCAGAAGGAGACTGTCTATTACTCTCCGAGCAGCACATACTGGGGCAGCGCAGAAGGAGACTGTCTATTAATCTCTGAGCAGCACATACTGGGGCAGCGCAGAAGGAGACTGTCTATTACTCTCCGAGCAGCACATACTGGGGCAGCACAGAAGGAGACTGTCTATTACTCTCCGAGCAGCACATACTGGGGCAGCGCAGAAGGAGACTGTCTTTTACTCTCTGAGCAGTACATACTGGGACAGCGCAGAAGGTGACTGTCTATTACTCTCCGAGCAGCACATACTGGGGCAGCGCAGAAGGAGACTGTCTATTACTCTCTGAGCAGCACATACTGGGGCAGTGCAGAAGGAGACTGTCTATTACTCTCTGAGCAGCACATACTGGGGCAGCGCAGAAGGAGACTGTCTATTACTCTCTGAGCAGCACATACTGGGGCAGTGCAGAAGGAGACTGTCTATTACTCTCTGAGCAGCACATACTGGGGCAGCACAGAAGGAGACTGTCTATTACTCTCCGAGCAGCACATACTGGGGCAGCGCAGAAGGAGACTGTCTATTACTCTCTGAGCAGCACATACTGGGGCAGCGCAGAAGGAGACTGTCTATTACTCTCTGAGCAGCACATACTGGGGCAGCGCAGAAGGAGACTGTCTATTACTCTCTGAGCAGCACATACTGGGGCAGTGCAGAAGGAGACTGTCTATTACTCTCTGAGCAGCACATACTGGGGCAGTGCAGAAGGAGACTGTCTATTACTCTCAGAACAGCACATACTGGGGCATTGCAGAAGGAGACTGTCTATTACTCTCAGAACAGCACATACTGGGGCAGCGCAGAAGGAGACTGTCTATTACTCTCCAAGCAGCACATACTGGGGCAGCGCAGAAGGTGACTGTCTATTACTCTCTGATCAGCACATACTGGGGCAGCGCAGAAGGAGACTGTCTATTAATCTCTGAGCAGCACATACTGGGGCAGCGCAGAAGGAGACTGTCTATTACTCTCCGAGCAGCACATACTGGGGCAGCGCAGAAGGAGACTGTCTATTAATCTCTGAGCAGCACATACTGGGGCAGCACAGAAGGATACTGTCTATTAATCTCTGAGCAGCACATACTGGGGCAGCGCAGAAGGAGACTGTCTATTACTCTCCGAGCAGCACATACTGGGGCAGCGCAGAAGGAGACTGTCTATTAATCTCTGAGCAGCACATACTGGGGCAGCGCAGAAGGAGACTGTCTATTACTCTCCGAGCAGCACATACTGGGGCAGCACAGAAGGAGACTGTCTATTACTCTCCGAGCAGCACATACTGGGGCAGCGCAGAAGGAGACTGTCTATTACTCTCTGAGCAGTACATACTGGGACAGCGCAGAAGGTGACTGTCTATTACTCTCCGAGCAGCACATACTGGGGCAGCGCAGAAGGAGACTGTCTATTACTCTCTGAGCAGCACATACTGGGGCAGTGCAGAAGGAGACTGTCTATTACTCTCTGAGCAGCACATACTGGGGCAGCACAGAAGGAGACTGTCTATTACTCTCCGAGCAGCACATACTGGGGCAGCGCAGAAGGAGACTGTCTATTACTCTCTGAGCAGCACATACTGGGGCAGCGCAGAAGGAGACTGTCTATTACTCTCTGAGCAGCACATACTGGGGCAGCGCAGAAGGAGACTGTCTATTACTCTCTGAGCAGCACATACTGGGGCAGTGCAGAAGGAGACTGTCTATTACTCTCTGAGCAGCACATACTGGGGCAGTGCAGAAGGAGACTGTCTATTACTCTCAGAACAGCACATACTGGGGCATTGCAGAAGGAGACTGTCTATTACTCTCAGAACAGCACATACTGGGGCAGCGCAGAAGGAGACTGTCTATTACTCTCCAAGCAGCACATACTGGGGCAGCGCAGAAGGTGACTGTCTATTACTCTCTGATCAGCACATACTGGGGCAGCGCAGAAGGAGACTGTCTATTACTCACCGATCAACACATACTGGGGCAGTGCAGAAGGAGACTGTCTATTACTCTCTGAGCAGTACATACTGGGGCAGCGCAGAAGGAGACTGTCTATTACTGTCCGAGCAGCACATACTGGGGCAGCACAGAAGGAGACTGTCTATTACTCTCTGAGCAGTACATACTGGGGCAGCGCAGAAGGAGACTGTCTATTACTCACCGATCAGCACATACTGGGGCAGCGCAGAAGGAGACTGTCTATTACTCTCCGATCAGCACATAATGGGGCAGTGCAGAAGGAGACTGTCTATTACTCTCCGATCAGCACATACTGGGGCAGTGCAGAAGGAGACTGTCTATTACTCTCTGAGCAGCACATACTGGGGCAGCGCAGAAGGAGACTGTCTATTACTCTCTGAGCAGCACATACTGGGGCAGTGCAGAAGGAGACTGTCTATTACTCTCTGAGCAGCACATACTGGGGCAGCACAGAAGGAGACTGTCTATTACTCTCCGAGCAGCACATACTGGGGCAGCGCAGAAGGAGACTGTCTATTACTCTCTGAGCAGCACATACTGGGGCAGCGCAGAAGGAGACTGTCTATTACTCTCTGAGCAGCACATACTGGGGCAGCACAGAAGGAGACTGTCTATTTCTCTCTGAGCAGCACATACTGGGGCAGTGCAGAAGGAGACTGTCTATTACTCTCTGAGCAGCACATACTGGGGCAGTGCAGAAGGAGACTGTCTAATACTCTCAGAACAGCACATACTGGGGCATTGCAGAAGGAGACTGTCTATTACTCTCTGATCAGCACATACTGGGGCAGCGCAGAAGGAGACTGTCTATTACTCACCGATCAACACATACTGGGGCAGTGCAGAAGGAGACTGTCTATTACTCTCTGAGCAGTACATACTGGGGCAGCGCAGAAGGAGACTGTCTATTACTGTCCGAGCAGCACATACTGGGGCAGCACAGAAGGAGACTGTCTATTACTCTCTGAGCAGTACATACTGGGGCAGCGCAGAAGGAGACTGTCTATTACTCACCGATCAGCACATACTGGGGCAGCGCAGAAGGAGACTGTCTATTACTCTCCGATCAGCACATAATGGGGCAGTGCAGAAGGAGACTGTCTATTACTCTCCGATCAGCACATACTGGGGCAGCGCAGAAGGAGACTGACTATTACTCTCCGAGCAGCACATACTGGGGCAGCTCAGAAGGAGACTGTCTATTACTCTCCGAGCAGCACATACTGGGGCAGTGCAGAAGGAGACTGTCTATTACTCTCCGAGCAGCACATACTGGGGCAGCGCAGAAGGAGACTGTCTATTACTCTCCGATCAGCACATACTGGGGCAGCGCAGAAGGAGACTGACTATTACTCTCCGAGCAGCACATACTGGGGCAGCTCAGAAGGAGACTGTCTATTACTCTCCGAGCAGCACATACTGGGGCAGTGCAGAAGGAGACTGTCTATTACTCTCCGAGCAGCACATACTGGGGCAGTGCAGAAGGAGACTGTCTATTTCTCTCAGAACAGCACATACTGGGGCAGTGCAGAAGGAGACTGTCTATTACTCTCAGAACAGCACATACTGGGGCATTGCAGAAGGACACTGTCTATTACTCTCAGAACAGCACATACTGGGGCAGCGCAGAAGGAGACTGTCTATTACTCTCCAAGCAGCACATACTGGGGCAGCGCAGAAGGAGACTGTCTATTACTGCCCGAGCAGCACATACTGGGGCAGCGCAGAAGGAGACTGTCTATTACTCTCAGAACAGCACATACTGGGGCAGCGCAGAAGGAGACTGTCTATTACTCTCTGATCAGCACATACTGGGGCAGCTCAGAAGGAGACTGTCTATTACTCTCCGAGCAGCACATACTGGGGCAGCGCAGAAGGAGACTGTCTATTACTCTCTGAGCAGCACATACTGGGGCAGCGCAGAAGGAGACTGTCTATTACTCTCCGAGCAGCACATACTGGGGCAGCGCAGAAGGAGACTGTCTATTACTCTCTGAGCAGCACATACTGGGGCAGCGCAGAAGGAGACTGTCTATTAATCTCTGAGAAGCCCATACTGGGGCAGCGCAGAAGGAGACTGTCTATTACTCTCGGAGCAGCACATACTGGGGCAGTACAAAGGGAGACTGTCTATTACTCTCCGAGCAGCACATACTGGGGCAGCGCAGAAGGAGACTGTCTATTACTCTCCGAGCAGCACATACTGGGGCAGCGCAGAAGGAGACTGTCTATTACTCTCCGAGCAGCACATACTGGGGCAGCTCAGAAGGAGACTGTCTGTTACTCTCCGAGCAGCACATACTGGGGCAGCGCAGAAGGAGACTGTCTATTACTCTCCGAGCAGCACATACTGGGGCAGCTCAGAAGGAGACTGTCTATTACTGTCTGAGCAGCACATACCGGGGCAGCGCAGAAGGAGACTGTCTGTTACTATCCGAGCAGCACATACTGGGGCAGCGCAGAAGGAGACTGTCTATTACTCTCCGAGCAGCACATACTGGGGCAGCGCAGAAGGAGACTGTCTATTTCTCTCAGAACAGCACATACTGGGGCAGTGCAGAAGGAGACTGTCTATTACTGTCTGAGCAGCACATACCGGGGCAGCGCAGAAGGAGACTGTCTATTACTGCCCGAGCAGCACATACTGGGGCAGCGCAGAAGGAGACTGTCTATTACTCTCAGAACAGCACATACTGGGGCAGCGCAGAAGGAGACTGTCTATTACTCTCCGAGCAGCACATACTGGGGCAGCGCAGAAGGAGACTGTCTATTACTCTCTGAGCAGCACATACTGGGGCAGCGCAGAAGGAGACTGTCTATTACTCTCTGAGCAGCACATACTGGGGCAGCGCAGAAGGAGACTGTCTATTACTCTCCGAGCAGCACATACTGGGGCAGTGCAGAAGGAGACTGTCTATTAATCTCTGAGCAGCCCATACTGGGGCAGCGCAGAAGGAGACTGTCTATTACTCTCGGAGCAGCACATACTGGGGCAGTACAAAGGGAGACTGTCTATTACTCTCCGAGCAGCACATACTGGGGCAGCGCAGAAGGAGACTGTCTAATACTCTCTGAGCAGCACATACTGGGGCAGCGCAGAAGGAGACTGTCTATTACTCTCTGAGCAGCACATACTGGGGCAGCGCAGAAGGAGACTGTCTATTACTCTCCGAGCAGCACATACTGGGGCAGCGCAGAAGGAGACTGTCTATTACTCTCAGAGCAGCACATACTGGGGCAGCGCAGAAGGAGACTTTCTATTACTCTCCGAGCAGCACATACTGGGGCAGCGCAGAAGGAGACTGTCTATTACTCTCCTAGCAGCACATACTGGGGCAGCGCAGAAGGAGTCTGTCTATTACTGTCTGAGCAGCACATACCGGGGCAGCGCAGAAGGAGACTGTCTATTACTGCCCGAGCAGCACATACTGGGGCAGCGCAGAAGGAGACTGTCAATTACTGTCCGAGCAGCACATACTGGGCAGCCTAGAAGGAGACTGTCTATTACTCTCTGAGCAGCACATACTGGGGCAGCGCAGAAGGAGACTGTCTATTACTCTCTGAGCAGCAGACACAGGGGCAGCGCAGAAGGAGACTGTCTATTCCTGTCTGAGAAGCACATACTGGGGCCGCACAGAAGGAAACTGTCTATTACTCTCCGAGCAGCACATACTGGGGCAGTGCAGAAGGAGAATGTCTATTACTGTCTGAGCAACACATACTGGGGCCGCACAGAAGGAGACTGTCTATTACTCTCCGAGCAGAACATACTGGGGCAGTGCAGAAGGAGATGCAGCGCCCCAGAGTCCTGGTCGTTGCAGTACTGTGGCTCCGCCACTATGGGGAGCCATGGTGCGTCCGATGGCACTGAAGGAGTTCATCTGATCAGGTATCACAGACACCAATACATTTCACAGCAGGGCCTCCGGGGGGAGCTAAGGGTGCTATTCATTAGGCCACTCCCCACCATAGTGGGTAAACCGGGGGTCAGGCAGGAAGTTAGATCAGAAAGCTGACTGGATTGGACGAAGCAACACCTAGTGGCAGAGGGTGTTGTGGAGGAAGAGACAGTAGGGTCTCTGTCAGGGGTGGGATCCTGACAGAGGCTTGGCATTGGAAAGAACGTAACGGGTCCGCGCCAGCTCCGGGAAGCGGCGGGGCCCAAGAAAGGACCAGAAGCGAGATAGATTGTGCTGAGTGAGAAACGAGATCAAGCGATAGGAGAATTCCAGTAGGGGTCGTGCTGTAAGACCGGAGCAACACCCTACTGAGGCGCACTACCGGTGGCCGGAACGCCGAGGGAGTATTATAACATTCAGCTTCAAGCAATACTCTAAACAGCGGCAGGACAGTCAGTTTAAGGCTGGCTGTCTAACACATATCACCTATGAAGTCTTGGGAGGCAATTGCGGGAGAGGGGCGTCTCTAGGGTCCCGGAAGAACTCCAGGCCTACCCGACAAACGGGTGCCATTCTAACTGTAACATCAGGAAGGGACGGATGATTAGAAGAACATCATTTAATCGAGTTGTGAGGGAACTTAAGAAACAGACACAACAGTTGTGGGGTACTTTCCGTAAGCACAGCAGGGAAGGACTACAACACATAGCGCTAAGAAGGAAGGCACCGATTTCCACCTGTGAAGTGAACTCTGGAGGTGCCATTGGACCGGCCGGACTTGCGCAGCCTGGTGAACCGTATTCTGGACTGAGGACTCAGAGATCTCCAGTAAAGAGGTAAAGAGACTGCAACCTGGTGTCCTCGTTATTTACCGCGACCTGCACCCCACAACTGCACCACCAACATCCACTCCTATTATTCACTGTGCGCCCCACGGCAGGGTCACGGACCGGGGCCTAGCCGCCGTGACAACCCCCAGAAGCAGAGACTCGTAGGCCCGGTACCGGGTACCCCTCGGCCCTGCGGCGGTGGGGGCGCTACAAACTTGGCGTCACGAACAGGATCTACTTAAGCCTGAAGAATCAGGTCATGTGTGCCTTGGAACTGTGATTTATCGTGCTTGGACTGTGCTTTATTACAAGGACTGTGTGTTGCCACTTGCCGCCAGAAGTTCCCGCCAAAACCGCCGCCATTACAGCGCTAAGGAGAGCGCAGGAGAAGAAGAAGGGCGTGGAAGTGGGCGTGAACAAGCTGAAGAGCGCGAAAGACAATGGCCGCCCAGTCTAAATATCTCGGCCCCTTGAGGACGTGTCCGTCAGCAGCCGAGATCCGCCTCTTGATCCTTAATGGTGGGCAGAGACAACGAAAACGAAACCGCCCACGAAGAAGAGAGCGGGAAAAGGACCAGGAAGAAGAAGCGAGCAACATGGAGGACGCCATGGCCAGCCGCCCGGAGCCGGAGCGTGGGGTCGGAGCCGAGGACTCCCCCAGCTACCCGGAGAGGCATCGCAGCCAGACCTCCACAGTTGACGCTGACCTCCTGCAGACCGGAGCGGACGAGCTGATCCACCAACCCCGGCGGATGCAGCTGAGCACTGAGGCCGGATGGAAGAAGACCATCATCGGGAGCCTCGCCAGACGTCTGTCGGCAGCCTCGTCTGGTCCGGAGCAAGAAAGAAGTTCCAGCGCTCCGAAGCCAGAAAGCAAGGCCCTGCCGGAAAGCGAGGTGTTGCAAGCAGAGATGACAACGTCGCAGCACAAGGCCCCGCAACCAGCGTTCCAGACCCCAGCGGAAACGGAGCAGACCGGCACCGGAGGGACCACGTCTGAAGCAGGTATGAAGGACGACCCTGCCCTGACAACTGACACCACTCCCGCGACTGCTAGTGCCACAGCTGCTGACTCCGTTCCCGTGACTGATCTTGCAGCAGCCGCTACCTCTGCTGCAGCAAATGTCCATACTCAAGCTGCGCAGATCTCCATCGCTGCGCACGATTTAACAGTACATGCAAGACGGATTAACGGCGTTTGTTCAGCACTGGGTGTAACCCTGGACCTCACTTTGCCCAGGCCAAGAAGGGTTAAGTGCCAGGTGCAGCCCTGGAAGCCGTCCAACTAAGCCTCGGAAACCTGAAACTGTAAATAGTTAACTGTTTGTTTCCCTGCTTTTTGCTGCTTTAAACCCGACTAGGGTTAACTCTTAAAGGGATCCCTTTGTTTACCCGGGATCCCTTCCTCTGCTTTTGCTCTTGTTTCCTGTTTCCTCATTGTTGAAAGGAACTGCTGGAATCATGAACAGTGCATGATACAAACTTTTTGTACATAGTTCACACCTTCTTAAGGGTGTTTCCTACTGGTTTTACTTAGAAAGAGACTCTTTGCGAAGATACCGCACTGGAACCTTTGCTGAGTATGGACTGGTAGCTTGAGAAAATACGCTACCTCACAGAGACTTGGTCCTCTCTTAAAGGGGATGTTCATTTGCCGCATTTCGATAGAAATATTGCTTAAGACAAGTAGCAATAATGTTGATGAGAGAAAAGTGATGATAATGTTGTACGAGAAAGTTATATGTGTTTAATTAGTTAAATGTGAAGAAATACTGATGATGTGCTCTGAGAAGTAAAAAGGTGAAAGGTAGAAGAAGGATGCAGTGGACCCGTAGGGATAGACGTGGAGTCCAGCATGCATGATAGAAAGAAAGATAATGAGAAGGCTTAATGTTCAGAAGAAAATGCTTGATAATGTTGATAGATAGTTAGGATAGAAGGTAAACCCTGAGTCCTCATAGGAGTCATGTAGAGATGGCTCAGTGCTCTTAAACTGAAAGTAATGTTATGTTCTATACTGTGTATAGTAGTTGAAAAGGCAGTAGGCCCTGGCTGAACGGGGCGGTCCTGTAACAGAAAGGAGAGGCAGTAGGTCTGGTGCCGATAGGACAGGCGGTCCTGCAGATTTAAAGAAGGAGAATGAAAAAGTTAAAATACCTTGTAATGTGATTATAGGAAGGTCTTTAGCGGACTAAGAGTGTACATCCTTAAAGGCAAAGTTAAATTATTGGTTAATAATGTTTGCACTTAGTAGAATATCCGGTTGGGTAAGAAAAGTTAATTATAGCATGTTGCTATGATATTTTTGCCATGTTTGTAACGTTCAAGTGTCCTTACCTCCCATAAAGGGAAGCCTGTTCAAGTATACTTATTGTCATTGCACTCAACAAAATTGTATGTCTTTTTGCTAACTTGTATTGTTGTTTTCTTCCCAGTCCCGGAGTACTGTGTTTAACCAGGGGGGAGTGCAGCGCCCCAGAGTCCTGGTCGTTGCAGTACTGTGGCCCCGCCACTATGTGGAGCCATGGTGCGTCCGATGGCACTGAAGGAGTTCATCTGATCAGGTATCACAGACACCAATACATTTCACAGCAGGGCCTCCGGGGGGAGCTAAGGGTGCTATTCATTAGGCCACTCCCCACCATAGTGGGTAAACCGGGGGTCAGGCAGGAAGTTAGATCAGAAAGCTGACTGGATTGGACGAAGCAACACCTAGTGGCAGAGGGTGTTGTGGAGGAAGAGACAGTAGGGTCTCTGTCAGGGGTGGGATCCTGACAGAGGCTTGGCATTGGAAAGAACGTAACGGGTCCGCGCCAGCTCCGGGAAGCGGCGGAGCCCAAGAAAGGACTAGAAGCGAGATAGATTGTGCTGAGTGAGAAACGAGATCAAGCGATAGGAGAATTCCAGTAGGGGTCGTGCTGTAAGACCGGAGCAACACCCTACTGAGGCGCACTACCGGTGGCCGGAACGCCGAGGGAGTATTATAACATTCAGCTTCAAGCAATACTCTAAACAGCGGCAGGACAGTCAGTTTAAGGCGGGCTGTCTACCACATATCACCTATGAAGTCTTGGGAGGCAATTGCCGGAGAGGGGCGTCTCTAGGGTCCCGGAAGAACTCCAGGCCTACCCGACAAACGGGTGCCGTTCTAACCGTAACATCAGGAAGGGACGGACGATTAGAAGAACATCATTTAATCGAGTTGTGAGGGAACTTAAGAAACAGACACAACAGTTGTGGGGTACTTTCCGTAAGCACAGCAGGGAAGGACTACAACACATAGCGCTAAGAAGGAAGGCACCGATTTCCACCTGTGAAGTGAACCCTGGAGGTGCCATTGGACCGGCCGGACTTGCGCAGCCTGGTGAACCGTATTCTGGACTGAGGACTCAGAGATCTCCAGTAAAGAGGTAAAGAGACTGCAACCTGGTGTCCTCGTTATTTACCGCGACCTGCACCCCACAACTGCACCACCAACATCCACTCCTATTATTCACTGTGCGCCCCACGGCAGGGTCACGGACCGGGGCCTAGCCGCCGTGACAACCCCCAGAAGCAGAGACTCGTAGGCCCAGTACCGGGTACCCCTCAGCCCTGCGGCGGTGGGGGCGCTACAGAGACTGTCTATTACTCTCTGAGCAGCACATACTGGGGCAGCGCAGAAGGAGACTGTCTATTACTCTCCGAGCAGCAGATACTGGGGCAGCGCAGAAGGAGACTGTCTATTACTCTCTGAGCAGCACTTACTGGGGCAGCGCAGAAGGAGACTGTCTATTACTCTCTGAGCAGCACATATTGGGGCAGCACAGAAGGAGACTGTCTATTACTCTCCGAGCAGCACATACTGGGGCAGCGCAGAAGGAGACTGTCTATTACTGTCTGAGCAGCACATACCGGGGCAGCGCAGAAGGAGACTGTCTATTACTGCTCGAGCAGCACATACTGGGGCAGCGCAGAAGGAGACTGTCTATTACTGTCCGAGCAGCACATACTGGGCAGCCTAAAAGGAGACTGTCTATTACTCTCTGAGCAGCACATACTGGGGCAGCGCAGAAGGAGACTGTCTATTACTCTCTGAGCAGCACATACTGGGGTAGCTCAGAAGGAGACTGTCTATTACTCTCCGAGCAGCACATACTGGGGCAGCGCAGAAGGAGACTGTCTATTACTCTCCGAGCAGCACATACTGGGTCAGCGCAGAAGGAGACTGTCTATTACTCTCTGAGCAGCACATACTGGGGCAGCGCAGAAGGAGACTGTCTATTAATATCTGAGCAGCACATACTGGGGCAGCGCAGAAGGAGACTGTCTATTACTCTCCGAGCAGCACATACTGGGGCAGTGCAGAAGGAGACTGTCTATTACTCTCCGAGCAGCACATACTGGGGCAGCGCAGAGGGAGACTGTCTATTACTCTCCGAGCAGCACATACTGGGGCAGCGCAGAATGAGACTGTCTATTACTCTCCGAGCAGCACATACTGGGGCAGCGCAGAAGGAGACTGTCTATTAATATCTGAGCAGCACATACTGGGGCAGCGCAGAAGGAGACTGTCTATTACTCTCCGAGCAGCACATACTGGGGCAGTGCAGAAGGAGACTGTCTATTACTCTCCGAGCAGCACATACTGGGGCAGCGCAGAGGGAGACTGTCTATTACTCTCCGAGCAGCACATACTGGGGCAGCGCAGAATGAGACTGTCTATTACTCTCCGAGCAGCACATACTGGGGCAGCGCAGAAGGAGACTGTCTATTAATCTCTGAGCAGCACATACTGGGGCAGCGCAGAAGGAGACTGTCTATTACTCTCCGAGCAGCACATACTGGGGCAGCGCAGAAGGAGACTGTCTATTACTCTCCGAGCAGCACATACTGGGGCAATGCAGAAGGAGACTGTCTATTACTCTCAGAACAGCACATACTGGGGCAGTGCAGAAGGAGACTGTCTATTACTCCCTGAGTAGCACATACTGGGGCAGCGCAGAAGGAGACTGTCTATTACTCTCTGATCAGCACATACTGGGGCAGCTCAGAAGGAGACTGTCTATTACTCTCCGAGCAGCACATACTGGGGCAGTGCAGAAGGAGACTGTCTATTACTCTCCGAGCAGCACATACTGGGGCAGCGCAGAAGGAGACTGTCTATTACTCTCTGAGCAGCACATACTGGGGCAGCGCAGAAGGAGACTGTCTATTACTCTCGGAGCAGCACATACTGGGGCAGTACAGAGGGAGACTGTCTATTACTCTCCGAGCAGCACATACTTGGGCAGCGCAGAAGGAGACTGTCTATTACTGTCTGAGCAGCACATACCGGGGCAGCGCAGAAGGAGACTGTCTATTACTGCCCGAGCAGCACATACTGGGGCAGCGCAGGAGACTGTCTATTACTCTCCGAGCAGCACATGCTGGGGCAGCGCAGAAGGAGACTGTCTATTACTCTCCGAGCAGCACATACTGGGGCAGCGCAGAGGGAGACTGTCTATTACTCTCCGAGCAGCACATACTGGGGCAGCGCAGAAGGAGACTGTCTATTACTCTCCAAGCAGCACATACTGGGGCAGCGCAGAAGGAGACTGTCTATTACTCTCCAAGCAGCACATACTGGGGCAGCGCAGAAGGAGACTGTCTATTACTCTCCGAGCAGCACATACTGGGGCAGCGCAGAAGGAGACTGTCTATTACTCTCCAAGCAGCACATACTGGGGCAGCGCAGAAGGAGACTGTCTATTACTCTCCAAGCAGCACATACTGGGGCAGCGCAGAAGGAGACTGTCTATTACTCTCCGAGCAGCACATACTGGGGCAGCGCAGAAGGAGACTGTCTATTACTCTCCGAGCAGCACATACTGGGGCAGCGCAGAAGGAGACTGTCTATTAATCTCTGAGCAGCACATACTGGGGCAGCGCAGAAGGAGACTGTCTATTCCTCTCCGAGCAGCACATACTGGGGCAGCGCAGAAGGAGACTGTCTATTACTCTCCGAGCAGCACATACTGGGGCAGCGCAGAGGGAGACTGTCTATTACTCTCCGAGCAGCACATACTGGGGCAGCACAGAAGTAGACTGTCTATTACTCTCCTAGCAGCACATACTGGGGCAGTGCAGAAGGAAACTGTCTATTACTCTCCGAGCAGCACATACTGGGGCAGCGCAGAAGGAGACTGTCTATTACTCTCTGAGCAGCACATACTGGGGCAATGCAGAAGGAGACTGTCTATTAATCTCTGAGCAGCACATACTGGGGCAGCGCAGAAGGAGACTGTCTATTACTCTCCGAGCAGCACATACTGGGGCAGCGCAGAGGGAGACTGTCTATTACTCTCCGAGCAGCACATACTGGGGCAGCGCAGAAGGAGACTGTCTATTACTCTCCGAGCAGCACATACTGGGGTAGCGCAGAAGGAGACTGTCTATTAATCTCTGAGCAGCACATACTGGGGCAGCGCAGAAGGAGATTGTCTATTACTCTCCGAGCAGCACATACTGGGGCAGCGCAGAAGGAGACTGTCTATTACTCTCCGAGCAGCACATACTGGGGCAGCGCAGAAGGAGACTGTCTATTACTCTCAGAACAGCACATACTGGGGCAGTGCAGAAGGAGACTGTCTATTACTCCCTGAGCAGCACATACTGGGGCAGCGCAGAAGGAGACTGTCTATTACTCTCTGATCAGCACATACTGGGGCAGCTCAGAAGGAGACTGTCTATTACTCTCCGAGCAGCACATACTGGGGCAGTGCAGAAGGAGACTGTCTATTACTCTCCGAACAGCACATACTGGGGCAGCGCAGAAGGAGACTGTCTATTACTCTCTGAGCAGCACATACTGGGGCAGCGCAGAAGGAGACTGTCTATTACTCTCCGAGCAGCACATACTTGGGCAGTACGGAGGGAGACTGTCTATTACTCTCCAAGCAGCACAAACTGGGGCAGCGCAGAAGGAGACTGTCTATTAATCTCTGAGCAGCACATACTGGGGCAGCGCAGAAGGAGATTGTCTATTACTCTCCGAGCAGCACATACTGGGGCAGCGCAGAAGGAGACTGTCTATTACTCTCTGAGCAGCACATACTGGGGCAGCGCAGAAGGAGACTGTCTATTAATCTCTGAGCAGCACATACTGGGGCAGCGCAGAAGGAGACTGTCTATTACTCACCGATCAGCACATACTGGGGCAGCGCAGAAGGAGACTGTCTATTACTCTCCGAGCAGCACATACTGGGGAAGCACAGAAGGAGACTGTCTATTACTCTCCGAGCAGCACATACTGGGGCAGCGCAGAAGGAGACTGTCTATTAATCTCTGAGCAGCACATATTGGGGCAGCGCAGAAGGAGACTGTCTATTACTCTCTGAGCAGCACATACTGGGGCAGCGCAGAAGGAGACTGTCTATTAATCTCTGAGCAGCACATACTGGGGCAGCGCAGAAGGAGACTGTCTATTACTCTCTGATCAGCACATACTGGGGCAGCGCAGAAGGAGACTGTCTATTACTCTCTGATCAGCACATACTGGGGCAGCGCAGAAGGAGACTGTCTATTACTCCCTGAGCAGCACATACTGGGGCAGCGCAGAAGGAGACTGTCTATTACTCTCTGATCAGCACATACTGGGGCAGCGCAGAAGGAGACTGTCTATTACTCTCCGAGCAGCACATACTGGGGCAGCGCAGAAGGAGACTGTCTATTAATCTCTGAGCAGCACATACTGGGGCAGCGCAGAAGGAGACTGTCTATTACTCTCCGAGCAGCACATACTGGGGCAGCGCAGAAGGCGACTGTCTATTAATCTCTGAGCAGCACATACTGGGGCAGCGCAGAAGGAGACTGTCTATTACTCACCGATCAGCACATACTGGGGCAGCGCAGAAGGAGACTGTCTATTACTCTCCGAGCAGCACATACTGGGGCAGCGCAGAAGGAGACTGTCTATTACTCTCCGATCAGCACATATTGGGGCAGCGCAGAAGGAGACTGTCTATTAATCTCTGAGCAGCACTTACTGGGGCAGCGCAGAAGGAGACTGTCTATTACTCTCTGAGCAGCACATACTGGGCCAGAGCAGAAGGAGACTGTCTATTACTCTCCGAGCAGCACATACTGGGGCAGCACAGAAAGAGACTGTCTATTACTCTCCGAGCAGCACATACTTGGGCAATGCAGAAGGAGACTGTCTATTACTCTCCGAGCAGCACATACTGGGGCAGCGCAGAAGGAGACTGTCTATTACTCTCTGAGCAGCACATACTGGGGCAGCGCAGAAGGAGACTGTCTATTACTCTCCGAGCAGCACATACTGGGGCACCGCAGAAGGAGACTGTCTATTAATCTCTGAGCAGCACATACTGGGGCAGCGCAGAAGGAGACTGTCTATTACTCTCCTAGCAGCACATACTGGGGCAGCGCAGAAGGAGACTGTCTATTACTCACCGATCAGCACATACTGGGGCAACACAGAATGAGACTGTCTATTACTCTCCGAGCAGCACATACTGGGGCAGCACAGAAGGAGACTGTCTATTACTCTGTGAGCAGCACATACTGGGGCAGCGCAGAAGAAGACTATCTATTAATCTCTGAGCAGCACATACTGGGGCAGCGCAGAAGGAGACTGTCTATTACTCTCTGAGCAGCACATACTGGGGCAGCGCAGAAGGAGACTGTCTATTACTCTCCGAGCAGCACATACTGGGGCAGCGCAGAAGGAGACTGTCTATTAATCTCTGAGCAGCACATACTGGGGCAGCGCAGAAGGAGACTGTCTATTACTCTCCGAGCAGCACATACTGTGGCAGCGCAGAAGGAGACTGTCTATTAATCTCTGAGCAGCACATACTGGGGCAGCGCAGAAGGAGACTGTCTATTACTCACCGATCAGCACATACTGGGGCAGCGCAGAAGGAGACTGTCTATTACTCTCCGAGCAGCACATACTGGGGCAGCACAGAAGGAGACTGTCTATTACTCTCCGAGCAGCACATACTGGGGCAGCGCAGAAGGAGACTGTCTATTAATCTCTGAGCAGCACATACTGGGGCAGCGCAGAAGGAGACTGTCTATTACTCTCTGAGCAGCACATACTGGGGCAGCGCAGAAGGCGACTGTCTATTAATCTCTGAGCAGCACATACTGGGGCAGCGCAGAAGGAGACTGTCTATTACTCTCCGAGCAGCACATACTGGGGCAGCGCAGAAGGAGACTGTCTATTACTCTCTGAGCAGCACATACTGTGGCAGCGCAGAAGGAGACTGTCTATTAATCTCTGAGCAGCACATACTGGGGCAGCGCAGAAGGAGACTGTCTATTACTCTCTGAGCAGCACATACTGGGGCAGCGCAGAAGGAGACTGTCTATTACTCTCCGAACAGCACATACTGGGGCAGTGCAGAAGGAGACTGTCTATTACTCTCTGAGCAGCACATACTGGGGCAGCGCAGAAGGAGACTGTCTATTAATCTCTGAGCAGCACATACTGGGGCAGCGCAGAAGGAGACTGTCTATTACTCTCCGAGCAGCACATACCGGGGCAGCGCAGAAGGAGACTGTCTATTACTCTCCTAGCAGCACATACTGGGGCAGCACAGAAGGAGACTGTCTATTACTCTCCGAGCAGCACATACTTGGGCAATGCAGAAGGAGACTGTCTATTACTCTCCGAGCAGCACATACTGGGGCAGCGCAGAAGGAGACTGTCTATTACTCTCTGAGCAGCACATACTGGGGCAGCGCAGAAGGAGACTGTCTATTACTCTCCGAGCAGCACATACTGGGGCAGCGCAGAAGGAGACTGTCTATTAATCTCTGAGCAGCACATACTGGGGCAGCGCAGAAGGAGACTGTCTATTACTCTCCGAGCAGCACATACTGGGGCAGCGCAGAAGGAGACTGTCTATTAATCTCTGAGCAGCACATACTGGGGCAGCGCAGAAGGAGACTGTCTATTACTCACCGATCAGCACATACTGGGGCAGCGCAGAAGGAGACTGTCTATTACTCTCCGAGCAGCACATACTGGGGCAGCACAGAAGGAGACTGTCTATTACTCTCTGAGCAGCACATACTGGGGCAGCGCAGAAGGAGACTGTTTATTAATCTCTGAGCAGCACATACTGGGGCAGCGCAGAAGGAGACTGTCTATTACTCTCTGAGCAGCACATACTGGGGCAGCGCAGAAGGAGACTGTCTTTTAATCTCTGAGCAGCACATACTGGGGCAGCGCAGAAGGAGACTGTCTATTACTCTCTGAGCAGCACATACTGGGGCAGCGCAGAAGGAGACTGTTTATTAATCTCTGAGCAGCACATACTGGGGCAGCGCAGAAGGAGACTGTCTATTACTCTCTGAGCAGCACATACTGGGGCAGCGCAGAAGGAGACTGTCTTTTAATCTCTGAGCAGCACATACTGGGGCAGCGCAGAAGGAGACTGTCTATTACTCTCCGAGCAGCACATACTGGGGCAGCGCAGAAGGAGACTGTGTATTACTCTCCGAGCAGCACATACTGGGGCAGCGCAGAAGGAGACTGTCTATTACTCTCTGAGCAGCACATACTGGGGCAGCGCAGAAGGAGACTGTCTATTACTCTCCGAGCAGCACATACTGGGGCAGCGCAGAAGGAGACTGTCTATTACTCTCCGAGCAGCACATACTGGGGCAGCGCGGAAGGTGACTGTCTATTACTCTCCGAGCAGCACATACTGGGGCAGCGCAGTGGCTTTCTCCTTCCTACAGACCGATGGGTGGAAGCAGGGTGACCCATATCCATGATTAGGAGTTATGGGGGTACTTATCCATGGACTATTCACTGGAGCAGTCAGCTGTTCCTTACGTTTGTGCACTGATAGTGGAGGGGTTAACGGTCCACTGTCGCCATGGTGTCGTGCCGCAGAGCCGGCACTGCGTCAGACATGGCGTCTGTTCCCTGAGATGCTTGGATTGTGTTTGTGGCGCGGCAAGAGTGACGTGTTTATTACATTCCTGGTGATATATGGCTGTAATACCCCCCCCGCCTCCGGCGCAGCCGTCTGCACAGCGGCTTATGAGCCATGCATTATTAAAGCCCCATCCTCTAGAACATGGCGGAAGCCGCAGGATCAAACCTCTTAAATATTTCAGTCAGTGAATAGCTTCCCTCGCTCTCCGCACGGTCATATATTTTATGTTCATCCGTCCATAAAAGACTAACAAATATAGGCCACGGCTGTTATACGACGCTTGTTCATCCGCCTTGCCCCCATCATAATGCTCCTCTTCTCGGAGTCCTGAACTACGAGGCGCTGCTGATTGTGAGAACTGAGCACCGAGCCTCCAGTTAATCTGGGAAATAGCCGCAGCTGTCGCAGCTGCGGGCCCCACTCTCCACAAAAGATGCCCTCGTTCCCTACCATGCGGCTTATTTCAGAAGCCATTAAGAGAGCAGAACTTGCACCAATCCTGCAAATTATAGGCTTGGCTGCTATGTGTCCACTCTGATAACAAGATGTGCAACCACCGGCCATCGGCTGAGGATGGCACCTGTCTGGAGGGGATTAGAGATAAATTAGGACAACTGCAGAGGATTGTGGGGTTTTGGCCTGGGGGGGGGGGCAAGGTACACAGTATACGGGAGGTGCTATCACTTGGTGTGAAGATAGCTACGACTCCTCCCCCAGACTATATATAAAGCACTCCCCCATGCTAACATTGCCAAGTGTCAGACTCCGCCTCTTATTTTATACATAGAAATCATGACATATCTAAGTGGGTGACAGGAACTGTCACATGCCTCCTGAAAATCAACAGTTACAAAATTATTTGGACATGCAATTGTATTTTCATGACTGTGGTTTTATTGTATTATTTTATACAAGATGCAGTTGTGGGTAGATTAGTAATAGGTAGCGGTGCTTTGGATGCAGATAGAGAGTTACTGTAGGTACAGTAGTGTAAGATACAGTTAATGTGTTTAGAACCAGCCCATCATGGTTGGGAGTTAGGTCAGTTGAAAAGAAAGCATTTCCTGGTTTATGCAGTTGGAGTCTAAGACAATGAGAGGTTCAATTGGGAAGTTCAGGTGCAAGCTGCACTGGGTATTACCAGTACATATCATTCAGGCAGTGTGAGACACACCACAAGTCATGCATAAATCCCAGTGAGGTCCCGGTCCTGTGATCAGGAGTAGGCACTAGAATGAATGTCTTATTCTCCTCTATGCGGGAGAGGCCGGATGGGGAAAAGCGAGAGGGAATGGTGGCGGGTCTTGGAAAAGCTGCATTGCTGGATGGGGAGTCCCTAAGACCAACAGAAGCTGTTGAGGTAGGGGCAGTCCAATCAGAAAGGAGGTAAAGCCTTACAAGGTACTGTGTGAATGGAACAACAACGAGCGGGTGCTGTGCCCAAAACTCATAGCAAAAGAAAAGTCCAGCTCACCATAGTCGTTATCCCAGGAAGCTCGGAGCACGGAAACGCTGTGTCAGGGCGTGAGGAGGCCAGAAATGAAGAAAGAATTCCAGCTCAACGAGGCAGTGAAAAGTAAACACTTGGTACTTTATTCACTTCATGTCAGAAGCAGAGGATAAGACATCAGCACAATACAATTAAAAACACTATCTACGCGTTTCAGGTGACAGAGCACCCTTAATCATGATTAAGGGTGCTCTGTCACCTGAAACGCGTAGATAGTGTTTTTAATTGCATTGTGCTGATGTCTTATCCTCTGCTTCTGACATGAAGTGAATAAAGTACCAGCTGTGCCCAAAACTGCATGTTGCAGATTGATGGCCGATACGAGGACCTCTGGTTTGAAGCGTCTCATTCGGTTACCTGTTATGATCCTAGTGGCAAGGATCGCAAGTAGGACTAGCTAAGTAACTAAACCGACTACAAACTCTGGGGAAGTGGTAACTGAATTGACCGCAACCTGATCCTATCCGCAAACAACTATAGGCAGCCGTGGAACGTTATCTGAAAATCCTAGACGTCTCTTCACGGCCTGAGAAACTGACTATTCCTAGAGGGAACGAAAGTCCTCACTTGCCTCAGTGAAATGACCCCAAAGATATAGAATAGCCCCACACAAATATTAACGGTGAGTTAAGGGGAAAGCACAAACGCAGAGATGAAATTAGATTTAGATTTAGCAAATGAGGCCCGCTAACACTAGAAAGCAGAAAATTGTGCGGTCAATTAAAAACCCTATTCAAAATATCCACGCAGAGATCGCTCGAGCCCCCGCACCAAATAACGGTGCGGGGGAAGCAACTCTGTACCCCAGAGCAAGCCAGCAGAAGAAATCACATATTAGCAAGCTGGACTAAACTCATCATACACAGAAATCATATTGCAGACTGATGAGCAAAAAATAATTAAACAGAACTTAGCTTCTCCTGAAGAGACTGAAACCGAAGATAATCAGGAGTAATCAGAATAGCACTGAGTACATTGACAGCCGGCAACAAGTGGAAGTGAAACAGAGCTAAATAGGAAACTCCCAAGTGAATAACGAGGCAGCTGATCAGCCAAAGACCCGCAGGATAACAAACAAAGCCACCAGGGGGAGCCCAAAACAAAAGTCACACAATACCACCTGTGACCACAAGACGGAGCCTGAAAACAGAGTTCACAACAGTACCCCCCCCTTGAGGAGAAGTCACCGAACCCTCATCAAAACCCCCAGGGCGATCGGGGTGAGCCACATGGAAGGCACGAACCAAATCGGCCGCATGAACATCAGAGGCGACAACCCAGGAATTATCCTCCTGACCATAGCCCTTCCATTTAACCAAATACTGAAGCCTCCGTCTAGAAATACGAGAATCCAAGATCTTCTACACCACGTATTCCAATTCTCCCTCAACCAGCACAGGGGCAGGAGGCTCAACCGGAGGACCCACAGGCACCACATACCTCCGCAACAACGACCGATGAAACACATTATGAATAGCAAACGATGCTGGGAGGTCCAAACGAAATGACACAGGGTTAAGGACTTCCAAAATCTTATAAGGACCGATAAACCGAGGCTTGAACTTAGGAGAGGAGACCTTCATAGGAACAAAGCGAGAAGACAACCACACCAAGTCCCCAACGCGAAGTCGGGGACCCACACAGCGACGGCGGTTGGCAAAGCGCTGAGCCTTCTCTTGTGACAGCTTCAAATTGTCCACAACATGATTCCAAATCTGATGCAACCTATCCACCACAACATCCACTCCAGGACAGTCAGAAGGCTCCACCTGACCCGAGGAAAAACGAGGATGAAACCCCGAATTACAAAAAAAAGGAGAAACCAAAGTAGCAGAACTAGCCCGATTATTAAGGGCAAACTCGGCCAATGGCAAAAAAGTCACCCAGTCGTCCTGATCAGCAGAAACAAAACATCTCAAATAGGTTTCCAAGGTCTGATTAGTTCGTTCGGTTTGGCCATTCGTCTGAGGATGGAAGGCCGACGAAAAAGACAAATCAATGCCCATTTTAGCGCAAAAGGTCCGCCAAAATCTAGACACAAACTGGGATCCTCTGTCGGAAACAATATTTTCAGGGATCCCATGCAAACGAACCACATTTTGAAAAAACAGCGGAACCAACTCGGAGGAGGAAGGCAACTTAGGCAAGGGCACCAAATGGACCATCTTAGAAAAACGATCACACACCACCCAGATGACAGACATTCTCTGAGAGACAGGGAGATCCGAAATAAAATCCATGGAAATGTGCGTCCAAGGCCTCTTCGGGACAGGCAAAGGTAACAGCAAACCACTGGCACGAGAACAGCAAGGCTTAGCCCGAGCACAAATTCCACAAGACTGCACAAAGGAACGCACATCCCGCGACAAGGAAGGCCACCAAAAGGACCTGGCCACCAAATCTCTGGTACCAAATATTCCAGGATGGCCCGCCAACACCGAAGAATGAACCTCGGAAATAACTCTGCTGGTCCATCTATCCGGGACAAACAGTCTCTTCGGTGGACAACGGTCAGGTCTATCCGCCTGAAACTCCTGCAGCACTCGTCGCAAATCTGGGGAGATGGCAGACAAAATCACCCCTTCTCTGAGAATACCAGCCGGCTCTGAATCTCCAGGAGAGTCAGGCACAAAACTCCTAGAAAGAGCATCAGCCTTTACATTCTTCGAACCAGGCAGGTACGAGACCACAAAATCAAAACGAGAGAAAAACAACGACCAACGAGCCTGTCTAGGATTCAGCCGCTTGGCCGACTCGAGATAAATCAGATTCTTGTGATCAGTCAAGACCACCACACGATGCTTAGCTCCCTCGAGCCAATGTCGCCACTCCTCAAATGTTAACGGTGAGTTAAGGGGAAAGCACAAACGCAGAGATGAAATTAGATTTAGCAAATGAGGCCCGCTAACACTAAAAAGCAGAAAATAGAAAGGGAACTGTGCGGTCAATTAAAAACCCTATTCAAAATATCCACGCAGAGATCGCTCGAGCCCCCGCACCAACTAACGGTGCGGGGGAAGCAACTCTGTACCCCAGAGCAAACCAGCAGAAGAAATCACATATTAGCAAGCTGGACTAAACTCATCATACACAAAAATCATATTGCAGACTGATGAGCAAAAAATAATTAAACAGAACTTAGCTTCTCCTGAAGAGACTGAAACCGAAGATAATCAGGAGTAATCAGAATAGCACTGAGTACATTGACAGCCGGCAACAAGTGGAAGTGAAACAGAGCTAAATAGGAAACTCCCAAGTGAATAACGAGGCAGCTGATCAGCCAAAGACCCGCAGGATAACAAACAAAGCCACCAGGGGGAGCCCAAAACAAAAGTCACACAATACCACCTGTGACCACAAGACGGAGCCTGAAAACAGAGTTCACAACAGTTACCCAAAAAAAGTAGAATGAAACGTTGCCACCATGCTGGCTGCTTTAAGGCATCCTATCATACAACCTGGTGTGGAGATAACTACTGCTGTATGACCTCCATGCCAGCTACTGTAAGGAATCCTCTTATATAATCTGGTGTGGAGAGCACTACTTCTCAATGACCTCCATACCAACTGCTCTAAGGGGTCCTCTCATACAAAGTGGTGTGGAGTAGTGATGAGCGAGTTTTCCCGAGCACGCTCGGGTGACCTCCAAGTATTTATGACTGCTGGGAGATTTCAATTTCATCAGGGCAGCTGAATAATTTACAGCTACTAGCAAGGCTGAGTACATGTGGGGGTTGCCTTGTTGCTAGGGAATCCCCACATGTAATCAAGCAGGCAAATAGCTGTAAATCATCCAGCTACTGCGATAAAAACTAAATCTCCGAGCCGTCATAAATACTCGGAGGTCACCAGACTGTGCTCTGGAAAACTCGAGCAATGAGTACACTCGCTCATCACTAGTGTGGAGAGTACTACCTATACATCACCTCCATGCAAGCTGCTGTAAGGGATCCTCTCATAATCTGGTGTGGATAGCACTACCTCCGTGTGGCCACCATGCCGGCTGAAGTAAGGGATCCTCTAATACAACCTGGTGAGGAGAACACTACCTCTGCATGACCTCAATGCTGGCTGCTTTAGGGGGTCTTCTAATACAATCTGGTGTGGAGTGCGCTACCTCTGCATGACCTCCATGCCGGCTGCTATAAGGGATCCTCTCATAATCTGATGTGGAGAGCACTCCCTCCATATGGCCACCATGCTGACTGTTGTAAGGGATCCTCCCATACAATGTTGTGTTTAGAGAAATACCTCTGCATGACCTCCATGTCGGCTGCTGTAAGGGATCCTCTCATATACCATAATCCTCTGATTTAAGGGCAGAAAAATTTCCATTTTGTTTCACAAACGCAAGTCACATCGAAGAAATTTTTCCACTATCATATGCAATATGTCATATATCACAAAAAACGATCTCAGAATCAGTGGGATCCATTGAAGCATTTTGTCAGATGATCCTGATGATCCCCAAGACTTTTGGGAGAATACTATGTGGACTGCCAAGACAAAAGTTGAACTTTTTGGAAGGTGTATTGTCATGAATCCCCAATGGCGAGGGATAGCACAGGACAAGCAAAGTATAACAAATATCGGACGAGCTCTAGGGTGATGGAACCTGGGCTGACCGCTGCCCTACGCCTGACAAACGCAACTAGAGATAGCCAGGGAGCGTGCCTACGTTGGTTCTAGACGCCACGCACCAGCCTAAGAGCTAACTAGTACTGCAGAGAAAACAAAGACCTCACTTGCCTCCAGAGGAATTAACCCCAAAAGGTATAGTTGCCCCCCACATGTATTGACGGTGAAATGAGAGGAAGGCACACACATAGAGATGATGTATATAGTTTTAGCAAATAGAGGCCCGCTGAAAACTAGAAAGCAGAATGATACAAAAGGGGACTGAGCGGTCAGCAAAAAACCCTAATCAAAAAACCATCCTGAGATTACAAGAACCCATGTGCCAACTCATGGCACATGGGGAGAACCTCAGTCCACTAGAGCAACCAGCTAGCATAGAGACATTCTAAGCAAGCTGGACCAAAAACCAAACAACTGAAAATCAGCACTTAGCTTATCCTGAAAGATCTGGGAGCAGGTAGGCAGGAACCAAACAGAGCACATCTGAACACATTGATAGCCGGCAAGGGAAATGACAGAAAGGCCAGGTAAAATAGGAAACACCCAGCCTCTGATGGACAGGTGGAAACCAAAGGCCGCAACCCACCAAAGTCACCCAGTAACAGCAGTAACCACCAGAGGGAGCCCACAAACAGAATCCACAACAGTACCCCCCCCTTGAGGAGGGGTCACCGAACCCTCACGAGAACCCCCAGGGCGATCAGGGTGAGCTCTATGGAAGGCGCGGACCAAATCAGTCGCATGAACATCGGAGGCGACCACCCAGGAATTATCCTCCTGACCATAACCCTTCCACTTAACCAAATACTGGAGTTTGCGTCTGGAAACACGAGAATCCAAGATCTTTTCAACAACATACTCCAATTCTCCCTCCACCAGCACCGGAGCAGGAGGCTCGACCGAAGGAACAACGGGCACCTCATACCTCCGCAACAACGACCGATGGAACACATTATGAATAGCAAACGATGCTGGGAGATCCAAACGAAAAGATACAGGGTTAAGAATCTCCGAGATCCTATAAGGACCGATGAACCGAGGCTTGAACTTAGGAGAAGAGACCTTCATAGGGACAAAACGAGAAGACAACCACACCAAGTCCCCAACAAGAAGTCGGGGACCCACGCGGCGACGGCGATTAGAAAACTGCTGAGTCTTCTCCTGAGATAACTTCAAATTGTCCACCACCTGATTCCAAATCTGATGTAGCCTGTCCACCACCACGTCCACTCCAGGACAATCCGAAGATTCCCCCTGACCAGAGGAAAAACGAGGATGAAACCCCGAATTACAAAAAAAAGGAGAGACCAACGTGGCAGAACTAGCCCGATTATTAAGAGCAAATTCGGCCAGTGGCAAAAAAGCAACCCAGTCATCCTGATCAGCAGAAACAAAACACCTCAAATAAGTTTCCAAGGTCTGATTAGTTCGCTCCGTCTGGCCATTCGTCTGAGGATGGAATGCAGACGAGAAAGACAAATCAATGCCCATCTTGGCACAAAACGTCCGCCAAAATCTAGACACAAACTGGGATCCCCTGTCAGAAACGATATTCTCCGGAATCCCATGCAAACGAACCACGTTCTGAAAAAACAAAGGAACCAACTCAGAGGAGGAGGGCAACTTAGGCAAGGGCACCAAATGAACCATCTTAGAAAAGCGGTCACACACAACCCAGATAACGGACATTTTCTGTGAAACCGGGAGATCAGAAATAAAATCCATGGAAATGTGCGTCCAAGGCCTCTTCGGGATGGGCAATGATAACAACAACCCACTAGCCCGTGAACAGCAAGGCTTAGCTCGAGCACACACTTCACAAGACTGCACAAAGGTACGCACATCCCTAGACAAGGAAGGCCACCAAAAAGACCTGGCCACCAAGTCTCTTGTACCAAATATTCCAGGATGACCAGCCAACACAGAAGAATGGACCTCGGAGATGACTCTACTGGTCCAATCATCCGGAACAAACAGTCTTTCTGGTGGACATCGATCCGGTTTATCCACCTGAAACTCCTGCAATGCGCGTCGCAAGTCTGGGGATACGGCGGACAATATTACCCCATCCCTAAGGATACCAGCAGGCCCAGTCTCTCCAGGAGAGTCAGGCACAAAACTCCTGGAAAGAGCATCTGCCTTCACATTCTTTGAACCTGGTAGGTATGAAACCACGAAATTGAAACGAGAAAAAAATAACGACCAACGAGCCTGTCTAGGATTCAAACGCCTGGCAGACTCAAGGTAAATGAGATTCTTGTGATCAGTCAAGACCACCACGCGATGTTTAGCACCCTCAAGCCAATGACGCCACTCCTCAAATGCCCACTTCATGGCCAAAAGCTCCCGATTACCCACATCATAATTGCGCTCGGCGGGCGAGAATTTTCTAGAGAAGAAAGCACATGGCTTCATCACCGAGCCATTAGAACTTCTCTGTGACAAAACCGCCCCCGCTCCAATCTCGGAAGCATCAACCTCCACCTGAAAAGGAAGTGAAACATCTGGTTGACACAACACAGGAGCAGAAGAAAACCGGCGCTTAAGTTCCCGAAAGGCCTCCACGGCCGCAGGAGACCAATCAGCAACATCAGCACCCTTTTTAGTCAAATCAGTCAAAGGTTTAACAATACTGGAAAAATTAGCAATGAACCGACGATAAAAATTAGCAAACCCCAAGAACTTCTGAAGGCTCTTAACAGATGTAGGTTGTGTCCAGTCACAAATAGCCTGAACCTTAACGGGATCCATCTCAATAGTAGAAGGAGAAAAAATGTACCCCAAAAAAGAAATCTTCTGGACTCCGAAGAGACACTTTGAGCCCTTCACAAACAGAGAATTGGCCCGCAAAACCTGAAACACCTTCCTGACCTGTAGAACATGAGACTCCCAGTCATCAGAAAACACCAAAATATCATCCAAATACACAATCATAAACTTATCCAGATATTCACGGAAAATATTGTGCATAAAGGACTGAAAGACTGACGGAGCATTGGAGAGTCCAAAAGGCATTACCAAATACTCAAAATGGCCCTCAGGCGTATTAAATGCGGTTTTCCACTCATCACCCTGTTTTATCCGCACCAGATTATACGCACCACGAAGATCTATTTTAGTGAACCACCTAGCCCCCTTAATGCGAGCAAACAAATCAGTAAATAATGGCAATGGATACTGGTATTTGACTGTAATCTTATTCAGAAGGCGATAATCTATACAAGGCCTCAGGGAACCATCTTTTTTAGCCACGAAAATAAAACCTGCTCCCAGAGGGGACGAAGATGGACGAATATGTCCCTTTTCCAAGGACTCCTTAATATAATTCCGCATAGCAGTATGCTCTGGCAGTGACAGATTAAATAAACGACCCTTAGGGAACTTACAGCCAGGAATCAATTCTATAGCACAGTCACACTCTCTATGAGGAGGGAGCGAATTGAGCTTAGGCTCCTCAAAAACATCCCTATAATCTGACAAAAACGCAGGGATTTCCGAAGGAGTAGATGAAGCGATAGAAATCGGAGGTGCATCATCATGAACCCCCTGACATCCCCAGCTTAGCACAGACATTGTTTTCCAGTCCAGGACAGGATTATGAGTTTGTAACCATGGCAGACCAAGCACTAGTACATCATGTAAATTATACAGTACAAGGAAGCGAATCACCTCCTGATGAACGGGAGTCATGCGCATGGTCACTTGTGTCCAATACTGCGGTTTATTCATAGCCAATGGTGTAGAATCAATTCCCTTCAGAGGAATAGGAACTTCCAGAGGCTCTAGACTAAAACCGCAGCGTTTAGCAAATGACCAATCCATAAGACTCAGGGCAGCGCCTGAATCCACATAGGCATCGACGGAAATGGAAGACAGTGAAAAAATCAGAGTCACAGACAAAATGAACTTAGACTGCAGAGTATCAATGGCAAAAGATTTATCAACCCTTTTTGTGCGTTTAGAGCATGCTGATATAACATGAGCTGAATCACCACAATAAAAACACAACCCATTTTTCCGCCTATAATTTTGCCGTTCACTTCTGGACTGAATTCTATCACATTGCATAGTCTCAGGTGCCTGTTCAGAAGACACCGCCAACTGGTGCATGGGTTTGCGCTCCCGTAAACGCCGATCAATCTGAATGGCCATAGCCATAGACTCATTCAGACCTGTAGGCGCAGGGAACCCCACCATAATATCCTTAATGGCCTCAGAAAGACCATTTCTGAAGTTCGCAGCCAGGGCGCACTCATTCCACTGAGTAAGCACCGACCATTTCCGAAATTTCTGACAATATATTTCCGCTTCATCATGCCCCTGAGAGAGGGCTAATAAAGCCTTTTCAGCCTGAATCTCTAGGTTAGGTTCCTCATAGAGCAATCCCAATGCCAGAAAAAACGCATCCACACTGAGCAATGCAGGATCCCCTGGTGCCAATGCAAATGCCCAATTCTGAGGGTCACCCCATAGGAACGATATAACAATCTTGACCTGTTGAGCAGGGTCTCCAGAGGAGCGAGATTTCAAAGAGAGAAACAATTTACAATTGTTCCTGAAATTCAGGAAGGTAGATCTATCTCCAGAAAAAAACTCTGGAATAGGAATTCTAGGTTCAGACATGGGAGTGTGAACAACGAAATCCTGTATGTTTTGAACCTTTGCCGCGAGATTACTCAGGCTGGAAGCCAAACTCTGGACATCCATGATAAACAGCTAATATCAGAGCCATTCAAGGGTTAAGAGGAGGTAAGAAGCAGCTAGACAGCAATTAAGGGCTAGGCAGCAAAACTCTGAAGGAAAAAAAAAAAAAAAAAAATTTCCCTTGAACACTTCTTTTTCTCCTGCTTCAGCCCAAACAATTAACACTTTGTGGGCCGGCTATACTGTCATGAATCCCCAATGGCGAGGGATAGCACAGGACAAGCAAAGTATAACAAATATCGGACGAGCTCTAGGGTGATGGAACCTGGGCTGACCGCTGCCCTACGCCTGACAAACGCAACTAGAGATAGCCAGGGAGCGTGCCTACGTTGGTTCTAGACGCCACGCACCAGCCTAAGAGCTAACTAGTACTGCAGAGAAAACAAAGACCTCACTTGCCTCCAGAGGAATTAACCCCAAAAGGTATAGTTGCCCCCCACATGTATTGACGGTGAAATGAGAGGAAGGCACACACATAGAGATGATGTATATAGCTTTAGCAAATAGAGGCCCGCTGAAAACTAGAAAGCAGAATGATACAAAAGGGGACTGAGCGGTCAGCAAAAAACCCTAATCAAAAAACCATCCTGAGATTACAAGAACCCATGTGCCAACTCATGGCACATGGGGAGAACCTCAGTCCACTAGAGCAACCAGCTAGCATAGAGACATTCTAAGCAAGCTGGACCAAAAACCAAACAACTGAAAATCAGCACTTAGCTTATCCTGAAAGATCTGGGAGCAGGTAGGCAGGAACCAAACAGAGCACATCTGAACACATTGATAGCCGGCAAGGGAAATGACAGAAAGGCCAGGTAAAATAGGAAACACCCAGCCTCTGATGGACAGGTGGAAACCAAAGGCCGCAACCCACCAAAGTCACCCAGTACCAGCAGTAACCACCAGAGGGAGCCCACAAACAGAATCCACAACAGTGTATGTCCTATTACATCTGGCAGAGAAATAACACAGCATTTTAAAAAAGTAACATCATACCAACAGTAAAATATGGTGGTGGTAGTGTGATGGTCTGGGGCTGTTTTGCTGCTTCAGGACCTGGAAGACTTGTGGTAAATGGAACCATGAATTCTGCTGTCTAACAATAAATTCTGAAGGAGAATGTCCAGCCATCTGTTCATGACCCCAAGCTGATGCCCCCTTGGGTTATGCAGCACAACAATGATCCAAAACACACCAGAAAGGCCACCTCTGAATGACTTAAGAAAAACAAAATTAAGAGTTTGGAGTGGCCTAGTCAAAGTCCTGACCTTAATCAGATTGAGATACTCTGGCATGACCTTAAAAAGGCGGTTCATTCTCGGAAACCTTCCAATGTGGCTGAATTGCAATAATTCTGCAAAGATGAGTGGCAAAAATTCCTCCAGAGCGTTGTAAAAGACTCATTGCCAGTTATTGCAAATGCTTGACTGCAGTTGTCCCTGCTAAGGTCAGTCCAAGCAGTTATTAGGTTTAGGGGTGATCACTTTTTCACACAGGGCCCTGTAGGTTTGGATTTCTTTTTCCTTTAATAAAAAAAGACCTTCATTTAGAAACTGCATTTTGTGTTTACTTGTGTTATCTTTGTCTAATATTTACATTTGTTTGGTGATCTGAAATATTTTAGTGTGACAAACATGCAAAAGAACATCAGGAAGGTACAAACGCTTTTTCACACAACTGTATGGGGCATACCATTCTGCGTAGTGGTGACCCTCACTGCCGGCCTGTTCCCGGAGTTGGAGCTTTTTCTGAAAAGCTGACACCTTAGTGAAATGACCCTTCCAGGCTCTTGTGGCTGTACAGACTGCAAACCATTTGGTGGAGGAGAAATTGGCACTAGATTTACAGCTGCGTTGCTACATGTGCCTTACCTGTTCCAGCTCACAAGTCTCAAAGAGGTTTTTAGACTGGTCCTCCAGTGGACCCAGTTTTTACCTAGGTTTGCTGGGTGCTGTGGCCATTCCAGATTGCTAACCTCCATGATCGTTACAGATGTAGAAGTTCAGCTTAGTTCGTATACTCATTGCCCTGTCATACATTGTGCTCTTATCAAGCCATCGAGATGAGGGCCCCAGGGCCGCTATAGAAAACACGTCAGGTGAATAATGCATGTGCCAGAGTGGAGCGTTAACCAGTTCTCGATCACACAAACTGCCAGGCTCTGCAAACAAATATGCGAGCCTGTGATCTCATTATTACCTCCATTCGCCCGACTCCCGCCTCCGTCCTGGGGGAAAGCAAAAAATCTGAACGTAACTATTTAATAAGAAATCTCATTTCCTGCCCAGAGATCTCCAGATTATTTATTAAAACATGAATTCACAAGGAACGGGAAGGGACGATGCGTCACACAGTGAGGCTTCGTCACCTTGCTTCGGGCCATGCTGCTTACCCTGGCTAGTAGGACTTGCTGAGAGTTGTAGTTCTGTGACACCTGGAGGAGCAGGTGTGTGGATGCTCTGTATCATAAGTACGGACGATCTTCGGGGCGAGTGCGGAGAACACTGGGCAGGATAATACATCACTATTACTGTATCTGGTGACATTTAGAGGTCTCCTCGGAAACAACCTACGCGGCCCAGATTCATCATGCTGGTGACATTTACAGGTGTCTCATAGCCTCTGACCCACTTATTCAGGTTCCCACAATGTTACTGGAGCTGCAGATAATGGTGGTAGCAGTGCAGTGGATTATTATTTAGAGCTATTGGACCTATACACCCCTTTATTATCTAAACAGGTCCATTACAGGCAGCATATAGTATACACACGTGGTCAAAATTGTTGGTACCCCTCGCTTAATGACAGAAAAGCCCACAATGGTCACAGAAATAACTTGAATCTGACAAAAGTAAAAATAAATAAAAAATCTATGAAAATGAAAAAAATAAAAAAAGTCAGACATTGCTTTTCGACCACACTTCCACAGAATTAAAAAAAAATAATAAAACTCATGAAATAGGCCTGGACAGAAATGATGGTACCTTTAACTTAATATTTTGTTGCACAATCTTTTGAGGCAATCACTGCAATCAAACAATTCCTGTAACTCCAGATGTTTCGTGTTTGAATGCTACCTTTTCAAGACGGCATGTTTCAGCTCTTTCCAAAGATGCTCAATAGGATTTAGGTCAGGGCTCATAGAAGGCCACTTCAGAATAGTCCAATGTTTTCCTCTTGACCATTCTTGGCTGTTTTTATCTGAGTGTTTTGGGTTATTATCCTGTTGCAAGACCTGCAACTGAAAAACTGAAACCAAGCTTTCTGAGCCTGGGCAGCAAATTTCTCTCTAGAATCCCTTGATTGTCTTGAGATTTCATTGTACCTTGCACAGATTCTAGACACCCTGTGCCAGATGCAGCAAAGCAGCCCCAGAACATAACAGAGCCTCCTCCATGTTTCACAGTAGGGACAGTGTTCTTTTCTTGATATGCTTAATTTTTCCATCTGTGAACATAGAGCTGATGTGCCTTGCCAAAAAGTTCCATTTTTGTCTCATCTGTCCTTAGGACATTCTCCCAGAATCTTCGTGGCTCATCATCATGTAGTTTGGCAAATTCCAGCCTGGCTTTTTTATGATTTTTTTTTTCAACAATGGTGTCCTCCTTGGTCGTCTCCCATAAAGTCCACTTTGGCTCATATAATGACGGATGTTGCAATCTGACACTGATGTTCCTTGAGCTTCAACTTCACCTTTAATCTGTTTAGAAGCTTTTCTGGGCTCTTTTGTTACCATTCGTATTATCCATCTCTTTGATTTGTCATCAATTTTCCTCCTGCGGCCTCGTCCAGGGAGGTTGATTACAGTCCCATGGCTCTTAAATTTCTGAATAATATGTGCAGCTGTAGTCACAGTAAGATCAAGCTGCTTGGAGATGGTCTTATAACTTTTACCTTAAGGCCAGAGTCACACTACCATAGAATACGATGTGAGAAAACATCGCATGACACTCGTACCAGCTCACATCACCGTATTTTTTTCTCAGGCATATTCGACGTTATGCAAAACACAGCATGCTGCAATTTTATGTGTCTATCATCCAAGTCTCGCCAATGCAAGTCTATAGGTTCGAGAAAAATTGGACACCACACGGACCATCCATGTGACTTGCGAGAAATACGCACACAGTTTCCTCATTTCAGCCCATTGAGCCATTCATTTCAATGGGGAAAAGCAGTGACAAATGTAAAGCCATACGCATGTCATAAAGATGTCATACAGATGCATAGGTGCGAGAAAATCACATCCTCAAATTACAAATGCATTACACACAGATGACCATACGGAATACGCTTATGCGACTCTCAGCAAGGAGACTCGGACCGATTTTCCATACAGTAAGTGTGACCCCGGCCTTAACATGAGGAAGAACCAGTACGGGGGTACCTTTCTCACGCCAGCTTTGGAACTGCTGGGGCTGTCACCCATGTTGCAGGGGGGAAGACATTCTTTCCAGGATGAGCCCTTGCATGTGACTGTAGTAGGTGGGGCTGAGATAAATAGCGCTGCGCCAGAGAGGAGACAGCCCGGGCGGGAATGCTGAGTTGTGAGTCGGGTGCTGTGTCCGCTGACAGGACAGAGCAATCCATATGTACAGACCGACTCGACAGCATCCATGCATACAGTTCCACTGCTGGTGGACAACTAACCGGCATGAGAGACAGGCGTCTAGGCCCATGCTGTTACCCAGGAGCAGTGTAGTGTACAACGCAGAGTGAAGTCTCGTTCCGGCGGTTTCATACGTTGGACTCAGTACCATGCCAGGCTCACGTGGGCATGGGAAAGATACTCTCTCCTCAAAGACTTCATGGAGACATCACGCGCTGCTGTTGTCAGTGCCACCGTTAGATCCCCGTTCGTCACAGACTTCATTGAGACATCACATGCCGTTGCTGTCAGTGCCATCGTTGGAACCCTCAGACGCAGCACACAAGAAGACTACAATCTGATAAGTTCCACCTCTTTAGTTACTGAACTATCGTTCGTCCCTGTCCTAACGTGTCACTCCCCCAGTTCTGCCCTATTCCCCATCACTAACCTGCCACCTATCACTCCCTGCATGGAGTGTGTTGATTGTTAAATAAAACTGTTAACTCTTGATCTGCCTCCTGTCCGTGATGACATCCTGCGTTCCTGCAATTTCTACACTTGGCATAGTCGGCAGGATGTCGTACATTGGCGTGGAGGTGGCAGATCAAGCAGTTGGAGGGGGCCCTAGAAGCAGGGGGCCATGTTAAATAACCTCCGGAAGTTCACTGGGAGTAATACCATTTGTAACAGCATGTCCCTCCCCCGGCCTGTGTCCCTAGACTGTAATGTAATCAGGCTTGAGTCAACAACCAGTGGGGGCAGTCTGTCTTTGTTTTCCTCAGCATAGGACTTAAGGCCCCGTCTCACATAGCGAGATCGCTAGCGAGATCGCTGCTGAGTCACAAGTTTTGTGACGCAACAGCGACCTCCATAGCGATCTCGCTATGTGTGACACGTACCAGCGATCAGGCCCCTGCTGCGAGATCGCTGGTCGTGTCGGAATGGCCTGGACCTTTTTTTGGTCGTTGAGGCCCCGCTGACATTGCTGAATCGGTGTGTGTGACACCGATCCAGCGATGTCTTCACTGGTAACCAGGGTAAACATCGGGTTACTAAGCGCAGGGCCGCGCTTAGTAACCCGATGTTTACCCTGGTTACCAGCGTAAATGTAAAAAAAAACAAACACTACATACTCGCCTTTCGGTGTCCAGGTCCCTTGCCGTCTGCTTCCTGCTCTCACTCACTGACTCCCGGCCGTACAGTGAGAAGTGAGAGCACAGCAGTGACGTCACCGCTGCGCTCTCACTGTACGGCGGCTCAGTGAGAGCAGGAAGCAGACGGCAAGGGACCTGGACACCGAAAGGCGAGTATGTAGTGTTTGTTTTTTTTTACATTTACGCTGGTAACCAGGGTAAACATCGGGTTACTAAGCGCGGCCCTGCGCTTAGTAACCCGATGTTTACCCTGGTTACCCGGGTGCTGCAGGGGGACTTCGGCATCGTTGAAGACAGTTTCAACGATGCCGAAGTCGTTCCCCTGATCGTTGGTCGCTGGGGAGAGCGGTCTGTGTGACAGCTCCCCAGCGACCACACAGCGACTTACCAACGATCACGGCCAGGTCATATCGCTGGTCGTGATCGTTGGTAAATCGCTTAGTGAGACGGGGCCTTTATCCAGCACAAGCTTGTAGCTTCTGGAAACTGCTTAAGTTAGCCACATAGTCAAAAGTATGGAGGGGTGGATCGCAGGACACAGAACAATAGATTATGTGTTGGCTGAGTCAGTTGTGTGGTGACTTGCGAAGGGTTAGGATCTTATGCTGAGGCGAGATCCTGGTGCCCATGTGTGGAGGGTTAAAAGCTGCCACGTGGAATGGTGTTATGTCCCTCATCTGCTGGATCCAGTGAACCCATCACAGGATTATTTATGTATTTTCCCTCGTGTCAGATTACCGGGTGGCACCCCCGGATCTGCTCCCTTTGTGTGGACTCATTGTGGACTCATTACGGACACTGCAGAATTACTTTCATTTGTGTTGTCCCAGTTCCCTGTTCCAATAAATCTTGTTGGAGTGTTTATCAGCCTGGTGTCTCTTTCTGCTCTGTCGCATACCACCTCACACCATGCTCTGGAGTTGGACAGAGCATAAAAGAGGGATGATGAAGATGCATCCCATGACTCCGGCCCTAGAAGCAGAGGTGGCTATGATGGCTTTAAATGGGAAGGCCAGGGACTCTGTCATGTTCCGGCCCCCACAGATGAGGGACACCCTGGATAAAGTTATACTAATACTTGAGGAGATGCATGGGGACCCTACTGATATAGGAGAGTTGCGCATGCATCTGTTTGGCCGGGTTCAAAGAGAGGGGGAGACGGTGACCAAATTTATGAACGCGCTACAGGATCTCCATACTGCCATTGCTCGCAAAGACGGAATAGGCGTAGGGTCCATTGACGTAGTGCTGCGAGACAAGCTAGTGATAGGCCTACGTGACGTGATGCTGAAGCAGGCTTTACGTAAATGCCTGAGAGTCAAATCCAGTATGACCTTCTCTGAAATACGAAGTGAGGAGCGCATGCGCGAGCATGAACAGGGGGTGACAGTTTCTGTGGGGAAGGTCCAGAGTGGGGAGGTGTCTTGCAGCGCCCCAGAGTCCTGGTCGTTGCAGTACTGTGGCTCCGCCACTATGGGGAGCCATGGTGCGTTCGATGGCACTGAAGGAGTTCATCTGATCAGGTATCACAGACACCAATACATTTCACCGCAGGGCCTCCGGGGGGAGCTAAGGGTTCTATTCATTAGGCCACTCCCCACCATAGTGGGTAAACTGGGGGTCAGGCAGGAAGTTAGTGGAGAAAGCTGACTGGATTGAACGAAGCAACACCTAGTGGCAGAGGGTGTTGTGGAGTAAGAGACAGTAGGGTCTCTGTCAGGGGTGGGATCCTGACAGGGGCTTGGCAACGAGAAAGAACGTAAAGGGACCGCGCCTGCTCCGGGTAGCGGCGGTGCCCAAGAAAGGACTAGAAGCGAGATAGATTGTGCTGAGTGAGAAACGAGATCAAGCGATAGGAGAATACCAGTAGGGGTCGTGCTGTAAGACCGGAGCAACATCCTACTGAGGCGCAATACCGGTGGCCGGAACGCCGAGGGAGTGGAATAGCATATAGCTTCAAGCCATACTCCAAACAGCGGCAGGGCAGTCAGTCTCAGGCGGGCTGCCTAACTCAAATCACCTATGAAGTCTTGGGGGGCAATTGCGGGAGAGGGGCGTCTCTAGGGTCCCGGAAGAACTCCAGGCCTACCTGACAAACGGGTGCCGTTCCAACCAGAAATAAGGAAGGGACGGAAGATTAGAAGAACATCATTTAATACAGTTGTGAGGGAACTTAAGAAACAGACACAACGGTTGTGGGGACTTTCCGTGAGCACAGCAGGGGAGGACCGCAACACATAGCGCTAGAAGGAAGGCACCGATCTCCACCTGTGAAGTGAACTCTGGAGGTGCCATTGGACTGGCAGGACTTGCGCAGCCTAGTGAACCGTATTCTGGACTGAGGACCCAGGGATCTTCAGTAAAGAGGTAAAGAGACTGCAACCTGGTGTCCTCGTTATTTACCGCGACCTGCACCCCACAACTGCACCGTTACAACACCACTATTTGCACCGGACGTCCCCCACTGACAGACAGGGCCACGGACCGGGTCTAGCCACCGTGACAACCCCAGGACTGAGACTTAGAGGCCCGGCTCCGGGTACCCCTCGGCCCTGCGGCGGTGTGGGGGCGCTCCAGTCTGCCAACACAATTACTGCACCCCAATGGGTAGAAGATTTGCGTAAGGAAATACAGCAGATACGTGAAGAATTGTCTGAGACTAAAAAGACCCCAGACATAGCTGTCAGCCCACCTGAAAATCATCAAGAACCTGTTCTCCGGCAGGGGATGAGAATGGGCCGCGGAGGCGGACCTCTTGTGTGTTATAACTGTGGATAGTTAGGACATGTGGCCCGGTGGTGCACCAAAAGAAGAAGGTCTCTCCAGTGCTGCTTGTTAAAATATGGAGCTCCGAGCCGGGGGGACGCTGCCCAGAGCCTGTTCCATTAAGAAGGAGTACTAGAAGTCCCACAAATCTGGTGTCTCTGTGCCCCCTAGTCTGGGCAGAGATGAACGGACGAGCTGTACACTGTTTGGTTGATACGGGCTCTCAGGTGACCACAATGCCCGAAGTATACTTACGCCGGCACTTTACTGAAGCAATGCGGCCTGAATGGGGCCCGGTGATCAAGCTCGCGGTGGCCAATCAATTGCCCATCCCGGACACAGGAGTGGTCTGGATGAATATAGTGGTCTGTGGGAAAGACTTGGGATGAAAAGGGGTGGTGCTGACAGCCGGAGAGGCCAACAAGGAACATACTGTCACACTGGGCATGATTGTGCTGAAAGAGTTTGGAAGTCTCCTTATCCATGAGTCCCCAGAGAGATTCCTGTCATGGTTCCCAATGGCAAGGGAACGTAAAAAACACATAAGTAACGAACGAGCTCTCGGGTGATGGAAACTCGAGTTGACCGTGAGCTAAATCTACCACACAACTAACAGTAGCCAGGGAGCATACCTACGGCTTCCTATATGCCACGCGCCAGCCGGAGGACTAACTACGCCTGGTAGAGGAAGAAACAGACCTGGCTTACCTCTAGGGAAATACCCCAAAAGATGATAGCAGCCCCCCACATGTAATAACGGTGAATTAAGAGGAAAAGACATACACAGTATGAAAGTAGATTTAGCAAAGAGAGGTCCACTTTCTAGATAGCAGAAGGATACAAAAGAGGACTTCACGGTTAACTGAAAACCCTTTCAAAAAACCATCCTGAAATTACTTTAAGACTCCTGTGTCAACTCATGACACAGGAGTGGCAATTTCAGCCCGCAAGAGCTTCCAGCTACAGAGAATCACAAAAACTGCAAACTGGACAAAAGGTACAAAACAAAAGGACAAAGTCCACTTAGCTGATCAGCAGACTAGTAGCAGGAACATGCAACCGAAGGCTCTGGTTACAATGATGACCGGCAAGGAAATGACTGGAGAGCAAGGCTAAATAGGAAACTCCCAAACACTGATGGAAGCAGGTGAACAGAAGAAGCAAAGTGCAAACAAGTCACCAGTACCACCAGCAACCACCAGGGGAGCCCAAAAAGCGGATACACAACAGTACCCTCCCCTTAAGGAGGGGGCACCGAACCCTCACAAGAACCGCCAGGGCGATCTGGATGAGCCCTATGAAAGGCACGAACCAAATCCGAGGCATGAACATCAGAGGCAGTTACCCAAGAATTATCTTCCTGACCATAGCCTTTCCATTTAACCAGATATTGAAGTCTCCGTCTGGAAATACGGGAGTCCAAGATCTTCTCCACGACGTACTCCAATTCACCCTCCACCAGCACAGGAGCAGGAGGTTCAGTAGAAGGAACCACCGGTACCTCATATCTCCGCAACAACGACCGATGGAACACATTATGGATAGCGAAAGATGCCGGGAGGTCCAAACGAAAGGAAACAGGGTTAAGAATCTCCAAAATCCTATAAGGACCGATGAACCGAGGCTTAAATTTGGGAGAAGAAACCCTCATAGGGACAAAACGGGAAGACAACCACACCAAGTCCCCAACGTGAAGGTGGGGACCAACACGACGACGACGGTTAGCAAACTGCTGAGTCCTCTCCTGGGACAATTCCAAATTATCCACCACTTGTCCCCAAATCCGATGCAACCGATCCACCACCGCATCCACTCCAGGACAATCCGAAGATTCAACCTGACCAGATGAAAAACGCGGATGAAACCCTGAATTGCAAAAGAAAGGAGAAACCAAAGTGGCAGAACTAGCCCGATTATTAAAAACAAACTCCGCCAACGGCAGAAAGGCAACCCAATCATCCTGATCCGCAGACACAAAACACCTCAAATAAGTCTCCAAAGTTTGATTGGTTCGCTCCGTCTGGCCATTGGTCTGAGGATGGAATGCAGACGAAAAGGACAAATCAATGCCCAACCTGGCACAGACTGCCCGCCAAAATCTAGACACGAACTGGGTACCCCTGTCAGAAACGATGTTTTCCGGAATACCATGCAAGCGAACCACATTTTGAAAAAACAGAGGGACCAACTCAGATGAGGAAGGCAACTTAGGCAATGGCACCAAATGAACCATTTTAGAAAAACGGTCACACACCACCCAGATGACAGACATCTTCTGAGAAACAGGGAGATCCGAGATAAAGTCCATAGAGATGTGCGTCCAAGGCCTCTTCGGAATAGGCAAGGGCAACAACAACCCACTAGCCCTAGAACAACAAGGCTTGGCCCGAGCACACACATCGCAAGACTGCACAAAAACACGCACATCTCGAGACAGGGAAGGCCACCAGAAGGATCTAGCCACCAAATCTCTGGTGCCAAAAATTCCCGGATGACCTGCCAGAGTAGAAGAATGAACTTCCGAGATGACTCTAGTGGTCCACTCGTCAGGAACAAACAGTCTACCAGACGGACAACGATCAGGTCTATCCGCCTGAAAGTCTTGCAAAGCACGTCGCAAATCTGGAGAGACAGCAGACAAAACCACTCCATCCTTAAGGACACCAGCAGGTTCAGAATTCCCAGGAGAGTCAGGCTCAAAACTCCTAGAAAGAGCATCTGCTTTCACATTCCTAGAACCCGGTAAGTACGAGACCACAAAATTAAACCGGGAAAAGAACAACGACCAACGTGCCTGTCTAGGATTCAGGCGCCTGGCAGACTCCAAATAAATTAAATTCTTGTGATCAGTCAAAACTACCACCTGATGTCTGGCACCCTCAAGCCAATGACGCCACTCCTCAAATGCCCACTTCATGGCCAAAAGCTCCCGATTACCAACATCATAGTTTCGCTCGGCGGCCGAAAATTTTTGCGAAAAGAACGCACAAGGTCTCATCACTGAGCAGTCGGAACTTTTCTGCGACAAAACCGCCCCCGCTCCGATCTCGGAAGCATCGACCTCAACCTGAAAGGGAAGAGAAACATCAGGCTGGCGCAACACAGGGGCAGACAAAAAGCGGCGCTTAAGCTCCCGAAAGGCCTCCACGGCAGCAGGGGACCAATTGGCAACATCAGCACCCTTTTTAGTCAAATCCGTCAGAGGTTTAGCAACGCCAGAAAAACCAGCTATAAATCGACGATAAATATTAGCAAAGCCCAAGAATTTCTGGAGACTCTTCAGAGAAGTAGCCTGCGTCCAGTCGTAAATAGCCCGAACCTTGACAGGGTCCATCTCAATAGAAGAAGGGGAAAAAATATACCCCAAAAATGAAATTTTTTGAACCCCAAAAACACACTTTGAACCCTTTACACACAAAGAATTCTCCCGCAAAACCTGAAAAACCCTCCTGACCTGCTGAACATGAGACTCCCAGTCATCAGAAAAAATCAAAATATCATCCAAGTACACAATCATAAATTTATCCAAATATTCCCGGAAAATATCATGCATTAAGGACTGAAAGACAGAAGGTGCATTAGAAAGGCCGAAAGGCATTACCAAATACTCAAAATGGCCCTCAGGCGTATTAAATGCGGTCTTCCACTCATCCCCCTGCTTAATTCGCACCAAATTATACGCCCCACGAAGATCAATCTTAGAGAACCACTTAGCCCCCCTTATGCGAGCAAACAAATCAGTCAGCAAAGGCAACGGATACTGATATTTGACTGTAATTTTATTCAGGAGACGATAATCAATACAAGGCCTCAGAGAGCCATCCTTTTTAGAGACAAAGAAAAAACCGGCTCCTAAAGGTGATGAAGAAGGACGAATATGTCCCTTTTCCAGGGACTCCTTAATATACTCGCGCATAGCAGCATGTTCAGGTACAGATAGGTTAAACAAACGACCCTTTGGAAATTTACTGCCAGGAATCAGATCTATGGCGCAATCACAATCCCTGTGAGGAGGGAGTGAACCAATCTTAGGCTCTTCAAAAATATCACGATAATCAGACAAAAATGCCGGAATCTCAGATGGAATAGATGACGAAATGGACACCATAGGAGTGTCCCCATGAGCCCCCCGACATCCCCAGCTTAACACAGACATAGCCTTCCAGTCAAGGACTGGGTTATGAGACTGTAACCATGGTAATCCAAGCACCAAAACATCATGTAAATTGTACAACACAAGGAAGCGAATCACCTCCTGATGGTCTGGAGTCATACGCATAGTCACTTGTGTCCAGAACTGTGGTTTATTACAAGCCAAAGGTGTAGAATCAATACCCTTCAGAGGTATAGGGACTTCCAGAGGCTCTAAATCAAACCCACAGCGCCTGGCAAAGGACCAGTCCATAAGACTCAGAGCGGCGCCCGAGTCCACATAGGCATCCACGGTAATAACTGATAATGAACAAATCAAGGTTACAGACAAAATAAATTTGGACTGTAAAGTGCCAATTGAAATGGACTTGTCAACCTTCCTAGTACGCTTAGAGCATGCCGATATAACATGAGCAGAATCACCACAATAGAAGCATAACCCATTTTTACGCCTATAATTCTGCCGCTCGCTTCTGGACATAACTCTGTCACATTGCATTTTCTCTGGCGTCTCTTCAGAAGATACCGCCAAATGGTGCACGGGTTTGCGCTCCCGCAAACGCCGATCAATCTGAATTGCCATTGTCATGGACTCATTCAGACCTGTAGGCACAGGGAACTCGACCATAACATCTTTAACGGCATCAGAAAGGCCCTCTCTGAAATTTGCCGCTAAGGCGCACTCATTCCACTGAGTAAGCACAGACCACCTACGAAATTTTTGGCAGTATATCTCCGCTTCATCTTGCCCTTGAGATAGGGCTATCAAAGCTTTTTCAGCTTGAATCTCCAAATTAGGTTCCTCATAAAGCAACCCTAAAGCCAGGAAAAACGCATCCACATTGAGCAACGCAGGATCCCCTGGTGCCAATGAAAATGCCCAATTTTGAGGGTCACCTCGCAGCAAAAAGATTACAATCTAAACCTGCTGGACAGGATCTCCTGAGGAGTGAGGTCTGAGAGAAAGGAATAATTTACAATTATATTTGAAATTCAAAAACCGAGATCTATCTCCGGAAAACACCTCTGGTGTAGGGATTTTAGGTTCAGAAATAGGAGCATGTATAACAAAATCTTGTAAATTTTGAACCTTCGTAGCAAGATTATTTAAACCTGCAGCCAAACTCTGGACATCCATGTTAAACAGCTAAGGTCAGAGCCATTCAAGGGTTAAGAGGAGGTAAGAAGCAGCTAGACAGCAATTAAGGGCTAGGCAGCAAAACTCTGAGGGAAAGAAAAAAAAAAATTTCCCTTCAACACTTCTTTTTCTCCTGCTTCAGCCCAAACAATTAACACTTTGTTGGCCGGTCATACTGTCATGGTTCCCAATGGCAAGGGAACGTAAAAAACACATAAGTAACGAACGAGCTCTCGGGTGATGGAAACTCGAGTTGACCGTGAGCTAAATCTACCACACAACTAACAGTAGCCAGGGAGCATACCTACGGCTTCCTATATGCCACGCGCCAGCCGGAGGACTAACTACGCCTGGTAGAGGAAGAAACAGACCTGGCTTACCTCTAGGGAAATACCCCAAAAGATGATAGCAGCCCCCTACATGTAATAACGGTGAATTAAGAGGAAAAGACATACACAGTATGAAAGTAGATTTAGCAAAGAGAGGTCCACTTTCTAGATAGCAGAAGGATACAAAAGAGGACTTCACGGTCAACTGAAAACCCTTTCAAAAAACCATCCTGAAATTACTTTAAGACTCCTGTGTCAACTCATGACACAGGAGTGGCAATTTCAGCCCGCAAGAGCTTCCAGCTACAGAGAATCACAAAAACTGCAAACTGGACAAAAGGTACAAAACAAAAGGACAAAGTCCACTTAGCTGATCAGCAGACTAGTAGCAGGAACATGCAACCGAAGGCTCTGGTTACAATGATGACCGGCAAGGAAATGACTGGAGAGCAAGGCTAAATAGGAAACTCCCAAACACTGATGGAAGCAGGTGAACAGAAGAAGCAAAGTGCAAACAAGTCACCAGTACCACCAGCAACCACCAGGGGAGCCCAAAAAGCGGATACACAACAGTACCCTCCCCTTAAGGAGGGGGCACCGAACCCTCACAAGAACCGCCAGGGCGATCTGGATGAGCCCTATGAAAGGCACGAACCAAATCCGAGGCATGAACATCAGAGGCAGTTACCCAAGAATTATCTTCCTGACCATAGCCTTTCCATTTAACCAGATATTGAAGTCTCCGTCTGGAAATACGGGAGTCCAAGATCTTCTCCACGACGTACTCCAATTCACCCTCCACCAGCACAGGAGCAGGAGGTTCAGTAGAAGGAACCACCGGTACCTCATATCTCCGCAACAACGACCGATGGAACACATTATGGATAGCGAAAGATGCCGGGAGGTCCAAACGAAAGGAAACAGGGTTAAGAATCTCCAAAATCCTATAAGGACCGATGAACCGAGGCTTAAATTTGGGAGAAGAAACCCTCATAGGGACAAAACGGGAAGACAACCACACCAAGTCCCCAACGTGAAGGTGGGGACCAACACGACGACGACGGTTAGCAAACTGCTGAGTCCTTTCCTGGGACAATTCCAAATTATCCACCACTTGTCCCCAAATCCGATGCAACCGATCCACCACCGCATCCACTCCAGGACAATCCGAAGATTCAACCTGACCAGATGAAAAACGCGGATGAAACCCTGAATTGCAAAAGAAAGGAGAAACCAAAGTGGCAGAACTAGCCCGATTATTAAGAGCAAACTCCGCCAACGGCAGAAAGGCAACCCAATCATCCTGATCCGCAGACACAAAACACCTCAAATAAGTCTCCAAAGTTTGATTGGTTCGCTCCGTCTGGCCATTGGTCTGAGGATGGAATGCAGACGAAAAGGACAAATCAATGCCCAACCTGGCACAGACTGCCCGCCAAAATCTAGACACGAACTGGGTACCCCTGTCAGAAACGATGTTTTCCGGAATACCATGCAAGCGAACCACATTTTGAAAAAACAGAGGGACTAACTCAGATGAGGAAGGCAACTTAGGCAATGGCACCAAATGAACCATTTTAGAAAAACGGTCACACACCACCCAGATGACAGACATCTTCTGAGAAACAGGGAGATCCAAGATAAAGTCCATAGAGATGTGCGTCCAAGGCCTCTTCGGAATAGGCAAGGGCAACAACAACCCACTAGCCCTAGAACAACAAGGCTTGGCCCGAGCACACACATCGCAAGACTGCACAAAAACACGCACATCTCGAGACAGGGAAGGCCACCCTTCAGAAGGATCTAGCCACCAAATCTCTGGTGCCAAAAATTCCCGGATGACCTGCCAGAGTAGAAGAATGAACTTCCGAGATGACTCTAGTGGTCCACTCGTCAGGAACAAACAGTCTACCAGACGGACAACGATCAGGTCTATCCGCCTGAAATTCTTGCAAAGCACGTCGCAAATCTGGAGAGACAGCAGACAAAACCACTCCATCCTTAAGGACACCAGCAGGTTCAGAATTCCCAGGAGAGTCAGGCTCAAAACTCCTAGAAAGAGCATCTGCTTTCACATTCCTAGAACCCGGTAAGTACGAGACCACAAAATTAAACCGGGAAAAGAACAACGACCAACGTGCCTGTCTAGGATTCAGGCGCCTGGCAGACTCCAAATAAATTAAATTCTTGTGATCAGTCAAAACTACCACCTGATGTCTGGCACCCTCAAGCCAATGACGCCACTCCTCAAATGCCCACTTCATGGCCAAAAGCTCCCGATTACCAACATCATAGTTTCACTCGGCGGCCGAAAATTTTCGCGAAAAGAACGCACAAGGTCTCATCACTGAGCAGTCGGAACTTTTCTGCGACAAAACCGCCCCCGCTCCGATCTCGGAAGCATCGACCTCAACCTGAAAGGGAAGAGAAACATCAGGCTGGCGCAACACAGGGGCAGACAAAAAGCGGCACTTAAGCTCCCGAAAGGCCTCCACGGCAGCAGGGGACCAATTGGCAACATCAGCACCCTTTTTAGTCAAATCCGTCAGAGGTTTAGCAACGCCAGAAAAACCAGCTATAAATCGACGATAAAAATTAGCAAAGCCCAAGAATTTCTGGAGACTCTTCAGAGAAGTAGGCTGCGTCCAGTCATAAATAGCCCGAACCTTGACAGGGTCCATCTCAATAGAAGAAGGGGAAAAAATATACCCCAAAAATGAAATTTTTTGAACCCCAAAAACACACTTTGAACCCTTTACACACAAACAATTCTCCCGCAAAACCTGAAAAACCCTCCTGACCTGCTGAACATGAGACTCCCAGTCATCAGAAAAAATCAAAATATCATCCAAGTACACAATCATAAATTTATCCAAATATTCCCGGAAAATATCATGCATTAAGGACTGAAAGACAGAAGGTGCATTAGAAAGGCCGAAAGGCATTACCAAATACTCAAAATGGCCCTCAGGCGTATTAAATGCGGTCTTCCACTCATCCCCCTGCTTAATTCGCACCAAATTATACGCCCCACGAAGATCAATCTTAGAGAACCACTTAGCCCCCCTTATGCGAGCAAACAAATCAGTCAGCAAAGGCAACGGATACTGATATTTGACTGTAATTTTATTCAGGAGACGATAATCAATACAAGGCCTCAGAGAGCCATCCTTTTTAGAGACAAAGAAAAAACCGGCTCCTAAAGGTGATGAAGAAGGACGAATATGTCCCTTTTCCAGGGACTCCTTAATATACTCGCGCATAGCAGCATGTTCAGGTACAGATAGGTTAAACAAACGACCCTTTGGAAATTTACTGCCAGGAATCAGATCTATGGCGCAATCACAATCCCTGTGAGGAGGGAGTGAACCAATCTTAGGCTCTTCAAAAATATCACGATAATCAGACAAAAATGCCGGAATCTCAGATGGAATAGATGACGAAATGGACACCATAGGAGTGTCCCCATGAGCCCCCCGACATCCCCAGCTTAACACAGACATAGCCTTCCAGTCAAGGACTGGGTTATGAGACTGTAACCATGGTAATCCAAGAACCAAAACATCATGTAAATTGTACAACACAAGGAAGCGAATCACCTCCTGATGGTCTGGAGTCATACGCATAGTCACTTGCGTCCAGAACTGTGGTTTATTACAAGCCAAAGGTGTAGAATCAATACCCTTCAGAGGTATAGGGACTTCCAGAGGCTCTAAATCAAACCCACAGCGCCTGGCAAAGGACCAGTCCATAAGACTCAGAGCGGCGCCCGAGTCCACATAGGCATCCACGGTAATAACTGATAATGAACAAATCAAGGTTACAGACAAAATAAATTTGGACTGTAAAGTGCCAATTGAAATGGACTTGTCAACCTTCCTAGTACGCTTAGAGCATGCCGATATAACATGAGCAGAATCACCACAATAGAAGCATAACCCATTTTTACGCCTATAATTCTGCCGCTCGCTTCTGGACATAACTCTGTCACATTGCATTTTCTCTGGCGTCTCTTCAGAAGATACCGCCAAATGGTGCACAGGTTTGCGCTCCCGCAAACGCCGATCAATCTGAATTGCCATTGTCATGGACTCATTCAGACCTGTAGGCGCAGGGAACTCGACCATAACATCTTTAACGGCATCAGAAAGGCCCTCTCTGAAATTTGCCGCTAAGGCGCACTCATTCCACTGAGTAAGCACAGACCACCTACGAAATTTTTGGCAGTATATCTCCGCTTCATCTTGCCCTTGAGATAGGGCTATCAAAGCTTTTTCAGCTTGAATCTCCAAATTAGGTTCCTCATAAAGCAACCCTAAAGCCAGGAAAAACGCATCCACATTGAGCAACGCAGGATCCCCTGGTGCCAATGAAAATGCCCAATTTTGAGGGTCACCTCGCAGCAAAGAGATTACAATCTTAACCTGCTGGACAGGATCTCCTGAGGAGTGAGGTCTGAGAGAAAGGAATAATTTACAATTATATTTGAAATTCAAAAACCGAGATCTATCTCCGGAAAACACCTCTGGTGTAGGGATTTTAGGTTCAGAAATAGGAGCATGTATAACAAAATCTTGTAAATTTTGAACCTTCGTAGCAAGATTATTTAAACCTGCAGCCAAACTCTGGACATCCATGTTAAACAGCTAAGGTCAGAGCCATTCAAGGGTTAAGAGGAGGTAAGAAGCAGCTAGACAGCAATTAAGGGCTAGGCAGCAAAACTCTGAGGGAAAGAAAAAAAAAAAAATTCCCTTCAACGCTTCTTTTTCTCCTGCTTCAGCCCAAACAATTAACACTTTGTTGGCCGGTCATACTGTCATGGTTCCCAATGGCAAGGGAACGTAAAAAACACATAAGTAACGAACGAGCTCTCGGGTGATGGAAACTCGAGGTGACCGTGAGCTAAATCTACCACACAACTAACAGTAGCCAGGGAGCATACCTACGGCTTCCTATATGCCACGCGCCAGCCGGAGGACTAACTACGCCTGGTAGAGGAAGAAACAGACCTGGCTTACCTCTAGGGAAATACCCCAAAAGATGATAGCAGCCCCCCACATGTAATAACGGTGAATTAAGAGGAAAAGACATACACAGTATGAAAGTAGATTTAGCAAAGAGAGGTCCACTTTCTAGATAGCAGAAGGATACAAAAGAGGACTTCACGGTCAACTGAAAACCCTTTCAAAAAACCATCCTGAAATTACTTTAAGACTCCTGTGTCAACTCATGACACAGGAGTGGCAATTTCAGCCCGCAAGAGCTTCCAGCTACAGAGAATCACAAAAACTGCAAACTGGACAAAAGGTACAAAACAAAAGGACAAAGTCCACTTAGCTGATCAGCAGACTAGTAGCAGGAACATGCAACCGAAGGCTCTGGTTACAATGATGACCGGCAAGGAAATGACTGGAGAGCAAGGCTAAATAGGAAACTCCCAAACACTGATGGAAGCAGGTGAACAGAAGAAGCAAAGTGCAAACAAGTCACCAGTACCACCAGCAACCACCAGGGGAGCCCAAAAAGCGGATACACAACAGTACCCTCCCCTTAAGGAGGGGGCACCGAACCCTCACAAGAACCGCAAGGGCGATCTGGATGAGCCCTATGAAAGGCACGAACCAAATCCGAGGCATGAACATCAGAGGCAGTTACCCAAGAATTATCTTCCTGACCATAGCCTTTCCATTTAACCAAATATTGAAGTCTCCGTCTGGAAATACGGGAGTCCAAGATCTTCTCCACGACGTACTCCAATTCACCCTCCACCAGCACAGGAGCAGGAGGTTCAGTAGAAGGAACCACCGGTACCTCATATCTCCGCAACAACGACCGATGGAACACATTATGGATAGCGAAAGATGCCGGGAGGTCCAAACGAAAGGAAACAGGGTTAAGAATCTCCAAAATCCTATAAGGACCGATGAACCGAGGCTTAAATTTGGGAGAAGAAACCCTCATAGGGACAAAACGGGAAGACAACCACACCAAGTCCCCAACGTGAAGGTGGGGACCAACACGACGACGACGGTTAGCAAACTGCTGAGTCCTCTCCTGGGACAATTCCAAATTATCCACCACTTGTCCCCAAATCCGATGCAACCGATCCACCACCGCATCCACTCCAGGACAATCCGAAGATTCAACCTGACCAAATGAAAAACGCGGATGAAACCCTGAAGTGCAAAAGAAAGGAGAAACCAAAGTGGCAGAACTAGCCCGATTATTAAGAGCAAACTCCGCCAACGGCAGAAAGGCAACCCAATCATCCTGATCCGCAGACACAAAACACCTCAAATAAGTCTCCAAAGTTTGATTGGTTCGCTCCGTCTGGCCATTGGTCTGAGGATGGAATGCAGACGAAAAGGACAAATCAATGCCCAACCTGGCACAGACTGCCCACCAAAATCTAGACACGAACTGGGTACCCCTGTCAGAAACGATGTTTTCCGGAATACCATGCAAGCGAACCACATTTTGAAAAAACAGAGGGACCAACTCAGATGAGGAAGGCAACTTAGGCAATGGCACCAAATGAACCATTTTAGAAAAACGGTCACACACCACCCAGATGACAGACATCTTCTGAGAAACAGGGAGATCCGAGATAAAGTCCATAGAGATGTGCGTCCAAGGCCTCTTCGGAATAGGCAAGGGCAACAACAACCCACTAGCCCTAGAACAACAAGGCTTGGCCCGAGCACACACATCGCAAGACTGCACAAAAACACGCACATCTCGAGACAGGGAAGGCCACCAGAAGGATCTAGCCACCAAATCTCTGGTGCCAAAAATTCCCGGATGACCTGCCAGAGTAGAAGAATGAACTTCCGAGATGACTCTAGTGGTCCACTCGTCAGGAACAAACAGTCTACCAGACGGACAACGATCAGGTCTATCCGCCTGAAATTCTTGCAAAGCACGTCGCAAATCTGGAGAGACAGCAGACAAAACCACTCCATCCTTAAGGACACCAGCAGGTTCAGAATTCCCAGGAGAGTCAGGCTCAAAACTCCTAGAAAGAGCATCTGCTTTCACATTCCTAGAACCCGGTAAGTACGAGACCACAAAATTAAACCGGGAAAAGAACAACGACCAACGTGCCTGTCTAGGATTCAGGCGCCTGGCAGACTCCAAATAAATTAAATTCTTGTGATCAGTCAAAACTACCACCTGATGTCTGGCACCCTCAAGCCAATGACGCCACTCCTCAAATGCCCACTTCATGGCCAAAAGCTCCCGATTACCAACATCATAGTTTCGCTCGGCGGCCGAAAATTTTCGCGAAAAGAACGCACAAGGTCTCATCACTGAGCAGTCGGAACTTTTCTGCGACAAAACCGCCCCCGCTCCGATCTCGGAAGCATCGACCTCAACCTGAAAGGGAAGAGAAACATCAGGCTGGCGCAACACAGGGGCAGACAAAAAGCGGCGCTTAAGCTCCCGAAAGGCCTCCACGGCAGCAGGGGACCAATTGGCAACATCAGCACCCTTTTTAGTCAAATCCGTCAGAGGTTTAGCAACGCCAGAAAAACCAGCTATAAATCGACGATAAAAATTAGCAAAGCCCAAGAATTTCTGGAGACTCTTCAGAGAAGTAGGCTGCGTCCAGTCGTAAATAGCCCGAACCTTGACAGGGTCCATCTCAATAGAAGAAGGGGAAAAAATATACCCCAAAAATGAAATTTTTTGAACCCCAAAAACACACTTTGAACCCTTTACACACAAAGAATTCTCCCGCAAAACCTGAAAAACCCTCCTGACCTGCTGAACATGAGACTCCCAGTCATCAGAAAAAATCAAAATATCATCCAAGTACACAATGATAAATTTATCCAAATATTCCCGGAAAATATCATGCATTAAGGACTAAAAGACAGAAGGTGCATTAGAAAGGCCGAAAGGCATTACCAAATACTCAAAATGGCCCTCAGGCGTATTAAATGCGGTCTTCCACTCATCCCCCTGCTTAATTCGCACCAAATTATACGCCCCACGAAGATCAATCTTAGAGAACCACTTAGCCCCCCTTATGCGAGCAAACAAATCAGTCAGCAAAGGCAACGGATACTGATATTTGACTGTAATTTTATTCAGGAGACGATAATCAATACAAGGCCTCAGAGAGCCATCCTTTTTAGAGACAAAGAAAAAAACGGCTCCTAAAGGTGATGAAGAAGGACGAATATGTCCCTTTTCCAGGGACTCCTTAATATACTCGCGCATAGCAGCATGTTCAGGTACAGATAGGTTAAACAAACGACCCTTTGGAAATTTACTGCCAGGAATCAGATCTATGGCGCAATCACAATCCCTGTGAGGAGGGAGTGAACCAATCTTAGGCTCTTCAAAAATATCACGATAATCAGACAAAAATGCCGGAATCTCAGATGGAATAGATGACGAAATGGACACCATAGGAGTGTCCCCATGAGCCCCCCGACATCCCCAGCTTAACACAGACATAGCCTTCCAGTCAAGGACTGGGTTATGAGACTGTAACCATGGTAATCCAAGCACCAAAACATCATGTAAATTGTACAACACAAGGAAGCGAATCACCTCCTGATGGTCTGGAGTCATACGCATAGTCACTTGCGTCCAGAACTGTGGTTTATTACAAGCCAAAGGTGTAGAATCAATACCCTTCAGAGGTATAGGGACTTCCAGAGGCTCTAAATCAAACCCACAGCGCCTGGCAAAGGACCAGTCCATAAGATTCAGAGCGGCGCCCGAGTCCACATAGACATCCACGGTAATAACTGATAATGAACAAATCAAGGTTACAGACAAAATAAATTTGGACTGTAAAGTGCCAATTGAAATGGACTTGTCAACCTTCCTAGTACGCTTAGAGCATGCCGATATAACATGAGCAGAATCACCACAATAGAAGCATAACCTATTTTTACGCCTATAATTCTGCCGCTCGCTTCTGGACATAACTCTGTCACATTGCATTTTCTCTGGCGTCTCTTCAGAAGATACCGCCAAATGGTGCATGGGTTTGCGCTCCCGCAAACGCCGATCAATCTGAATTGCCATTGTCATGGACTCATTCAGACCTGTAGGCGCAGGGAACTCGACCATAACATCTTTAACGGCATCAGAAAGGCCCTCTCTGAAATTTGCCGCTAAGGCGCACTCATTCCACTGAGTAAGCACAGACCACCTACGAAATTTTTGGCAGTATATCTCCGCTTCATCTTGCCCTTGAGATAGGGCTATCAAAGCTTTTTCAGCTTGAATCTCCAAATTAGGTTCCTCATAAAGCAACCCTAAAGCCAGGAAAAACGCATCCACATTGAGCAACGCAGGATCCCCTGGTGCCAATGAAAATGCCCAATTTTGAGGGTCACCTCGCAGCAAAGAGATTACAATCTTAACCTGCTGGACAGGTGTTATGACCCCAATGGCGAGGGTCTCAGAGATATCAGCAAGTCTGCGAAGTACAAAAATCCAGCTCATAGGGCAGTGGTAACTGGGTTGACCATATATCTACTCCTAACGCCAACACTAGAAGTAGCCGGGGAACATGCCTACGTTGGTCGCTAGATGTCTCGTGCCAGCCGGAGGACTAACTACCCCTAGAAGAGGAAAACAAAGACCTCTCTTGCCTCCAGAGAATAGACCCCAAAAGTAGGATACAAGCCCCCCACAAATAATAACGGTGAGGTAAGAGGAAATGACAAACACAGAGATGAACTAGGTTTAGCAAAGAGAGGCCCGCTTACTAATAGCAGAATGTAGTAAGATAACTTATATGGTCAACAAAAACCCTAACAAAATTCCACACTGGAGATTCAAGAACCCCCGAACCGTCTAACGGCCCGGGGGGAGAACTCCAGCCTCCCTAGAGCTTCCAGCAAGGAAAGGATACAGATAATGAACAAGCTGGACAAAAATGCAAACAAAAACAAATAGCAAAAAGCAAGAAAGCGGACTTAGCTTAATCAAGCAGGAACCAGGATCAGTAGACAAGAGCACTACAGATTAGCTCTGATATCAACGTTGCCAGGCATTGAACTGAAGGTCCAGGGAGCTTATATAGCAACACCCCTGACCTAACGACCCAGGTGAGCATACAAGGGATGATAGACATACCCAGAGTAAAATCACTAGTAGCCACTAGAGGGAGCCAAAAGGTAAATTCACAACAGTACCCCCCCCTTAGTGAGGGGTCACCGAACCCTCACCAAGACCACCAGGGCGATCAGGATGAGCAGCGTGAAAGGCACGAACTAAATCGGCCGCATGCACATCAGAGGCGACCACCCAGGAATTATCCTCCTGACCATAGCCCTTCCACTTGACCAGGTACTGAAGCCTCCGCCTGGAGAGACGAGAATCTAAGATCTTCTCCACCACGTACTCCAACTCGCCCTCAACCAACACCGGAGCAGGAGGCTCAGCAGAAGGAACCACAGGCACAACGTACCGCCGCAACAAGGACCTATGAAATACGTTGTGAATGGCAAACGACACCGGAAGATCCAGGCGAAAGGACACAGGATTAAGGATCTCCAATATCCTGTAAGGACCAATGAATCGAGGCTTAAATTTGGGAGAGGAGACCTTCATAGGAACAAATCGAGAAGACAGCCATACCAAATCCCCAACACGAAGTCGGGGACCCACACCGCGGCGGCGGTTGGCAAAACGCTGAGCCTTCTCCTGTGACAACTTCAAGTTGTCCACCACATGATTCCAGATCCGCTGCAACCTATCCACCACAGAATCCACTCCAGGACAGTCAGAAGGCTCCACATGTCCCGAGGAAAAACGAGGATGGAAACTGGAGTTGCAGAAAAATGGCGAAACCAAGGTGGCAGAACTAGCCCGATTATTAAGGGCAAATTCAGCCAACGGCAAGAAGGTCACCCAATCATCCTGATCAGAAGAGACAAAACACCTCAAATACGCCTCCAGAGTCTGATTAGTTCGTTCCGTTTGTCCGTTAGTCTGTGGATGAAAAGCGGAGGATAACGACAAATCAATGCCCATCCTACCACAAAAGGATCGCCAGAACCTGGAAACAAACTGGGATCCTCTGTCCGACACAATATTCTCAGGAATGCCGTGCAAACGAACCACGTTCTGGAAGAACACAGGAACCAGATCAGAAGAGGAAGGCAGTTTAGGCAAAGGAACCAGATGGACCATCTTGGAGAAACGATCACATATCACCCAGATGACAGACATGCCCTTAGACACCGGAAGATCCGAAATGAAATCCATAGAGATGTGTGTCCAAGGTCTCTTCGGGACAGGCAAGGGCAAAAGCAACCCGCTGGCACGAGAACAGCAAGGCTTAGCTCAAGCACAAGTACCACAGGACTGAACAAATGACCGCACATCCCTTGACAAGGAAGGCCACCAAAAGGACCTGGCCACCAGATCTCTGGTGCCAAAAATTCCCGGGTGCCCTGCCAACACTGAGGAATGAACCTCGGAAATGACTCTGCTGGTCCATTTAGCAGGCACAAACAATCTATCAGGTGGACAAGAGTCAGGCCTACCATCCTGAAATCTCTGCAACACACGTCGCAGATCTGGAGAAATAGCTGACAAGATAACTCCTTCCTTAAGAATACCCTCAGGTTCAGCGACTCCAGGAGCATCAGGCACAAAGCTCCTAGACAGAGCATCGGCCTTCACATTCTTAGAACCTGGTAAATACGAGACCACAAAGTCAAAACGGGAGAAAAACAATGACCAGCGGGCCTGTCTAGGATTCAGGCGTTTAGCAGACTCGAGATACATCAAATTTTTGTGATCAGTCAAGACCACCACACGATGCTTAGCACCCTCGAGCCAATGACGCCACTCCTCAAATGCCCACTTCATGGCCAACAACTCCCGATTGCCCACATCATAATTTCGCTCTGCCGGCGAAAACTTCCTAGAGAAAAAGGCACAAGGTCTCATAGTAGAGCAACCAGGGCCTCTCTGCGACAAAACGGCCCCTGCCCCAATCTCCGAAGCATCCACCTCAACCTGAAAGGGAAGTGAGACGTCAGGCTGGCACAAAACAGGCGCCGAAGTAAACCGGCGTTTCAACTCCTGGAAAGCCTCCACGGCAGCAGGAGCCCAGTTAGCTACATCAGAGCCTTTCTTGGTCATATCCGTCAGCGGTTTAACAACGCTAGAGAAATTTGCGATAAAACGACGGTAGAAGTTAGCAAAACCCAAGAACTTCTGAAGACTCTTAACTGACGAGGGTTGAGTCCAATCATGAATAGCTCGGACCTTGACTGGATCCATCTCCACAGCAGAAGGGGAAAAAATGAACCCCAAAAAGGGAACCTTCTGTACACCAAAGAGACACTTTGAACCTTTTACAAACAAAGAATTTTCACGCAGAATCTCAAAAACCATCCTGACCTGCTCCACATGCGAGTCCCAATCATCAGAAAAAACCAGAATATCATCCAGATAAACAATCAAAAATTTATCCAGATACTTCCGGAAAATGTCATGCATGAAGGACTGAAAAACTGAAGGTGCATTAGAGAGCCCAAATGGCATCACCAAGTACTCAAAATGACCTTCGGGCGTATTGAATGCGGTTTTCCATTCATCGCCCTGCCTAATGCGCACAAGGTTGTACGCACCACGAAGGTCTATCTTGGTGAACCACTTGGCACCTTTAATCCGGGCAAACAAATCTGACAACAGCGGCAAAGGATACTGAAATTTGACAGTGATCTTATTTAAAAGCCGATAGTCAATACAAGGCCTCAAAGATCCGTCCTTTTTGGCCACAAAAAAGAATCCCGCACCAAGAGGGGAAGAAGAAGGACGGATATGCCCCTTCTCAAGAGACTCCTTGATATATGAACGCATCGCGGTATGTTCAGGTACCGACAGATTAAACAGTCTCCCCTTAGGAAACTTACTGCCAGGAATCAAATCTATTGCACAGTCACATTCCCTATGAGGAGGCAGTGCACTGGACTTAGACTCGCTGAAGACATCCTGATAATCAGACAAATACGCCGGAACTTCCGAAGGCGTAGAAGATGCAATAGACAAGGGCAGGGAATCTCCGTGAATTCCATGACAGCCCCAGCTTGACACTGACATAGCCTTCCAGTCCAAGACTGGATTATGGGTCTGTAACCATGGCAAACCCAAAACAACCAAATCATGCATTTTATGTAGAACAAGAAAACGTATTACCTCCCGATGTTCGGGAGTCATGCACATGGTAACCTGTGTCCAAAACTGCAGTTTCTTTTTTGCCAATGGCGTAGAGTCAATACCCCTAAGAGGGATAGGATTTTCCAATGGCTCAAGCACAAATCCGCAGCGCTTGGCAAATGACAGATCCATAAGGCTCAGGGCAGCACCTGAGTCCACAAACGCCATGACAGGATACGATGACAGTGAGCAAATCAAAGTTACAGATAGAATAAATTTAGGTTGCAAATTACCAATGGCGACCGGACTAACAACCTTAGTAAGACGTTTAGAGCATGCTGAGATAACATGTGTAGAATCACCACAGTAGTAACACAAGCCATTCTGGCGTCTATGAATTTTCCGCTCATTTCTAGTCAGGATTCTATCACATTGCATTAAATCAGGTGCCTGTTCAGACAACACCATGAGAGGATTTGCGGTTTTGCGCTCCCGCAACCGCCGGTCGATTTGAATAGCCAGGGCCATAGAATCATTCAGACCTGTGGGAATGGGAAAACCCACCATCACATTCTTAATGGCTTCAGAAAGGCCATTTCTAAAATTTGCAGCCAATGCACACTCGTTCCACTGGGTCAGCACGGACCATTTCCGAAATTTTTGGCAATACACTTCGGCCTCGTCCTGGCCCTGAGACATCGCCAGCAAGGCTTTTTCTGCCTGAATCTCAAGATTGGGTTCCTCATAAAGCAAACCGAGCGCCAGAAAAAACGCATCAATGTCAGCCAATGCCGGATCTCCTGGCGCCAGCGAGAAGGCCCAATCCTGAGGGTCGCCCCGTAAAAAAGAAATAACAATTTTTACTTGCTGAGTGGAGTCTCCAGATGAACAGGGTCTCAGGGACAAAAACAATTTACAATTATTCCTGAAATTTCTAAATTTAAATCGGTCTCCGGAAAACGGTTCAGGAATCGGTATCTTAGGTTCTGACATAGGTTTTCTGATAACATAATCTTGTATGCCCTGCACACGAGCAGCAAGCTGGTCCACACTTGTAATCAAGGTCTGGACATTCATGTCTGCAGCAAACACAAGCCACTCAGAGTTAAAGGGGAAAAGAAAAAAAAATGAGAGAGAGAAAAAAAAACTCAGAACTTTCTTTCTTATAATCCCGCTTCTGCAATGCATTTAACATTTAATACTACCCTGGCAAACTGTTATGACCCCAATGGCGAGGGTCTCAGAGATATCAGCAAGTCTGCGAAGTACAAAAATCCAGCTCATAGGGCAGTGGTAACTGGGTTGACCATATATCTACTCCTAACGCCAACACTAGAAGTAGCCGGGGAACATGCCTACGTTGGTCGCTAGATGTCTCGCGCCAGCCGGAGGACTAACTACCCCTAGAAGAGGAAAACAAAGACCTCTCTTGCCTCCAGAGAATAGACCCCAAAAGTAGGATACAAGCCCCCCACAAATAATAACGGTGAGGTAAGAGGAAATGACAGACACAGAGATGAACTAGGTTTAGCAAAGAGAGGCCCGCTTACTAATAGCAGAATGTAGTAAGATAACTTATATGGTCAACAAAAACCCTAACAAAATTCCACACTGGAGATTCAAGAACCCCCGAACCGTCTAACGGCCCGGGGGGAGAACTCCAGCCTCCCTAGAGCTTCCAGCAAGGAAAGGATACAGATAATGAACAAGCTGGACAAAAATGCAAACAAAAACAAATAGCAAAAAGCAAGAAAGCGGACTTAGCTTAATCAAGCAGGAACCAGGATCAGTAGACAAGAGCACTACAGATTAGCTCTGATATCAACGTTGCCAGGCATTGAACTGAAGGTCCAGGGAGCTTATATAGCAACACCCCTGACCTAACGACCCAGGTGAGCATACAAGGGATGATAGACATACCCAGAGTAAAATCACTAGTAGCCACTAGAGGGAGCCAAAAGGTAAATTCACAACAACAGGATCTCCTGAGGAGTGAGGTCTGAGAGAAAGGAATAATTTACAATTATATTTGAAATTCAAAAACCGAGATCTATCTCCGGAAAACACCTCTGGTGTAGGGATTTTAGGTTCAGAAATAGGAGCATGTATAACAAAATCTTGTAAATTTTGAACCTTCGTAGCAAGATTATTTAAACCTGCAGCCAAACTCTGGACATCCATGTTAAACAGCTAAGGTCAGAGCCATTCAAGGGTTAAGAGGAGGTAAGAAGCAGCTAGACAGCAATTAAGGGCTAGGCAGCAAAACTCTGAGGGAAAGAAAAAAAAAAATTTCCCTTCAACACTTCTTTTTCTCCTGCTTCAGCCCAAACAATTAACACTTTGTTGGCCGGTCATACTGTCATGGTTCCCAATGGCAAGGGAACGTAAAAAACACATAAGTAACGAACGAGCTCTCGGGTGATGGAAACTCGAGTTGACCGTGAGCTAAATCTACCACACAACTAACAGTAGCCAGGGAGCATACCTACGGCTTCCTATATGCCACGCGCCAGCCGGAGGACTAACTACGCCTGGTAGAGGAAGAAACAGACCTGGCTTACCTCTAGGGAAATACCCCAAAAGATGATAGCAGCCCCCCACATGTAATAACGGTGAATTAAGAGGAAAAGACATACACAGTATGAAAGTAGATTTAGCAAAGAGAGGTCCACTTTCTAGATAGCAGAAGGATACAAAAGAGGACTTCACGGTCAACTGAAAACCCTTTCAAAAAACCATCCTGAAATTACTTTAAGACTCCTGTGTCAACTCATGACACAGGAGTGGCAATTTCAGCCCGCAAGAGCTTCCAGCTACAGAGAATCACAAAAACTGCAAACTGGACAAAAGGTACAAAACAAAAGGACAAAGTCCACTTAGCTGATCAGCAGACTAGTAGCAGGAACATGCAACCGAAGGCTCTGGTTACAATGATGACCGGCAAGGAAATGACTGGAGAGCAAGGCTAAATAGGAAACTCCCAAACACTGATGGAAGCAGGTGAACAGAAGAAGCAAAGTGCAAACAAGTCACCAGTACCACCAGCAACCACCAGGGGAGCCCAAAAAGCGGATACACAACAGTACCCTCCCCTTAAGGAGGGGGCACCGAACCCTCACAAGAACCGCCAGGGCGATCTGGATGAGCCCTATGAAAGGCACGAACCAAATCCGAGGCATGAACATCAGAGGCAGTTACCCAAGAATTATCTTCCTGACCATAGCCTTTCCATTTAACCAGATATTGAAGTCTCCGTCTGGAAATACGGGAGTCCAAGATCTTCTCCACGACATACTCCAATTCACCCTCCACCAGCACAGGAGCAGGAGGTTCAGTAGAAGGAACCACCGGTACCTCATATCTCCGCAACAACGACCGATGGAACACATTATGGATAGCGAAAGATGCCGGGAGGTCCAAACGAAAGGAAACAGGGTTAAGAATCTCCAAAATCCTATAAGGACCGATGAACCGAGGCTTAAATTTGGGAGAAGAAACCCTCATAGGGACAAAACGGGAAGACAACCACACCAAGTCCCCAACGTGAAGGTGGGGACCAACACGACGACGACGGTTAGCAAACTGCTGAGTCCTCTCCTGGGACAATTCCAAATTATCCACCACTTGTCCCCAAATCCGATGCAACCGATCCACCACCGCATCCACTCCAGGACAATCCGAAGATTCAACCTGACCAGATGAAAAACGCGGATGAAACCCTGAATTGCAAAAGAAAGGAGAAACCAAAGTGGCAGAACTAGCCCGATTATTAAGAGCAAACTCCGCCAACGGCAGAAAGGCAACCCAATCATCCTGATCCGCAGACACAAAACACCTCAAATAAGTCTCCAAAGTTTGATTGGTTCGCTCCGTCTGGCCATTGGTCTGAGGATGGAATGCAGACGAAAAGGACAAATCAATGCCCAACCTGGCACAGACTGCCCGCCAAAATCTAGACACGAACTGGGTACCCCTGTCAGAAACGATGTTTTCCGGAATACCATGCAAGCGAACCACATTTTGAAAAAACAGAGGGACCAACTCAGATGAGGAAGGCAACTTAGGCAATGGCACCAAATGAACCATTTTAGAAAAACGGTCACACACCACCCAGATGACAGACATCTTCTGAGAAACAGGGAGATCCGAGATAAAGTCCATAGAGATGTGCGTCCAAGGCCTCTTCGGAATAGGCAAGGGCAACAACAACCCACTAGCCCTAGAACAACAAGGCTTGGCCCGAGCACACACATCGCAAGACTGCACAAAAACATGCACATCTCGAGACAGGGAAGGCCACCAGAAGGATCTAGCCACCAAATCTCTGGTGCCAAAAATTCCCGGATGACCTGCCACAGTAGAAGAATGAACTTCCGAGATGACTCTAGTGGTCCACTCGTCAGGAACAAACAGTCTACCAGACGGACAACGATCAGGTCTATCCGCCTGAAATTCTTGCAAAGCACATCGCAAATCTGGAGAGACAGCAGACAAAACCACCCCATCCTTAAGGACACCAGCAGGTTCAGAATTCCCAGGAGAGTCAGGCTCAAAACTCCTAGAAAGAGCATCTGCTTTCACATTCCTAGAACCCGGTAAGTACGAGACCACAAAATTAAACCGGGAAAAGAACAACGACCAACGTGCCTGTCTAGGATTCAGGCGCCTGGCAGACTCCAAATAAATTAAATTCTTGTGATCAGTCAAAACTACCACCTGATGTCTGGCACCCTCAAGCCAATGACGCCACTCCTCAAATGCCCACTTCATGGCCAAAAGCTCCCGATTACCAACATCATAGTTTCGCTCGGCGGCCGAAAATTTTCGCGAAAAGAACGCACAAGGTCTCATCACTGAGCAGTCGGAACTTTTCTGCGACAAAACCGCCCCCGCTCCGATCTCGGAAGCATCGACCTCAACCTGAAAGGGAAGAGAAACATCAGGCTGGCGCAACACAGGGGCAGACAAAAAGCAGCGCTTAAGCTCCCGAAAGGCCTCCACGGCAGCAGGGGACCAATTGGCAACATCAGCACCCTTTTTAGTCAAATCCGTCAGAGGTTTAGCAACGCCAGAAAAACCAGCTATAAATCGACGATAAAAATTAGCAAAGCCCAAGAATTTCTGGAGACTCTTCAGAGAAGTAGGCTGCGTCCAGTCGTAAATAGCCCGAACCTTGACAGGGTCCATCTCAATAGAAGAAGGGGAAAAAATATACCCCAAAATTGAAATTTTTTGAACCCCAAAAACACACTTTGAACCCTTTACACACAAAGAATTCTCCCGCAAAACCTGAAAAACCCTCCTGACCTGCTGAACATGAGACTCCCAGTCATCAGAAAAAATCAAAATATCATCCAAGCACACAATCATAAATTTATCCAAATATTCCCGGAAAATATCATGCATTAAGGACTGAAAGACAGAAGGTGCATTAGAAAGGCCGAAAGGCGTTACCAAATACTCAAAATGGCCCTCAGGCGTATTAAATGCGGTCTTCCACTCATCCCCCTGCTTAATTCGCACCAAATTATACGCCCCACGAAGATCAATCTTAGAGAACCACTTAGCCCCCCTTATGCGAGCAAACAAATCAGTCAGCAAAGGCAACGGATACTGATATTTGATTGTAATTTTATTCAGGAGACGATAATCAATACAAGGCCTCAGAGAGCCATCCTTTTTAGAGACAAAGAAAAAACCGGCTCCTAAAGGTGATGAAGAAGGACGAATATGTCCCTTTTCCAGGGACTCCTTAATATACTCGCGCATAGCAGCATGTTCAGGTACAGATAGGTTAAACAAACGACCCTTTGGAAATTTACTGCCAGGAATCAGATCTATGGCGCAATCACAATCCCTGTGAGGAGGGAGTGAACCAATCTTAGGCTCTTCAAAAATATCACGATAATCAGACAAAAATGCCGGAATCTCAGATGGAATAGATGACGAAATGGACACCATAGGAGTGTCCCCATGAGCCCCCCGACATCCCCAGCTTAACACAGACATAGCCTTCCAGTCAAGGACTGGGTTATGAGACTGTAACCATGGTAATCCAAGCACCAAAACATCATGTAAATTGTACAACACAAGGAAGCGAATCACCTCCTGATGGTCTGGAGTCATACGCATAGTCACTTGCGTCCAGAACTGTGGTTTATTACAAGCCAAAGGTGTAGAATCAATACCCTTCAGAGGTATAGGGACTTCCAGAGGCTCTAAATCAAACCCACAGCGCCTGGCAAAGGACCAGTCCATAAGACTCAGAGCAGCGCCCGAGTCCACATAGGCATCCACGGTAATAACTGATAATGAACAAATCAAGGTTACAGACAAAATAAATTTGGACTGTAAAGTGCCAATTGAAATGGACTTGTCAACCTTCCTAGTACGCTTAGAGCATGCCGATATAACATGAGCAGAATCACCACAATAGAAGCATAACCCATTTTTACGCCTATAATTCTGCCGCTCGCTTCTGGACATAACTCTGTCACATTGCATTTTCTCTGGCGTCTCTTCAGAAGATACCGCCAAATGGTGCATGGGTTTGCGCTCCCGCAAACGCCGATCAATCTGAATTGCCATTGTCATGGACTCATTCAGACCTGTAGGCGCAGGGAACCCGACCATAACATCTTTAACGGCATCAGAAATGCCCTCTCTGAAATTTGCCGCTAAGGCGCACTCATTCCACTGAGTAAGCACAGACCACCTACGAAATTTTTGGCAGTATATCTCCGCTTCATCTTGCCCTTGAGATAGGGCTATCAAAGCTTTTTCAGCTTGAATCTCCAAATTAGGTTCCTCATAAAGCAACCCTAAAGCCAGGAAAAACGCATCCACATTGAGCAACGCAGGATCCCCTGGTGCCAATGAAAATGCCCAATTTTGAGGGTCACCTCGCAGCAAAGAGATTACAATCTTAACCTGCTGGACAGGATCTCCTGAGGAGTGAGGTCTGAGAGAAAGGAATAATTTACAATTATATTTGAAATTCAAAAACCGAGATCTATCTCCGGAAAACACCTCTGGTGTAGGGATTTTAGGTTCAGAAATAGGAGCATGTATAACAAAATCTTGTAAATTTTGAACCTTCGTAGCAAGATTATTTAAACCTGCAGCCAAACTCTGGACATCCATGTTAAACAGCTAAGGTCAGAGCCATTCAAGGGTTAAGAGGAGGTAAGAAGCAGCTAGACAGCAATTAAGGGCTAGGCAGCAAAACTCTGAGGGAAAGAAAAAAAAAAATTTCCCTTCAACACTTCTTTTTCTCCTGCTTCAGCCCAAACAATTAACACTTTGTTGGCCGGTCATACTGTCATGGTTCCCAATGGCAAGGGAACGTAAAAAACACATAAGTAACGAACGAGCTCTCGGGTGATGGAAACTCGAGTTGACCGTGAGCTAAATCTACCACACAACTAACAGTAGCCAGGGAGCATACCTACGGCTTCCTATATGCCACGCGCCAGCCGGAGGACTAACTACGCCTGGTAGAGGAAGAAACAGACCTGGCTTACCTCTAGGGAAATACCCCAAAAGATGATAGCAGCCCCCCACATGTAATAACGGTGAATTAAGAGGAAAAGACATACACAGTATGAAAGTAGATTTAGCAAAGAGAGGTCCACTTTCTAGATAGCAGAAGGATACAAAAGAGGACTTCACGGTCAACTGAAAACCCTTTCAAAAAACCATCCTGAAATTACTTTAAGACTCCTGTGTCAACTCATGACACAGGAGTGGCAATTTCAGCCCGCAAGAGCTTCCAGCTACAGAGAATCACAAAAACTGCAAACTGGACAAAAGGTACAAAACAAAAGGACAAAGTCCACTTAGCTGATCAGCAGACTAGTAGCAGGAACATGCAACCGAAGGCTCTGGTTACAATGATGACCGGCAAGGAAATGACTGGAGAGCAAGGCTAAATAGGAAACTCCCAAACACTGATGGAAGCAGGTGAACAGAAGAAGCAAAGTGCAAACAAGTCACCAGTACCACCAGCAACCACCAGGGGAGCCCAAAAAGCGGATACACAACAGATTCCTTAAACAATGGAGCACTCAAACGCCCCAGAGAAAAAATGTTCATCAGCTAATTAGAGCGGTCCAAGCTCAAGAGACCTCCAGTGGAGGGAAGATCTTGGGGAAGGCAATTGCCCCTACTTCATTCAATTGAGTCATACCGCAAGGTCAAACTGTGCTGACCCTGCCCATCCGGGCTTGTACCCCCCTGGAAGGCATAGAAGTTCAGATTGAGCTGAGCAATCCCAACCAGCTACCGCCAGGAATTCCTTTAGAACGATCGTTAGCCACACTGCAAGATGGAGCAGTGCTTGCACGCTGTGTCAGTTTGGGGGAGAAAGACATAACCTTACCCCCCAGGAGTGAAGTGGCCCACGTCATGGGCATGCAAGAGTTGGTGTCACCACAGGCAGCACAGCTAACCGTCAAACAAGGGGATCCCTGGATGGTGACCGTGGACATGGCATTGACACCTGACCTGCGACATCTGAAAGAGGGATGTCAGATTCTAGAACAGATGAGAGCAGAACTGACTGAACTCGTGCCCTAACAAGTACAGCAGGTGGAGGCCCTGTTAGGAAAATACCAGGATGTGTTTGTGAAACACAAGGACAATTTAGAGTGCTCCACGGCAATCACCCTCGAGATTCCCACTGGAAATACCGCTCCCATAAGAGAACATTATCATCAGATCCCCCCTCAAATGTACCAAGAGGTGAAGGGTATGCTATCTCAGATGCTCCAGAGGGGGTGATTCAGGAAAGCCAGAGCCCCTGGTCTGTCCCCATCATGTTGGTGCGGAAGAAGGATGAGACACTAAGACTCTGTGTGGATTACCGCAAACTCAACACCTGTATGGTGAGGGACTCATACCCCTTGCCGAGGATTGAGGAGTCCTTGTCCGCACTGGGGAACGCTAAGTACTTTTATATCCTGGATCTCGTCAGTGGCTACTGGCAAGTGTCTATGTCCAAGCAAGACCGAGCCAAAACAGCCTTCATACTCCCTATGGGGTTATTCGAATTTGATTGGATGCCATTTGGCCTAGCCAACGGCCCAGGCACGTTTCAGCAGCTCATGGAAAGATGCTTGGGAGATTTAAACTTTGAGGCCACCCTCATTTATCTGGACGACATTATTGTTTTTGCTCCCTCGCTTGAAGGACATCTTCCAAGATTTGAACGAGTACTGAGTCGCCTGCAACAACATGGGCTAAAAGTGAAGCCTCAGAAGTTTTATTTATTCCGCACTCAAATCGAAAATCTGGGATATGTTGTCTCCGCAGAAGAAGGGAGACCATCTCGTTAAAAGATTGCTGCAGTACAAGATTGGCCTACCCCAAAGAACATGAAAGGTGTGTGGGCTTTCCTAGGACGCACGGGATATTTCAGACGCTTTGTAAAGAATTTCACCCACATTGTGAACCCACTGCTGGAGTTATTAAAGGAAGTACCATCTATCGCAAAAAAACAGTGGGGCAAACGACAAAAGGAAGCATTTCAAGCCCTGAAGTTGGCCTTGCTGGAGGCACCGGTGCTGGCCTATGCCGACTTCACGCAGTCATTCATTCTGCATACAGATGGGAGTCTGCACGGACTCAGACCAGTGTTGTCCCAAATCCAGAATGGAGAGGAGCGAGTGATCACCTATGCGAGTCAATCCCTACATGACTCTGAGAGGAACCCAAAAAACTACAGTTCCTTTAAAGGGAACCTGTCACCTGAATTTGGCGGGACCAGTTTTGGGTCATATGGGCGGGGTTTTCGGGTGTTTGATTCACCCTTTCCTTACCCGCTGGCTGCATGCTGGCCGCAATATTGGATTGAAGTTCATTCTCTGTCCTCTGGAGTACATGCCAGCGCAAGGCAATAGCTGCCATAACATCACCGCAGCGGACCCCTTAAAGCAGCGTCGGTCACCCTGACCGAATACCATGAATATATCCCTTTAAAGACCTTTCCCTTTAACTCAGATGTCCCGACGGCCACGGACCGGGTTAGCCACCATGACATTCCCCTGAGAACTGAAGGACCCGGTACTGAGTACCCCTAGCCCTTGGGGGCACTCCAAATCTTTTGGCGTCACGAACAGCGTCTACTTAAGCTTGAAAATCAGGTCATGTGTGCCTAAGAGACTGTGCCAGAATTGTGCTTGAACTGTGATTTACTAAAGGACTGTGTATTGCTAAAGACCACCAAAATTCCCGCCAAAACCCGCCGCCATTATCGCGCCACGAGGAGCGAAGGAGAAGAAGGGCGTGCCAACATGGGAGGAGACTACCAAAGTGGCACCAAAAGTGACTACCGCCCCCTCCACCTGCTGCCACGAGATGAAGACGTGCCTAGCAGCTAAGGAGGTCCGCCCCCTTATTTGTAATGGTGGGAACAAGGAGAAGAAGGAGGCCAGCCCCCAGAAAATGGAGGAGCAGCGTGCATGTGCGGCCGCAGATCCAGGAGCAGAGATGGCGACCAGCGGGTACCTGAACGACGACGAAGTGACCCAGAACTATCTCGAACCATCAGAGGAGTACCCGGACCTACCGCCGCTGGAGGATGTGGGCTTCCTGGAATCACCAGCAGAGGAGCCGAGCCACCAACTCCAGGACGCTGCGCCGACAGCAGTGAAGAAATGGAAGTCGGCCATGTGCAAGAAGATCGCACTGGAGGAGTCACGGTCCACACAAAGACACTAATGTAACGCCCAGCTCTGCCCCTACTTAACGCTATTTTTAGATCATCTTCAAAAAACGGGGTGACAGGTTCCCTTTAAAGGTGCTCCCTACTGGTTTTACAAGAAGAGCTTTTTAAAGAGACTGTTCCTGATGACATCATGAAAGCTCTTGCTGTTATAGAGTTGATAATTGATTTGAATGTTTTGCACTACCTCAGTGAGCTGATTGAATCCTTAAAGGGGATGTGAATTGTTGCACTTTGCCAGAATTAGTTTTGAGTATAGATAGAGTGGTGTTTACATAGTCGATAGTATGTAGTCAGAAACTTAGAGAATAATAATAAAATTGAGATTAAGATAGACAAATGATGCACTTTTGAATAAATAAAAAAAAAAATGCAGTGAGCCCGTGGGGGTTGATAGACAGCCCGGCATGTGAAGAAGAGTCAAAGTCTTCTTGAACAAAGAAAAATGTTGATTTGCACTTTCAAGGTTTTAAGAGATAGTATACCTGTATGGGTAATTGTGTTTTATAGTTAGTAACTGTTTTCTACTTTTATTAAAATGGGCCCAAAATGTAAATATGTTTGTTATGCAACGTTCAAATGTTCTCACCTCCCATAAAGGGAAGCACAGTTACATTAACTTGCTTTACAGCATTTCAAAAATGTGTATGTCTTTTACTAATTTATTGTTGTTTTCATTTCCCAATCCAGGAGTACTGGATTTAACGGGGGGGGGGGGGTACCATTCTCCTCTAGGGGGAGTGGTGTTGCGTTTGGAGGCAGGGAGAGACGGCTGAATCCAGGTATCACAAACATGCAACACATTTCGCTCTCCAGGCCACCAGGGGGAGCTATGCTCCTATTTATTAGGGCACTCTTCACACTTAGGTAAAACTGGTTGCCTGGAGAGGAAGTTAGACAGTTGCTGGCTGAGCTTTGCTCAGGTAGTTGGTCCCTGACAGGGGTGGGAGCCTGTCAGAGATCCAGACAGAAGGACACGGAGCTGTGTCTGCCCTAAGTGCGGCAGTTCTTAAGAAGAGACACTGAAGGAGAACTGTATTGTAGAGAGGGTGAAGAAGTCATAGCAAAGGAGTGGATACCAGGAGGAGTTCTGCCCTACACAGGCTACCTCCTTCCGAGTCGCAGGATCCCTGTAGCCGGAACACCGAGGGAGCAACAGTTCTTTATTCCTTGCTCCAGAGACCGGCAGGACAGCTAATTTCACGTTACCTATCCCAGGAGGCAAGGTGGCACCGCTTAGAGGCTTGGGCATGATAGTGTCCCAGTAAAACGCCTCAAGCCACCGGTCATATGGTTTGTCCTATCCATCCGGAGGACAGAGAGAGAGGCATAACATCTACAACATCTGTGAGGACCTTATGAGACGCTTAGCAATAAGGTACTACAACACCACGGTGCTAGAGCAAGGCTACTGATTTCTACCTGGACAAGGGGACTCTTGATTTGCCTCTGAACATGTCGGACTCTGCCTGCCCTGTGATCTGGTGCTCTTGACCGTGGATGCTGAAGCCTTCAGTAAAAGGTAAAGAGACTGCAACCTTGTATCCTCGTTCTTTACTGCGCCTCACACCATCCACCATCTACACACATCTACACCATCCGACATATTTCACCTGTGGGAAGGTATTGTCATGTCGGACGCTGTTCATGCTGGGGCGTTCGACAGACAGCGGTAATTCCGCTTTTGTCCACTATGCGCTCAGTGGCGTCGGTTAGATTTTATCTAGCTGGTCCGGGGTTAGTTTAGCTGGTGCTCAGATTGGAAGCTGGGTCACGCCCACTGCCTTTAAATAGTTCTTCTGAACATTGGGCATCGCCGATTATAGCTTCTGTCTTGTGCTTGGTTATCTCGGTCTGGAGTGGTGAGCTAGGAGAAGGAGTATTGCATCTGGTGGTGTATTTCCCTTTGTCTTATTTTCTCCTTCCTATATTTGTATTTGTTTTGCCCTGTGCACTTATAGTGTATTCCTGTGTGACTGCGGCATGGTGCATATTTTTCCGTTATCCTTGTCTGTGCTAACTGTGGGTATTGGTGTGTGGTCTCTTCACTGGGTGGTGGGTGGTGGTTTCAGCCTAGGGTTGAAACAGGAGACAGGGTGAGGATGGAGGCCCAGACATGTACACCATCAGTGTAAACTCTGGGAGAGGGTCAGTCAGGGTTTCCCTAGTCTGAGGGAAAACGCAGGGGCCCGGGTTATTAGCTCTTGCCTACCTAGGCTCCCTGTGACATTATAATCGGCCAACATTATTTGAATTCCATGGATCACATGACTTCCATAACCCACCAGTTGGAGGCGCTGTCCCTACAGGTCACTGAGTTGAGGGGGGCAGTGCAGCAACAGGGACTAGCAGTATCTAATGTGCAAGCCGGAGCGAAAGGTAGAGTTGCTGAGCCTAAGTTTCCTTTGCCTGAAAAGTTTGCTGGGGAACGCAGTAAATTTGTTACTTTTCGTGAAGCTTGCAAACTATATTTTCGTATGCGCCCGATCTCCTCAGGTAATGAGGCTCAGCGTGTGGGCCTGGTGTTGTCATTATTAAATGGGGACCCCCAAGCATGGGCGTTTCCTTTGCCATCTGATTCTGCTGCGTTTAACTCTGTGGAGAGTTTTTTTTCTGCTCTTGGACACATTTACGATGATCCTGACAGAATGGCTCTAGCAGAATCTAAGATACGCACTATTCGCCAGGGGGAGCGTGTTGCAGAGGATTACTGTTCTGAATTTCGCCACTGGGCGGTCGACACACAGTGCAATAATCCCGCGCTGTGGAGTCAGTTTATTCATGGGGTTTCTGGAAGGGTTAAAAAAGCCCTCCTGATGTACAAGACTCCTGCTTCTCTAGATTCCGCTATGAGTCTTGTTGTCCGCATTGATCGCCGTTTGCGTCAGGGGGAGCATGAGACGCCGCCTATGGGAGAGGGTTTAGGTTCACGTGAGGTTGCTGCAGGTGAGCCCACAGAGCCTATGCAAATCGCAGGGGTGTCACATGTTAAGTATTGAGCCCCTGTGCTCAGGAAGCAGGGAGCCTGTTTTTACTGCGGTAAAACTGGTCATTTTGTTAACATTTGTCCTCTGCTGTCTAAGAAAAACGCAACAGCGGAAAATGTCTAAGCTCAGAGGGTGTGGAGGAGGCCAATCTGAGCTTATTTATATCCTCCATGGTGGTTTCTCAATGCATGCTCCCTGCCAAAGTTATTGTCGCTGGCAGAGAGCTGCCAATCACTGTTTTTGTGGATAGTGGTTCTGCCACAAATCTCATTGATGAGTTTGCACGCACTGCCGGTTTTAGGATCGAAAAACTGCCTCATCCTATCTGCATGGTCACCATTAATGCTGCTCCTCTCCCACAGGGGGAGATTACTGAGTTTGTGGCTGAAGTGAAACTCCACATTGGGGTTCTTCATTTCGAGCAGGTTACATGTAAAGTGCTCAAGAATCTTCCTGCACAGGTGGTTTGGGGTTTTCCATGGTTGTCTATGCACAACCCGGTTATTGACTGGAAAACTCAGGACATAATTCAGTGGAGCATATTCTGCCAGGAGAATTGCCTGGCCACATGTGTGTCTGCTGTGACTTCAAGCGTTCCTGAGTCACTTTTGGAATTTGCGGATGTGTTCTGTGAGAAGGGTTGTTCAGAGTTGCCACCACATCGCCCCTATGACTGTACTATCAGGTTTAAACCAGGGGCCAAATTGCCTAAAGCAAGGATGTTTAACATCTCCGGTCCAGAGAGACAAGCGTTAAAGGATTACATTGCTGAAAGTTTGAGCAAAGGGCACATCAGGCCTTCATCCTCATCTGTGGCAGCGGGGTTCTTCTTCGTAAAGAAGAAAGATGGTGGACTACGCCCATGTCTGGATTTCAGGGAGTTAAACCAGATTACGGTTCGTGATCCATACCCTATGCCATTGATACCGGATTTGTTCAAGCAGGTGGCAGGTGCTAAGTGGTTTACCAAGCTTGACCTCAGGGGGGCGTACAACCTCATAAGAGTCCGTCAAGGTGATGAGTGGAAGACGGCTTTTAATACCCCTGAGGGTCATTTTGAAAATTTGGTGATGCCATTTGGGTTGACAAACGCACACCCGCAGTGTTTCAATATTTCATAAATGATGTGTTCTCGCATGTTTTGGGGAAATTCGTTATTGTGTACCTAGATGACATTCTCATATACTCTTGCGATCGTGATACTCATTTGGATCATGTCAGGCAGGTGTTACAGCTTCTCAGAGAGAATAAGTTATATGCAAAACTTGAGAAATGTGTATTTTCGGTTCAGGAGTTGCCTTTCTTGGGTTATATTGTGTCTGCTTCTGGTTTTAAAATGGACGCCGCTAAGGTGCAAGCGGTGCTGCATTGGCAACGGCCTGATAACCTAAAAGCACTTCAGCGGTTCCTTGGGTTTTCTAACTACTATAGGAAGTTTATCAAAGATTTTTCTATCATTGCTAAACCGCTGACATGACTAAAAAGAGTACCAATTTCTCCGTTTGGCCTGAGGCTGCAGTGCGCGCATTTGAATTTCTTAAGAACAGTTTTTTTTTCGGCCCCCATTCTTGTCCAGCCAGACGTATCGAAACCTTTTGTTGTGGAAGTCGATGCATCTGAGGTTGGTGTGGTGGCGGTGCTGTCACAAGGCTCATCCTTGAGCGATTTGCGTCCATGCGCCTATTTCTCCAAGAAACTGTCGCCCGCCGAACGTAACTACAATATCGGCAACAGGGAGTTGTTGGCAATCAAGTTGGCCTTTGAGGAATGGCGACACGTCTTAGAGGGGTCGGTTCATCAGGTTACTGTTATTACCGACCATAAGAATTTGCTTTATATGGAGTCTGCCAAGCGTCTGTCTCCCAGGCAGGCTCGCTGGGCATTGTTTTTCACGCAGTTCAACTTTGTTGTTACTTACAGACCTGGGTCTAAAAACACTAAGGCGGATGCTCTGTCCAGGTGTTTTCCGGGGAGAGAACCTCGGGAAGATCCGGTACCCATCCTCCAAAAGGGTGTTGTGGTTTCGGCTCTCTCTACCGAGGTTGAGGCTGAGATTGCCGAGGCCCAGGAGGAGGTACCATCTGAGCTTCCCATCAACAAATCGTTTGTACCGCTTCATCTCCGCTTAAAGGTTTTGGCGGAGCATCATGATGCTGTCCTGGCTGGCCACCCAGGGGTTAGGGGTACCTTGGAGTTGGTGTCACGTCGGTTTTGGTGGCCCAAAATCCGACAGGACGTGGTCTCATACGTGTCAGCTTGCACCACGTGCGCTAGGGCTAAGACGCCCCCCTCCCATCCTGTTGGCACACTACTTCCTCTCGAGGTACCTAGTAAGCCATGGACGGAAATCTCCATGGATTTTATCACTGACTTGCCCTCCTCAGCTGGGAACACGGTCATCTTGGTGATTTTTGATCGGTTCTCAAAAATGTCGCACTTTGTGTCTTTGCCTTCGTTGCCTAACGCTAAGACTCTGGCTCAGGTATTTGTGCAGGAGGTGGTCAGACTTCATGGGGTTCCGTCTGACATCATTTCTGATAGGGGGTCTCAGTTTGTGGCAAAATTTTGGAAAGCATTTTGCTCACAGCTGGGGATCAAGTTGTCTCATTCATCCTCAGTCAAATGGTCAGACCGAGCGTATGAACCAAAATTTGGAACAGTACTTACGCTGCTTTGTTTCTGATAACCAGGAGGAGTGGTCGACATTCCTTCCTTTTTTTTTTTTTTTTTTTACTGAATCATATTTATTAAAACTTTTTCAGGTTAGACAGATAAACATAACAATTCCGCAAACATAGCAGAGTAGATTAATAATACAATAAGAAAACAGACATACCAACGCAAGGGAGTAGGTACACATAAGTATACAACTGTAGATTATTTAGATCAAAGGTCTAAACATAAACTAACCTACTAAAATACAGGTTCCTGAAAGTCAAAGCGACATTTAAACTAGACAGCTAGGCACAGAGCAAGATTTTTCACGGGCCGGGAGTATCAGATCCCGGATCACAGTAGGACAAGCGTCTTCACGATGGGATAAAGGAAAAACGGCTATCAAGCCACGGCTTCCAGATCTGAGACTTTTTTGTTTTTGATGACGCAGATAACACCAGTGCCCGTTCGTATTGGCAATGAAGGTTCATCCTATCAATCACAGATTGTATGGTCGGTGCACTAGTCACTCTCCATTTGGAAGCCACTGCCAGTCTAGCGGCTATAAACAAATGTGAGAACACACCTCTCAGCACATGTGGGATCTCATCCAAGCCTATATGCAATAAAACCATACTAGGTCGCAGGGCCACCCGAATCCCAGTCACCTCCGCTATCACGTCCTCTAAACTAACCCAAAGATTTAGTAATTTCGAACACGACCACCACATATGGCTAAGCGTCCCCAACATACCGCAACCTCTCCAGCACAATGGGGAGCATTGAGGGCCAAAATGGGCAACTTTAACTGGGTAATAGTACCAGCATAAGTGGACTTTTTTTAATTGTTCCAGATGGTTTACACATGAGGATACTCTCCGAACCTCTAACACCGCTTCCCGCCACCCATCAGGCGCTAGGGTGACCTGCAAGTCATCCTCCCACTGGCTCATGAATTGCAACTTAACCTCTGGGTCAGGATCATTCAGGGCTCTATACAAAATAGATACATTGCGAGTACTAGGTCCAGGCACCAAGAAAAGACCATTTACTGTACGAACTAGGTTGGTATTAAAAAAGGGTGTCAGTTGAGTAGTGTGTATAAGATGTCTTAATTGTAAAAACTGATAAAATCTATGCCAAATATCAGGGTGTTTCGCAACTAGGCGATCAAACGGTTTAATCATTGTGTCATCAAGCAGCTGATGAAGTGATTTTACACCAGCCAGTACCCATGGCTGTAAATCTATATATGGAATATGTAATTCTAGCGCCTTCAGTGACACTTCAGTTTACGGAATTTTAACAAGAGACGGGACCGTCTGTCACCAAAAATGCAGTGCAGTAGACATGGTCGGTAGAGGGAGACTACCTGTCCGCGGCCCCAAAGCTTCAACCTCCAGCATGAATCGGGTGGAGCCTCCAGTTGCATAGAAATTTTCAATTTGTAACCATCTATGATCCGTATCAAGCTGCCACCAGTCCCGCAACCCTGCCACCACCGAGGCCTTATAGTACGCCATCAAATTTGGTAATCCCATTCCCCCCAACTCAAAAGGGTAGTACATAAGGGATTTAGCCACTCTAGGAGTTTTGTGGGCCCATATGTATCTATTTGTTAAGCGTTGAAAGTTTGTTATAATTTTGCTTGGAACCCTGAAAGGGAGACATCTAAAATAATATAATATCTTGGGGAGAATTTTCATTTTGAAAATGTTGATTCTGGCCACCCAGGATGTCATAAACATATGCAAGGTGTCTAACTCAGACTTAATCTCTCTGAATAGAGCAGAATAATTCACCTCTATAATATGTTGAGAACATGTAAGCTTTATACCAAGGAAAGGGATACCCTGATCAGTCCAACGAAAAGGAAACTTATTCTCTAATTCAGTTCTGACTAGTGTTGAGCGATACCGTCCGATACTTGAAAGTATCGGTATCGGATAGTATCGGCTGATACCCGAAAAGTATCGGATATCGCCGATACGATACCCGATACCAATACAAGTCAATGGGACACCAAGTATCGGAAGGTATCCTAATGGTTCCCAAGGTCTGAAGGAGAGGAAACTCTCCTTCAGGCCCTGGGATCCATATTACTGTGTAAAATAAAGAATTAAAATAAAAAATATTGATATACTCACCTCTCCGGAGGCCCCTGGACATCACCGCTGGTAACCGGCAGCCTGCTTTGCTTAAAATGAGCGCGTTCAGCACCTTCCATGACGTCACGGCTTCTGATTGGTCGCGTGCCGCTCATGTGACCGCCGCGCGACCAATCACAAGCCGTGACGTAATTCTCAGGTCCTAAATTCCTAGAATTCGGAATTTAGGACCTGAGAATTACGTCACGGCTTGTGATTGGTCGCGTGGCGGTCACATGAGCGGCACGCGACTAATCAGAAGCCGTGACGTCATGGAAGGTGCTGAACGCGCTCATTTTAAGCAAAGCAGGCTGCCGGTTACCAGCGGTGATGTCCAGGGGCCTCCGGAGAGGTGAGTATATCAATATTTTTTATTTTAATTCTTTATTTTTTACATGGATATGGATCCCAGGGCCTGAAGGAGAGTTTCCTCTCCTTCAGACCCTGGGAACCATACACTGGGAACTTCCGATTCCGATTCCCGATACCACAAAAGTATCGGATCTCGGTATCGGAATTCCGATACCGCAAGTATCGGCCGATACCCGATACTTGCGGTATCGGAATGCTCAACACTAGTTCTGACGACCAAAGGGACCGCGACAGGGAATACCAAAGATTTGGATGCATTCAGTTTGTAATAGGATACTGACGCAAAATCCTTTAGTTCAGCCATGACTGCCGAGAACGACCGCTCCAGATCCACACATGTTATGATAACGTCATCCGCGTATAGACCAATCTTATGAGCAGCCGGGCCCACCATCAGGCCTGAAATATCCGAGTTAAAACGGATTTTCTCCGCCAATGGCTCCATGCATAATACAAATATAATGGGGGATAATGGACATCCCTGCCGCGATCAGACATCCCATTGGAGATCAGAAAGGGGGCAGATACTACTCCAGAGGCGAGAACTCTGGCAGATGGAGTGGAATGTACGGCCGAGATCGCTGATAGGATGGGGCCCTCCAAACCGAACCTCCGAAGAACACTTCCCAAATATCCCCAATGTACCCTATCAAAAGCCTTCTCAGCATCCAAGGACAGAAAGGCACTGGGAAGGCCCGACAGTTCCGCCACCCTGATGAGATTCAACATTCGGCGGGTACCATCCTTAGTTTCCCGGCCAGCCACAAAACCGACCTGGTCAGGAGAGACAAGAGAGGGGATTATCAAATGAAGGCGGGAGGCTAACAATTTGGTATATATCTTTAAATCACAATTCAATAAAGCAATGGGCTTAAAATTTCCAGGACTATCAGGGGTCTTAGCTGGCTTAGGGAGAGTGGTAATAATAGCTTCCAGATTGGAGGCAGCAACTTTGCCTGAATCCCTCCAACTAGAAAACAACCTCAATAGATATGGGGCCAGAAGATCCTGAAAAGTGCGATAATATTCATTTGATAGTCCATCCGGACCAGGTGCGGTGTGCAGCTTACTACTTTTAATGGTTTTTTTAATCTCCTCCTTTGTAAATGGGGCATTTAACAAGAGTAATTGTTCTTGGGATACGCATGGTAAATTAACTGACTGTAGATATGAGTCGATTGATACCTGGGTGGGTTGACAGGTCTGCTGGTCAGAATGTAAGTTATATAAATGGGAGTAATACTTTGCAAATGTCTCTGCGATTTCAATCGGATTCCTAACCAAACACCCATTCTGACCTAGCAAACCATCTAATCTGGATTTAGCCTCTCGGTTGCGTACCCTACGAGCCAGTATAGCTCCCGCCCTATCTCCAGTGGCATAAAAGTGAGTTTTAAATTTACATAAATTATGGGCATAGGTAGAAAGCAAATTCTCTCGCAATTTAAAGCGAACCCCGTATATCTCATCCGATACCGCCTGAGAGGGTGAGGTTTTATTCAGTGATTCCAATTGATCAAGTCTAGTTAAGAGGTCATCCCGTAACCCTCTATTGCGCTTCAGTATGGAGGCTTGTTGAATGAGATATCCCCGAATAACCACTTTATGTGCAGGCCATAGCGTTTCATCTGAAACTTCCCCATTATCGTTAATGTGGAAATAGTGGGTCAGCTCATTAGAAATACCACACGTCACTCTCTCATTTAGTAAGAGAGAAGGGTTCAGGCGCCATCTAAAGGCAGGATTCACATGATGTTTTATTGCTAACTGTAACACAATGGGGGCATGGTCAGACCAGGTAATTAGTCCTATGTTGGAGGAGACGCATCTTGAAAGAACCATAGTATCTACCAAAATATGGTCTATCCGAGAGTATGTACGGTGTCGGAAAGAATAGAAGGTATAATCTTTTTCGCTCGCATGGGAGTACCTCCAGAAATCATGTAGATGATATTCTTTGGTTAAGCCTTTCAACTCCCCCCTAGGCCGAACGCCACCTCGTGAGCAGTCTAAATCTCTATCCATGGGGAGATTAAAGTCTCCGCAATATAACTTTTCACCCTGTGCCAATCCATCCACTCTTTGTAATACCTTGCGTATAAATGACTGCTGCAAATGATTTGGGGCATACAGGACTGTGATAGTGTGCAACTCGCCATTCAATGTGCATATGAGGATCAGAAATCTGCCCGCAGGATCCGCCACCCTCCGAATATATTTAAAGGCTAAAGTATTTTTAAAGATAATGCACACCCCAGCTTTTTTAGTGTTATTATTAGCGAAGTAGATATTAGAGAATTGCGGGTGACAAAGCCTAAAATTATCAGCTTCTATCAGATGTGTCTCCTGCAGGCAGATGATCTCTGCACCTGATTTTTTCACTTCTTTCCAAAGGATGGACCTCTTACAGGGGGAGTTCAACCCCCTAACATTTAGAGACAAAATGGTAACACTCATAATTGAACATTCTAAACCTTGCTATCACACATACATCTTCATGAACCCACATCACCTGCATCAGTGCACCTGTGTTAGCCACATAAAAGATCACAGGAACCACATTAAAAAGACCCATTTCGGAGGTGTACCTAAAAAAAGAAAGACAAGGGAAACAAAACACAAAGAAAACTAGAAGAACTTCTAAACACAAAGTAATATAGCCACTAGGCCAAAGGCCAGGCTGGTCAGGCGATAAACACCTAAAAGGTCAGTCCTAGACCTTAGGTGGATGCCAGCCCAGGGCAATTCCAAGAGTCACTCCCAAACAGGTAAAAATAACCGGGAGTTATCTTGGACAGGGTGCTGGAGCAGAGAAAAAAAAGGTGGAGAGAAAAAGAGAAAAAACAAAAATAGAGAAACAGAATATAAGATCCGCAGCACCCTCACAGCATAGTCCTGCATCCGGACAGCAACTCATTCTCCTCTTCAAGTTTGAAACCAGTCCTGAACAATTTTCTTTCCTGTCGGATTCTGATGGGGAGTGAAGGAAATCTTCCATTCAGTTAGCATGATCTCAGCCTGCTTGGGAGATTGGCAGACTACACCACGACCTTCATAGGAAATTATCAGCTTGACAGGGTTGAATCCTCATTTGTATCGGATATGAACATCACGTAGTGCTTTACAGACATGAGCAAATTCTCGCCTCTTTGCCAGCGTGGGTGCTGATAAGTCCGGGAACACTTGTAAGCCATGATATTCAGCAGGGAGCTCAGGGGTTTTCCTCATCTTCTGCATGAAGGCATCTTTGGTAGAATAGAAATGTACGCGCGCCAAAGTGTCTCTGGGCAAGGCTGGGTTCACATGCCGTGGCTTAGGGAGTCTATGTATCCTATCAATTAGGAAATCCCTGGGGAGCAAGGAAGGGAGCACAGATTGCATGAACTTAAGTAAAAAGTCAGCTAGATCTTTGTCTGGAATGTCCTCTGGTATACCCCTGACACGTACATTATTTCTCCGTGATCTATCTTCCAAGTCATGCATCTTATCTTGGACCATATCCATATCCTCCCTCAAAGCTTTGTTTTCATCCACTAGAGCATTTATAGCTGTGGCATATTCGGCCATCTTGCTCTCAACATGTGCAGTCCTCTCCCCCAAGGAGGAGACTTCCCCCCTAATCTCTTGCAGCATAGACTGCATGTCTTCCTTTAGAGAAGCACGGATGGAGGCTAAAAATTCCTTCATGTCTCCTTTAGTAATAGGAGACAAGTTGCTGAGAGTCTCAGATGTCTCCCTCCCTCCAGAGCCACCAGATGAGTGGGAGGAAGCCGAGGGGGAAGCCGCTGCCATTTTACCTGCCGCATGTGCAGACTGTCTTTGGGGAAGAAATCTGGGAGCCTCGGTGGGGAACTGCGTTTCTGCGATCTCCCTCGGGTCATCATGTGCCCAAGATCTTCCAGGAGCCGTTACAGTGCACAGAGAGGAGAAGAGATAATAAAAAGTGCTGATATTAGCCGGTTTAAGTCCGGAGTAGCAGGAGCCTGTGAGTTATGCTGCCTCTCTAGTCTGCATGCAGGCCACGCCCCGTCGACGTTCCTTCCTTTGGCTGAGTTTGCCATCAATAATCACCGACAGGAGTCTTCTGGGGAGTCTCTGCTTTTTTGTGTTTACGGGCTACATCCTCAATTTTGTACTTTGAGTCAGGGGGGGCTCTTCCGGCGTCCCGGAGGAAGACCAGTTAGGAACACAATTGTCATCAGTCTGGAGGAGAGTTAAACAGCGCCTGTTGAGTGTGGGTGCTAGGTACAAACGTGTGGCTGACAGTAGGCGTGTGCCAGGTCCGGACCTGAGTGTGGATGACTGGGTGTGGTTATCCACAAAAAACATAAGACTCAAAATACCATCCCTTAAATTGGGTCCAAGGTTTATTGGTCCATTTAGGGTCGCCGCCGTCATTAACCCAGTAGCGTACCGATTGGAGCTTCCTACGGTGTATAAGATACACAACGTGTTCCACAGATCGTTGCTAAAAAAGACGGTGGGTCTTGTGGACGCGACACCTATGCCTTCTCCAGTCTTGGTGGATGGTAATTTGGAATTTGAAGTCTCCAAGGTGGTTGACTCTCGTGTAGTGTGCCGCACTTTACAGTACTTGGTACACTGGCGTGGTTATGGGCCTGAGGAGAGGTCCTGGGTACCAGCCTCGGACATTCATGCGGATCGGCTGGTCAGTATGTTTCACCGCTGCCATCCGGACAAGCCGGGTCCTATAAGTCGTGAGGGCCCTGGGATCCCTCGTAGAAGGCGGGGTACTGTCATGTCGGACGCTGTTCATACTAGGGCGTTCAACAGACAGCGGTAATTCCGCTTTTTTTCCACTATGCTCTCAGTGGCGTCGGATAGATTTTATCTAGCTGGTCCGGGGTTAATTTAGCTGGTGCTCGGATTGGAAGCTGGGTCACGCCCACTGCCTTTAAACAGTTCTTCTGAACATTGGGCGTCACCGATTATAGCTTCTGTCTTGTGCTTGGTTATCTCGGTCTGGAGTGGTGAGCTAGGAGAAGGAGTATCGTATCTGGTGGTGTATTTCCCTTTGTCTTATTTTCTCCTTCCTATATTTGTATTTGTTTTGCTCTGGCAGAAATTGGCTGGCTGATATATGACAAAATAACAGGACGGTAGTATATCCACTTTGTGAGAATTTAAATCTCCCTTTTTTTGGAGGGGAGACTGAACCAAAACTCAGGCCCAGTGTATAAAACAACACAATGTAAGTGGCAGAAAGTGGCTGGCTGATATACGACAAACTAACAGGACTGAAGAATATCCATTTTGTGAGTATTTGAGTCTCTCTTTTTTGGGGAGACTGAACCAAAACTCAGGCCCAGTGTATAAAACAACACAATGTAAGTGGCAGAATGTGGCTGGCTGATATATGACAAACTAACAGGATTGTAGTATATCCACTTTGTGAGAATTTGAATCTCCCTTTTTTTGGGGGGAGACTGAACCAAACAACACAATATAAGTGGCAGAAAGAGGCTGGCTGATATGCGACAAACTAACAGTTCTGATGTATATCCACTTTGTGAGAATTTGTATCTCCCTTTTTTGGGGGGGAGACTGAACCAAACAACACAATATAAGTGGCAGAAAGTGGCTGGCTGATATGCGACAAACTAACAGTTCTGAAATATATCCACTTTGTGAGGATTTGAATCTCACGTTTTTGGGGGGGAGACTGAACCAAAACTCAGGCCCAGTGAATAAAACAACACAATGTAAGTGGCAGAAATTGGCTGGCTGATATACGACAAACTTACAGGACTGAAGTTTATCCACTTTGTGAGTATTTGAGTCTCTCTTTTTTGGGGAGACTGAACCAAAACTCAGGCCCAGTGTATAAAACAACACAATGTAAGTGGCAGAATGTGGCTGGCTGATATATGACAAACTAACAGGATTGTAGTATATCCACTTTGTGAGAATTTGAATCTCCCTTTTTTTGGGGGGAGACTGAACCAAACAACACAATATAAGTGGCAGAAAGAGGCTGGCTGATATGCGACAAACTAACAGTTCTGAAGTATATCCACTTTGTGAGGATTTGAATCTCACGTTTTTTTGGGGGGAGACTGAACCAAAACTCAGGCCCAGTGTATAAAACAACACACTGTAAGTGGCAGAAAGTGGCTGGCTGATATACGACAAACTAACAGGACGGTAGTATATCCACTTTGTGAGAATTTAAATCTCCCTTTTTTTGGGGGGGGAGACTGAACCAAAACTCAGGCCCAGTATATAAAACAACACAATGTAAGTGGCAGAAAGTGGCTGGCTGATATACAACAAACTAACAGGACTGTAGTATATCCACTTTGTGAGAATTTCAATCTCTCTTTTTTTGGGGGGAGACTGAACCAAAACTCAGGCCCAGTGTATAAAACAACACAATATAAGTGGCAGAAAGTGGCTGGCTGATATACGACAAACTAACAGGACTGTAGTATATCCACTTTGTGAGAATTTGAATCTCTCTTTTTTGGGGGGAGACTGAACCAAAACACAGGCCCAGTGTATAAAACAAGACAATGTAAGTGGCAGAAAGTGGCTGACTGATATACGACAAACTAACAGGACTGTAGTATATCCACTTTGTGAGAATTTGAATCTCACTTTTTTGGGGGGAGACTGAACCAAAACTCAGGCCCAGTGTATAAAACAACACAATGTAAGTGGCAGAAAGTGGCTGGCTGATATACGACAAACTAACAGGACTGTAGTATATCCACTTTGTGAAAATTTGAATCTCACTTTTTTGGGGAGTCTAAACCAAAACTCAGGCCCAGTGTATAAAATAACACAATGTAAGTGGGAGAAAGTGGCTGGCTGATATACGACAAACTAACGGGACTGTAGTATATCCACTTTGAGAGAATCTAAATCTCCCTTTTTTGGTGGGGGAGACTGAACCAAAACTCAGGCCCAGTGTATAAAACAACACAATGTAAGTGGTAGAAAGTGGCTGGCTGATATACGACAAACTAACAGGACTGAAGTATATCCACTTTGTGAGGATTTGAATCTCACTTTTTTTTTTCTTTGGAGACTGAACCAAAACTCAGGCCCAGTGTATAAAACAACACAATGTAAGTGGCAGAAAGTGGCTGGCTGATATGTGACAAACTAACAGGACTGTAGTATATCCACTTTGGGAGAATTTGAATCTCCCTTTTTTGGGGGGGAGACTGAACCAAAACTCAGGCCCAGTGTATAAAACAACACAATGTAAGTGGCAGAAAGTGGCTGGCTGATATATGACAAACTAACAGGACTGTAGTATATCAACTTTGTGAGAATTTGAATCTCACTTTTTTTGGGGGAGACTGAACCAAAATTCATGCCCAGTGTATAAAACAACACAAAGTAAGTGGCAGAAAGTGGCTGGCTGATATACGACAAACTAACAGGACTGTAGTATATCCACTTTGTGTTATGATCCCAATGGCAGAGGATCTCTGATATTCCGGCAAGATAGCAAACATATAAATACTGCTCTAGGGAGGTGGAAACTGGGCTAACCGCATACCTGATCCTGACACAAACACTAAAAGTAGCCGTGAACGTGCCTACGTTGGTTCTAGACGTCTCGAGCCAGCCGGAGAACTGACTACCCCTAGAGGGAAAAAATAAGACCTCGCTTGCCTCCAGAGAAATTGAACCCCAAAGATATAGAAAGCCCCCAACAAATAATAACGGTGAGGCAAGAGGAAAACACAAACGTAGAGATGAACTAGATTCAGCAAAGTGAGGCCCAATAGTCTAGATAGCAGAAAATAGATAGTGGACTATGCGGTTAGCAGAAAACCCTACAAAACATCCACGCTGAACATTCAAGAACCCCCACACCGACTTACGGTGTGGAGGGAGAATATCAGCCACCTAGAGCTTCCAGCGAGTCAAAAATCAAATGTAAAGCAAGCTGGACACAAACACTGAATAATGCAAACGATCCAAATTGTACAAAACAGACTTAGCTTTTCTTGCATGAGGCAGACTGAAAGGAATCCGGAGGAGACCAAATAGGTCTGGATACAACGATGCCAGGCAAGAGACTGAGTCCAGAGGAGACTCAAATAGGAAACACCCGCTGCTTAACGACACAGCTGGAGCTCAGGCCTGCAACAAGACATACCTAACACAATACCGTTAGTGACCACCAGAGGGAGCCCAGAAACACAGTTCACAACACTTTGTGAGAATTTCAATCTCTCTTTTTTTTGGGGAGACTGAACCAAAACTCAGGCCCAGTGTATAAAACAACACAATATAAATGGCAGAAAGTGGCTGGCTGATATACGACAAACTAACAGGACTGTAGTATATCCACTTTGTGAGAATTTCAATCTCTCTTTTTTGGGAAGAGACTGAACCAAAACTCAGGCCCAGTGTGTAAAACAACACAATGTAAGTGGCAGAAAGTGGCTGGCTGATATACGACAAACTAACAGGACTGTAGTATATCCACTTTGTGAGAATTTTAATCTCTTTTTTTGGGGGAGACTGAACCAAAACTCAGGCCTAGTGTATAAAACAACACAATGTAAGTGGCAGAAAGTGGCTGGCTGATATATGACAAACTAACAGGACTGTAGTATATCCACTTTGTGAGAATTTCAATCTCTCTTTTTTTGGGGAGACTGAACCAAAACTCAGGCCCAGTGTATAAAACAACACAATGTAAGTGGCAGAAAGTGGCTGGCTGATATGTGACAAACTAACAGGACTGTAGTATATCCACTTTGGGAGAATTTGAATCTCCTTTTTTTGGGGGGAGACTGAACCAAACAACACAATATATGTGGCAGAAAGTGGCTGGCTGATATGCGACAACTAACAGTTCTGAAGTATATCTACTTTGTGAGGATTTGAATATCACGTTTTTTGGGGGGAGACTGAACCAAAACTCAGGCCAAGTGTATAAAACAACACAATGTAAGTGGCAGAAAGTGTCTGGCTGATATATGACAAACTAACAGGACTGTAGTATATCCTCTTTGTGAGAATTTAAATCTCCTTTTTTTTGGGGGGGGAGACTGAACCAAAACTCAGGCCCAGTGTATAAAACAACTCAATGTAAGTGGCAGGATTTGAACCTCCCTTTTTTTTGTTTTTGGAGACTGAACCAAACTCAGGCCCAGTGTATAAAACAACACAATGTAAGTGGCAGAAAGTGGCTGGCTGATATATGACAAACTAACAGGACTGTAGTATATCCACTTTGGGAGAATTTGAATCTCCCTTTTTTGGGGGGGAGACTGAACCAAAACTCAAGCCCAGTGTATAAAACAACACAATGTAAGTGGCAGAAAGTGGCTGGCTGATATATGACAAACTAACAGGACTGTAGTATATCAACTTTGTGAGAATTTGAATCTCACTTTTTTTTTTGGGAGACTGAACCAAAACTCAAGCCCAGTGTATAAAACAACATAATGTGAGTGGCAGAAAGTGGCTGGCTGATATACGACAAACTAACAGGACTGTAGTATATCCACTTTGTGAGAATTTGAATCTCACTTTTTTTTGAAAGACTGAACCAAAACTCAGGCCCAATGTATAAAACAACACAATGTAAGTGGCAGAAAGTGGCTGGCTGATATAAGACAAACTAACAGGACTGTAGTATATCCACTTTGTGAGAATTTGAATCTCACGTTTTTGGGGGGGAGACTGAACCAAACAACACAATATAAGTGGCAGAAAGTGGCTGGCTGGTATGCGACAAACTAACAGTTCTGAAGTACATCCACTTTGTGAGGATTTGAATCTCATGTTTTTGGGGGGAGACTGAACCAAAACTCAGGCCCAGTGTATAAAACAACACAATGTAAGTGGCAGAAATTGGCTGGCTGATATACGACAAACTAACAGGACTGTACTATATCCACTTTGGGAGAATTTAAATCTCCCTTTTTTTGGGGGGGAGACTGAACCAAAACTCAGGCCCAGTGTATAAAACAACACAATGTAAGTGGCAGAAAGTGGCTGGCTGATATACGACAAACTAACAGGACTGTAGTATATCCACTTTGGGAGAATTTGAATCTCACTTTTTTGGGGGGAGACTGAACCAAAACTCAGGCCCAGTGTATAAAACAACACAATATAAGTGGCAGAAAGTGGCTAGCTGATATACGACAAACTAACAGGACTGTAGTATATCCACTTTGTGAGAATTTCAATCTCTCTTTTTTGGGGGAAGACTGAACCAAAACTCAGGCCCAGTGTGTAAAACAACACAATGTAAGTGGCAGAAAGTGGCTGGCTGATATACGACAAACTAACAGGACTGTAGTATATCCACTTTGGGAGAATTTGAATCTCACTTTTTTGGGGGGAGACTGAACCAAAACTCAGGCCCAGTGTATAAAACAACACAATATAAGTGGCAGAAAGTGGCTGGCTGATATACGACAAACTAACAGGACTGTAGTATATCCACTTTGTAAAAATTTGAATCTCACTTTTTTGGGGGGAGACTGAACCAAATCTCAGGCCCAGTGTATAAAACAACACAATGTAAGTGGCAGAAAGTGGCTGGCTGATATACGACAAACTAACAGGACTGTAGTATATCCACTTTGTAAAAATTTGAATCTCACTTTTTTGGGGGGAGACTGAACCAAAACTCAGGCCCAGTGTATAAAACAACACAATGTAAGTGGCAGAAAGTGGCTAGCTGATATACGAAAAACTAACAGGACTGTAGTATATCCACTTTGTGAGAATTTCAATCTCTCTTTTTTGGGGGAAGACTGAACCAAAACTCAGGCCCAGTGTGTAAAACAACACAATGTTAGTGGCAGAAAGTTGCTGGCTGATATACGACAAACTAACAGGACTGTAGTATATCCACTTTGTGAGAATTTGAATCTCACTTTTTTTTGAAAGACTGAACCAAAACTCAGGCCCAATGTATAAAACAACACAATGTAAGTGGCAGAAAGTGGCTGGCTGATCTACGACAAACTAACAGGACTGTAGTATATCCACTTTGTGAGAATTTGAATCTCCCTTTTTTGGGGGGGAGACTGAACCAAACAACACAATATAAGTGGCAGAAAGTGGCTGGCTGGTATGCGACAAACTAACAGTTCTGAAGTATATCCACTTCGTGAGGATTTGAATCTCACGTTTTTAGGGGGGAGACTGAACAAAAACTCAGGCCCAGTGTATAAAACAACACAATGTAAGTGGCAGAAATTGGCTGGCTGATATTCAACAAACTAAAAGGACTGTAGTATATCCACTTTGTGAGAATTTGAATTTCACTTTTTTTTGGAGACTGAACCAAAACTCAGGCCCAGTGTATAAAACAGCACAATGAAAGTGGCAGAAAGTGGCTGGCTGATATATGACAAACTAACAGGACTGTAGTATATCCACTTTGGGAGAATTTGAATCTCCTTTTTTTTGGGGGGAGACTGGACCAAAACTCAGGCCCAGTGTATGAAACAACACAATGTAAGTGGCAGAAAGTGGCTGGCTGATATATGACAAACTAACAGGACTGTAGTATATCAATTTTGTGAGAATTTGAATCTCACTTTTTGGGGCGGAGACTGAACCAAAACTCAGGCCCAGTGCATAAAACAACACAAAGTAAGTGGCAGAAAGTGGCCGGCTGACATACGACAAACTGACAGGACTGTAGTATATCCACTTTGTGAGAATTTCAATCTCTCTTTTTAGGGGGGAGACTGAACCAAAACTCAGGCCTAGTGTATAAAACAACACAATGTAAGTGGCAAAAAGTGGCTGGCTGATATTCGACAAACTAACAGGACTGAAGTATTTCCACTTTGTGAGTATTGGAGTCTCTCTTTTTTTGGGGGGGTAGACTGAACAAAACTCAGGCCCAGTGTATAAAACAACACAATGTAAGTGGCAGAAAGTGGCTGGCTGATATACGACAAACTAACAGGACTGTAGTATATCCACTTTGTGAGAATTTCAATCTCTCTTTTTTGGGGGAAGACTGAACCAAAACTCAGGCCCAGTGTATAAAACAACACAATGTAAGTGGCAGAAAGTGGCTAGCTGATATACGAAAAACGAACAGGACTGTAGTATATCCACTTTGTGAGAATTTCAATCTCTCTTTTTTGGGGGAAGACTGAACCAAAACTCAGGCCCAGTGTGTAAAACAACACAATGTTAGTGGCAGAAAGTGGCTGGCTGATATACGACAAACTAACAGGACTGTAGTATATCCACTTTGTGAGAATTTGAATCTCACTTTTTTTTGAAAGACTGAACCAAAACTCAGGCCCAATGTATAAAACAACACAATGTAAGTGGCAGAAAGTGGCTGGCTGATATAAGACAAACTAACAGGACTGTAGTATATCCACTTTGTGAGAATTTGAATCTCCCTTTTTTGGGGGGGAGACTGAACCAAACAACACAATATAAGTGGCAGAAAGTGGCTGGCTGGTATGCGACAAACTAACAGTTCTGAAGTATATCCACTTCGTGAGGATTTGAATCTCACGTTTTTGGGGGGGAGACTGAACAAAAACTCAGGCCCAGTGTATAAAACAACACAATGTAAGTGGCAGAAATTGGCTGGCTGATATTCAACAAACTAACAGGACTGTAGTATAATCCACTTTGTGAGAATTTGAATTTCACTTTTTTTTGGAGACTGAACCAAAACTCAGGCCCAGTGTATAAAACAGCACAATGAAAGTGGCAGAAAGTGGCTGGCTGATATATGACAAACTAACAGGACTGTAGTATATCCACTTTGGGAGAATTTGAATCTCCTTTTTTTTGGGGGGAGACTGGACCAAAACTCAGGCCCAGTGTATGAAACAACACAATGTAAGTGGCAGAAAGTGGCTGGCTGATATATGACAAACTAACAGGACTGTAGTATATCAATTTTGTGAGAATTTGAATCTCACTTTTTGGGGCGGAGACTGAACCAAAACTCAGGCCCAGTGCATAAAACAACACAAAGTAAGTGGCAGAAAGTGGCCGGCTGACATACGACAAACTGACAGGACTGTAGTATATCCACTTTGTGAGAATTTCAATCTCTCTTTTTAGGGGGGAGACTGAACCAAAACTCAGGCCTAGTGTATAAAACAACACAATGTAAGTGGCAAAAAGTGGCTGGCTGATATTCGACAAACTAACAGGACTGAAGTATTTCCACTTTGTGAGTATTTGAGTCTCTCTTTTTTTGGGGGGGAGACTGAACCAAAACTCAGGCCCAGTGTATAAAACAACACAATGTAAGTGGCAGAAAGTGGCTGGCTGATATACGACAAACTAACAGGACTGTAGTATATCCACTTTGTGAGAATTTCAATCTCTCTTTTTTGGGGGAAGACTGAACCAAAACTCAGGCCCAGTGTGTAAAACAACACAATGTAAGTGGCAGAAAGTGGCTGGCTGATATACGACAAACTAACAGGACTGTAGTATATCCACTTTGTGAGAATTTGAATCTCACTTTTTTTGGGGGGAGACTGAACCAAACAACACAATATAAGTGTCAGAAAGTGGCTGGCTGATATGCGACAAACTAACAGTTCTGAAATATATCCACTTTGTGAGGATTTGAATCTCACGTTTTTGGGGGGGAGACTGAACCAAAACTCAGGCCCAGTGTATAAAACAACACAATGTAAGTGGCAGAAATTGGCTGGCTGATATACGACAAACTAACAGGACGGTAGTGCAGCGCCCCAGAGTCCTGGTCGTTGCAGTACTGTGGCTCCGCCACTATGGGGAGCTATGGTGCGTCTGGTGGCACTGAAGGAGTTCATCTGATCAGGTATCACAGACACCAATACATTTCACAGCCGGGCCTCCGGGGGGAGCTAAGGGTTCTATTCACTAGGCCACTCCCCACCATAGTGGGTAAACTGGGGGTCAGGCAGGAAGTTAGTCAGAAAGCTGACTGGGTTGGAACCAGGCAACACCTTGTGGCAGAGGGTGTTGTGGGGGAAGATACAGTAGGGTCTCTGTCAGGGGTGGGATCCTGACAGAGGCTTGGCAACTTGAACGAACGTAACGGGACCGTGCCTGCTCAGGATAGCGGCGGTGCCCAAGGAAGGACCAGAAGCGAGATAGATTGTGCTGAGTGAGAAACGAGATCAAAGCAATAGGAGAAATACCAGTAGGGGTCGTGCTGTAAGACCGAAGCAACACCCTACTGAGGCGCACTACCGGTGGCCGGAACGCCGAGGGAGTATTACAACATCCAGCTTCAAGCGATACTCTAAACAGCGGCAGGACAGTCAGTCTAAGGCGGGCTGTCTCACTCATATCACCTATGCAGTCTTGGGGGGCAACTTGTGGAGAGGGGCGACTCTAGGGTCCCGGAAGAGCTCCGAGCCTACCCGTCAAACGGGTGCCGTCCCAAACAGAACATCAGGGAGGGACGGAGGATTAGCAGAACATCATCTAATCGAGTTGTGAGGGAACTTAAGAAACAGACACAACAGTTGTGGGGACTTTCCGTAAGCACAGCAGGGAAGGACCGCAACACCTAGCGCTAGAAGGAAGGCACAGATTTCCACCTGCTAAGAGAACTCTGGAGGTGCCATTGGACCAGCCGGACTTGCGCAGCCTGGTTATCCGGATTCCGGACTGAGGACTCAGAGATCTTCAGTAAAGAGGTAAAGAGACTGCAAACCTGGTGTCCTCGTTATTTGCTGCACTGCACCACTAACATCATCTATTCACATACCTTGCACTGTGCGCCCCTCGGCAGGGTCACGGACCGGGCCTAGCCACCGTGACAACCCCAGAGCAGAGACTCTAAGGCCCGGTACCGGGTACCCCTCGGCCCTGCGGCAGTGGGGGCGCTACAAAACTTGGCGTCACGAACAGGATCTACTTAAGCCTGAAGAATCAGGTCATGTGTGCCTTGGAACTGTGATTCATTGTGCTTGGACTGTACTTTATTGCAAAGACTGTGCTGTGCCACTTGCCGCCAAAATCCGCCGCCATTACAGCGCTGAGGAGAGTGCAGGAGGAGAAGAGGGGCGTGGAGTGGGCGTAGGCAAGCTGGAGAGCGCGAAGTTCAATGGCCGCCCAGTCTAAATATTTCTGTGTCCTGAGGACGTGTCCGTCAACAGCCGAGGTCCGCCTCTTGATCCTGTTTGGAGGGTGGAGACCATGGAGACGGGGCCGCCCATGAAAGAGACCGCGGGAAGAAGACGCTGGAGAGGAGATAAAGATGGCGATGCCGGGAGCACCGCGTGGGGATGACCTGACTCGGCATGGAGCCGCATTACCGGACACAGCCTCGGAGACGCCATCGTTGCGGGGAATGGCCCTCGCGGAACCACCGATGGGTCGACCCAACTGGCAGATGTCCGAGGAGTGTGTGGCCGCAGCCGAAGCCCGACAAATAGCACGCCGCTTGGAGGCTGATGCCCGCGTGCTCGCTCGGCTGGGCCAGCCCACGGAGGTCCGCCTGTCTCCGGTGTCTCCTGCTCCTCCCAACCCGGCCGCGGCTGAAGATACGCTGCAAGCGCAGGGCTTGAGGATCTTCCCGGAGGCAGAACACCTGCGGCGCCTGATGAAAGCATGGCGGAACAGGCCCCAACCTGCAGCCCAGGTAGATCTGACCAGTGTCGGGGAGACCCCACAGTCACACTGGGGTGTCGTGGTGTCCTTCAACTCCCGGAAGGGAAGGGGAGTTATCCAGGAGATCGGGGAGCCACTACAGGTCCGTGTTGACCGGGAAGAAGTAGAGCCCTGCGGGGGAAGGTACGATTCCGACCTGGAGCCTGGCGACGCAGTGACCTATACCCGGTGGAGGAGAGAAGCGGGCGGAACCGGCTGGATAGCTCGGGGCGTTCAGCGGTGCGTCGCTCTCCAGGCTGCTGCCGGAACACCAGAGGACGAGCCTTCTGCAGGGAAGGTGCCGGAGCCCGTCCCCGCGGAACCCCAGGAGGTCCAGGTTCACCACGTGCCTCTGGGTCGCGCTCGCCCACAAGCTGGGAGGGCATCCCGGCGAGGGATCCTGTCGCTGCTGGAGCCAGGACTGGCCCTTGCTACACCAAGGCGACCCGTTGGCCGGGTGAGGCCTGGAAGAAGACCATCCCCCACATTGTAAGATGAGTAAGCAGGAATGCTTTAAAATATGTACATAGTTTCTTAACTGTTTGTTCGTTTCCTGTTTTGCTGCTAAACCCGTCCAGGGTTAACTCTTAAAGGGATCCCTTTGTTGACCCGGGATCCCTATTGTTTTGTTTGTTTTTTTCTAAGTTTTGCACAAGTTTCCAGAACTGCCGCAATCATGAACAGTGCATGATACAAACTTTTTGTAAATAGTTTGCACCTTATTAAAGGTGCTCCCTACTGGTTTTACTTAAAGAAGGACTCTTTGTGAAGATACCACACTGGAACCTTTGCTGAGTATGGACTGGTAGCTTGAGAAGATATGCTACCTCATAGAGACTTGGTCCCCTCTTAAAGGGGATGTTCATTTGTTGCACTTAAATGGTGATATTGCTTTAAGACAGGTAGCAATAATGTTTTGACGAAAGTGATGATAATGTTTACATGAGAAAGTTATATGTATCCAACTAGTTAATTGAAAAGAAAATGTTTGATAATGTTGATAGACAACGAGGATAGAAGGTGAACCCTGAGTCCTCCTAGGAGCCATATAGAAATGGCTCAGTGCTCTTAAACTGAAAGTAATGTTATGCTCTATACTGTGTATAGTAGTTGAAAAGGCAGTAGGCCCGGGCTGAACGGGGCGGTCCTGTAACAGAAAGGAGAGGCAGAAGGTCTGGTGCCGTTAGGACAGGCGGTCCTGCAGATTTAAAGTAGGAGAATGAAAAAGTTAAATTGCCTTATAATGTGATTATAAGAAGGTCTTTAGTGGATTCAGAGTGTATGTCCTTAAAGGCTATGTTAAATTATTGTTCAACAATTTTGCACTTAGTAGAATACCCGGTTGAGTAAAAGAAAGTTATTTGTAGCATGTTGCTATGACATTTAACCATGTTTGTAACGTTCAAGTGTCCTCACCTCCCATAAAGGGAAGCTCTGTTTAAATATGCTTATTGTTATTGCACTCAACAAAACTGTATGTCTTTTTGCTAACTTGTATTGTTGTTTTCTTCCCAGTCCCGGAGTACTGTGTTTAACCAGGGGGGAGTGCAGTGCCCCAGAGTCCTGGTCGTTGCAGTACTGTGGCTCCGCCACTATGGGGAGCTATAGTGCGTCTGATGGCACTGAAGGAGTTCATCTGATCAGGTATCACAGACACCAATACATTTCACAGCCGGGCCTCCGGGGGGAGCTAAGGGTTCTATTCACTAGGCCACTCCCCACCATAGTGGGTAAACTGGGGGTCAGGCAGGAAGTTAGTCAGAAAGCTGACTGGGTTGGAACCAGGCAACACCTTGTGGCAGAGGGTGTTGTGGGGGAAGATACAGTAGGGTCTCTGTCAGGGGTGGGATCCTGACAGAGGCTTGGCAACTTGAACGAACGTAACGGGACCGTGCCTGCTCAGGATAGCGGCGGTGCCCAAGGAAGGACCAGAAGCGAGATAGATTGTGCTGAGTGAGAAACGAGATCAAAGCAATAGGAGAAATACCAGTAGGGGTCGTGCTGTAAGACCGAAGCAACACCCTACTGAGGCGCACTACCGGTGGCCGGAACGCCGAGGGAGTATTACAACATCCAGCTTCAAGCGATACTCTAAACAGCGGCAGGACAGTCAGTCTAAGGCGGGCTGTCTCACTCATATCACCTATGCAGTCTTGGGGGGCAACTTGTGGAGAGGGGCGACTCTAGGGTCCCGGAAGAGCTCCGAGCCTACCCGTCAAACGGGTGCCGTCCCAAACAGAACATCAGGGAGGGACGGAGGATTAGCAGAACATCATCTAATCGAGTTGTGAGGGAACTTAAGAAACAGACACAACAGTTGTGGGGACTTTCCGTAAGCACAGCAGGGAAGGACCGCAACACCTAGCGCTAGAAGGAAGGCACAGATTTCCACCTGCTAAGAGAACTCTGGAGGTGCCATTGGACCGGCCGGACTTGCGCAGCCTGGTTATCCGGATTCCGGACTGAGGACTCAGAGATCTTCAGTAAAGAGGTAAAGAGACTGCAAACCTGGTGTCCTCGTTATTTGCTGCACTGCACCACTAACATCATCTATTCACATACCTTGCACTGTGCGCCCCTCGGCAGGGTCACGGACCGGGCCTAGCCACCGTGACAACCCCAGAGCAGAGACTCTAAGGCCCGGTACCGGGTACCCCTCGGCCCTGCGGCAGTGGGGGCGCTACAAAACTTGGCGTCACGAACAGGATCTACTTAAGCCTGAAGAATCAGGTCATGTGTGCCTTGGAACTGTGATTCATTGTGCTTGGACTGTACTTTATTGCAAAGACTGTGCTGTGCCACTTGCCGCCAAAATCCGCCGCCATTACAGCGCTGAGGAGAGTGCAGGAGGAGAAGAGGGGCGTGGAGTGGGCGTAGGCAAGCTGGAGAGCGCGAAGTTCAATGGCCGCCCAGTCTAAATATTTCTGTGTCCTGAGGACGTGTCCGTCAACAGCCGAGGTCCGCCTCTTGATCCTGTTTGGAGGGTGGAGACCATGGAGACGGGGCCGCCCATGAAAGAGACCGCGGGAAGAAGACGCTGGAGAGGAGATAAAGATGGCGATGCCGGGAGCACCGCGTGGGGATGACCTGACTCGGCATGGAGCCGCATTACCGGACACAGCCTCGGAGACGCCATCGTTGCGGGGAATGGCCCTCGCGGAACCACCGATGGGTCGACCCAACTGGCAGATGTCCGAGGAGTGTGTGGCCGCAGCCGAAGCCCGACAAATAGCACGCCGCTTGGAGGCTGATGCCCGCGTGCTCGCTCGGCTGGGCCAGCCCACGGAGGTCCGCCTGTCTCCGGTGTCTCCTGCTCCTCCCAACCCGGCCGCGGCTGAAGATACGCTGCAAGCGCAGGGCTTGAGGATCTTCCCGGAGGCAGAACACCTGCGGCGCCTGATGAAAGCATGGCGGAACAGGCCCCAACCTGCAGCCCAGGTAGATCTGACCAGTGTCGGGGAGACCCCACAGTCACACTGGGGTGTCGTGGTGTCCTTCAACTCCCGGAAGGGAAGGGGAGTTATCCAGGAGATCGGGGAGCCACTACAGGTCCGTGTTGACCGGGAAGAAGTAGAGCCCTGCGGGGGAAGGTACGATTCCGACCTGGAGCCTGGCGACGCAGTGACCTATACCCGGTGGAGGAGAGAAGCGGGCGGAACCGGCTGGATAGCTCGGGGCGTTCAGCGGTGCGTCGCTCTCCAGGCTGCTGCCGGAACACCAGAGGACGAGCCTTCTGCAGGGAAGGTGCCGGAGCCCGTCCCCGCGGAACCCCAGGAGGTCCAGGTTCACCACGTGCCTCTGGGTCGCGCTCGCCCACAAGCTGGGAGGGCATCCCGGCGAGGGATCCTGTCGCTGCTGGAGCCAGGACTGGCCCTTGCTACACCAAGGCGACCCGTTGGCCGGGTGAGGCCTGGAAGAAGACCATCCCCCACATTGTAAGATGAGTAAGCAGGAATGCTTTAAAATATGTACATAGTTTCTTAACTGTTTGTTCGTTTCCTGTTTTGCTGCTAAACCCGTCCAGGGTTAACTCTTAAAGGGATCCCTTTGTTGACCCGGGATCCCTATTGTTTTGTTTGTTTTTTTCTAAGTTTTGCACAAGTTTCCAGAACTGCCGCAATCATGAACAGTGCATGATACAAACTTTTTGTAAATAGTTTGCACCTTATTAAAGGTGCTCCCTACTGGTTTTACTTAAAGAAGGACTCTTTGTGAAGATACCACACTGGAACCTTTGCTGAGTATGGACTGGTAGCTTGAGAAGATATGCTACCTCATAGAGACTTGGTCCCCTCTTAAAGGGGATGTTCATTTGTTGCACTTAAATGGTGATATTGCTTTAAGACAGGTAGCAATAATGTTTTGACGAAAGTGATGATAATGTTTACATGAGAAAGTTATATGTATCCAACTAGTTAATTGAAAAGAAAATGTTTGATAATGTTGATAGACAACGAGGATAGAAGGTGAACCCTGAGTCCTCCTAGGAGCCATATAGAAATGGCTCAGTGCTCTTAAACTGAAAGTAATGTTATGCTCTATACTGTGTATAGTAGTTGAAAAGGCAGTAGGCCCGGGCTGAACGGGGCGGTCCTGTAACAGAAAGGAGAGGCAGAAGGTCTGGTGCCGTTAGGACAGGCGGTCCTGCAGATTTAAAGTAGGAGAATGAAAAAGTTAAATTGCCTTATAATGTGATTATAAGAAGGTCTTTAGTGGATTCAGAGTGTATGTCCTTAAAGGCTATGTTAAATTATTGTTCAACAATTTTGCACTTAGTAGAATACCCGGTTGAGTAAAAGAAAGTTATTTGTAGCATGTTGCTATGACATTTAACCATGTTTGTAACGTTCAAGTGTCCTCACCTCCCATAAAGGGAAGCTCTGTTTAAATATGCTTATTGTTATTGCACTCAACAAAACTGTATGTCTTTTTGCTAACTTGTATTGTTGTTTTCCTCCCAGTCCCGGAGTACTGTGTTTAACCAGGGGGGAGTGCAGTGCCCCAGAGTCCTGGTCGTTGCAGTACTGTGGCTCCGCCACTATGGGGAGCTATAGTGCGTCTGATGGCACTGAAGGAGTTCATCTGATCAGGTATCACAGACACCAATACATTTCACAGCCGGGCCTCCGGGGGGAGCTAAGGGTTCTATTCACTAGGCCACTCCCCACCATAGTGGGTAAACTGGGGGTCAGGCAGGAAGTTAGTCAGAAAGCTGACTGGGTTGGAACCAGGCAACACCTTGTGGCAGAGGGTGTTGTGGGGGAAGATACAGTAGGGTCTCTGTCAGGGGTGGGATCCTGACAGAGGCTTGGCAACTTGAACGAACGTAACGGGACCGTGCCTGCTCAGGATAGCGGCGGTGCCCAAGGAAGGACCAGAAGCGAGATAGATTGTGCTGAGTGAGAAACGAGATCAAAGCAATAGGAGAAATACCAGTAGGGGTCGTGCTGTAAGACCGAAGCAACACCCTACTGAGGCGCACTACCGGTGGCCGGAACGCCGAGGGAGTATTACAACATCCAGCTTCAAGCGATACTCTAAACAGCGGCAGGACAGTCAGTCTAAGGCGGGCTGTCTCACTCATATCACCTATGCAGTCTTGGGGGGCAACTTGTGGAGAGGGGCGACTCTAGGGTCCCGGAAGAGCTCCGAGCCTACCCGTCAAACGGGTGCCGTCCCAAACAGAACATCAGGGAGGGACGGAGGATTAGCAGAACATCATCTAATCGAGTTGTGAGGGAACTTAAGAAACAGACACAACAGTTGTGGGGACTTTCCGTAAGCACAGCAGGGAAGGACCGCAACACCTAGCGCTAGAAGGAAGGCACAGATTTCCACCTGCTAAGAGAACTCTGGAGGTGCCATTGGACCGGCCGGACTTGCGCAGCCTGGTTATCCGGATTCCGGACTGAGGACTCAGAGATCTTCAGTAAAGAGGTAAAGAGACTGCAAACCTGGTGTCCTCGTTATTTGCTGCACTGCACCACTAACATCATCTATTCACATACCTTGCACTGTGCGCCCCTCGGCAGGGTCACGGACTGGGCCTAGCCACCGTGACAACCCCAGAGCAGAGACTCTAAGGCCCGGTACCGGGTACCCCTCGGCCCTGCAGCAGTGGGGGCGCTACAGTAGTATATCCACTTTGTGAGAATTTAAATCTCCCTTTTTTTGGGGGGGAGACTGAACCAAAACTCAGGCCCAGTGTATAAAACAACACAATGTAAGTGGCAGAAAGTGGATGGCTGATATACGACAAACTAACAGGACTGAAGTATATCCACTTTGGGAGTATTTGAGTCTCTCTTTTTGGGGGAGACTGAACCAAAACTCAGGCCAAGTGTATAAAACAACACAATGTAAGTGGCAGAATGTGGCTGGCTGATATATGACAAACTAACAAGATTGTAGTATATCCACTTTGTGAGAATTTGAATCTCCCTTTTTTTGGGGGGGACACTGAACCAAACAACACAATATAAGTGGCAGAAAGAGGCTGGCTGATATGCGACAAACTAACAGTTCTGAAGTATATCCACTTTGTGAGGATTTGAATCTCACGTTTTTTGGGGGGAGACTGAACCAAAACTCAGGCCCAGTGTATTAAACAACACAATGTAAGTGGCAGAAAGTGGCTGGTTGATATATGACAAACTAAGAGGACTGTAGTATATCCACTTGGTGAGAATTTGAATCTCCCTTTTTGGGGGGGAGTCTGAACCAAAACTCAGGCCCAGTGTATAAAACAACACAATGTAAGTGGCAGAAAGTGGCTGGCTGACATACGACAAACTAACAGGACTGTAGTATATCCACTTTGTGAGAATTTCAATCTCTCTTTTTTTGGGGGAGACTGAACCAAAACTCAGGCCCAGTGTATAAAACAACACAATATAAGTGGCAGAAAGTGGCTGGCTGATATACGACAAACTAACAGGACTGTAGTATATCCACTTTATGAGAATTTGAATCTCTCTTTTTTTGGGGGAGACTGAACCAAAACTCAGGCCCAGTGTGTAAAACAACACAATGTAAGTGGCAGAAAGTGGCTGGCTGATATACGACAAACTAACAGGACTGTATTATATCCACTTTGTGAGAATTTGAATCTCACTTTTTTGGGGGGAGACTGAACCAAAACTCAGGCCCAGTGTATAAAACAAGACAATGTAAGTGGCAGAAAGTGGCTGGCTGGTATACGACAAACTAACAGGACTGTAGTATATCCACTTTGTGAGAATTTGAATCTCACTTTTTTTGGAAAGACTGAACCAAAACTCAGGCCCAATGTATAAAACAACACAATGTAAGTGACAGAAAGTGGCTGGCTGATATACGACAAACTAACAGGACTGTAGTATATCCACTTTGTGAGAATTTCAATCTCTCTTTTTTTTGGGGAGACTAAACCAAAACTCAGGCCCAGTGCATAAAACAACACAATATAAGTAGCAGAAAGTGGCTGGCTGATATACGACAAACTAACAGGACTGTAGTATATCCACTTTGTGAGAATTTCAATCTCTCTTTTTTTGGGGGAGACTGAACCAAAACTCAGGCCCAGTGTATAAAACAACACAATATAAGTGGCAGAAAGTGGCTGGCTGATATACGACAAACTAACAGGACTGTAGTATATCCACTTTGTGAGAATTTGAATCTCTCTTTTTTTGGGGGAGACTGAACCAAAACTCAGGCCCAGTGTGTAAAACAACACAATGTAAGTGGCAGAAAGTGGCTGGCTGATATACGACAAACTAACAGGACTGTATTATATCCACTTTGTGAGAATTTGAATCTCACTTTTATGGGGGGAGACTGAACCAAAGCTCAGGCCCAGTGTATAAAACAAGACAATGTAAGTGGCAGAAAGTGGCTGGCTGATATACGACAAACTAACAGGACTGTAGTATATCCACTTTGTGAGAATTTGAATCTCACTTTTTTTGGAAAGACTGAACCAAAACTCAGGCCCAATGTATAAAACAACACAATGTAAATGGCAGAAAGTGGCTGGCTGATATACGACAAACTAACAGGACTGTAGTATATCCACTTTGTGAGAATTTCAATCTCTCTTTTTTTTGGGGAGACTAAACCAAAACTCAGGCCCAGTGCATAAAACAACACAATATAAGTGGCAGAAAGTGGCTGGCTGATATACGACAAACTAACAGGACTGTAGTATATCCACTTTGTGAGAATTTCAATCTCTCTTTTTTTGGGGGAGACTGAACCAAAACTCAGGCCCAGTGTATAAAACAACACAATATAAGTGGCAGAAAGTGGCTGGCTGATATACGACAAACTAACAGGACTGTAGTATATCCACTTTGTGAGAATTTGAATCTCTCTTTTTTTGGGGGAGACTGAACCAAAACTCAGGCCCAGTGTGTAAAACAACACAATGTAAGTGGCAGAAAGTGGCTGGCTGATATACGACAAACTAACAGGACTGTAGTATATCCACTTTGTGAGAATTTCAATCTCTCTTTTTTTTGGGGAGACTAAACCAAAACTCAGGCCCAGTGCATAAAACAACACAATATAAGTGGCAGAAAGTGGCTGGCTGATATACGACAAACTAACAGGACTGTAGTATATCCACTTTGTGAGAATTTCAATCTCTCTTTTTTTGGGGGAGACTGAACCAAAACTCAGGCCCAGTGTATAAAACAACACAATATAAGTGGCAGAAAGTGGCTGGCTGATATACGACAAACTAACAGGACTGTAGTATATCCACTTTGTGAGAATTTGAATCTCTCTTTTTTTGGGGGAGACTGAACCAAAACTCAGGCCCAGTGTGTAAAACAACACAATGTAAGTGGCAGAAAGTGGCTGGCTGATATACGACAAACTAACAGGACTGTATAATATCCACTTTGTGAGAATTTGAATCTCACTTTTTTTGGGGGAGACTGAACCAAAACTCAGGCCCAGTGTATAAAACAACACAATATAAGTGGCAGAAAGTGGCTGGCTGATATACGACAAACTAACAGGACTGTAGTATATCCACTTTGTGAGAATTTGAATCTCTCTTTTTTGGGGGGAGACTGAACCAAAACTCAGGCCCAGTGTGTAAAACAACACAATGTAAGTGGCAGAAAGTGGCTGGCTGATATACGAAAAACTAACAGGACTGTATTATATCCACTTTGTGAGAATTTGAATCTCACTTTTTTGGGGGGAGACTGAACCAAAACTCAGGCCCAGTGTATAAAACAAGACAATGTAAGTGGCAGAAAGTGGCTGGCTGATATACGACAAACTAACAGGACTGTAGTATATCCACTTTGTGAGAATTTGAATCTCATTTTTTTGGAAAGACTGAACCAAAACTCAGGCCCAATGTATAAAACAACACAATGTAAGTGGCAGAAAGTGGCTGGCTGATATACGACAAACTAACAGAACTGTAGTATATTCACTTTGTGAGAATTTGTATCTCCCTTTTTTTGGGGGGGAGACTGAACCAAACAACACAATATAAGTGGCAGAAAGAGGCTGGCTGATATGCGACAAACTAACAGTTCTGAAGTATATCCACTTTGTGAGGATTTGAATCTCACGTTTTTTGGGGGGAGACTGAACCAAAACTCAGGCCCAGTGTATAAAACAACACAATGTAAGTGGCAGAAAGTGGCTGGCTGATATACGACAAACTAAGAGGACTGTAGTATATCCACTTTGTGAGAATTTGAATCTCCCTTTTTGGGGGGGAGACTGAACCAAAACTCAGGCCCAGTGTATAAAACAACACAATGTAAGTGACAGAAAGTGGCTGGCTGATATACGACAAACTAACAGGACTGTAGTATATCCACTTTGTGAGAATTTCAATCTCTCTTTTTTTTGGGAGACTAAACCAAAACTCAGGCCCAGTGCATAAAACAACACAATATAAGTGGCAGAAAGTGGCTGGCTGATATACGACAAACTAACAGGACTGTAGTATATCCACTTTGTGAGAATTTGAATCTCTCATTTTTGGGGGGAGACTGAACCAAAACTCAGGCCCAGTGTGTAAAACAACACAATGTAAGTGGCAGAAAGTGGCTGGCTGATATACGACAAACTAACAGGACTGTAGTATATCCACTTTGTGAGAATTTCAATCTCTCTTTTTTTTGGGGAGACTAATCCAAAACTCAGGCCCAGTGCATAAAACAACACAATATAAGTGGCAGAAAGTGGCTGGCTGATATACGACAAACTAACAGGACTGTAGTATATCCACTTTGTGAGAATTTCAATCTCTCTTTTTTGGGGGGAGACTGAACCAAAACTCAGGCCCAGTGTATAAAACAACACAATGTAAATGGCAGAAAGTGGCTGGCTGATATACGACAAACTAACAGGACTGTAGTATATCCACTTTGTGAGAATTTGAATCTCTCTTTTTTGGGGGGAGACTGAACCAAAACTCAGGCCCAGTGTGTAAAACAACACAATGTAAGTGGCAGAAAGTGGCTGGCTGATATACGGCAAACTAACAGAACTGGAGTATATCCACTTTGTGAGAATTTGAATCGCACTTTTTTTGGAAAGACTGAACCAAAACTCAGGCCCAATGTATAAAACAACACAATGTAAGTGGCAGAAAGTGGCTGGCTGATATACGACAAACTAACAGAACTGTAGTATATTCACTTTGTGAGAATTTGTATCTCCCTTTTTTTGGGGGGGAGACTGAACCAAACAACACAATATAAGTGGCAGAAAGAGGCTGGCTGATATGCGACAAACTAACAGTTCTGAAGTATATCCACTTTGTGAGGATTTGAATCTCACGTTTTTTGGGGGGAGACTGAACCAAAACTCAGGCCCAGTGTATAAAACAACACAATGTAAGTGACAGAAAGTGGCTGGCTGATATACGACAAACTAACAGGACTGTAGTATATCCACTTTGTGAGAATTTCAATCTCTCTTTTTTTGGGGAGACTAAACCAAAACTCAGGCCCAGTGCATAAAACAACACAATATAAGTGGCAGAAAGTGGCTGGCTGATATACGACAAACTAACAGGACTGTAGTATATCCACTTTGTGAGAATTTGAATCTCTCATTTTTGGGGGGAGACTGAACCAAAACTCAGGCCCAGTGTGTAAAACAACACAATGTAAGTGGCAGAAAGTGGCTGGCTGATATACGACAAACTAACAGGACTGTAGTATATCCACTTTGTGAGAATTTCAATCTCTCTTTTTTTTGGGGAGACTAATCCAAAACTCAGGCCCAGTGCATAAAACAACACAATATAAGTGGCAGAAAGTGGCTGGCTGATATACGACAAACTAACAGGACTGTAGTATATCCACTTTGTGAGAATTTCAATCTCTCTTTTTTGGGGGGAGACTGAACCAAAACTCAGGCCCAGTGTATAAAACAACACAATATAAGTGGCAGAAAGTGGCTGGCTGATATACGACAAACTAACAGGACTGTAGTATATCCACTTTGTGAGAATTTGAATCTCTCTTTTTTTGGGGGAGACTGAACCAAAACTCAGGCCCAGTGTGTAAAACAACACAATGTAAGTGGCAGAAAGTGGCTGGCTGATATACGACAAACTAACAGGACTGTATTATATCCACTTTGTGAGAATTTGAAACTCACTTTTTTGGGGGGAGACTGAACCAAAACTCAGGCCCAGTGTATAAAACAAGACAATGTAAGTGGCAGAAAGTGGCTGGCTGATATACGACAAACTAACAGGACTGTAGTATATCCACTTTGTGAGAATTTGAATCTCACTTTTTTTGGAAAGACTGAACCAAAACTCAGGCCCAATGTATAAAACAACACAATGTAAGTGGCAGAAAGTGGCTGGCTGATATACGACAAACTAACAGAACTGTAGTATATTCACTTTGTGAGAATTTGTATCTCCCTTTTTTTGGGGGGGAGACTGAACCAAACAACACAATATAAGTGGCAGAAAGAGGCTGGCTGATATGCGACAAACTAACAGTTCTGAAGTATATCCACTTTGTGAGGATTTGAATCTCACGTTTTTTGGGGGGAGACTGAACCAAAACTCAGGCCCAGTGTATAAAACAACACAATGTAAGTGGCAGAAAGTGGCTGGCTGATATACGACAAACTAAGAGGACTGTAGTATATCCACTTTGTGAGAATTTGAATCTCCCTTTTTGGGGGGGAGACTGAACCAAAACTCAGGCCCAGTGTATAAAACAACACAATGTAAGTGACAGAAAGTGGCTGGCTGATATACGACAAACTAACAGGACTGTAGTATATCCACTTTGTGAGAATTTCATGGTTAAATATATTTTTATTAAAGAGAAGAGAATTTTACAAGAAAAACAGTAGTTGAAAACTACGTCAATGATCAAAGTACTTTTTCTTATAATATACAATTCGAGAAGAGTAACACAAAAAAACACTCATTCACAAACCTTGCATAAATCTTACAAAAAAGAGAGAGAAAAAAAAAAATTAGAGGGAGTAAACCCTCAAGAATAACTACGGTATCTTTAACATATAAGCAATAACTCCTTGCCCCCGCAACAGGCGAGGACTTTCATTACCGTAAATAAAGTAAAGCATAACTAAAATCAGTTCGCCCATGTCCCCAAAAGCGAGACATGCACGCAGATAGTATCATTATAAAAGTAACTGGTAAATCATGGTACAGACCTATCACACCGAGCTGGTGGAAGGTGAACAGCTCACCCAGGGGGAGATAGAAAGAAGAAAAAATAGAGGGGGGAGCCCAATTAGGTGGGGCTCAAGAAAAGATATATAAAATGAGAACACAAAAAGAAAGGAAGAGTAGCTTAGTAATCGACTGTAGAATAGACAGGTGTATTCAGGTACACAGGTCAGGGAAACGAGCAGAATTTTTAAATAGAATCCATTCAGTCCAGGTACCTAAGAAGGAGACCCTTGTCTGTGAAAGGTCTGCTTCAATTTCCTCCATCCTAAAGATGGTTTTGTGAAGAGCAGAACAAAAATGGTTACCTCAATGAACCATTTTAAAAAGAATTTGTGATAAATATTGACCTGTCCATTCAAGGACATTTTAGCTATAGTATGAAATCCTGTTTTTCTTGTCTGTGGAATTGCCTTTGTACTGTTTGTTGTGAAACTGCCGCCCACGAAACTGTTTTTTCTTTCTTTCCTGTTTTGTCTCTTTGTTTAAACATGCAAAACTTGTATAACCACTGAACCTACCGATACAACTATATAAAGAAGGGATAGCACCTTGAAGGCAGGCGTGCTTCAGAGACTTCCCAGTGATACACTATACAAGACGTGTCTTGTGTATTATTTCTGGTGATTCCCCACTTCCAAAGGCTGCTCCGACTGAGCGTGATCATGACATTTCCTGGCGCCTGAACAGGGACCCGAGGTCTGTGTATTCCTTCAAGAACACCGGCAGAATACGAACGAAAAGAGAATCTGGGATAATGGACGGCAGATGAACAAAAACCTGGCCAGGTAAGAGACACTGTTAGATCTCTTATATCTGCCCTGCACTGTCCGTAAGATTTTCTGTGTCGTGTTCTTTAGCGGGTAGTTCTAGTAGAGGAGGATACCTATAGCTCGGGTTCTTGAACTATTTAGGAATTGATCACCTCACGGAGTACGGCATTGAATGAGAGTGAATGTGAATAAAAGGTGTGTGGAAGTTGGGAATAGCCCTATAAGCCGCCCAGGGTGTTGAAACAGAAGAAGTGACTGTCCCACTGGGCAACGTGGTTGCATCCTTTCGGGGAGACCTCCGCGCCTATGGTTCAATCTCTGACCCTGTCTTTGACAAAAACCTGGTGACGGATAAGTGTATGATAGTATGAGCCCAGGACAGATAAATTAGCCTGGGACAAGAATACGTTGTGTATGATAGTATGAGCCCAGGACAGATAAATTAGCCTGGGACAAGATACGTTGTATGTTCTTTTTCTTTTTCTGTCTGGTTGCATTTGTGTTGTTTGCTATAGGTGTAGGAATCAGGATTTTCTTACATCAACACAGTTTAAACATCCTAGCTCCTTAGGAAGAAGGTAACGAGGTATTCTCATACCCAAACGCCACCTAGGGCAAGAAAGCTCAGGATAAGAAAATGGGGAATAAGCAAACAAAGTCGGAACCAGAAGAATTAGATATCTATACTATCATAAAGGAGAGAAGTGGTGAAGATGCCACTAAGGGGCTGAGAAAGATTTTTAGTAAGTTTGGAGTTACTAGGGCAGAAGCTTTTAGTAGAAAACTATGGGAAGGAATTCAGGAAAGAAAAAAAGGCATAATCAGAGACAAGAAATGGATAGATCAGATCCAAGCATTGATTGATGTCTCTAGGGTAGCAGAAAATGAGGGATGGACATATAATCAACAGAGTAAAAAGTGGTGTATTAGACCCGCAGGCTGTGGAGAAAAACAAAATGTGGAATCTAAAAATACTCCACCCCCATACCTTAACCCACATGCCCCATCTTTTCTCCAAACACCACCTCAAAGTTTAGCCGGACCAGGAGGATGGGTATGTCCGCACTGTGGACAACAAAATCCAGACTGGAGAAATGATTGCCTAGCCTGTGGTACACCTAGACATGGCGCTGTACTTGCCCCTGTTAGGGTAGTACCAATACCCTTTAGGGAACCTGGTGCTGACGGAGTAATGGGAACTAGACACCACCAAACTCGACAATATTTCCCTTGGTCCCCCGCTGAAGGCATGTCTCTCTTGCATAACGCACCAGATCCCACCCAGTGTCCAGTTAGATTTGCACAATATATACAGCAAATTATGCAGACTCACGCAGGAGTTTGGGCAGATGGAGAAGAATTATGTAGAATGAAAATGACTCTTGGACTCTTCCAGGAGCTATTAGCAAATCTACAGGTACATAGGCCCCAAGCAGGAGATGGTGCCTTACAAACGATAGAATCAGGTACGCAATTTGTAGATCGCTTAATGGTTTTCATGAGGGAGAGACAGAGGCAGAGAGGAACAACGGGAGTGGTGGCTCAGAAATCTGGACAATCAGTAGACGAATATTATCTAAGTGTAGAAAATAATTTCAGAGATGAAGGCATGGATCTAACCGCTCCAGGAATGATGAGGTTAGTTACAAAAACCTTTATAGATGGATTGTCTCCAAAAGTGAAGGAAAAGCTTAAGGCCGCAACCCCTGATTGGAGAACCTTGGAAGACCCACACCTGGCTAGACAGAAAGCTGTAGGGATAGAAATGGACTTAAGAGAAAATTCTAAGCCAGTAAGAATTGCACAGGCTAATACTGGCTCTGCTAATCAAAAGTTTACTTGTCATTACTGTAAGAAGCCAGGACATTTCCAAAGGGAATGTAGGAAGAGAAAAGCAGATATAGATTCAGGAACCTTTGTACCCAAAAATAGGATAAATAACCCAGTGCCTGATCAAACAGACAGCTCAGAATGACTGAAGGTTATGCAGGTCTCTCTTCCTTCTAGAAGACCAATAATACAAGTTGAGGTTGAGGGTAAAAATGTACCTTTTCTGATAGATACGGGAGCAACATCCTCCATTTTAAATAAGGACTTTTTACCATATCCTGACAATATATCCTCAAAGGTTACATATGCAGAAGGGTATGATGGTAAAATTCAGGCGTTGCCCTTTACAAAACCTTTAAATGTGAGCTTTGGCCCTAAAACTTTTGTATCCAAATTTTTATGTGCTAAAGGTGCACCTACCTGCTTGTTGGGTACTGATGTCTTAAGTAAAATGCATGCAAACATCCATTTTAGAGAAGATGGCACAGTTATGCTGACCATCCCTGAAGATGCAGAAACTCTGGAACCATATGTTAGAATACAGGCAATGGAGGATTTTCCCGAAATTTACACTCAACAAGCAAAAATTGACTTGTCTCGGGTTCCTGACAGCCTATGGGCAAAAGGAGACACTGATGTAGGATTTTTATCAGTAGCTCCTATACTGTTAGAAACTGCCCCGGGAACCATTTTACCTCAGCTCAGGCAATACCCCATCAGCACCCAGCAAGAACAGGCGATTTCTCAACAAATTCAGGATTATGTGTTACAAGGTGTTTTGGTAGAAATCAGGTCACCCGCTAATACACCCTTATAAGTGTCCTCCAAAGAAACTATGGTGAAATATCGCATGGTGCACGACTTACGGGAAATCAATAAGGTTTTGGCACCGGTCACTGTCATGGTTCCCAATGGCAAGGGAACGTCAGAGAACTTAAACAACAGACTAGCTCTTGGGTGATGGAATCTCGAGCTGACCGTGAGCTAAACCTACCACACAACTAGCAGTGGCCGGGTGGCGTACCTACGTTTTATCCCTAGACGCCTAGCGCCAGCCGGAGGACTAACTAACCCTAATAGAGGAAAAGACAGACCTGGCTTACCTCTAGGGAAATTCCCCCAAAAAGGAGACAGAAGCCCCCCACATATATTGATGGTGAGTTCAGAGGAAAAGACATACGCAGTATGAAGGTAGGTTCAGCAAAGCGAGGTCCGCTTACTAGATAGCAAGAAGATACAATAGGGAACTTCACGGTCAGCTGAAAACCCTATTAAAATACCATCCCGAAATTACTTTAAGACTCATGTGTCAACTCATGACACCGGAGTGGCAATTTCGGCCCACAAGAGCTTCCAGCTACAGAAAAATAACATAACTGTGAACTGGAACAAAAATGCAAAACAAACTTAGGACTAAGAGTCCAACTTAGCTGATAGTAGTCTAGGAGCAGGAACATGCAACAGAAAGGCTCTGGTTACATTGATGGCCGGCACTAGAATAACTGAGCAGCAAGGCTAAATAGGATACACCCATATCCTGATGGAAACAGGTGAACAGAGAAAGTGAAGCACACAAGTCCAGTACCACCAGTGACCACCGGGGGAGCCCAAAAACCAAATTCACAACAGTACCCCCCCCTCAAGGAGGGGGCACCGAACCCTCACAAGAACCACCAGGGCGATCAGGATGAGCCCTATGAAAGGCACGGACCAAATCAGAGGCATGAACATCAGAGGCTGTCACCCAAGAATTATCCTCTTGACCGTAGCCCTTCCACTTGACCAGATACTGAAGTTTCCGTCTGGAAACACGGGAGTCCAAGATCTTCTCCACAACGTACTCCAATTCACCCTCAACCAACACCGGAGCGGGAGTCTCAACGGAAGGCACAACCGGTACCTCATACCTGCGTAACAATGACCGATGGAAGACATTATGGATAGAAAAAGATGCTGGGAGGTCCAATCGAAAGGACACGGGGTTAAGAATCTCCAAAATCTTATATGGGCCGATGAACCGAGGCTTAAACTTAGGAGAAGAAACCCTCATAGGGACAAAACGAGAAGACAACCACACCAAGTCCCCAACACGAAGACGAGGACCAACACGACGACGGCGGTTAGCAAAATGCCGAGTCTTCTCCTGGGACAACTCCAAATTGTCCACCACCTGTCCCCAAATCCGATGCAACCTATCCACCACAGTATCCACTCCAGGACAATCCGAAGACTCCACCTGACCGGAAGAAAAACGAGGATGAAACCCCGAATTGCAAAAGAAAGGAGAAACCAAAGTGGCAGAACTAGCCCGATTATTGAGGGCAAACTCCGCCAACGGCAAAAAGGCAACCCAGTCATCCTGATCCGCAGACACAAAACACCTCAAATAAGTCTCCAAGGTCTGATTAGCTCGCTCAGTCTGGCCATTAGTCTGAGGATGGAACGCAGACGAAAAAGACAAATCAATGCCCATCCTAGCACAGAACGCCCGCCAAAATCTAGACACGAACTGGGTCCCCCTGTCAGAAACGATATTCTCTGGAATACCATGCAAGCGAACCACATTTTGAAAAAACAGAGGAACCAACTCGGATGAGGAAGGCAACTTAGGCAAGGGCACCAAATGGACCATCTTTGAAAAACGGTCACACACCACCCAGATGACAGACATTTTCTGAGAAACAGGGAGATCAGAAATAAAATCCATAGAGATGTGAGTTCAAGGCCTCTTCGGAATAGGCAAAGATAACAACAATCCGCGGGCCCGAGAACAACAAGGTTTGGCCCGAGCACAAACATCACAAGACTGCACAAAAACTCGTACATCTCGAGACAGGGAAGGCCACCAGAAGGACCTAGCCACCAAATCCCTGGTACCAAAGATCCCGGGATGACCTGCCAACACAGAAGAATGAACCTCCGAGATGACTCTACTGGTCCAATCATCAGGAACAAACAGTCTACCAGGCGGGCAACGATCAGGTCTATCCGCCTGAAACTCCTGCAAAGCCCGTCGCAGGTCTGGGGAAACAGCAGATAATATCACCCCATCCTTAAGGATACCTGTAGGTTCAGAATCACCAGGGGAATCAGGCTCAAAACTCCTAGAAAGGGCATCCGCCTTCACATTTTTAGAACCTGGTAAGTATGAGACCACAAAATTAAACCGAGAGAAAAACAACGACCAGCGCGCCTGTCTAGGATTCAGGCGCCTGGCAGACTCAAGATAAATCAAATTCTTGTGATCGGTCAATACCACCACCTGATGTCTGGCCCCCTCAAGCCAATGACGCCACTCCTCAAAAGCCCACTTCATAGCCAAAAGCTCCCGATTACCAATATCATAATTTCGCTCGGCGGGCGAAAATTTTCGTGAAAAGAACGCACAAGGTCTCATCACGGAGCAGTCGGAACTTTTCTGCGACAAGACCGCCCCAGCTCCGATCTCGGAAGCATCGACCTCAAGCTGAAAAGGAAGAGTAACATCAGGCTGACGCAACACAGGGGCGGAAGAAAAGCGGCGCTTAAGCTCCCGAAAGGCCTCCACAGCAGCAGGGGACCAATCAGCAACATCAGCACCCTTTTTGGTCAAATCAGTCAAAGGTTTAGCAACATCAGAAAAACCAGTTATAAATCGACGATAAAAATTAGCAAAGCCCAAAAATTTCTGAAGGCTCTTAAGAGAAGAAGGCTGCGTCCAATCACAAATAGCCCGAACCTTGACAGGATCCATCTCAATGGAAGAGGGGGAAAAAATGTACCCCAAAAAAGAAATCTTTTGAACCCCAAAAATACACTTAGAACCCTTCACACACAAGGAATTAGCCCGCAAAACCTGAAAAACCCTCCTGACCTGTTGGACATGAGAATCCCAGTCATCCGAAAAAATCAAAATATCATCCAGATACACGATCATAAATTTATCCAAATATTCACGGAAAATGTCATGCATAAAGGACTGAAAGACTGAAGGGGCATTTGAAAGACCAAAAGGCATTACTAAATACTCAAAATGGCCCTCGGGCGTATTAAATGCGGTTTTCCACTCATCCCCCTGCTTAATTCGCACCAAATTATACGCCCCACGGAGATCAATCTTAGAGAACCACTTAGCCCCCTTTATTCGAGCAAACAAATCAGTCAGCAGTGGCAGAGGATACTGATATTTGACTGTAATTTTATTCAAGAGTCGATAATCAATACACGGCCTCAAAGAGCCATCTTTTTTAGATACAAAGAAAAAAACGGCTCCTAAGGGAGATGAAGAAGGACGAATATGTCCCTTTTCCAGGGACTCCGTAATATATTCTCGCATAGCAGCATGTTCAGGTACAGATAGATTAAATAAACGACCCTTTGGAAATTTACTGCCCAGAATCAGATCTATGGTACAATCGCAATCTCTGTGAGGAGGTAGTGAACCAAGCTTAGGCTCCTCAAAAACATCACGATAATCAGACAAAAATTCCGGAATCTCAGAGGGAATAGATGACGAAATGGAAACCAAAGGTACGTCCCCATGAGCCCCCTGACATCCCCAGCTTAACACAGACATAGCTTTCCAGTCAAGGACTGGGTTATGAGATTGTAACCATGGTAATCCGAGCACCAAAACGTCAAGTAGATTGTACAACACAAGGAAGCGAATCATCTCCTGATGGTCTGGATTCATACGCATAGTCACTTGTGTCCAGTATTGTGGTTTATTACTAGCCAATGGTGTAGAGTCAATACCCTTCAGAGGTATAGGAACTTCCAGAGGCTCTAGATCAAACCCACAGCGCCTGGCAAAGGACCAATCCATTAGACTCAAAGCGGCGCCAGAGTCGACATAGGCATCCGCGGTAATTGACGATAATGAACAAATCAAGGTCACAGACAGAATAAACTTAGACTGTAAAGTGCCAATTGAAATAGACTTATCAACCTTTTTTGTACGTTTAGAGCATGCTGATATAACATGAGTTGAATCACCACAGTAGAAGCACAACCCATTTTTTCGCCTAAAATTCTGCCGTTCGCTTCTGGACAGAATTCTATCACATTGCATATTTTCTGGAGCCTTCTCAGAAGACACCGCCAAATGGTGCACAGGTTTGCGCTCCCGCAAACGCCGATCAATCTGAATAGCCATTGTCATGGACTCATTCAGACCTGTAGGTGCAGGGAACCCCACCATAACATCCTTAATGGCATCAGAGAGACCCTCTCTGAAATTCGCCGCCAGGGCGCACTCATTCCACTGAGTAAGCACAGACCATTTACGAAATTTTTGGCAGTATATTTCAGCTTCATCTTGCCCTTGAGATAGGGCCATCAAGGCTTTTTCAGCCTGAATCTCTAAATTAGGTTCCTCATAAAGCAACCCCAAAGCCAGAAAAAACGCATCCACATTGAGCAACGCAGGATCCCCGGGTGCCAATGCAAATGCCCAGTTTTGAGGGTCACCCCGCAGCAAGGAAATTACTATCTTAACCTGCTGTGCAGGATCTCCAGCGGAGCGAGATCTCAGGGAAAGAAATAATTTACAATTATTTTTGAAATTCAGGAAACGAGATCTATCCCCGGAGAAAAATTCTGGTATAGGAATTCTAGGTTCAGATATAGGAGCATGAATAACAAAATCCTGTAAATTTTGAACCTTCGTAGCAAGATTATTCAAACCTGTAACCAAACTCTGAGGATCCATTTTAATCAGGTGAGATCAGAGCCATTCAAGGATTAGAAGGAGAGAGAGAGACAAAGGCTGCAATTAGAGCAAAAATGCAACTGAGTCAACTAAAAAGCAAACTCAGAAGGAAAAAAAATAAAAAAATCTGCAGACTTCTTTTTCTCTCCTTTCTTCTGCCAACGGTTTTAACCCTTGGCCGGCCATACTGTCATGGTTCCCAATGGCAAGGGAACGTCAGAGAACTTAAACAACAGACTAGCTCTTGGGTGATGGAATCTCGAGCTGACCGTGAGCTAAACCTACCACACAACTAGCAGTGGCCGGGTGGCGTACCTACGTTTTATCCCTAGACGCCTAGCGCCAGCCGGAGGACTAACTAACCCTAATAGAGGAAAAGACAGACCTGGCTTACCTCTAGGGAAATTCCCCCAAAAAGGAGACAGAAGCCCCCCACATATATTGACGGTGAGTTCAGAGGAAAAGACATACGCAGTATGAAGGTAGGTTCAGCAAAGCGAGGTCCGCTTACTAGATAGCAAGAAGATACAATAGGGAACTTCACGGTCAGCTGAAAACCCTATTAAAATACCATCCCGAAATTACTTTAAGACTCATGTGTCAACTCATGACACCGGAGTGGCAATTTTGGCCCACAAGAGCTTCCAGCTACAGAAAAATAACATAACTGTGAACTGGAACAAAAATGCAAAACAAACTTAGGACTAAGAGTCCAACTTAGCTGATAGTAGTCTAGGAGCAGGAACATGCAACAGAAAGGCTCTGGTTACATTGATGGCCGGCACTAGAATAACTGAGCAGCAAGGCTAAATAGGATACACCCATATCCTGATGGAAACAGGTGAACAGAGAAAGTGAAGCACACAAGTCCAGTACCACCAGTGACCACCGGGGGAGCCCAAAAACCAAATTCACAACAGGTCACCCCTGTGGTACCGAATCCTCATACCTTACTGTCTCAAATTCCCAGCACTGCTGCATATTTTACGGTAATTGACTTATCAAACGCATTTTTTTCTGTGCCACTACATAAGAACTGTTGGCATTTGTTTGCCTTTACATTCAAGGGTAAACAATTAGCATGGACAAGATTGCCACAAGGTATGGTACACTCACCAACTTTGTACTCTGAAGCAATGCAGACCGTGCTAAAAAATTTCATCCCAGAACCAGGAGTAGTCATTCTACAGTATGTAGATGATTTACTTATTTGTTGCCCTGATGAGCAGACGGCAGTTACCTCAACTGTTAATTTCTTAATTTTCCTAGCGCAAGAAGGCTGTAAAGTAAATAGACAGAAACTCCAGGCTTGTCAACAAACAGTCGTGTTTTTAGGTCACTGCATATCACAGGGCATCAGACACCTCACACCTCAACGTACGGAAGCCATACGTAACATGCTTGAACCCAGGAATCACAAACAGCTGCGTGCTTTCCTAGGTATTGTTTCACACTGTAGACAGTGGATCATACATGCAAGTCAACTCATGCAGCCTTTATATGACTGTATTGCCAACACACCATATTCACTCAGTGAAGAGGCTAAACAGTCATTTTCCTCTTTGAAAACAGCACTGGTATCAGCTCCGGCTTTGGGACTCCCAGACTACACTAAACCTTTTCAATTGATGGCAGCTGAGATATCCTCACATGCTACAGGGGTGCTCACACAAAAACATGGAAACAAACAGAGACCGGTGGCATACATATCAGCTCATCTGGACCCTGTAGCTAGAGCCGCACCTTCTTGTGTAAGGGTACCGTCACACTAAGCGACGCTGCAGCGATAGCGACAGCAATGCCGATCGCTGCAGCGTCGCTGTGTGGTCGCTGGAGAGCTGTCACACAGACCGCTCTCCAGCGACCAGCGATGCCGAGGTCCCCGGGTAACCAGGGTAAACATCGGGTTGCTAAGCGCAGGGCCGCGCTTAGTAACCCGATGTTTACCCTGGTTACCAGCGTAAAAGTTAAAAAAACAAACAGTACATGCTCACCTGCGCGTCCCCCAGCCTCTGCATCCTGACGCTGACTGAGCTCCGGCCCTAACAGCACAGCGGTGACGTCACCGCTGTTGCTTTCACTTTCAGTTTAGGGCCGGCGCTTTAGTGTCAGGAAGCAGAGGCTGGGGGACGCGCAGGTGAGTATGTACTGTTTGTTTTTTTAACTTTTACGCTGGTAACCAGGGTAAACATCGGGTTACTAAGCGCGGCCCTGCGCTTAGTAACCCGATGTTTACCCTGGTTACCAGTGTAAAATATCGCTGGTATCGTCGCTTTTGCTGTCAAACACGGCGATACACGGCGACCTAGCGACCAAATAATGTGCAGACCTTCTAGCAGCGACCAGCAATTTCACAGCGGGATCCAGATCGCTGCTGCGTGTCAAATACAGCGATATCGCCATCCAGGTCGCTGCAACGTCACGGATTGCTGGCGATATCGCCTAGTGTGACGGTACCTTAAGAGTAGTAGCCGCAATTTCACTGTTATTAGATAAAGCTTCTGAGATTGTTCTTGATCACCCACTTCTAGTTCAGACCACTCATGATGTACATGGCATTCTTAACCAGGTCCAACCTAAACATATTTCAATGGCCAGACACCTCCGTCTCCAATGTTCCCTACTACTGCCGCCCAACATTTCCTTTGCCAGGATTCAGACTCTTAATCTCGCGTCTTTGCTCCCTTTAGAGTCTGAGGGGGGTACCATACCTGAGGAAACTGCACTCTCCAACTCCTTTGACCCATCAGAGTCAATGCATGATTGTGTACAATTAATGGAACAAGAGACTCAGGGCTTACGTAATGTACGTGACAAGCCACTCTGTAATGCTACATTTGAACTTTTCATAGATGGCAGTATATATGCAGATATGAATGGACAATTTCATACAGGTTATGCGGTAGTAACTCAGCATGAAGTGCTGAAAGCAGAACCTCTCCCTGCTAATCAGTCTGCACAAGAAGCAGAACTTACGGCATTAGTTGAAGCTCTAAAAATAGCCAAAGATCAGACAGCAAACATATACACTGATTCTAGATATGCACATGGCATTATTTTCGATTTTGGCGTAATATGGAGAGCCAGAGGTTATATGACTGCTTCAGGCCAACCTGTTAAACATGCCTCCCTCATTAGACAGATTCTGGAGGCAGCACAAGAAACTAAAGAAATAGCGGTGATAAAGGTAGCTGCACATGTGAGACTCGACACCGAGGAAGCCAGGGGTAACGATAAAGCCGACAAGCAGCAAAACAGGCAGCACGTAAACCCTTACATCATGCCCACACACTAGATAGCTCTGAAGATGATGAGGAGAGATTGAAGGAAGCTCAGAAACAGGTAGACGACGAAGAACGAGGGCAGTGGCAGAAAAAAGGGGCAGAAGATCAGCAAGGATTATGGAAAAAAGGAACTTTGTTGTGTTTACCCAGAGCCTGGTACCCCGCAGTGGCAAGTGACCTCCACCTACCCACGCATGTGTCGGCAAATGGTATGACGCTCAAGGTAAAAGAAAGGTGGTTGGCTCCAGGCTTTGGTAATTTGGCTCGGAACATGTGTGCTGCATGCGCTATATGCCTGGCACACAATCCAGGTCAGACCATTAAAACCCCAACCAAGCATCATGTAAGACCACTGTATCCCTTTCAAAGACTCCAGATCGACTACATCCAACTTCCTAGGTACAATGGATACGAATATGTGCTTGTGTGTGTGGACATGTTCTCAGGGTGGCCAGAGGCTTATCCAGTTCGTAAAGCCTCAGCAAAAACTACTGCCATTAAAATAGCACATGAACTGATACCCCGTTACGGCATGCCTGAGGTGATCGAGTCAGATAGGGGTACCCATTTTACTGGGGAAATATTCCAGAATGTTATGAAAATGTTGGGAGTAGAAAACCAGTTTCACACTCCGTATCACCCACAGAGTTCAGGTAAAGTGGAAAGATTAAATGGAACAATAAAATTAAAAATCCAGAAGGCCATGGCAGAAACAGGAAAGCCTTGGACCGAGTGTCTACCACTTGCCCTGTATTCCATCCGAAACGCCCCAAGGGGGAAGGCTAAGCTGTCACCACATGAGATTCTTTTTGGTAGAGCAGCAAATTTGGGTTGTTATTTTCCACAACAACTGATGTTGAATACTGAGACTTTAACTGCTTATGTACAAGAATTACAAAAACGTTTAACTAAAGTGCATTCGCAAGTTTTTGCTTCCCTTCCAGATCCAGAAAATCTCGAAGGAGGCCACAAGTTGGAACCTGGTGATCAAGTCTACGTGAAAAGACACACCAGAAAGACTCTGGAACCGAGGTTTGACGGACCTTTCCAAGTCCTGTTAACAACTCCGACAGCAGTCAAGCTTGAAGGAAAGGCATCATGGATACATGCAAGCCATTGCAAAAAAGCAGTATAAGACTCATGATATTGATGTTAATAATGTTAACCTCAACGGAGGCATGGGAAAGACTGAATTCTCTAGCCCCTTTGAACAATAGATTCGTACAACATCATAGAAAATTAGTGCATGACTTGTTAAATAATACGCAACCCCTGGCAGATTGTTGGATCTGTACCCATTCACCAGTATCAGCCACAAGTATACCTTTTCTAGCAGTTCCCGTGTCAGCTGAAGAAATATTCGCTTGGCCTAATTGTTCAGACAACCTGGCCAACAACCAACCTGGCAATACTAGACTATGGAATACTACAATCGCCATACCAGTTGTGGGATGGGTAGAATTTCCTTGGTGGCAGGGCAATCTTACAGGAAAAATAGGCAACTTACAATATTTAGCATTCAAGGGAGGAAAATGGGTACCTAGGAATAAGACTGGATTAACTGATTTAGGACAGGTCCCCACTGAAAATCTACAGCTCAGTTTCAGTACAACCACCCCTTCCTCTGATGCTTTCAAACCTACAGTATTGGAAAGATACATACATAATAGAAAATGGGAACATTCCGAGTTGTTCCCCCAAGGTGATGCAAACAGTTGTACAAGTAAGCCGGGGAACCTGGTTTGTAATGAATCCAATGAGTATGTCAACGGAATGCATGTATGTGGGAATCCCGCAGCTGGGTACTGTAGCCCCTTGGGACAAAAACCCTCTTGGTGTATGCTTCAGAATGTATCTAGTTTTGTGGATTTGGCTCACAGATTGGTATTGCAGCACTCAGCTTTGTGGGATCTGCCTGAGGGTACATTTTGGATATGCGGAGAAGGAGCATATAAATGGCTTCCCGTAGGTATAAAGGGTACTTGTACATTAGGACGCCTAACCCCGGCTACTTTCATAATTTCAAATAAACAAGTGAATATGCAAGCCGTGCCCAAGCACACATTGTATAAAAGAGCTGCAGATAACTCACCACGTCCCTCGGGGAGGCCGCATATAGTACAAATGGGAATTCCCAACAAAATTGCTAGTACCATTTTTATTTATCCTATGTTAACACAGATGTGGGATAAATTAGTTAGAGCCACGGATTATCTAGATGATCAGATTTGGGATATATTGGACATATTAAATACTAGTATAGCTGTACAGAATCAGCTTATAATAATCACTAACCAACATACCCTGGTATTGGATTACCTAACTGCCTCACAAGGGGGTATGTGTCAAATCATCGGACCCACCTGCTGTCATTATATAGACCCAAATAGTACTATGAGTATGAGATTTAAATTAGAAGACGTACAACGACTCAGGGATCAGTATGACAAAGACAATGACCAAAATAAGGATAGCTGGTGGTCAGATACCTTTTCTTTTCTTAACCCGGCCAATGGGTTCAGAGAGATCGGTGGGTGGGTTACCGGGATTATGCAAAGCCTAATACATACAGTTATGGTTATTGTAATTATATATGTATTATTCAAGGTTGTACTCAAGGGTATCTCGGTATGCACAAATAAATAAAGAATGACTAAAATGATCGTCTATATGACAAGGTTTTGAATGGAATATGTCAAAGGGGGGATTGTGAAGAGCAGAACAAAAATGGTTACCTCAATGAACCATTTTAAAAAGAATTTGTGATAAATATTGACCTGTCCATTCAAGGACATTTTAGCTATAGTATGAAATCCTGTTTTTCTTGTCTGTGGAATTGCCTTTGTACTGTTTGTTGTGAAACTGCCGCCCACGAAACTGTTTTTTCTTTCTTTCCTGTTTTGTCTCTTTGTTTAAACATGCAAAACTTGTATAACCACTGAACCTACCGATACAACTATATAAAGAAGGGATAGCACCTTGAAGGCAGGCGTGCTTCAGAGACTTCCCAGTGATACACTATACAAGACGTGTCTTGTGTATTATTTCTGGTGATTCCCCACTTCCAAAGGCTGCTCCGACTGAGTGTGATCCTGACAGTTTCAAATTCTGAAAACCACTCCACAACATCGGGGGGAACCGGGTCTCGCCATCGGCGGGGGATGACCGTTCTAGCAGCTGCTAGGCAAAATTTAAGGATGTCCTTTTTTTGGGATCTCACCGAACCGGGAATCATGGAGAGCAATGCTATCTCCGGAGTACCGGTGATGTGCTTGCCTGTGATCAAACCATAATTTCGGAACACTTGGTCCCAGAATGTTCTAATCAAGGGGCAGTCCCACCAGATATGCAAAAGGGAGCCAATGCCATTTCCACACCTCCAGCAGCAGTTTGAAATTGAGGGAGAAAATTTGTGTAACCTGTCAGGTGTGAGGTACCACCTATATTGTAGTTTATACCCCTTCTCCGAGGCCTCACTGGAACTCGGGAGTTTATGGTTCATCAGGAAGCAACGCTCCCAATCCTCATCCGACAGAGTCCGCCCTAAATCCATCTCCCAAGCAGACTGGAAATAGAGCCTTGCGTCAGAATCAGGTGTTGAAAAAATTGAGTAGAGGGAAGAGATTCCCCTGCTCGGGGCGTCACCACCGGCAAACAACAGTTCCAAGGGAGAGAGTCTACAGTTCGAACCCCTAGGCAAATTCAAAGAGGCCAGGAAAGACCGGACCTGCAAGTACTCCCACCATAGAAGTTTAGTGGAGGGAGATTGGGTTTGGAGGGAACAGAGGGTGGGAATCTCGCCACGCTGTAAGATATCACCAACCCGTATGTCATCCTCGTATTTCCATCCCATGAAGGCTTTCCTGTGAATGCCCGGAGGAAATGCCGGGTTGCAAAAAATAGGTGTAAGAAGGCTGGCCCCAGAAGGAGCGGACCCCTTCACCCCACTGCAGTGCCATGCCCTCATAGCCTCTGAGGTTAGGAAGGAAAATCTCCCCTGTTGAAGAGCATATTGCTTTGGGATCCACTGAAGATACTGAAGAGGCAAATCGGACCATTCTTGTTCCAACTCTACCCATTTTTTAAATTTAATTTTATATTTCCAGTCCAAGAGGCGAACTAATATGGCCGCCCTGCAATAGTTTCGGAGGTTGGGTAGACCAACCCCACCAAACTGGCGTGGCCTAGATAAAACCTTGTAACTCACCCTCGGTGTTTTCCCCTTCCAGATAAAACGGGAAATCAAGGACTGTATTTTAATAAAAAACGATTTATGTGGCCAAATGGGAATTGCCTGAAAGATATAAAGAAATCTCGGCAGGATATCCATCTTTACCACCTGAATCCTACCGAGCCACGACAGCCTCAATGGGCCGTAAGACTCCAGAAGGGATCCCACCTTGTTCAAAATGACCTGATGGTTCAAAGAAAATAATTGAAGAGGATCCGAGGTGAGGTTCACCCCGAGATATGAAATCTGATCCCGTTGCCATCTGAAGGGGAAGGCCTGCTTCAAGGAAGCCACCACGGAAGAAGATAGAGAAATGTTTAGGACCTCAGTTTTGGAGTAATTAATCTTGAAGTTACTTAAATCCCCGAAGGATTCAAACTCCTTCATAAGCACTGGAAAAGAGACGACTGGGTTAGAGACAAAGAGGAGGATGTCGTCGGCAAATAGGGACGTTTTATGGTTAGAGTTTCCAACCTGAATCCCTGAGATACTGTCATTAACTCGGATAGCCTTAGCCAAATGCTCAATAACTAAAACATATAATAGGGGCGACAACGGGCAGCCTTGTCTAGTACCGTTCTGGATATAAAAACGATCGGACAAAGATCCATTGACTCTAACACGAGCTGAGGGTTTTGAATATAATGACATAATTTTCCCCAGGAAATTGGATTGTAAGCCAATATGGGTCAGGGTCTCCCGTAGAAAATCCCAATGGACTCTATCAAAGGCCTTTTCCGCGTCAATCGACAGAAGACAAAGAGGGGACTTTTGCATCTTGGTCCTCTCAATAAGGAGAAGAGACCTGATAATGCTGTCCCGCACCTCCCGGCCCTTGACAAAGCCCACCTGATCAATGTCGATAATAGATGGGAGAAGTCCCGACAATCTGTCAGCCAATATCTTAGCAAATAATTTTACATCGACGTTGATCAGGGAGATTGGCCTATAACTCCCGGCCAGTAGGGGATCTTTATTAGGCTTTAGCAGAACAGAAATATGAGCCTCTAGAGACTGGGGGGAAAAACTATTCTCCTCAGAAATTGCATTAAAGGTGAGGACCATTTGGGGAAGCAAGTCAGATAGAAGGGATTTATAGAATAAGGGAGTGAACCCATCCGGCCCAGGACATTTAGAGGTGGACGTGGATTTAACAGCTTCTGACAGCTCCTCAGGGGTTACGTCCTTTTCCAGGACAGCCAAATCCGCCTCAAGGAGGGACGGGACCTTGATCCTATTCATATAAGATTTTATTTTATTTTTCAACGTGGTGGGATCCAAATCAGCGAACCTGCCCCTAATGTTGTATAGAGATCCACAGAACTCTTGAAAGACCTCTAGGATCTCCTCATTACTATGGACCAGTTGGCCCTTATCATTTTTGAGTGATGAGATAAGGGTGGGACCCGATCTGGGATGAAGCAGTCGTGCTAGAGGGCGCCCGCAAACATTAGCTCTTTTGTAGAAAATCCCTTTAGTTCTTTCCTTGTCACCCATAAACCGTCTATCCAGCAGGCCTTTAAGTTCAAGCCTTTTTGTAGTGAGCTCGACCAAAGTCTCAGAGGACCTCGAATTCTTTTGCCTGCTTTCCAGGGTCTGAATTTGTGACAACAAAGCGTCTATTTCCTCAGTCTGAAGTTTTTTGATTCTAACCCCATGTTTGATTAGGGTGCCTCTCATGACGCACTTCAGTGCTTCCCATTTAATTGCCTGAGGTGTGGGATCTGTCGCATGAGTATGGGCGAACGCTGCAATGTCAGATTTCAAATCACTCAAACAGGTTGCGTCACGTAAAAGGTTGCCATTCAATTTCCATGAGAATTTTTTCATAGCCAGCCCAGGTATCTCCAAGGATAAAAAAATAGGGCAATGATCCGACTGAACCATATTACCAATCCTGGCATCAGGCCTCCAAGATAAGACCCCCCTGCTGACCAGAAAAAGGTCAATTCTGCTGTAGGAGTTATGTGGAGTAGAATAGAAAGTATAATCCTTACCTCTAGGATTGAGGATTCTCCAGACATCTATCAGATGTAGTTTAAGTAAGAATTTTTGTAGGGCTCTCACCTTTTTCGATGGGACCGCCCCCCGACCAGAGGAGGTATCTAGTTTGGGATCAAAGACAAAGTTAAAATCTCCACCTATCACAACCTGGCCCTCCGCAAATGAAGACAGTTTCAACAATAGAGACTTGCAGACCTTAGGCTGTTCCCGGTTCGGGAGATACCAGTTAACAAGGGTCAGGATCCGTTCAGCAACTTTAACTTTCATAAAAATATAGCGTCCCCCTTCATCTATGACCGTGTCTATCAATATGATATTTAAATTCTTACAAAAGGCTATTGAGACACCTTTTGTCCTCGATTCGGGGTTGGAACTATGGGACCATCTATCATAAAGTCTACCCCCGATAACTGGTATCCGGTCAGTTCTAAAATGAGTTTCTTGAAGAAAGAGTATCTGAACCCCTAGCTTGTGCATATCTGAAAGTACGTGGCTTCGTTTTTGGGGAGTATTGAAACCCCGTACATTTAGGGACCCAAATTTTAAGGAACCCATTTTTCAATAGAACGTCGAGTACCCAACCGTTAGGCCCCAAAAAGGGGTTATCCTGACACCTGAGAGATTAGAGCAGAAAACAAGACGCAGCAAATTAGAAAAAAAAAGAAGAGAAAAAGAGTAGGCAAATATAGAAGAAAAAAGGAATGTAGCAGTAAATTGTACCCCTGGGGGAGCTGAAAATTGAAAACTCTTACTTAAGATATGGGGTATAGTCGTTTTACGATTATCACGGTTTGGACCAACCGTATAACCCCGTAACGAGTCGTGTCCTTTCCACTGAAAAAAGGAAGAAAGTCAAAACAATATATAACAAAATAAGTCGTATAACGACGGATTCGATAAACAATATATCTGTATAACACACTATGTTCCCCGGTGAACTACCCTGAGACAAAGAAAATACACAAAATTACCCAGTACAACCAACCGAACCACCAGAGGGGGAGGGAAAGGGAGAAGAAAAAAAGGGGGGAGGGGTAATCAAAGGAGAGGAGAGGGAGGGGGAAGAATATGAAGGGGAAAGGAAGAGAATGGAATAGTGGAGAGGGAAGGGAAAATGACCAAGGGAAAAGAGCAAAGCATATATCATCAACACGGCCATTACTGCCTGAAGCTAGACCAAAGACCTAAAGGTCTACAACCGACTGAACCAAAAATACTGGACGCTTGCATATCAGCCGTCTTCAGATACATCATTACAGTTCTGTCCTCTACCATGAGATCTAGTGCGGCCTCTTCCACGGTTGCGACGCGCCCTCTTTCGGCGCTGTGGCATAGGGCCCATATCCTGACCAACGGGATAAGGCCAGTCAGGGAATTGTAAGCCCAGATCCTCGAGGTTCAGAAGGGAGAGAAATGAACGATGCTCCCTGGGGTGAGATAAGGACACCATCTGGGTTCCCCGCCGAACCTGAAGGCGGAACGGATATCCCCAAGAATAGGGGATCTGGCTCTGGCGAAGGAGGTTAAGTAGAGGTCGCAGAGCTCTCCTTTTTTGGAGGGTTCTCCGTGACAGATCCGAGAGGAACTGTAATTGGTAATCTTGGAATCGGATCTCCTGGGTCTTTCTGGAACAGTTGAGGATTTCTTCCTTCACTTGGTACCTATGAAAATGACAAATCACGTCTCTAGGCAGACCTCCATCCTCGGGGAGAGGGCCCAGCGACCTATGAGCTCTGTCAAATTCAATACCCACCTCCGGGGCAGTGTTCCTAACGGAATTGAACAAAGCTTGAAGAGTCGCAGTTAGGTCACTGGCTTGGACTGATTCCGGTAGACCCCTCACTCTCAGATTTTGCCTTCTCTCCCGATTCTCCAAGTCCTCCATATGGTCTAGAAAGCTCTCAAAGGTGGACGTCTGGGCTGACAGTTTATCCTCAAGGGCTAGAATCTTGCTGGAGAGATTTTCCACAGTAGTGTCAGTAAGTGTGACTCTGCCCGCTAGAGCTGAGACGTCCCCTCTCAGGGCCATTGTTTCAGCTTTAAAGGAGTTCTCCACCCTGGAGATAAAGCCCTCAAGTTCCTCTTTAGTTGGGACATTGCTAATACGGGCCTTAAAAGCTTCCCACATGTCTGGGTCAGGGCTATCTTGTGGCCGCATATTTGGTAAAATGGGGGAACCACTGGGGCCTCCAGTGATGGTCGGCTCCACTCGTCGCTCACACCCTGTGGCTTCTGTGGGGTGGTTTAGTAGAGGGGAGAGATAAACTGCCCCACAGCCCGGTTTCTGAATAGAGAGTTGTTGAAGCATCCCCTCTGTAGGTGTAAGTGGCTGAGGTGACAGACTAAGAGGCAGCTGAGTCTCCTGCAGCACAGGCCATTCAGTTTGGGAGGGGTAGAGCTCTGCTCTCTGTGTCCAGGACCTCACCACTTCTCCCTCTGTTTGTACAGTCTCATGATCCGAGCCCCCACCATCCTCCCTCTCCCCTGTGGTACCTTCATCTGAGACCCCCTGCAGGGGGGCCTCCAGGGGCCTCTCCTGAGTAAACAGTCTGGTGACAGATGCTCTGGAAACCTCCATGCAGGCCTGAGGTGTCTCCTTCTCTTTCTGTTTGTTTTTTGCCTCATGTGTAGTGCTGCAGGGCTTGGGGGAGGGATCAGCCATCTTAGGAACAGTGCAGCTCCAAGGCCCCTTGCCAGAGCTTCTTAAAAAGCGAGATATACTTGCAGAGAACTCCACAGGGGGTCCAGAAGGGGTGGTGGGGCATGCAGGCTTCCGTTTAGCAGGTATAGGCTCTGGTAAAGTCAGTTTCTGGGCTGTTGCAGGGCTTTATTCGGCCGGGGAAGCAGGAGCTCAGGGAATTAGCAGCCTTCCTTCCTCATGGCCAGGACACGCTCCCCCACTTTGTGAGAATTTCAATCTCTCTTTTTTTGGGGGAGACTAAACCAAAACTCAGGCCCAGTGCATAAAACAACACAATATAAGTGGCAGAAAGTGGCTGGCTGATATACGACAAACTAACAGGACTGTAGTATATCCACTTTGTGAGAATTTGAATCTCTCATTTTTGGGGGGAGACTGAACCAAAACTCAGGCCCAGTGCGTAAAACAACACAATGTAAGTGGCAGAAAGTGGCTGGCTGATATACGACAAACTAACAGGACTGTATTACATCCACTTTGTGAGAATTTGAATCTCACTTTTTTTTGGGGAGACTGAACCAAAACTCAGGCCCAGTGTATAAAACAAGACAATGTAAGTGGCAGAAAGTGGCTGGCTGATATACGACAAACTAACAGGACTGTAATATATCCACTTTGTGAGAATTTGAATCTCACTTTTTGTTGAAAGACTGAACCAAAACTCAGGCCCAATGTATAAAACAACACAATGTAAGTGTCAGAAAGTGGCTGGCTGATATGCGACAAACTAACAGGACGGTAGTATATCCACTTTGTGAGGATTTGAATCTCACGTTTTTGGGGGGGAGACTGAACCAAACCTCAGGCCCAGTGTATTAAACAACACAATGTAAGTGGCAGAAATTGGCTGGCTGATATACGACAAACTAAAAGGACGGTAGTATATCCACTTTGTGAGAATTTAAATCTCCCTTTTTTTGGGGGGGAGACTGAACCAAAACTCAGGCCCAGTGTATAAAACAACACAATGTAAGTGGCAGAAAGTGGCTGGCTGATATACGACAAACTAACAGGACTGAAGTATATCCACTTTGTGAGTATTTGAGTCTCTCTTTTTTGGGGAGACTGAACCAAAACTCAGGCCAAGTGTATAAAACAACACAATTGTAAGTGGCAGAATGTGGCTGGCTAATATATGACAAACTAACAGGATTGTAGTATATCCACTTTGTGAGAATCTAAATCTCCCTTTTTTTGGGGGGGAGACTGAACCAAAACTCAGGCCCAGTGTATAAAACAACACAATGTAAGTGGTAGAAAGTGGCTGGCTAATATACGACAAACTAACAGGACTGAAGTATATCCACTTTGTGAGGATTTGAATCTCACTTTTTTTTTTCTTTGGAGACTGAACCAAAACCCAGACCCAGTGTATAAAACAACACAATGTAAGTGGCAGAAAGTGACTGGCTGATATATGACAAACTAACAGGACTGTAGTATATCCACTTTGGGAGAATTTGTATCTCCCATTTTTTTGGGGGGAGACTGAACCAAAACTCAGGCCCAGTGTATAAAACAACACAATGTAAGTGGCAGAAAGTGGCTGGCTGATATATGACAAACTAACAGGACTGTAGTATATCAACTTTGTGAGAATTTGAATCTCACTTTTTGGGGCGGAGACTGAACCAAAACTCAGGCCCAGTGTATAAAACAACACAATGTAAGTGGCAGAAAGTGGCTGGCTGATATACGACAAACTAACAGGACTGTAGTATATCCACTTTGTGAGAATTTGAATCTCACTTTTTTGGGGGGAGACTGAACCAAAACTCAGGCCCAGTGTATAAAACAACACAATGTAAGTGGCAGAAAGTGGCTGGCTGATATACGACAAACTAACAGGACTGTAGTATATCCACTTTGTGAGAATTTCAATCTCTCTTTTTTGGGGGGAGACTGAACCAAAACTCAAGCCCAGTGTATAAAACAACACAATATAAATGGCAGAAAGTGGCTGGCTGATATACGACAAACTAACAGGACTGTAGTATATCCACTTTGTGAGAATTTCAATCTCTCTTTTTTGGGAAGAGACTGAACCAAAACTCAGGCCCAGTGTGTAAAACAACACAATGTAAGTGGCAGAAAGTGGCTGGCTGATATACGACAAACTAACAGGACTGTAGTATATCCACATTGTGAGAATTTGAATCTCACTTTTTTGGGGGAAAACTGAACCAAAACTCAGGCCCAGTGTATAAAACAACACAATGTAAGTGGCAGAAAGTGGCTGGCTGATATACGACAAACTAACAGGACTGTAGTATAATCACTTTGTGAGAATTTGAATCTCATTTTTTTTTGGGAGACTGAACCATAACTCAGGCCCAATGTATAAAACAACACAATGTAAGTGGCAGAAAGTGGCTGGCTGATATACGACAAACTAAAAGGATTGTAGTATATCCACTTTGTGAGAATTTGAATCTCCCTTTTTTGGGGGGGAGACTGAACCAAACAACACAATATAAGTGGCAGAAAGTGGCTGGCTGATATGCGACAAACTAACAGTTCTGAAGTATATCCACTTTGTGAGGATTTGAATCTCACGTTTTTTGGGGGGGAGACTGAACCAAAACTCAGGCCCAGTGTATAAAACAACACAATGTAAGTGGCAGAAAGTGGCTGGCTGATATACGACAAACTAACAGGACTGTATTACATCCACTTTGTGAGAATTTGAATCTCACTTTTTTTTTGGGAGACTGAACCAAAACTCAGGCCCAGTGTATAAAACAAGACAATGTAAGTGGCAGAAAGTGGCTGGCTGATATACGACAAACTAACAGGACTATAGTATATCCACTTTGTGAGAATTTGAATCTCACTTTTTGTTGAAAGACTGAACCAAAACTCAGGCCCAGTGTATAAAACAACACAATGTAAGTGGCAGAAATTGGCTGGCTGATATACGACAAACTAACAGGACGGTAGTATATCCACTTTGTGAGAATTTAAATCTCCCTTTTTTTGGGGGGGAGACTGAACCAAAACTCAGGCCCAGTGTATAAAACAACACAATATAAATGGCAGAAAGTGGCTGGCTGATATACGACAAACTAACAGGACTGTAGTATATCCACTTTGTGAGAATTTCAATCTCTCTTTTTTGGGAAGAGACTGAACCAAAACTCAGGCCCAGTGTGTAAAACAACACAATGTAAGTGGCAGAAAGTGGCTGGCTGATATACGACAAACTAACAGGACTGTAGTATATCCACATTGTGAGAATTTGAATCTCACTTTTTTTGGGGAAAACTGAACCAAAACTCATTCCCAGTGTATAAAACAACACAATGTAAGTGGCAGAAAGTGGCTGGCTGATATACGACAAACTAAAAGGATTGTAGTATATCCACTTTGTGAGAATTTGAATCTCCCTTTTTTGGGGGGGAGACTGAACCAAACAACACAATATAAGTGGCAGAAAGTGGCTGGCTGATATGCGACAAACTAACAGTTCTGAAGTATATCCACTTTGTGAGGATTTGAATCTCACGTTTTTTTGGGGGGAGACTGAACCAAAACTCAGGCCCAGTGTATAAAACAACACAATGTAAGTGGCAGAAAGTGGCTGGCTGATATACGACAAACTAACAGGACTGTAGTATAATCACTTTGTGAGAATTTGAATCTCACTTTTTTTTGGGAGACTGAACCATAACTCAGGCCCAATGTATAAAACAACACAATGTAAGTGGCAGAAAGTGGCTGGCTGATATACGACAAACTAAAAGGATTGTAGTATATCCACTTTGTGAGAATTTGAATCTCCCTTTTTTGGGGGGGAGACTGAACCAAACAACACAATATAAGTGGCAGAAAGTGGCTGGCTGATATGCGACAAACTAACAGTTCTGTAGTATATCCACATTGTGAGAATTTGAATCTCACTTTTTTTGGGGAAAACTGAACCAAAACTCATTCCCAGTGTATAAAACAACACAATGTAAGTGGCAGAAAGTGGCTGGCTGATATACGACAAACTAAAAGGATTGTAGTATATCCACTTTGTGAGAATTTGAATCTCCCTTTTTTGGGGGGGAGACTGAACCAAACAACACAATATAAGTGGCAGAAAGTGGCTGGCTGATATGCGACAAACTAACAGTTCTGAAGTATATCCACTTTGTGAGGATTTGAATCTCACGTTTTTTTGGGGGGAGACTGAACCAAAACTCAGGCCCAGTGTATAAAACAACACAATGTAAGTGGCAGAAAGTGGCTGGCTGATATACGACAAACTAACAGGACTGTAGTATAATCACTTTGTGAGAATTTGAATCTCACTTTTTTTTGGGAGACTGAACCATAACTCAGGCCCAATGTATAAAACAACACAATGTAAGTGGCAGAAAGTGGCTGGCTGATATACGACAAACTAAAAGGATTGTAGTATATCCACTTTGTGAGAATTTGAATCTCCCTTTTTTGGGGGGGAGACTGAACCAAACAACACAATATAAGTGGCAGAAAGTGGCTGGCTGATATGCGACAAACTAACAGTTCTGAAGTATATCCACTTTGTGAGGATTTGAATCTCACGTTTTTTTGGGGGGAGACTGAACCAAAACTCAGGCCCAGTGTATAAAACAACACAATGTAAGTGGCAGAAAGTGGCTGGCTGATATACGACAAACTAACAGGACTGTAGTATAATCACTTTGTGAGAATTTGAATCTCACTTTTTTTTGGGAGACTGAACCATAACTCAGGCCCAATGTATAAAACAACACAATGTAAGTGGTAGAAAGTGGCTGGCTGATATACGACAAACTAAAAGGATTGTAGTATATCCACTTTGTGAGAATTTGAATCTCCCTTTTTTGGGGGGGAGACTGAACCAAACAACGCAATATAAGTGGCAGAAAGTGGCTGGCTGATATGCGACAAACTAACAGTTCTGAAGTATATCCACTTTGTGAGGATTTGAATCTCACGTTTTTGGGGGGGGAGACTGAACCAAAACTCAGGCCCAGTGTATAAAACAACACAATGTAAGTGGCAGAAAGTGGCTGGCTGGTATACGACAGACTAACAGGACAGTAGTATATCCACTTTGTGAGAATTTCAATCTCTCTTTTTTTGGGGGGAGACTGAACCAAAACTCAGGCCCAGTGTATAAAACAACACAATGTAAGTGGCAGAAAGTGGCTGGCTGATATACGACAAACTAACAGGACTGAAGTATATCCACTTTGTGAGTATTTGAGTCTCTCTTTTTTGGGGGGGAGACTGAACCAAAACTCAGGCCCAGTGTATAAAACAACACAATGTAAGTGGCAGAAAGTGGCTGGCTGATATACGACAAACTAACAGGACTGAAGTATGTCTACTTTGTGAGGATTTGAATCTCACTTTTTTTTTTTTTTGGGAGACTGAACCAAAACTCAGGCCCATTGTATAAAACAACACAATGTAAGTGGCAGAAAGTGGCTGGCTGGGGTGTGTGGCTATGGAGTGAGAGGAGAAAGACGCGTTCTGGGAGAGCTCCCTAATATCCTGTCACTATCCTGCCTATTAGACCCCTTTGTAAGTCCATATCCCACTGCTGCCGAGACCCCTGAAGGTATAGAGACTGCTGGCTCCTGGAGTGAGCTGGAGCGGTGACAGGGGAGTACCGGCGAGAGAAGATCGGCAGTGCGGTGGGCCCTGTGTGTGACGGCGGCCATCTTCCAGGAGGACGCTCCGCTCACAGGCAGCGCGGCGCTGTGAACAACTGCTGCTGAAATCCCTCCCTGATCCCTGGGAAGCACTGGGCACCGGCAGGTGAGAGCGGCGAGACCCTGGCCCGACGGGGGGGAAATAAGAAGAGGGACACATACCGGCGGTGGAGGCGGCTGTGAGCGGCGGCCATTACTGAAGCGCGCGCTCCTGCACCAGAGGACGCGGCGCAGCTCCCCATCATCGCAGCGTGGCTGAGAAGCAAATACTCGCTCTCCATAGACTAAGAGGCAGCGTGGTGTGAGCTCTGAAAAATTGAACCCCGCGCTCCCATATCAATCATAGCTCGGCCAGCTGTACCTTTCAATTGGAGATCTCTTAAGGTCCCCTCGCTGTAATCACAGCCAAAGACATTCCCTACTGCAGGGACCACCATTAAACTTTCAGCCCACACCTCCTGGCAGTACATTAGGGCGCCTCCTGGTTATAGAGGCTCCCGGCAATGCCGTATACCATATACAACAGCCCTGGTGTGGCTGCGGGTCACTGTCACAGATCTGATTTAGACCACCTTGCTCCATCACTTACCTGTCAATCATGCAGCGTGCAAAAAACATGTCTGCAGCTGACAAGCTAAAAGAGTTTGCTAGGAGTGATGCCCAGGACAGTGCAAGATCTCTTAGGAATAAAGGCCCCGTCTCACATAGCGAGATCGCTAGCGAGATCGCTGCTGAGTCACAAGTTTTGTGACGCAACAGCGACCTCAGTAGCGATCTCGCTATGTGTGACACGTACCAGCGACCCGGCCCCTGCTGTGAGATCGCTGGTCGTGTCGGAATGGCCTGGACCTTTTTTTGGTCGTTGAGGTCCCGCTGACATCGCTGAATCGGTGTGTGTGACACGGATTCAGCGATGTCTTTGCAGGGCCGCGCTTAGTAACCCGATGTTTACCCTGGTTACCATCGTAAATGTAAAAAAAACCAAACAGTACATACTCACATTCCGGTGTCCGTCAGGTCCCTTGCCGTCCGCTTCCTGCACTGAATGTCTGCCGGCCGTAAAGTGAAAGTACAGCACAGCGGTGACGTCACCGCTCTGCTGTTAGGGCCGGCGCTCAGTCAGTGCAGGAAGCGGACGCCGGGGGACGCGAAGGTGAGTATGTACTGTTTGTTATTTTACATTTTACACTGGTAACCAGGGTAAACATCGGGTTACTAAGCGCGGCCCTGCGCTTAGCAACCCGATGTTTACCCTGGTTACCCGGGGACCTCGGCATCGTTGGTCGCTGGAGAGCGGTCTGTGTGACAGCTCCCCAGCGACCACACAGCGACTAAACAGCGATGCTGCAGCGATCGGCATCGTTGTCTGTATCGCTGCAGCGTCGCTATGTGTGACGGGGCCTTAACTCCTCACAAGCCCAGCGGGGGAGAAACCGTCCCTCTGATAATATTGATGAGGTTGAGCAAGATGAACTGACTCTCAAGCAAGCATCTGCACAATTAATGCAAGCTATATCTCTGACTAGAACGTCCCTTTCTGAACAAATAGGGGACGTACACACTGAGGTGGGGCGTCTGAGGCAAGACATGCAAGCTATGAAGGGACAAATGGCGGAAGTGGAGACAAGGGTGTCCCAGGTGGAGGACACCATTAAACCTATGGAGGCTAAGTTGGCAAAAGTTGCTGGCTCCATGAATGCCTGGAAACAAAAGGCTGATGACCTAGAAAACAGAATGCGTCGAAATAACATCCGCATCATAGGCCTGCCGGAACGTACAGAAGGCCAGCAGCCTGAAAAATTCCTAGAGGATTGGCTTAAATCCTCATTGGGAGATACATTTTCTCCAATGTTCTCGGTGGAAAGAGCCCATAGAGTCCCCACCAAGTCTCTTCCCCCTGGAGCTCCACCCAGACCTTTCCTGGCACGTATCCTTAATTGTAAGGACAGAGATGCTATCCTGCGGCTGGCACGACAAAAGAGTCCTATCAAGTTCAATGATGTTACAATCTCGATATTTCCAGACTTCTCCGTTGAGCTGCAGAAACAACGGGCAAGATTTGTAGATGTTAAGAAGCAACTCAGGGAAAAGAACATTATCTACTCCATGATCTACCCGGCACGTCTCCGGGTTGTCAGCAACTGCTCCTCCCTGTTCTTCACTGACCCGTCAGAGGCAGCAGATTGGCTACGTTCCCATGGGATGTCTAATGGAACAGAACTCTGATGTGTTCTCGGCTAATTTACGACTACTCAATAGTTGAATTGGAGCTCTCCCTGCGAGCACTCAATGTACCAACAATACCGGACGCTGGATTCAGCAGGGGTATCCCCAGGTTTATTTGAGGATGGGAGTGTTGAATTACGCTCCTGGATGGTTCAGTTCTTGTTACGTTTTTTTTCTTGTTAGAATTAACTAGTTTTAGTAAGTATTTGGGTAAAAGCCGCCTCCAAAACTGTTATAATTTCCTATGCGTAATCAGTGGACCTTTCTCACCATCGGTATATACCATGTCTTTAATGGGTGAATATGGGGTCTGAGTTAATATGTATGACATGGAACATACGGGGTATTAAATCACCCCGGAAGAACATTAAGGTGTTTTCTCAAATCAGGCGATATCACCCTCATATCGTGGCCCTGGTGGAGACGCATCTGACCAGGGATACGGCCAGAGGTGTACAGAAACCTTGGGTACAGTGGCATGCTCACGCGTTTCACACTAGCTACTCGAGAGGGGTATCACTACTAATACACAGAGATGTCCGATGGGAGGCCTGGACGACCCGGCGGGATATGGAGGGGCATTTTGTCTTTGTCCATGCATTAATTAACTCCCGCGAATATGTCATATTATGCATGTATAACCCCCCTCCGGCTAATACTTCAGTACTTAAGATGGCAATTAGCTTTGCGTTAAATTACCCAGACGCGCATGTTATTTGTATGGGTGACTTTAACTTAGTTATGGACAATGGTCTTGATAGAATGAGATTGGGAGATGGGTCGTCTGGGGAACCTTTATCTTTTCTTCCTTCCTCGGCCCCGACTCAGCTGGCATTATTCATGGAAAGTAGCGGCTGGATAGACCTATGGAGGATGCGCCGCCCTGGGGAGAGGGGATATACCTGCCACTCATCCACAAAATGTTCCCTCTCTCGTATAGATTATATGTTCGGGTCCAGCGTCTTGGTGCAGTGGGTGGATAATGTGGAACACGGTAATAGAAGAACCTCAGACCACAGCCCGATTACGCTTAGGCTCGTGTTTGGAAAATTAAATAATGGTAGAGTATGGAAATTGAATCCCTTTTGGCTTAAACTAATAGATTCAGATGATAGGACAGTTGATCAGTTGAACTGCTACATTCAGTCCCACTCAGAACTTCAGAATATTAATTTATTTTGGGATACACTTAAAACATATCTAAGGGGCTGTCTGTCTTCTACGATCTCACATATCAAGAGGGTAACATCAAGGGAGGATGATGAGGTTGAGCAACGTTTGAGAGATGCTGAGGCCGCGTATACAGCAGACCAGACCAATGATAATAGGGTTGAGTGGTTGACTCTACAAAGACTATACACCCAACACTTGGACACCAAGTCTAAGTGCAAGCTGTTTTTTACACGGCAATCATACTTTGAAATGGGGAACCAGGCGGGAAAATTTCTGGCCTACTTGGTGCGTCAACACAACACATCTAACATGATAATACAAATTCGTTCACCAGACGGCTCACTAAACTCCACCACTGAAGGAATACTTCAATGTTTTTATAACTATTATAAGGGGCTGTATGAATCCAAGAGCGACTTCAGTGTCTCCGATTGTTTAGGATATTTGTCCGATATAACATTCCCTGTACTGAGTTCCACCCAGCAGGCCTTTATGGATGCTGATTTTACCCTGGAAGAAGTGGAGCAAGCTATAACAGATATGGCCTCTGGAAAGGCCCCTGGGCCGGATGGCTTTCCTGTAGAGCTATATAGGAGGTACCGGGAGATACTGGCTCCACTTTTACTGAAAGTATTTAAAGAGATATGGAGGGGAGGGAGTCTACCTGACTTTTTATGAGGCGCATATTATTGTACTTAAAAAGGAGGGGAAAGATCCTTTGGAGTGTGGATCCTATCGTCCCATATCACTGGTAAACGTGGATTATAAGATCTTTGCTAAGATACTGGCTACCAGGTTGAACTCTATCATATTAGATATTGTACATCCAGATCAAACCAGCTTTATGTCAGGTAGGAGCACCTCTATAAATATTAGACGGGCTCAGTCGGTGATTCAATATAGCTCTTTATTACCAGATAATAGCTGGGCATTGGCGTCATTAGACGCAGCCAAGGCGTTCGACTCTCTTGAATGGCCCTTTCTGTCTGCTTGCCTGCAGAAATATGGTTTTGGGGAAAAGTTTTTGAAATGGGTTGGTGTGTTGTATTTGAAACCTAAGGCCCGTATAATTGTTAATGGCTCCATCTCTGAACCATTTTCACTATATAAGGCAACCCGTCAAGGGTGCCCTGTTATGACCCCAATGGCGAGGGTCTCAGAGGAACAAGTAAGTCTGCGAAGTACAAAAATCCAGCTCATAGGGCAGTGGTAACTGGGTTGACCATATATCTACTCCTAACGCCAACACTAGAAGTAGCCGGGGAACATGCCTACGTTGGTCGCTAGATGTCTCGCGCCAGCCGGAGGACTAACTACCCCTAGAAGAGGAAAACAAAGACCTCTCTTGCCTCCAGAGAATAGACCCCAAAAGCAGGATACAAGCCCCCCACAAATAATAACGGTGAGGTAAGAGGAAATAACAAACACAGAGATGAACTAGGTTTAGCAAAGAGAGGCCCACTTACTAATAGCAGAATGTAGTAAGATAACTTATATGGTCAACAAAAACCCTATCAAAAATCCACACTGGAGATTCAAGAACCCCCGAACCGTCTAACGGCCCGGGGGGAGAACTCTAGCCTCCCTAGAGCTTCCAGCGAGGTTAGGATACAGATTATGTACAAGCTGGACAAAAATGCAAACAAAAACAAATAGCAAAAAACAAGAAAGCAGACTTAGCTTAATTTAGCAGGAACCAGGATCAGTGGACAAGAGCACAACAGATTAGCTCTGATTACAACGTTGCCAGGCATTGAACTGAAGGTCCAGGGAGCTTATATAGCAACACCCCTGACCTAACGACCCAGGTGAGCATACAAGGGATGACAGACATTCCCAGAGTCAAATCACTAGTAACCACTAGAGGGAGCCAAAAAGGTAAATTCACAACAGTACCCCCCCCTTAGTGAGGGGTCACCGAACCCTCACCAAGACCACCAGGGCGATCAGGATGAGCGGTGTGAAAGGCACGAACCAAATCGGCCGCATGCACATCAGAGGCGACCACCCAGGAATTATCCTCCTGACCATAGCCCTTCCACTTGACCAAGTACTGAAGCCTCCGCCTGGAGAGACGAGAATCTAAGATCTTCTCCACCACGTACTCCAACTCGCCCTCAACCAGGCAGGAGGCTCAGCAGAAGGAACCACAGGCACAACGTACCGCCGCAACAGGGACCTATGAAATACGTTGTGAATGGCAAACGACACCGTAAGATCCAGGCGAAAGGATACCGGATTAAGGATTTCCAAAATCTTGTAAGGACCAATGAAGCGAGGCTTAAATTTGGGAGAGGAGACCTTCATAGGAACAAATCGAGAAGACAGCCATACCAAATCCCCAACGCGAAGTCGGGGACCCACACCGCGGCGGCAGTTGGCAAAATGCTGAGCCTTCTCCTGTGACAACTTCAAGTTGTCCACCACATGACTCCAGATCCGCTGCAACCTATCCACCACAGAATCCACCCCCGGACAGTCAGAAGGTTCCACATGTCCCGAGGAAAAACGAGGATGGAAACCAGAGTTGCAGAAAAATGGCGAAACCAAGGTGGCGGAACTAGCCCGAATATTAAGGGCAAATTCAGCCAACGGCAAGAAGGTCACCCAATCATCCTGATCAGAAGAGACAAAACACCTCAAATAAGCCTCCAGAGTCTGATTAGTTCGCTCCGTTTGTCCGTTAGTCTGGGGATGGAAAGCGGATGAAAACGACAACTCAATGCCCATCCTACCACAAAAGGATCGCCAGAACCTGGAAACAAACTGGGATCCTCTGTCCGACACAATATTCTCAGGAATGCCGTGCAAACGAACCACGTTCTGGAAGAACACAGGAACCAGATCAGAAGAGGAGGGCAGCTTAGGCAAAGGAACCAAATGGACCATCTTGGAGAAACGATCACATATCACCCAGATGACAGACATGCCCTGAGACACCGGAAGATCAGAAATGAAATCCATAGAGATGTGTGTCCAAGGTCTCTTCGGGACAGGCAAGGGCAAGAGCAACCCGCTGGTACGAGAACAGCAAGGCTTAGCTCGAGCACAAGTACCACAGGACTGCACAAATGACCGCACATCCCTTGACAAGGAAGGCCACCAAAAGGACCTGGCCACCAGATCTCTGGTGCCAAAAATTCCCGGGTGCCCTGCCAACACCGAGGAATGAACCTCGGAAATGACTCTGCTGGTCCATCAAGCAGGCACAAACAATCTGTCAGGTGGACAAGAGTCAGGCCTACCAGCCTGAAATCTCTGTAACACACGTCGCAGATCTGGAGAAATAGCTGACACGATAACTCCTTCCTTAAGAATACCCACAGGTTCAGCGACTCCAGGAGCATCAGGCACAAAGCTCCTAGACAGAGCATCGGCCTTCACATTCTTAGAACCTGGTAAATACGAGACCACAAAGTCAAAACGGGAGAAAAACAATGACCAGCGGGCCTGTCTAGGATTCAGGCGTTTAGCAGACTCGAGATACATCAGATTTTTGTGATCCGTCAAGACCACCACACGATGCTTAGCACCCTCGAGCCAATGACGCCACTCCTCAAATGCCCACTTCATGGCCAACAACTCCCGATTGCCCACATCATAATTTCGCTCTGCCGGCGAAAACTTCCTAGAGAAAAAGGCACAAGGTCTCATAGTAGAGCAACCAGGGCCTCTCTGCGACAAAACGGCCCCTGCCCCAATCTCCGAAGCATCCACCTCAACCTGAAAGGGAAGTGAGACGTCAGGCTGGCACAAAACAGGCGCCGAAGTAAACCGGCGTTTCAACTCCTGGAAAGCCTCCACGGCAGCAGGAGCCCAGTTAGCTAAATCAGAACCTTTCTTGGTCATATCCGTCAGCGGTTTAACAACGCTAGAGAAATTTGCGATAAAACGACGGTAGAAGTTAGCAAAACCCAAGAACTTCTGAAGACTCTTAACTGACGAGGGTTGAGTCCAATCATGAATAGCTCGGACCTTGACTGGATCCATCTCCACAGCAGAAGGGGAAAAAATGAACCCCAAAAAGGGAACCTTCTGTACACCAAAGAGACACTTTGAGCCTTTTACAAACAAAGAATTTTCACGCAAAATCTCAAAAACCATCCTGACCTGCTCCACATGCGAGTCCCAATCATCAGAAAAAACCAGAATATCATCCAGATAAACAATCAAAAATTTATCCAGATACTTCCGGAAAATGTCATGCATGAAGGACTGAAAAACTGAAGGTGCATTAGAGAGCCCAAATGGCATCACCAAGTACTCAAAATGACCTTCGGGCGTATTGAATGCGGTTTTCCATTCATCGCCCTGCCTAATGCGCACAAGGTTGTACGCACCACGAAGGTCTATCTTGGTGAACCACTTGGCACCTTTAATCCAGGCAAACAAATCTGACAACAGCGGCAAAGGATACTGAAATTTGACAGTGATCTTATTTAAAAGCCGATAGTCAATACAAGGCCTCAAAGATCCGTCCTTTTTGGCCACAAAAAAGAATCCCGCACCAAGAGGGGAAGAAGAAGGACGGATATGCCCCTTCTCAAGAGACTCCTTGATATATGAACGCATCGCGGTATGTTCAGGTACCGACAGATTAAACAGTCTCCCCTTAGGAAACTTACTGCCAGGAATCAAATCTATTGCACAGTCACATTCCCTATGAGGAGGCAGTGCACTGGACTTAGACTCGCTGAAGACATCCTGATAATCAGACAAATACGCCGGAACTTCCGAAGGCGTAGAAGAAGCAATAGACAAGGGCAGGGAATCTCCATGAATTCCATGGCAGCCCCAACTTGACACTGACATAGCCTTCCAGTCCAAGACTGGATTATGGGTCTGTAACCATGGCAAACCCAAAACAACCAAATCATGCATTTTATGCAGAACAAGAAAACGTATTACCTCCCGATGTTCGGGAGTCATGCACATGGTAACCTGTGTCCAAAACTGCGGTTTATTTTTTGCCAATGGCGTAGAATCAATACCCCTAAGAGGGATAGGATTTTCCAATGGCTCAAGAACAAATCCGCAGCGCTTGGCAAATGACAGATCCATAAGGCTCAGGGCAGCACCTGAGTCCACAAACGCCATGACAGGATACGATGACAGTGAGCAAATCAAAGTTACAGATAGAATAAATTTAGGTTGCAAATTACCAATGGCGACCGGACTAACAACCTTAGTAAGACGTTTAGAGCATGCTGAGATAACATGTGTAGAATCACCACAGTAGTAACACAAGCCATTCTGGCGTCTATGAATTTTCCGCTCATTTCTAGTCAGGATTCTATCACATTGCATTAAATCAGGTGCCTGTTCAGACAACACCATGAGGGAATTTGCGGTTTTGCGCTCCCGCAACCGCCGGTCGATTTGAATAGCCAGGGCCATAGAATCATTCAGACCTGTGGGAATGGGAAAACCCACCATCACATTCTTAATGGCTTCAGAAAGGCCATTTCTAAAATTTGCAGCCAATGCACACTCGTTCCACTGGGTCAGCACGGACCATTTCCGAAATTTTTGGCAATACACTTCAGCCTCGTCCTGGCCCTGAGACATAGCCAGCAAGGCTTTTTCTGCCTGAATCTCAAGATTGGGTTCCTCATAAAGCAAACCGAGCGCCAGAAAAAACGCATCAATGTCAGCCAATGCCGGATCTCCTGGCGCCAGCGAGAAGGCCCAATCCTGAGGGTCGCCCCGTAAAAAAGAAATAACAATTTTTACTTGCTGAGCGGAGTCTCCAGATGAACAGGGTCTCAGAGACAAGAACAATTTACAATTATTCCTGAAATTTCTAAATTTAAATCGGTCTCCGGAAAACAGTTCAGGAATCGGTATCTTAGGTTCTGACATAGGATTTCTGGTAACATAATCTTGTATGCCCTGCACACGAGCAGCAAGCTGGTCCACACTTGTAATCAAGGTCTGGACATTCATGTCAGCAGCAAACACAAGCCACTCAGAGGTAAAGGGGAAAAGAAAAAAAAATGAGAGAGAGAGAAAAAAAAAAAAAACTCAGAATTTTCTTTCTTATAATCCCGCTTCTGCAATGCATTTAACATTTAATACTGGGCCTGGCAAACTGTTATGACCCCAATGGCGAGGGTCTCAGAGGAACAAGTAAGTCTGCGAAGTACAAAAATCCAGCTCATAGGGCAGTGGTAACTGGGTTGACCATATATCTACTCCTAACGCCAACACTAGAAGTAGCCGGGGAACATGCCTACGTTGGTCGCTAGATGTCTCATGCCAGCCGGAGGACTAACTACCCCTAGAAGAGGAAAACAAAGACCTCTCTTGCCTCCAGAGAATAGACCCCAAAAGCAGGATACAAGCCCCCCACAAATAATAACGGTGAGGTAAGAGGAAATAACAAACACAGAGATGAACTAGGTTTAGCAAAGAGAGGCCCACTTACTAATAGCAGAATGTAGTAAGATAACTTATATGGTCAACAAAAACCCTATCAAAAATCCACACTGGAGATTCAAGAACCCCCGAACCGTCTAACGGCCCGGGGGGAGAACTCCAGCCTCCCTAGAGCTTCCAGCGAGGTTAGGATACAGATTATGTACAAGCTGGACAAAAATGCAAACAAAAACAAATAGCAAAAAACAAGAAAGCAGACTTAGCTTAATTTAGCAGGAACCAGGATCAGTAGACAAGAGCACAACAGATTAGCTCTGATTACAACGTTGCCAGGCATTGAACTGAAGGTCCAGGGAGCTTATATAGCAACACCCCTGACCTAACGACCCAGGTGAGCATACAAGGGATGACAGACATTCCCAGAGTCAAATCACTAGTAACCACTAGAGGGAGCCAAAAAGGTAAATTCACAACAGTGCCCCCTCTCTCCCACCTTATTTGCTCTAGCAATAGAGGCATTAGCTGTACGTTTACGCTCTACCCCTGGTATCGATGGTATCAAAATAGCAGACCGTACTGACATCATTGGTTTATATGCTGATGACATGATAGTATTCATGGATAGGGCAGAAGAAACGTTGCCAAGGGTAATAGATACCATAGACAAATTTAGTGGGTTTTCAGGCCTATATATTAATTGGAATAAATCTGCCCTATTACCTCTATCCCAGCTCCCAGCACCTAATCTTAATACTCTCTCTTCATTGCCCATAGTGTCTAAATTTAAATATTTGGGTATTTATATGTCCCAATGCAGTGGATCGGATCTACAACTCAATGTTCTCCCCCTGCTGGAATACGCTAAATCGAAATTTACATCTTGGAGTAAACTTCCACTGTCTGTAGCAGGCAGCATTAATCTCATTAAAATGATTTTACTCCCTAAATTCAACTATTGTCTTCAACATAGTGCAGTAACTGTGCCCAAACTCTTTTTCACCAACTTAAATTCTCATATTGCCTCATTCGTATGGGGGAAAAACAGGCCCAAGCTTAAATTGACCACTTTGCAAAGACCTAAACAGGGGGGAGGAGCAGCATTGCCAGATTTCTTTTTATATTACCTGGCAGGGCAGGCTAAAGCACTATGTAATTGGATGCCTCATAGTTATCTCCCTAATTCTGAAAGTCACTTGGTTAGCTCTGTCGGTGCTAAATGTCAGCTGGGCCTTCTGGAATCCGAAAAAATAAATGCCTCCTGTCTATTACCTATGATCCGATTAGCACGATCCACTTGGAAGAAAATTAAAAAAGTTACTGGATTTGGGGACATTGTGGCCCGAGATGCCTCTATGGGATAATGGTTACTTCCCGACGTTGATGAATCACCCATCCACGAGTTTTTGGGTTTCCTACAGGGTCCTTTCGGTGGGAGACTTATATGACCAGGGGTTTTTTATGTCCTTTGAGCAACTACAGGCTAAATATGATCTTCCAAGGTCTCAATTTTTTCGATACTTGCAACTCAGATTCGCCATTCAGTCATTTGTCAGGAATGTGGGAGCAAATCGTAACATCTCATCTTTACCCCTGATAGGTATTCTTAAGTCACAGGGACCTCAGGGTCTTATCTCGTCCCTATACACATATCTGCTATCAACGGGAACGAACTCTGTTATAGATTCGGTAAGAGGCAAATGGGAGGGGCTTATCCCTGATATGCAAAGCGGGGAATGGGAGGATATTTTGGAATCTCCCCTCAGGGTTTCCCCATCGATTAACAATAAGATGACCCAGCTATATATAATCCACCAATCATACTTGACTCCACTGAGACTCTTTCGGATGGGTCGATACTTGACGTCGGAATGTTTGCGTTGCCACTCACCCGACGCTGATTTTATACATATGATATGGCAGTGCCCCATTGTTTCTCACTTTTGGAGGGAGGTAACGTCGCTATTAACTTCAATACTGTCAATTCCGATTCCTCTTGAACCCTTGGTTTGCCTGTTTGGAGTGTGGGACGAGGAGGCCTGGGAACATTATGTGGGGATTTTTCTGCGAGAAACACTTTTTTTGTTAAGAAAATTGTTAGCTTTGCGGTGGATGGGGAACTCACCCCCCTCCATTAGGTCCTGGATTGAGTTGGTGAATGCAGTTGTCCCCTATGAGCGTACTCTTTATCAAAACAGGGATTGCCCGGGTAAGTTCAATAAAATCTGGGATAGATGGAACGCCTCTCACCTCACTCTGTGACCTGACTAATTGATAGAGACGCGGTTTAGCCTTTGTTCTGCAAGTATTGCGCAATGGGGGAAAAATATTCAGCTATTGTTAAGTGGCGGCTTAGTAGTTCTGGGGGTTTAGTTTGGTTGTAGTTTAAGAACCTTATGTTCTGATTGTTCCATAACTTTACATATATGTTCTTCTATGTGAAATGATTGGCATATGTATGCTCTGTCTTTTTCATCTCCTGTAAATGTAACCGCGCAAACTAATGACAAGGACAAATATGTATGCTGTGTTTTATTTTGTGATTAATAAATAAACGAATTTAAAAAAAAAAAAAAAAAAAAAAGAAAGTGGCTGGCTGATATACGACAAACTAACAGGACTGTAGAATATCCACTTTGTGAGAATTTGAATCTCCCTTTTTTGGGGGGGAGACTGAACCAAAACTCAGGCCCAGTGTATAAAACAACACAATGTAAGTGGCAGAAAGTGGCTGGCTGATATACGACAAACTAACAGGACTGAAGTATATCCACTTTGTGAGGATTTGAGTCTCTCGTTTTTTTGGGGGGAGACTGAACCAAAACTCAGGCCCAGTGTAAAAAACAACACAATGTAAGTGGCAGAAAGTGGCTGGCTGATATACGACAAACTAACAGGACTGAAGTATATCCACTTTGTGAGGATTTGAGTCTCTCTTTTTTGGGGGGGAGACTGAACCAAAACTCAGGCCCAGTGTATAAAACAACACAATGTATGTGGCAGAAAGTGGTTGGCTGATATACGACAAACTAACAGGACTGTAGTATATCCACTTTGTGAGAATTTGGATCTCACTTTTTTTTGGGAGACTGAACCAAAACTCAGGCCCAGTGTATAAAACAAGACAATTTAAGTGGCAGAAAGTGACTGGCTGACATACGACAAACTAACAGGACTGTAGTATATCCACTATGTGAGAATTTGAATCTCACTTTTTTTGGGGGGAGACTGAACCAAAACTCAGGCCCAGTGTATAAAACAACACAATGTAAGTGGCAGAAAGTGGCTGGCTGATATACGACAAACTAACAGGACTGTAGTATATCCACTTTGTGAGAATTTCAATCTCTCTTTTTTTGGGGGAGACTGAACCGAAACTCAGGCCCAGTGTATAAAACAACACAATGTAAGTGGCAGAAAGTGGCTGGCTGATATACGACAAACTAACAGGACTGAAGTATATCCACTTTGTGAGGATTTGAGTCTCTCTTTTTTGGGAAGAGACTGAACCAAAACTCAGGCCCAGTGTCATGGTTCCCAATGGCAAGGGAAAGTCAGAAAACATAAATAACAGAACAGCTCTTGGGTGATGGAATCTCGAGCTGACCATGAGCTAAACCTATCACACAACTAACAGTGGCCGGGTGACGTACCTATGTTTTATCCCTAGACGCCCAGCGCCAGCCGGAGGACTAACTAACCCTAATAGAGGAAAAGACAGACCTGGCTTACCTCTAGGGAAATTCCCCCAAAAAGGAGACAGAAGCCCCCCACATATATTGACGGTGAGTTCAGAGGAAAAGACATACGTAGTATGAAGGTAGGTTCAGCAAAGCGAGGTCCGCTTACTAGATAGCAAGAAGATACAATAGGGAACTTCACGGTCAGCTGAAAACCCTATTAAAATACCATCCCGAAATTACTTTAAGACTCATGTGTCAACTCATGACACCGGAGTGGCAATTTCGGCCCACAAGAGCTTCCAGCTACAGAAAAATAACATAACTGTGAACTGGAACAAAAATGCAAAACAAACTTAGGACTAAGAGTCCAACTTAGCTGATAGTAGTCTAGAAGCAGGAACATGCAACAGAAAGGCTCTGGTTACATTGATGGCCGGCACCAGAATAACTGAGCAGCAAAGCTAAATAGGATACTCCCATATCCTGATGGAAACAGGTGAACAGAGAAAGTGAAGCACACAAGTCCAGTACCACCAGTGACCACCGGGGGAGCCCAAAAACCAAATTCACAACAGTACCCCCCCCTCAAGGAGGGGGCACCGAACCCTCACAAGAACCACCAGGGCGATCAGGATGAGCCCTATGAAAGGCACGGACCAAATCAGAGGCATGAACATCAGAGGCTGTCACCCAAGAATTATCCTCCTGACCGTAGCCCTTCCACTTGACCAGATACTGAAGTTTCCATCTGGAAACACAGGAGTCCAAGGTCTTCTCCACAACGTACTCCAATTCACCCTCAACCAACACCGGAGCGGGAGGCTCAACGGAAGGCACAACCGGTACCTCATACCTGCGCAATAATGACCGATGGAAGACATTATGGATAGAAAAAGATGCTGGGTGGTCCAATCGAAAGGACACGGGGTTAAGAATCTCCAAAATCTTATACGGGCCGATGAACCGAGGCTTAAACTTAGGAGAAGAAACCCTCATAGGGACAAAACGAGAAGACAACCACACCAAGTCCCCAACACGAAGACGAGGACCAACACGACGACGGCGGTTAGCAAAATGCCGAGTCATTTCCTGGGACAACTCCAAATTGTCCACCACCTGTCCCCAAATCCGATGCAACCTATCCACCACAGTATCCACTCCAGGACAATCCGAAGACTCCACCTGACCGGAAGAAAAACGAGGATGAAACCCCGAATTGCAAAAAAAAGGAGAAACCAAAGTGGCAGAACTAGCCCGATTATTGAGGGCAAACTCCGCCAACGGCAAAAAGGCAACCCAGTCATCCTGATCTGCAGACACAAAACACCTCAAATAAGTCTCCAAGGTCTGATTAGTTCGCTCAGTCTGGCCATTAGTCTGAGGATGGAACGCAGACGAAAAAGACAAATCAATGCCCATCCTAGCACAGAACGCCCGCCAAAATCTAGACACGAACTGGGTCCCCCTGTCAGAAACGATATTCTCCGGAATACCATGCAAGCGAACCCCATTTTGAAAAAACAGAGGAACCAACTCGGATGAGGAAGGCAACTTAGGCAAGGGCACCAAATGAACCATCTTTGAAAAACGGTCACACACCACCCAGATGACAGACATTTTCTGAGAAACAGGGAGATCAGAAATAAAATCCATAGAGATGTGAGTCCAAGGCCTCTTCGGAATAGGCAAAGATAACAACAATCCGCTAGCCCGAGAACAACAAGGTTTGGCCCGAGCACAAACATCACAAGACTGCACAAAAACTCGTACATCTCGAGACAGGGAAGGCCACCAGAAGGACCTAGCCACCAAATCCCTGGTACCAAAGATCCCGGGATGACCTGCCAACACAGAAGAATGAACCTCCGAGATGACTCTACTGGTCCAATCATCAGGAACAAACAGTCTACCAGGCGGGCAACGATCAGGTCTATCCGCCTGAAACTCCTGCAAAGCCCGTCGCAGGTCTGGGGAAACAGCAGATAATATCACCCCATCCTTAAGGATACCTGTAGGTTCAGAATCACCAGGGGAATCAGGCTCAAAACTCCTAGAAAGGGCATCCGCTTTCACATTTTTAGAACCCGGTAAGTATGAGACCACAAAATTAAACCGAGAGAAAAACAATGACCAGCGCGCCTGTCTAGGATTCAAGCGCCTGGCAGACTCAAGATAAATCAAATTCTTGTGATCGGTCAATACCACCACCTGATGTCTGGCCCCCTCAAGCCAATGACGCCACTCCTCAAAAGCCCACTTCATAGCCAAAAGCTCCCGATTACCAATATCATAATTTCGCTCGGCGGGCGAAAATTTTCGAGAAAAGAACGCACAAGGTCTCATCACGGAGCAGTCGGAACTTTTCTGCGACAAGACCGCCCCAGCTCCGATCTTGGAAGCATCGACCTCAACCTGAAAAGGAAGAGTAACATCAGGCTGACGCAACACAGGGGCGGAAGAAAAGCGGCGCTTAAGCTCCCGAAAGGCCTCCACAGCAGCAGGGGACCAATCAGCAACATCAGCACCCTTTTTGGTCAAATCAGTCAAAGGTTTAGCAACATCAGAAAAACCAGTTATAAATCGACGATAAAAATTAGCAAAGCCCAAAAATTTCTGAAGGCTCTTAAGAGAAGAAGGTTGCGTCCAATCACAAATAGCCCGAACCTTGACAGGATCCATCTCAATGGAAGAGGGGGAAAAAATGTACCCCAAAAAAGAAATCTTTTGAACCCCAAAAATACACTTAGAACCCTTCACACACAAGGAATTAGCCCGCAAAACCTGAAAAACCCTCCTGACCTGTTGGACATGAGAATCCCAGTCATCCGAAAAAATCAAAATATCATCCAGATACACGATCATAAATTTATCCAAATATTCACGGAAAATGTCATGCATAAAGGACTGAAAGACTGAAGGGGCATTTGAAAGACCAAAAGGCATTACTAAATACTCAAAATGGCCCTCGGGCGTATTAAATGCGGTTTTCCACTCATCCCCCTGCTTAATTCGCACCAAATTATACGCCCCACGGAGATCAATCTTAGAGAACCACTTAGCCCCTTTTATTCGAGCAAACAAATCAGTAAGCAGTGGCAGAGGATACTGATATTTGACTGTAATTTTATTCAAGAGTCGATAATCAATACACGGCCTCAAAGAGCCATCTTTTTTAGATACAAAGAAAAAACCGGCTCCTAAGGGAGATGAAGAAGGACGAATATGTCCCTTTTCCAGGGACTCCTTAATATATTCTCGCATAGCAGCATGTTCAGGTACAGATAGATTAAATAAACGACCCTTTGGAAATTTACTGCCCGGAATCAGATCTATGGCACAATCGCAATCTCTGTGAGGAGGTAGTGAACCAAGCTTAGGCTCCTCAAAAACATCACGATAATCAGATAAAAATTCCGGAATCTCAGAGGGAATAGATGACGAAATGGAAACCAAAGGTACGTCCCCATGAGCCCCCTGACATCCCCAGCTTAACACAGACATTGCTTTCCAGTCAAGGACTGGGTTATGAGATTGTAACCATGGTAATCCGAGCACCAAAACGTCATGTAGATTGTACAACACAAGGAAGCGAATCATCTCCTGATGGTCTGGATTCATACGCATAGTCACTTGTGTCCAGTATTGTGGTTTATTACTAGCCAATGGTGTAGAGTCAATACCCTTCAGAGGTATAGGAACTTCCAGAGGCTCTAGATCAAACCCACAGCGCCTGGCAAAGGACCAATCCATTAGACTCAAAGCGGCGCCAGAGTCGACATAGGCATCCGCGGTAATAGACGATAATGAACAAATCAAGGTCACAGACAGAATAAACTTAGACTGTAAGGTGCCAATTGAAATAGACTTATCAACCTTTTTTGTACGTTTAGAGCATGCTGATATAACATGAGTTGAATCACCACAATAGAAGCACAACCCATTTTTTCGCCTAAAATTCTGCCGCTCGCTTCTGGACAGAATTCTATCACATTGCATATTTTCTGGAGCCTTCTCAGAAGACACCGCCAAATGGTGCACAGGTTTGCGCTCCCGCAAATGCCGATCAATCTGAATAGCCATTGTCATGGACTCATTCAGACCTGTAGGTGCAGGGAACCCCACCATAACATCTTTAATGGCATCAGAGAGACCCTCTCTGAAATTCGCCGCCAGGGCGCACTCATTCCACTGAGTAAGCACAGACCATTTACGAAATTTTTGGCAGTATATTTCAGCTTCATCTTGCCCTTGAGATAGGGCCATCAAGGCTTTTTCAGCCTGAATCTCTAAGTTAGGTTCCTCATAAAGCAACCCCAAAGCCAGAAAAAACGCATCCACATTGAGCAACGCAGGATCCCCGGGTGCCAATGCAAATGCCCAGTCTTGAGGGTCGCCCCGCAGCAAGGAAATTACTATCTTAACCTGCTGTGCGGGATCTCCAGTGGAGCGAGATCTCAGGGAAAGAAATAATTTACAATTATTTTTGAAATTCAGGAAACGAGATCTATCCCCGGAGAAAAATTGTAGTATAGGAATTCGAGGTTCATATATAGGAGCATGAATAACAAAATCCTGTAAATTTTGATCCTTCATAGCAAGATTATTCAAACCTGTAGCCACACTCTGAGGATCCATTTTAATCAGGTGAGATCAGAGCCATTCAAGGATTAGAAAGAGAGAGAGAGACAAAGACTGTAATTAGAGCAGAAATGCAACTGAGTCAACTAAAAAGCAAGCTCAGAAGGAAAAAAAAAAAATCTGCAGACTTCTTTTTCTCTCCTTTCTTCTGCCAACGGTTTTAACCCTTGGCCGGCCATACTGTCATGGTTCCCAATGGCAAGGGAAAGTCAGAAAACATAAATAACAGAACAGCTCTTGGGTGATGGAATCTCGAGCTGACCATGAGCTAAACCTATCACACAACTAACAGTGGCCGGGTGACGTACCTACGTTTTATCCCTAGATGCCCAGCGCCAGCCGGAGGACTAACTAACCCTAATAGAGGAAAAGACAGACCTGGCTTACCTCTAGGGAAATTCCCCCAAAAAGGAGACAGAAGCCCCCCACATATATTGATGGTGAGTTCAGAGGAAAAGACATACGTAGTATGAAGGTAGGTTCAGCAAAGCGAGGTCCGCTTACTAGATAGCAAGAAGATACAATAGGGAACTTCACGGTCAGCTGAAAACCCTATTAAAATACCATCCCGAAATTACTTTAAGGCTGCCGTCACACTAGCAGTATTTGGTCAGTATTTTACATCAGTATTTGTAAGCCAAAACCAGGAGTGGAACAAATCGAGGAAAAGTATAATAGAAACATATGCACCACTTCTGCATTTATCACCCACTCCTGGTTTTGGCTTAGAAATACTGATATAACATACTGACCAGATACTGCTAGTGTGACGGCAGCCTAAGACTCATGTGTCAACTCATGACACCGGAGTGGCAATTTCGGCCCACAAGAGCTTCCAGCTACAGAAAAATAACATAACTGTGAACTGGAACAAAAATGCAAAACAAACTTAGGACTAAGAGTCCAACTTAGCTGATAGTAGTCTAGAAGCAGGAACATGCAGCAGAAAGGCTCTGGTTACATTGATGGCCGGCACCAGAATAACTGAGCAGCAAAGCTAAATAGGATACTCCCATATCCTGATGGAAACAGGTGAACAGAGAAAGTGAAGCACACAAGTCCAGTACCACCAGTGACCACCGGGGGAGCCCAAAAACCAAATTCACAACAGCCCAGTGTATAAAACAACACAATGTAAGCGGCAGAAAGTGGCTGGCTGGTATACGACAAACTAACAGGACTGAAGTATATCTACTTTGTGAGGATTTGAGTCTCTCTTTTTTGGGGGGAGACTGAACCAAAACTCAGGCCCAGTGTATAAAACAACACAATTTAAGTGGCAGAAAGTGGTTGGCTGATATACGACAAACTAACAGGACTGTAGTATATCCACTTTGTGAGAATTTGTATCTCCCTTTTTTGGGGGGGAGACTGAACCAAACAACACAATGTAAGTGGCAGAAAGTGGCTGGCTGATATGCGACAAACTAACAGGACTGAAGTATATCCACTTTGTGAGGATTTGAGTTTCTCTTTTTTTGGGGGGAGACTGAACAAAAACTCAGGCCCAGTGTATAAAACAACACAATGTAAGTGGCAGAAAGTGGCTGGCTGATATACGACAAACTAACAGGACTGAAGTATATCCACTTTGTGAGGATTTCAGTTTCTCTTTATTGGGGGGGAGACTGAACCAAAACTCAGGCCCAGTGTATAAAACAACACAATGTAAGTGGCTGAAAGTGGCTGGCTGATATACGACAAACTAACAGGACTGAAGTATATCCACTTTGTGAGGATTTGAGTTTCTCTTTTTTTGGGGGGAGACTGAACAAAAACTCAGGCCCACTGTATAAAACAACACAATGTAAGTGGCAGAAAGTGGTTGGCTGATATACGACAAACTAACAGGACTGTAGTATATCCACTTTGTGAGAATTTGAATCTCACATTTTTTTGGGGAGACTGAACCAAAACTCAGGCCTAGTGTATTAAACAAGACAATGTAAGTTGCAGAAAGTGACTGGCTGATATACGACAAACTAAAAGGACTGTAGTATATCCACTTTGTGAGAATTTGAATCTCCCTTTTTGGGGGGGGGGATTCTGAACCAAACAACACAATGTAAGTGGCAGAAAGTGGCTGGCTGATATGCGACAAACTAACAGGACTGAAGTATATCCACTTTGTGAGGATTTGAATCTCACTTTTTTTTTGGACACTGAACCAAAACTCAGGCCCAGTGTATAAAAAAACACAACTTAAGTGGCAGAAAGTGGTTGGCTGATATACGACAAACTAACAGGACTGAAGTATATCCACTTTGTGAGGATTTGAATCTCCCTTTTTTGGGGGGGAGACTGAACAAAACAACGCAATGTAAGTGGCAGAAAGTGGCTGGCTGATATGCGACAAACTAATATTACTGAAGTATATCCACTTTTGTGAGGATTTGAATCTCACTTTTTTTGGGGGGGAGACTGAACAAAAACTCAGGCCCACTGTATAAAACAACACAATGTAAGTGGCAGAAAGTGGTTGGCTGATATACGACAAACTAACAGGACTGTAGTATATCCACTTTGTGAGAATTTGAATCTCACATTTTTTGGGGGAGACTGAACCAAAACTCAGGCCCAGTGTATAAAACAAGACAATGTAAGTGGCAGAAAGTGACTGGCTGATATACGACAAACTAAAAGGACTGTAGTATATCCACTTTGTGAGAATTTGAATCTCCCTTTTTGGGGGGGGGATTCTGAACCAAACAACACAATGTAAGTGGCAGAAAGTGGCTGGCTGATATGCGACAAACTAACAGGACTGAAGTATAACCACTTTGTTAGGATTTGAATCTCACTTTTTTGGGGGGGAGACTGAACCAAAACTCAGGCCCAGTGTAAAAAAACAACAAAATGTAAGTGCCATAAAGTGGCTGGCTGATATATGACAAACTAACAGGACTGTAGTATATCCACTTTGTGTGAATTTGAATCTCCCTTTTTTTGGGGGGAGACTGAACCAAAACTCAGGCCCACTGTATAACACAACACAATGTAAGTGGCAGAAAGTGGCTGGCTGATAAACGATAAACTAACAGGACTGAGGTATATCCAATTTGTGAGGATTTGAATCTCACTTTTTTTTTTGGACACTGAACCAAAACTCAGACCCAGTGTATAAAAAAACACAACTTAAGTGGCAGAAAGTGGTTGGCTGATATACGACAAACTAACAGGACTGAAGTATATCCACTTTGTGAGGATTTGAATCTCCCTTTTTTGGAGGGGAGACTGAACAAAACAACACAATGTAAGTGGCAGAAAGTGGCTGGCTGATATGCGACAAACTAATATTACTGAAGTATATCCACTTTTGTGAGGATTTGAATCTCACTTTTTTTTGGGGGGAGACTGAACAAAAACTCAGGCCCACTGTATAAAACAACACAATGTAAGTGGCAGAAAGTGGTTGGCTGATATACGACAAACTAACAGGACTGTAGTATATCCACTTTGTGAGAATTTGAATCTCACATTTTTTGGGGGAGACTGAACCAAAACTCAGGCCCAGTGTATAAAACAAGACAATGTAAGTGGCAGAAAGTGACTGGCTGATATACGACAAACTAAAAGGACTGCAGTATATCCACTTTGTGAGAATTTGAATCTCCCTTTTTGGGGGGGGATTCTGAACCAAACAACACAATGTAAGTGGCAGAAAGTGGCTGGCTGATATGCGACAAACTAACAGGACTGAAGTATAACCACTTTGTTAGGATTTGAATCTCACTTTTTTTGGGGGGAGACTGAACCAAAACTCAGGCCCAGTGTAAAAAAAAAAAAAAATGTAAGTGGCATAAAGTGGCTGGCTGATATATGACAAACTAACAGGACTGTAGTATATCCACTTTGTGTGAATTTGAATCTCCCTTTTTTGGGGGGGAGACTGAACCAAAACTCAGGCCCACTGTATAACACAACACAATGTAAGTGGCAGAAAGTGGCTGGCTGATAAACGATAAACTAACAGGACTGAAGTATATCCACTTTCTGAGGATTTGAATCTCACTTTTTTTTTTGGACACTGAACCAAAACTCAGACCCAGTGTATAAAAAAACACAACTTAAGTGGCAGAAAGTGGTTGGCTGATATACGACAAACTAACAGGACTGAAGTATATCCACTTTGTGAGGATTTGAATCTCCCTTTTTTGGGGGGGAGACTGAACAAAACAACACAATGTAAGTGGCAGAAAGTGGCTGGCTGATATGCGACAAACTAATATTACTGAAGTATATCCACTTTTGTGAGGATTTGAATCTTACTTTTTTGGGGGGGAGACTGAACCAAAACTCAGGCCCAGTGTATAAAACAACACAATGTAAGTGACAGAAAGTGGCTGGCTGATATACGACAAACTAACAGGACTGAAGTATATCCACTTTGTGAGGATTTGAATCTCACTTTTTTTTTTTTTGGAGACTGAACCAAAACTCAGGCCCAGTGTATAAAACAACACAATGTAAGTGGCAGAAAGTGGCTGGCTCATATACGACAAACTAACAGGTCTGTAGTATATCCACTTTGGGAGAATTTGAATCTCCTTTTTTGGGGAGTAGACTGAACCAAAACTCAGGCCCAGTGTATAAAACAACACAATGTAAGTGGCAGAAAGTGGCTGGCTGATATACGACAAACTAACAGGACTGAAGTATATCCACTTTGTGAGGATTTGAGTCTCTCTTTTTTGGGGGGGAGACTGTACCAAAACTCAGGCCCAGTGTATAAAACAACACAATGTATGTGGCAAAAAGTGGCTGGCTGATATACGACAAACTAACAGGACTGTAGTATATCCACTTTGTGAGAATTTGAATCTCCGTTTTCTTTGGGGGAGACTGAACCAAAACTCAGGCCCAGTGTATAAAACAACACAATGTAAGTGACAGAAAGTGGCTGGAAGATATATGAAAAAATACAAGGACTGTAGTACAATTTCAATCTCCCTACAATGATCTCAGGACAAGTATGGCAGCAATAAAAAGGACTGCTGCACACAAAAGTGCACTGTGGACAAATAAACAAGATAACTGTGCTGAAAGGAGCAACAGGATTTTTGCTTTTAAAAAAGCAGTTGGTTTGGACAGCAGCTTGCAAACAGCAATGCAGCTATCAGGGAGCCTTATAAGGCAGCCTAATAAGCTACAGAGCTGATGCACAAAAATATAGCCTCCACTGTCCCTGCAAAAAAAAGGTGGTGTTGGACAGTGGAAATCACTACAGCACAAGCCGTTTGGGGGTTAATCTTCCCTCCCTAACTATATCCCTTCTTCTGATGAAGCTGCAGCAACCTCTCCCTATGCTAAGATCGGCAGAACTAAGATGGCAGTCGGCATGCACGCCCCTTTATACCCTCTGTCACGCCGCAGAAAGCAAGCCAAACACTGTCATGCCCTTCTCTAAGATGGTGGGGACCGAGACCTATGTCATCACACTGCCCACACTCTGCGTCCTCCTTCATTGGCTGAAAAATGGCGGTGAAAGCGTCATATGAAACGCGACTTTGGCATGGAGATCGCTGACCTCATGGCCGATCCCACACTAGGATCGGGTCAGGTTTCATGAAACCCGACTTTGCCGAAAGTCGGCTATTTTTGAATTTGTCCGATCCGTTTCGCTCAACCCTTGTCTGTACTCCTGACTGACGTGACACATCAAAAAGGAGAAATGTACTTTGAATGGTTACAACTGAAATGGGCAGACATGGGGTATAGTCCCATAAACCCACTCGATGTTGAAATATTGGTAAATGCATTTCTTGATGTATGAACAAAGGCTTACGAGACGCAGTACAAACAGCCAGACCTGAATGGAGAAATGTAGATCCAAAAGAGCTCCTGAAGGTGGCTAAAGGAGTTCAACAAACCAGGACAATAAGACGACCTGTCATGTATGCTGGAGCACAAAGAAAACAGTGGAGAGTAAGGGACCTAAGAACTTAGAAAAAGTGAAGTGCTGGAATTGTGGAGAAAATGGATACGCCAACCACTGCAAAAACCCTACAAAGGAGACGAAGCAGACCAATCTTCCACCTCCTTCACCTTCAGACTAGGAAATTGGCAACCCAGTGACAAATGTGTGCCCTGTTCTTGTCCCCTCCGGACCTGGTCCTGCCTTGATGACTACCATAACAATGCCGGGAGAGAAAGAGGCAGAATTTTTAATTGACATGGGTAGCTGGGGCTGTGGTACACAAAGACTTGATAATGCCAGACATGATTACTAACAAGACTGTGGAATGTGTGGGGGTAGAGGGACAAGTGACTGAAGCCGCGATGACTAAACAAATAAGACTAAAATTACGAGATAGCCAAGAGGTGCTTACAAAACTTGTTGTTAGTGACAATACCCCTATGAATTTGATGGGAGCAGATGTGTTGAGTGCTATCCAGGCCACTATACAGTACTCTCCTGAGGGTATTACAGTTATAAGTCCCCTCTCAGATAAACACTTGTGTAAGATTGCAGCAATGATGTATATGACAAAAGCAGTGAAAGTAACACCTGTGATGTGGGTCGGCTGCTCATGATAAATTAAAAGAAGGAACCACTCCTCTTTTTTTTTAAAGCAATACCCCTTTTAAGCCTAGCCAAATCAATGGCCCTGAGCAGGGATATTAAATAGTATGTTAAGGCAGGGGTTCTGGTGCAAAGATCTTCCCCCTGCAACACCCCTTTGTATCCCATTGAGAAAAAATGGTCCCAAGGGTTTCCCTGACACAGAATAGTTCATGACTTGTTCCCCTGACACTTGCAGAATAGTTCATGACTTAAGGGCTATTAATGATGTTACAGTGAGTGTGACCTCAATTGTCCCTCCCTAATCCTCACACTGTACTGTCACAGATCCCAGCAACGTCAAAATGTTTCACAATCACTGATTTGGCAAATGCAGTCACCTAGTAAATAGGATCAAAGCTCCCCCTGGTGGCCTGGAGTGTGAATGTGTTGCATGCTTGTGTTACCTTGTTACAGTTATCCCTTCTTGCCTTCAAGCGTAACATCACTCTCCCCATGAGGAAAGCAATGCTACTGTGACGACCAGGACCCTGGGGTGCCACACAAGCATTTCATACATAATATACTGTAGATCACAAAGTAGTGGGAAAGTGGAAAGACTAAACGGGACACTTAAACTGAAAATTCAAGAGCCATGACAGAAAAATGAAAAGATTGAGTAGAGTGCTTGCCTCTTGTACTCTTGTCAGTCAGATACACTCCAAATAGAAAGACAGACTTGTCTCCTTTTGGAAGTCCTGTTTGGTAGTGCCCCAAAGACTGGTCTGTACATACCACAGGTGCTACAAATGCAACACGGTGCTATGACAGCCTATGTCCAGGCCTTGCAGAAAAGACTTAATGTGGTGCATAAACATGTGTTCTCATCCATTCCAGATCCTAATGCCAGCGCAGACGTATATCAGCTGAATCCAGGTGATTGGGTGGTCACACACAGACACGTGAGAAGGAGCCTAGGTCCATGGTTTGATGGTCCATTTTAAAGTCCAGCCGACCATATTCACCTCAGTGAAACTTAAGGGAAAGCCCACCTGGATCCATGCCAGTCACTGCAAAAGATCTTTTCACCAGCAGAATGACTGTTCTCCTAATCACCTTGCTGGCAGTGGCAAGATTATTGCACTCTGCAGAGACACTGGATAAACTTTTAAATGTTGACAGGGGCAAGAAACTTATTCAACATCATGCTCTTCTTATAAAGGACGTGGAAGGACAAAAACTGTTGGACTGTTGGATCTGTATGCACAGCCCAGTATCTGCAAGGACTATGCAGTACTTACCTTATCCCTGGAGCCAAGGAATGTATTAACACCACACTGCGTACACAATGAGACTTGGACTCAGATTTTCTAGGTTCCTTGAGGTTCTTAATGAGACTAATACAATACAGAGACTCCTTTTTAAATCCAGCCAATTGGTTTAGTGGACTAGCGGGATGGATTTTTTTGTATTTTACAGACTTGCACGCAAATTTTATTGTTTTGTTTATTGCTGTATGTAGCTGTAAAAGCGCTAATATATGTATTACATAAGCTATTGAATAGTGTATGTGTAAGGAAGGAATCTAAGGCTCAGCCTTCCATAGTGTATCATAAACCATGGGTAACCACTGCTGACGGGGGAAGTGAGTGTCCACACTGAGGGTGGATGGGTAAAACAGGTAGAAAGCCCCCTTATGGGTACTAGACCCATGAGACAGTAGCTCCTTTGTGGACATCAGCTGACCCTGTGGCAGAGGTTAATAAAGGTCAGCATGACCCAGGGTAACAGGGGGAGGGCTACATGAGTTACATTTGTTGTAAATGGAATAAAATACTGCCTCTTGCTCCATTAGATCAGAAAAAGTGACTTTGCTCACAGCACGTGTGCGGTTTACTTTTTCTCCAAGCATGCTTGTCAATGAAGGGCATAACCTCCTGATTTGGCCTCACTGGTGATCTGGCATATCAGACATTGCTACAACAGGTGTCCATCTGCTGTATTGGATATAGTGAAAGACCTGTCAGTCCCTATTATACTATTTCTACTGTGGTGAAATTGGTGCTACTTTTGTTGTGTCTGCCAGTAATTTTTTGGAAATGTGAACACTCCTTGTTGGATGTCCATCTGCTGTACTGGGTGTAATGGAAACACTTTTGGTCCCTATTATACTATTTGTTTAGTGGTGAATTTGATGCCGCTTCTGTGGTTTAAGGCCCTCATTTCTTTAACCCCTTAACCCCCAAGGGTGGTTTGCACGTTAATGACCGGGCCAATTTTTACAATTCTGACCACTGTCCATTTATGAGATTATAACTCTGGAATGCTTCAATGGATCCTGATGATTCTGACTTCTTTGATATTACCTGCGTTTATTTGTGGGGAAAAAAAGGAATTTTGGCGAAAATGTTGAAAATTTCGCAATTTTCCAAATTTAAATTTTTAAGCCCTTAAATCACAGAGATATGTCACACAAAATACTTAATAAGTAATATTTCCCACATGTCTACTTTATTTCAGCACAATTTTGGAACAAAATTTTTTTTGCTAGGGAGTTATAAGGGTTAAATGTTGACCAGCAATTTCTCATTTTTACAACACCAGTTTTTTTTAGGGACTACGTCATATTTGAAGTAACTTTGAGGGGTTTAAAAATACCCAAGTGTGACACCATTCTAAAAACTGCACACCTCAAGGTGCTCAAAACCACATTCAAGAAGTTTAATAACCCTTCAGGTGTTTCACAGGAATTTTTGGAATGTTTAAAAAAAATGAACATTTAACTTTTTTTCACAAAAAATGTATTTCAGCTCCAATTTGTTTTATTTTACCAAGGGTAACAGGAGAAAATGGACCCCAAAAGTTGTTGCACAATTTGTCCTGAGTACGCTGATACCCATATGTGGGGGTAAACCACTGTTTGGGCTCATGGCAGAGCTCTGAAGGGAAGGGGCACCGTTTGACTTTTCAATGCAAAATTGACTGGAATTGAGATAGGACGCCATGTCGCGTTTTAAGAGCCCCTGATGTGCCTAAACAGTGGAAACCCCCCACAAGTGACACCATTTTGGAAGGTTGACCCCCTAAGGAACTTATCTAGATGTGTTGTGAGAACTTTGAACCCCTAAGTGTTTCACTACAGTTTATAACGCAGAGCCGTGAAAATAAAAATTCTTTTTTTTCCCACAAAAATTATTTTTTATCCCCAAGTTTTGTATTTTCCCCAGGGTAACAGGAGAAATTGGACCCCAAAAGTTGTTGAACAATTTGTCCTGAGTACGTTTACACCACATATGTGGGGGGAAACGACCGTTTGGGCGCATGGCAGAGCTCGGAAGGGAAGGAGCGCCGTTTGGAATGCAGACTTGGATTGGTCTGCAAGCGTCACATTGCATTTGCAGAGCCCCTAATGAACCTAAAAAGTAGAAACTCCCCACAAGTGACCCCATACAGGAAACTAGACCTCACATGGAACATATCTAGATGTGTTGTGAGAACATTGAACCCCCAAGTGTTTCACTACAGTTTATAAGGCAGAGCCGTGAAAATAAAAAATCCTTTTTTTTCCACAAAAATTATAATTTAGCCCCCAGTTTTGTATTTTCCCAAGGGTAACAGGGGAAATTGGACCCCAAAAGTTGTTGTACAATTTGAGCTGAGAACGCTGATACCCCATATTTGGAGGGGAACCACCGTTTGGGCGCATGGCAGAGCTCGGAAGGGAAGGAGCGCCGTTTGGAATGTAGACTTAGATGGATTGGTCTGCAGGCTTCATGTTGCATTAGCAGAGCCCCTGATGAACATAAACAGTATAAACCTTTTACAAGTGACCCCATATTGGATATTAGACCCCCAAGGAACTTATCTAGATGTGTTGTGATAACTTTGAACCCCCAAGTGTTTCACTACAGTTTATAAAGCAGAGCCGTGAAAATAAAAAATATTTTTTTTCCCACAAAAATGATTTTTTAGCCCTTATTTTTTATTTTACCAAGGGTATCAAGAGAAATTGGACCCCAAAAGTTGTTGTCCAATTTATCCTGAGTACGCTGATACCCCATATGTGGGGGTGAACCACCGTTTGGGCGCATGGCAGAGCTCGGAAGGGAAGGAGCGCCGTTTGGAATGCAGACTTGGATTGGTCTGCAAGCGTCACGTTGCATTTGCAGAGCCCCTAATGAACCTAAAAAGTAGAAACTCCCCACAAGTGACCCCATACAGGAAACTAGACCTCACATGGAACATATCTAGATGTGTTGTGAGAACATTGAACCCCCAAGTGTTTCACTACAGTTTATAAGGCAGAGCCGTGAAAATAAAAAATCCTTTTTTTTCCACAAAAATTATAATTTGGCCCCCAGTTTTGTATTTTCCCAAGGGTAACAGGGGAAATTGGACCCCAAAAGTTGTTGTACAATTTGAGCTGAGAACGCTGATACCCCATATTTGGATGGGAACCACCGTTTGGGCGCATGGCAGAGCTCGGAAGGGAAGGAGCGCCGTTTGGAATGCAGACTTGGATTGGTCTGCAAGCGTCACGTTGCATTTGCAGAGCCCCTAATGAACCTAAAAAGTAGAAACCCCCCACAAGTAACCCCTACTGGAAACTAGACCTCACATGGAACATATCTAGATGTGTTGTGAGAACTTTGAACCCCCACGTGTTTCACTACAGTTTATAGCGCAGAGCCATGAAAATAAATAATCTTTTTTTTCCACAAAAATTATATTTCAGCCCCCAGTTTTGTATTTTCCCAAGGGTAACAGAAGAAATTGGACCGCAAAAGTTGTTGTACAATTTGTCCGGAGTACGCTGATACCCCATATTTGGAGAGTAACCACCGTTTGGGCGCATGGCTGAGCTTGGAAGGGAAGGAGCGACGTTTGGAATGTAGACTTAGATGGATTGGTCTGCAGGCATCACATTGCATTAGCAGAGCCCCTGATGCACCTAAACAGTAGAAAAACCCCACAAGTGACACCATATTGGAAACTAGACCCCCAAGGAACTTATCTAGATGTGTTGTGAGAACTTTGAACCCCCAAGTGTTTCACTACAGTTTGTAACGCAGAGCCATGAAAATAAAAAATATTTTTTTCCCACAAAAATGATTTTTAGCTCATAATATTTATTTTCCCAAGGGTACCAAGAGAAATTGGACCACAAAAGTTGTTGACCAATTTGTCCTGAGTACGATGATACCCCATATGTTGGGTAAACCTCCGTTTGGGCTCACGGGAGAGCTCGGAAGGGAAGGAGCACTGTTTTACTTTTTCGCATTTGGAGAGCCCCTGATGTGCCTAAACAGTGAAAACCCCTCAATTCTAACTCCAACCTTAACCCAAACACACCCCTAACCATAATCCCTAACCATAACCCTAACCACCCCCAAACCCGAACACGACCCTAACCCTAATCTCAACCACACCCCTAACCCCAACACACCCCTAACCCTAATCCCAACCCTAACCACACCCCTAACACCAACACACCCCTAACCCTAATCCCCACCATAACCCTAACCATACCCCTAACCTTGACCCACCCCTAACCCAAATCCCAACCCTAATCCCAACCATAAATGTACTCCAAACCTTAAACCTAACCTTAGCCCCAACCCAGCCCTAACTTTAGCCCCAACCATAACCCTAACTTTAGTCCCAACCCTAACTGTAGCCCTAACCCAAACTTTAGCCCCAACCCTAACCTTAACTTTAGCCCCAACCCTAACCCTAACTTTAGCCCCAACCCTAACTGTAGCCCTAACCCTAACTTTAGCCCCAACTCTAACCCTAACTTTAGCCCCAACCCTAGCTGTAGCCCTAACCCTAACTTTAGCCCCAACCCTAACCCTAACCCTAATGGGAAAATGGAAATAAATACAGTTTTTAAATTTTATTATTTTTCCCTAACTAAGGGGGTGATGAAGGTGAAGCGCCCCCACTGCCGCAGGGCCGAGGGGTACCCGGTACCGGGCCTCTGAGTCTCTGCTCTGGGGTTGTCACGGTGGCTAGGCCCGGTCCGTGACCCTGCCGAGGGGCGTACAGTGATAGATATGATGGATGATGGTAGTGGTGGTGGTGGTGCGGTGCAGTAAATAACGAGGACACCAGGTTGCAGTCTCTTTACCTCTTTACTGAAGATCTCTGGGTCCTCAGTCCGGAATACGGTTCACCAGGCTGCGCAAGTCCGGCCGGTCCAATGGCACCTCCAGAGTTCTCTTTGCAGGTGGAAATCTGTGCCTTCCTGCTAGCGCTATGTGTTGTGGTCCTCCCCTGCTGTGCTTACGGGATAGTACCCCACAACTGTTGTGTCTGTTTCTGATGTTCCCTCACAACTCGTTCGGATGATGTTCTTCTCCTCCGTCCCTCCCTGATGTTCTGGTTAGGACGGCACCCGTATGACGAGTAGGCTCGGAGCTCTTCCGGGACCCTAGAGTCGCCCCTCTCCTAGTGCGCCCCCCATGTCTTCATAGGTGATGTATGTGAGACAGCCCGCCTGAGACTGACTGTCCTGCCGTTGGTTTGAAGTATTGCTTGGAGCTAGATATATATACTTCCTCGGCGTTCCGGCCGCCGGTTGTGCGCCTCAGTAGAATGTTGCCTCGGTCTTACAGCACGACTCCTACTGGTATTTCTCCTCTTGCTTTGATCTTGTTTCTCACTCAGCACAATATATCTCGCTTCTAATCCTTCCTTAGGGCACCGCCGCTATGCTGAGCAGGCACGGTCCCGTGACGTTCTTTCTAGTAGCCAGGCCTCTGTCAGGGTCCCAAACCTGACAGGGACCCTACCGAGTCTTCCCCCCACAACACCCTCTGCCACAAGGTGTTGCCTAGTTCCAACCCAGTCAGCTTTCTGTCTAACTTCCTGCCTGACCCCCAGTTTTTCCCACATTGGTGAGGAGTGGCCTAATAAATAGCACCCTTAGCTCCCCCTGGAGGCCCGACTGTGAAATGTATTGGTGTATGTGATACCTGGTCAGATGAACTCCTTCAGTGCCATCAGACGTACCATAGCCCCCCTTAGCGGCGGAGCCACAGTACTGCAATGACCAGGACTCTGGGGCGCTGCAAAGGGGGTTTGATTTACTATTTATAGCGGGTGTTTTAGTGTATTTTTATGATTCACAGCTGTCACACACTAAAAGACACTTTTTATTGCAAAAAATAGTTTTTGCGTCTCCACATTTTGAGAGCTATAATTTTTCCATATTTTGATCCACAGAGTCATGTGAGATCTTATTTTTTGCGGGACAAGTTTAAGTTTGTATTGGCATCATATTCAGGGACGTGACATTTTTTGATTGCTTTTTATTCCGATTTTTGTGAGTCAGAATGAACAAAAACCAGCAATTCTTGAATTCCTTTTTGGGGGGGCGTTTAAACCGCTCCGTGTTTGGTAAAATTGATAAAGCAGTTTTATTCTTTGGGTTAGTATGATTACAGCGATAATTCATTTAAGTCTTTTTTTATGTTTTGGCGCTTTTATACGATAAAAACTATTTTACATAAAAAATAATTATTTTTGCATCGCTTTATTATGAGGACTATAACTTTTTTTATTTTTCCGCTGATGATGCTGTATGGTGGCTCGTTTTTTGCGGGACAAGATGTCATTTTCAGCGGTACCATGATTATTTATATCCGTCTATTTGATCGCGTGTTATTCCACTTTTTATTCGGTGGTATGATAATAAAGCGTTGTTTTTTGCCTCGGGGTTTTTTTTTTACGGTGTTCACTGAAGGGGTTAACTACAGGGACAGTTTTATAGGTCGGGTCGTTATGAACGCGGCGATACTAAATATGTGTACTTTTATTGTTTTTTTTAATTTAGATAAATAAATGTATTTATTGGAACAATATATATGTTTTTCATTATTTAGGAATTTTTTTTTTTACACATGTAAATATTTTTTTTTTACTTCTTTACTTTGTCCCAGGGTGGAACATCATGCTATAGTGTCAGATCACTGATCTGACACTGCAAAGCACTGTGTCAGATCAGCGATCTGACAGGCAGTGCAGGAGGCTTGCCGGTGCCTGCTCTCAGCAGGCGCTTGTAAGAAACCTCCCTGCAGGACCTGGAAGGAGACCCATGGCAGTTTTGGATCCGGGGCCTGCAGGGAGGAGACGCTCGGAACAACGCGATCACATCGCGTTTTTCCGAGGGTCTCAGGGAAGCACGCAGGGAGCCCCCTCCCTGCGCGATGCTTCTCTATGCCACCGGAATGCTGCGGTCATGTTTGATCGCAGCGTTCCAGGGGTTAATGTGCCAGGAGCGGTCCGTGACCGCTCCTGGCACATAGTGCCGGATGTCAGCTGTAATAATCAGCTGACACTCAGCGGCGATCGGCCGCGCTCCCCTCGTGAACGTGGCCAATTGCCTATGACGTACTATCCCGGCCCTGGGAATAAAGGCCCAGGTCACCTCGACGGGATAGTACGTCAAATGGCAGAAAGGGGTTCAATGTGAACAGTCCTTGTTAGATGTCCATCTGCTGTATTGGGTATAGTGAAAGACCTGTCGGTCCCTATTATACTATTTCTACTGTGGTGAATTTGATGCCGCTTCTGTGGTGTAAGGCCCTCATTTCTTTAAATGTGAACACTCCTTGTTTGGTGTCCATCTGCTGGATTGGGTGTAGTGAAAGACTTGTTGGTCCCTATTATACTGTTTCTACTGTGGTGAAATTGATGCCACTTTGGTAGTGTCTGCCAATATATCGTATATACTTGAGTATAAGCCGAGATTTTCAGCCCATTTTTTTAGGCTTAAAGTGCCCCTCTCGGCTTATACTCAAGTCATTGTCTCAGAGGGTCGGCGGGGGAGGGGGAGCAGCAGTAGTGGCGGCTGTCACATCATACTCACCCCCTCCTGTCTCTGCACTTCCCTGCTTCTCAGATGGTCTCCTGCGCCGGCAGCTCTCCCTGCCTTCAGCGGTCACGTGTTAACACTCATTAAAGTAATAAATATGCACGCGACTCCAGTCCCATAGGCGTGGAGCGCATATTCATTACTTTAATGAATGGTACCATGTGACCACTCAGCACTGTAAGGAGCTAGCACCCCGGGACAACAGAGAAGCAGGTAAGTGCAGAGACCACGCCAGCAGGGTGAGTATGACGGGGTAGGGTAAGCCATGCGATATTCACCTGTCCCCGTTCCACAGCCGGGCTGTGTCTTCCATGCCCTCTGTCTGTGACGTTCAGGTCAGAGGGAGCAATGACGTGGTTAGTGCGCGCCCTCTGCCTGAACAGTCACTGCAGAGAGACAGAAGACACAGCGGGGCGCAGTGGTGGAATGGGGACAGGTGAATATCGCAAGTGTCAGGGGCCTAAGACAGCGGTGACACTGGCACCTGGCCCCCATAGCACGTCGATGTCCCCGCCTGCTTAGGACACAGGCACCTGGCCCCCAGCGATGAGAGGTGAGTATGTAATTTTTTTTTTATCGCAGCACTAGCAGCATTATATGGGGCATATTATTCTATGGAGCATCTTATGGGGCCATCAACCTTTTTGGAGCATTATATGGGGCATATTATTCTATGGAGCATCTTCTGGGGCCATAATTAACCTTTTGTGCAGCATTATATGGGGCATATTTTAATATGGAGCATCTTATGGGGCCATTATTAACCTTTGTGCAGCATTATATGGGGCATATTTTTTGTATGGGCATATTATGGGGCCCATCATGAATTTTATGGAGCATTATATGGGGCTCCTGATTCAATATGGATATTCAAAAACATTTAACCTGCTGATGTCTCAATTAATTTTACTTTTATTGGTATCTATTTTTATTTTTGAAACTTACCAGTAGCTGCTGCATTTCCCACCTTAGGCTTATACTCGAGTCATTAAGTTTTCTCAGTTTTTTGGGACAAAATTAGGGGACTCGGCTTATACTCTGGTCAGCTTATACGCGAGTATATACGGTAATTTTTGGAAATGTCAACACTCCTGGTTGGGTGTCCATCTGCTGTATTGGTTGTTGTGAAAGACCTGTCGGTCCCTATTATACTATTTCTACTGTGGTGAAATTGATGCCACTTTGGTGGTTTCTGCCAATAATTTTTGGAAATGTGAACACTACTGGTTGGGTGTCCATTTGCTGTATTGGATGTAGTTAATGACTCTTCGGTCCTTTTTATACTATTTCTACTGTGCTTAAATTGATGCCACTTCTGTGGTGTAAGGCCCTCATTTCTTTAAATGTGAACACTCCTTGTTGGGTGTCCATCTGCTGTATTGGGTGTAGTGACAGAACTTTTAGTCCCTGTTATACTATTTCTTTAGTGGTGAAATTGATGCCACTTCTGTGGTGTAAAACCCTCATTACTTTTATGTGAACAGTCGTTGTTGGGTGTCCATCTGCTGTATTCTGTGTAGTGCAAGAACTGTTGGTCCCTATTATACTATTTCTACTGTGATGAAATTGCTGCCACTTTTGTGGTGTTTGCATAAATTTTTGGAAATGTGAACATTCCTGGTTTGGTGTCCATCTGTTGGATTGGGTGTAGTGGAAGACCTGTCGGTCCCAATTATACTATTTTTACTGTGGTGAAATGAATGGCACTTCTGTGGTGTAAGGCCCTCATTTCTTTAAATGTCAACAATCCTTGTTGGGTGTCCATCTGCTGTATTGCATAGCTCCCAACTGTCCCTCATTGTGCGGGACTGTCCCGAATTTGATGCTTTGCCCCGCAGTCCCGCACGGGACGCTCTGATCCCGCAGACAGCAGGAAAAGCGAATGACATGCCCCCTTGTGTTAAGCCATGCCCCTGTGTTAAGCCAAGTCCTGGGTCACCTCCCGACTGACCAACCTTGGCCGCCCGCCCACCCGCCGCCCTCCTTGAAGACGATACTCACCTTGCTCCAGCGATGCCTGGTCTCGGCGTAAACAGCTCGTCCTGAATGAGCAGTCACGTGGTGCCGCTCATTAAGGTCATGAATATGCGCATATTCATGACCTTAATGAGCGGTATCACGTGACCGCTCACGCAGGAAGGAGGTGCTGCGCCGGGAGTTGGGACAGAGCGAGAGGGATGTCGGCGTGGCTGTGCAGTGTGGCACAGGTGAGTATGGGACAGGGGGATGAAGGAGGACATAAGCCGGCGGGCCATGCAAGATGGGGGCGGGGGTGGAGAGATAAGCCATGCATTCAGGGGGGAATATGAGCCATGCATCCAGGGGGGAATATGAGCCATGCATTCAGGGGGGGGAATATGAGCCATGCATTCAGGGGGGAGAATATGAGCCATGCATTCAGGGGGGGGAATATGAGCCATGCATTCAGGGGGGGAATATGAGCCATGCATTTGGGGGGGGATATGAGCCATGCATTCGGGGGGGGAATATGAGCCATGCATACAGGGGGGAGAATATTAGCCATGCATACAGGAGGGGGAATATGAGCCCTGCATACAGGGGGGGTTATATGAGCCATGCATACAGGAGTAGGAATATGAGCCATGCATACAGGGGGGCGGAATATGAGCCATGCATACAGGGGAGGGGAATATGAGCCATGCATACAGGGGGGGGGGAATATGAGCCATGCATACAGGGGGGGGGAGTATGAGCCATGCATACAGGGGGGGAATATGAGCCATGCATACAGGAGGGACAGGAGGGGGGGTCATTATACAGTATTGAGCATCATGTGGGATCATTATACAGTATGGAGAACTGTGTGTGGCCATTATACAATATTGAGCATCATGTGCGGTCATTATACAGTATGGAGCATCATGTGCGGTCATTATACAGTATGGAGCATCATGTGCGGTCGTTATACAGTATTGAGCATCATGTGGGATCATTATACAGTATGGAGAATGGTGTGTGGCCATTATACAGAATTGAGCATCATGTGTGGCCATTATACAGTATGGAGCATCATGTGTGGTCATTATACAATATGGAGCATCATGTGCGGTCATTATACAATATGGAGCATCATGTGCAGTCATTATACAGTATGGAGCATCATGTGCGGTCATTATACAGTATGGAGAATCATGTGCGGTCATTATACAGTATGGAGCATCATGTGCGGCCATTATACAGTATGGAGCATCATGTGCGGTCATTCATTATACAATATGGAGCATCATGTGCGGCCATTATACAGTATGGAGCATTATGTGTGGCCATTATACAGTATTGAGCATCATGTGTGGCCATTATACAGTATGGAGCATCATGTGTTGCCATTATACGGTATGGAGCACTGCGTGGCCATATTTTTTTGTTTAATTATTGTATATGAAACAGTGTGATCAGCAGTGCTAAATGGGTGTGGTTGGGACGTGGATATGGGTGTGACTAATTATGAATGGGTGTGGTCAGAGGCGTGGCCTAAAATTTGCCACAAACTTTGTCCCTCTTTCCCATCTTCAAAAGTTGGGAGGTATGGTATTGGGTCTAGTGAAAGACGTGTTGGTCCCTATAATACTATTTCTACTGTGGTGAAATTGATGCCACTTTTGTGGTGTCTGCCAGTAACTTTTGGAAATGTTAACATTCCTGGTTGAGTGTCTATCTGCTGTATTGGATGTAGTGAACGAAGTTTTGGACCCTATTATACTATTTCTTCTGTGGTTAAATTGATGCCATTTCTGTGGTGTATGGAGCTCATTTCTTTAAATGTGAACAATGATTTTTGGGTGTCCATCTGCTGAGCCATCTTTGTTGTGGTCATGCGGTGATTGGCTGGGCCGCACAGCATCAGCATCGTCCCGAGTATAAGAGACCTGGGGCCGCCCTGCTCATTGCATTCTACAGTATATTCCATTCCTGATTCAGCGAGAATAGGGAGAGCTGGTGCCGAGATAGGGTCAGAATCGTGGTTTTAGAGTTAGTGTAGGTCTGCAACTCTTACATCCACAACTCCTCAGAAACCAAAAGTCCTTTTTAGGGCTAATTCATGGGTCCCGATATTGCAGCACTAGGTAGGCAGGGCACAGCATATCCACATCAGTGCAAGGCCTGCAGGCACTGTATGTGCGTCCATTGCTCCCACTGCATCCCTCCCAAAGCTTCATGTCTGTTGCTGCTGCTGCAGCTTCTTTACTATATACCTAGTTGCATTTTTTTTCCAAAAATTCACCCCAAAAAAACAAAGATATACAGTCTGTTCTGTCAGAGTGAGGCCTGTTGTAAAATCATAGTTTGTCAGGCAGACGTAGCATAGTTGTGTGCCACATTTTTTTTGTGTGTTTTAAATTCACCGAAAAAGGCCTCATATATCTGCATGCTCCAAGTTTTTGCATTGTAGGCCGTTTTGCCACTGTTTTTGCTGTCTGTTACTCTTAATTCTATACAGCACTATTTAGCTTCAAAAAATAAAAGGCCACATATTTGCCAGTGTGGTATTTCCATGACAGCCCGCATATATCTGCGTGTTTCAAGTTTGGTCATTGTAGGCTGGTGTCCCCCTTTTATTGCTGTCTGATACTCTAATTCTATATAGCACTATTTTGGATTTGAAAAAAAAAACTAGCCACATTTTTGCCAGTGTGGTATTTTCGTGACAGCCCTCATATATCTGGGTGCACCAAGTTTGGTCATTGTAGGCCGGTGGACCACTTTTTTTGCTGTCTGATACTATAATTATATACAGCACTATTTAGCATAAAAAAAGTAAAAAGGCCACATATTTGCCAGTGTGGTATTTCTGTGACAGCCTTCATCTATCTGCGTGTTCCAAGTTTGGGCATTGTAGGCCAGTGGACCATTTTTTTGCTGTCTTATACTCTAATTCTATACAGCACTATTTAGCTTCCAAAATTATAAAAAGGCCACATATTTTCCAGTGTGGTATTTCCGTGACAGCCCTCATATATCTGCGTGCTCCAAGTTTGGTCATTGTAGGCCAGTGGACCCATTTTTTTGCTGTCTGTTACTCTACTTATATACAGCACTATTTTGCATAAATTCACTTCACATAAAAGCCCCCAAAAATTAAATACAGTCTGTTATATCAGGCTGAGGCCTGTCTGGTGTTTGGGTTTGCAAAATCGTAGATTTGCAGGCATACTGATCAGATATTTCGCTATTAATAAATATATTTGTGTTGAGCATTTGAAATAGTGCACTAGTCCATTTAAAATGGGAAAGGCGAGGAGCAAGGGAAGGGGAAGTGGACGTGATGATGATGGTGCATGCAGAGTGCAATGCCGTGGCGAAAGTGAAAGTGGGCAACAACAAAGACCCACATCTTCTCACTCGACCTTCCTGTCCCAGTTTCTAGGTGACCACAGTACATCACTATTGAAGGCAGAGCAGTGTGAAATGGTTGTTGGTTGGATAGCGGATAATGCTTCCAGTCACTTAGCCACCACCACCACCACGAATGTCTTCCACATGGTCAAGTCTGAGTAGCCATGAGTGTGGCCCGAATATTCCTCACCCTGATCCTCCTTCCTCCCACCATGCCGAGTGCCCTGAGACTACTGATCCCACACTTGAACACTCTGAAAAGCTGTTCAGTTTTCCATTTCAAGATTCAGAACTCTCGGCCGATCAACTTGAAGTGGGGACAGATGAGATCGCATGTAGAGATGCCCAAAGCTTTGACCTGCCCCGGTCACGCGAACGCGATGGTGGGAAAGTGTCAGAAGAGGTGGACGATGATGAGACACAATTGCCAGAAAGTCAGGAGGAGGTGCAGGGTGCGGATGTGGAAGATGAGGTGGTGGATGACTATTTGACTGACCCAACCTGGCAGAAGGACATGCAGAGCGAGGGCAGCAGCATACATGGGGAAGGAGGCATATCACCCCAACAGGCAAGAAGAAGCACTGTGGTGGCCACAGACAGAAGGCGTGCATCCATTCCCCGTAACACCAACCTGAGCTAAGTTGCCATTCCAACTGTTAGATCTTCCTGAGTCTGGTTATTTTTTAAAGACTCTGCCGATAACCCCCAAAAAGGCCATTTGCAGCACCTGCCATGTGTGCATCAGCAGGGGTAGCAAAGCAACCACCCTGACCACCAGCAGCATGATCAGGCACATGGCAGCAAAGCACCCGACTTTGTGGGCCGAACCCCAAGCTCCAGGACCACTGCCTGAAGGTCAAACCACTGCTTCTTCCATTGTTTTGCACAGAAGACAATCCCCAGTACACCATGCATGTGAAGATGCCTCTTGCCCTGCACCTGTTCTGGCCCATAGTCAAGCAGCACCATCATCAAGCCTGTCTACGTCCTTGTCCCAGCACAGCCTTCAGTTGTCTATAACTCAGTCTTTGGAATGCAAGCGGAAATACGCAGCCAACGTCCCACAGGCCACAGTCCTAAATTCTAATATTTCTCTTCTGCTTGTGCTAGAAATGCTGCCTTTTAGGCTCGTTGAGATGGCAGCTTTCCGCAACCTGATGGTGGCGGCCGTCCTAAGGTACTCGGTCCCCCAGTTGCCACTATTTCTCCCGGTGTGCCGTACCGGCATTACACCAGCTTGTGTCCCACAACATTACCCGTGCCCTCAACAATGCTGTTACAGGGAAAGTTCACCTAACCATGGACACATGGACAAGTGCTTGTGGGCAGGGACGGTACATCTCACTGATGGCACACTGGGTTAACAGTGGAAGCCGAGACCCAGTCGGACCTTGGGATGGAACACATCCTCCCCACGCCAACGATTGGTGGCCCTACGTCAATCAGGGTTGCCCCCCCCCCAGTCTACAGCTCCTGCACTTCCTCCTCCTCCTCTTCATCCTCCATCTCTGAAATCAACACATCAGTCAGAAGCAGGAAGCACTTCAGCACTGCCTCAGCCAAGTGGCAACAGGCTGACCTGAAGCTAATCTGCATAGGTGACAAACCGCACTATGCAGAAGAGTTGTGGACAGCGCTGAAAGAGCAGTCAGATGTATGGATAACACCGCTGAACCTACAGCCAGGTATGGTCATGTGTGACAATGGCTGTAACCTGGTGGCGGCTCTGAGGCAAGGTGAGCTCACACACATACCTTGCTTGGCCCATGTGCTTAACCTCGTGGTTCAACGTTTTCTGAAAAGCTACCCAGAGCTGCCGGATCTGCTAGTAAAAGTACGCCATCTGTCTGCCCATTTTAGAAAGTCAGCTACAGCTTCAGCCACCCTTGCCGTGCTTCAGCAGCATTTGCAGCATCCAGCTCACCGGCTGGTGTGTGATGTCCCCACACGCTGGAACTCTACGCTGCATATGTTGGAAAGGATTTGTGAGCAGAAGAGGGCAGTTGTTGACTACCAACATCAACAAGGCTGTCAATATTCAGTTCAGACTCCACACATAAGACCTCAAGAGTGGACATGGATGTCCGACATATGTACCATCCTCCAAAACTTTGAGGACTGCACCAAGATGGTAAGCGGCGATTACGCCATAATTAGCATCACCATCCCGCTTCTCAGCATTCTGAAAACCTCTCTGCTCACAATTAAAGAGGATGCATTGCAGGCAGAGCGTGAGGACATGGAGCAAGGAACCATACAGGGGGATTACACTCGGCCCAGACTCATGTCTTCTCAACATGGATGGGTAGTCAGTGAGGAGGAGGAAGAACAGGAGCTACTTTCATGCGCTATAGACGGTACTACAAACACAGCTGGCATACCGTCTGTTCAGCGGGGATGGCCTGAGAACAGGGAGGAGGAGGATTTGGAGGAGGAGGACAGGATGGTCAGTTGTCCTGTTGGTGAGGACATGGAAGTCTTGCCTGTTGGCAGTCTGGCACGCATGGCTTACTTTATGTTGCGCTGCATTTCACGTGACCCTCGCATTATAAAAATTTTGGGTGACACTCATTACTGGTTGGTGACACTTTTAGACCCACGCCACAAGGAGAGCTTTCAATCTCTTCTACTAGAGGCAGAGAGATGTACTTAAATGTTGCAGTACCAGAGGGCCCTTGTAGCGAAATTACTTAGAAAATTCCCATGTGAGAATGCTGGCAGCAGACGTCATAGTTTGTTGTACAACCAAGGAGTCCAAGTGAGAGAGACAGAAGTATAATCCAGCTCAGGCAGAGGAATAGTGGCAAAGTTCTGGGACAGTTTTCTCAGACCCTTCCATCGTGATGGCACAGAGGCAAGCGGTGCTGTCACAAGAAGTGCAATGTTTGTGAAGATAGTGAGGGAGTACCTTGCAGATCGTACAAATGTCCTCTGTGATTCCTCTGTGCCTTTTATTTATTGGGTATCCAAGTTGGATACGTGGCATAAACTGGCTCTCTACGCCTTGGAGGTCCTGGGCTACCCTGCTGCTAGTGCAGCGCCCCAGAGTCCTGGTCGTTGCAGTACTGTGACTCCGCCACTATGGGGAGCCATGGTGCGTTCGATGGCACTGAAGGAGTTCCTCTGATCAGGTATCACAGACACCAATATGTTTCACAGCTGGGCCTCCGGGGGGAGCTAAGGGTGCTATTCATTAGGCCACTCCCCACCATAGTGGGTAAACTGGGGGTCAGGCAGGAAGTTAGTAGAGAAAGCTGACTGGATTGAACGAAGCAACACCTAGTGAGAGAGGGTGTTGTGGAGGAAGAGACAGTAGGGTCTCTGCCAGGGGTGGGATCCTGGCAGAGGCTTGGCATTGGAAAGAACGTAACGGGACCGTGCCTGCTCAGAATAGCGGCGGTGCCGTAAGAAAGGACTAGAAGCGAGATAGATTGTGCTGAGTGAGAAACGAGATCAAGCAGAAGGAGAATACCAGCAGGGGTTTTGTTGAAAGAGGCAGCACCTTGCTGAGGCGCATTACCGGTGGCCGGAACGCCGAGGGAGTGGAATAATATACAGCTTTAAGCCATACTCCAAACAGCGGCAGGACAGTCAGTCTCAGGCGGGCTGTCTACCACATATCACCTATGAAGTCTTGGGGGGCAATTGCGGGAGAGGGGCGTCTCTAGGGTCCCGGAAGAACTCCAGGCCTACCTGACAAATGGGTGCCGTTCTTACTGTAACATCAGGAAGGGACGGAAGATTAGCAGAAGACCAGTTAATCGAGTTGTGAGGGAACTTAAGAAACAGACACAACAGTTGTGGGGTACTTTCCGTGAGCACAGCAGGGAAGGACTACAACACATAGCGCTAAGAAGGAAGGCACTGATTTCCACCTGTGAAGAGAACTCTGGAGGTGCCATTGGACCGGCCGGACTTGCGCAGCCTGGTGAACCGTATTCTGGACTGAGGACTCAGAGATCTCCAGTAAAGAGGTAAAGAGACTGCAACCTGGTGTCCTCGTTATTTACCGCGACCTGCACCCCACAACTGCACCGCTACACCACCATTAATACCACCTATTGCATCGGACGTCCCCCACTGACAGACAGGGCCACGGACCGGGTCTAGCCACCGTGACAATCCCAGAACTGAGACCCAGAGGCCCGGCTCCGGGTACCCCTCGGCCCTGCGGCGGTGTGGGGGCGTTCCGCAATTTGGCGTCACGAACAGGATCTACTTAAGCCTGAAGAATCAGGTCATGTGTGCCTAGAGACTGTGATTTACTGTGCTTGAACTGTACTTTATTGAAAAGACTGTGCCGTGCCAGTTGCCGCCAAAATCCGCCGCCATTGCAGCGCTAAGGAGAGCGCAGGAAGAGAAGAGGGGCGTGAAGTGGGCGTAGGCAAGCTGGAGAGCGCGAACAGTAATGGCCGCCCAGTCTAAATATTTCTGCACGGTGAGGACGTGTCCGTCAGCAGCAGAGATCCGCCTCCTAATCCTTAATGGGGGGCGGAGGCAGAGAAAACGAAACCGCTCCCGAAGGAGAGAGCGGGAAAAAGACCAGGAAGTGACCCACGTGGAGGACGCTATGGCCAGCAGCTCCGAACCCGACAGTGGGGTTGAAGTGGAAGTCTCCCCCGACTACCCGGATGAGCCCAGCAGCCCGTCCTCCGTGGATAACACCAGATTCCTGAGAGCCGAGATGGAGGACTTATATAACCAGCTCCTCCAACTGAATGTGAGAGTCCAGGCTCCGCACCCGGTGGAGCCGGTAGAGGGTTCCCGGACATCGGAGTCCTCACCGGAAGAACCAGCGGGACCTGCTGCGGAAAGTGAACTTGCACCAGTTGGTGAGTCCGCCGATCCTGCCCCGCCAGCCGAGGGTGTGTTAGTGGGTCCCGTAGCGGCACCACCTCTCCCGGGAACCCATAAACTCCAGCGCCTGCTACCATGGGAGGAAGCCACGGGCATGGAACACCGTATGCGAGCCCCAATCACCCCTACTCCCTTGCTGTGTGAGGTCCACGCGGAGCGCACGGTGTGCCACTGGGTGAACCCCGGATCCAATCTTATGGGGTTCCCCGGGGTGGAGACCCAGAAGGGGGAGATGGTACAGGCCCTAAGCTGGGAGGAATACCGGATCCAGCTAGACCACCGGTGGCGAGAGGAGGAGAAAATACATCAGGCTGGGCGGGAGGCTTACCATCAAAAGGATTTGGCGGTCAAGGATCGGGCCCGCAAGGTCCCCACCACTCACCAGGCCCCGCGCAGGCAGGGCATCGTCACCACCTTTAAGCTCCGAGGAGGCTGGGGCTTTATTAAGGAACCGGGGCTATACACGGAGATCTTTGTCAACCGACGAGATGTCGAGTCACACCTTAGAGAGGGCCACCCCGATCGGGACCTCTACCCGGGGGACAGCGTTACTTACACCCGGCATTTTGGGGAAAAGGGGTGGTTCGCTCTGAACGTCTACAAGAAAGAGAAACCGGCCCCTGTAGCCAAAGTGCCACCGTGTGACCGATCCGTAACCACCCCGGTCGGTCCCACCCGTCTGATCACAGAACCTGCGATCTGCCGCATGACCCCCGCAACCACCGTAGTGGCCAAGGAAGTGCCTTTTCAAGTAACCTATGTTCCTGATGTACCAGCGCAGAAAGAAGTGGGAACGCAGACCCTCATCACCGCACATGATCTGGTTGTGCAACAGACCCGCACCCATGGGGTGTACCTGGCCGCGGGAGTGAACCTGGAACCTGAACTGCCTGTAGTGCAGGGGTTCCCCCGCCAGGTGGCGCCTCGTGGGGGATTCTGAAATTCATTGCTTCTAAAATGTAAATAGTTACTGTTTGTTCTTTTACTGTTGCTGCTAAACCCGTCCAGGGTAAACTTTAAAAGGTGACCCCTTTGTTGACCCGGGGTCACTATTGTTGTTTTTCCTGAAGTTTTTCACAAAGTTATACAAACTGAGAAATCATGAACATTGCATGATTCAAACTTTCCTGTAAATAGTTTGCACCTTCTTAAAGGTGCTTCCTACTGGCTTTACTTAAAGACACTTTGCGAAGATGCCATTCCGAAGCCCTGGTATGGACTGGTAGGCTGAAAAGAAGAGCTACCTCAGAAAGACTTGATCTCCTCTTAAAGGGGAGGTTAGAATTGAACTTGAAAGTGATACTGTTTTAGAACAGTAATGTCATGATGATGCTTTGCAAAAAAATGTAACTGTTTTTCATGGAAAAGTTATGTGTGTTTAATTTGTTTAAAATGTGAAACGTAGATAATGTTCTTTGAAAAGAAAGATGCAGAAAGCCCGTAGGGGTAGATGTAGAGTTCCGTTTAACTGAAAGTGAAGAAGTAATAATGAAGGTGAGGATAGAAGGTAAACCCTGCGTCCCCATAGAAAGTTAGTTCGTTACTAAGGACAGAAAGTAGACCCGTAGGGGTTAGTGAGTGAGTCCTTATAGGAGCCAAGCAGAGTGGGCTCCATGCTCTCAAATTGAAAGGAATGTTATGTCTATACCATGTATAGTAGCGAAAGGCAGTAGGCCCTGGCTGAACGGGGCGGTCCTGTAAAAGAAAGGAGAGGCAGTAGGCCTGGTGCCATAGGGACAGGCGGTCCTGCAGGTTCAAAGTAGGAGAATGAAAAGTTAACTTGCCCTGTAATGTGATTATGGGAAGGCCTTTAGCGAGCTAGGAGTGTATGTTCCTTGAAGGCAACGTTAAATTATTGTTCACAAATTTGCACTTAGTAGAATACCCGGTTGGGTAAATGAGAGTTAATTGTAGCCTGTTGCTATGATGTTTAATTATGTTTGTAACGTTAAAGTGTCCTCACCTCCCATAAAGGGAAGCCTGTTCAAGTATACTTATTGTTTTGCACTCAACAAAATTGTATGTCTTTTTGCTAACCTGTATTGTTGTTTTCTTCCCAGTCCCGGAGTACTGTGTTTAACCAGGGGGGAGTGCAGCGCCCCAGAGTCCTGGTCGTTGCAGTACTGTGACTCCGCCACTATGGGGAGCCATGGTGCGTTCGATGGCACTGAAGGAGTTCCTCTGATCAGGTATCACAGACACCAATATGTTTCACAGCTGGGCCTCCGGGGGGAGCTAAGGGTGCTATTCATTAGGCCACTCCCCACCATAGTGGGTAAACTGGGGGTCAGGCAGGAAGTTAGTAGAGAAAGCTGACTGGATTGAACGAAGCAACACCTAGTGAGAGAGGGTGTTGTGGAGGAAGAGACAGTAGGGTCTCTGCCAGGGGTGGGATCCTGGCAGAGGCTTGGCATTGGAAAGAACGTAACGGGACCGTGCCTGCTCAGAATAGCGGCGGTGCCCTAAGAAAGGACTAGAAGCGAGATAGATTGTGCTGAGTGAGAAACAAGATCAAGCAGAAGGAGAATACCAGCAGGGGTTTTGTTGAAAGAGGCAGCACCTTGCTGAGGCGCATTACCGGTGGCCGGAACGCCGAGGGAGTGGAATAATATACAGCTTTAAGCCATACTCCAAACAGCGGCAGGACAGTCAGTCTCAGGCGGGCTGTCTACCACATATCACCTATGAAGTCTTGGGGGGCAATTGCGGGAGAGGGGCGTCTCTAGGGTCCCGGAAGAACTCCAGGCCTACCTGACAAACGGGTGCCGTTCTTACTGTAACATCAGGAAGGGACGGAAGATTAGCAGAAGACCAGTTAATCGAGTTGTGAGGGAACTTAAGAAACAGACACAACAGTTGTGGGGTACTTTCCGTGAGCACAGCAGGGAAGGACTACAACACATAGCGCTAAGAAGGAAGGCACTGATTTCCACCTGTGAAGAGAACTCTGGAGGTGCCATTGGACTGGCCGGACTTGCGCAGCCTGGTGAACCGTATTCTGGACTGAGGACTCAGAGATCTCCAGTAAAGAGGTAAAGAGACTGCAACCTGGTGTCCTCGTTATTTACCGCGACCTGCACCCCACAACTGCACCGCTACACCACCATTAATACCACCTATTGCATCGGACGTCCCCCACTGATAGACAGGGCCACGGACCGGGTCTAGCCACCGTGACAATCCCAGAACTGAGACCCAGAGGCCCGGCTCCGGGTACCCCTCGGCCCTGCGGCGGTGTGGGGGCGCTCCGCACTAGCATTCTGTCAGAGCGGGTTTTTAGTGCCGTTGGTGGAATTATAACAGATAAGCACATCCGCCTGTTAACTGAAAATGCTGACAGGCTGGCTCTTATAAATATGAACAAGGGCTGGATTGGGAAAGACTTCTGTACACCACCAAGTGAAAGCAGTGAAACATAACCTCAAATACATTCTCTCTTTTGGGAGGTGTATTCTCATGCACCTCTTCACAACCACACATGGGTATATGGTCTGTTTCTTGTTATCCTCCTCCTTATCCTCATCCTCATCATCCAGAACCACTAGATGACCAGGGTGAACGTGCTCTGTACGGTGAATGTTTGGCACGGGGGTTGTGATGGCACTATTTTTTTAGCAAAAACAGGACCCCACTTTGGGGAATTGGGCATGACATTACATTGGGCCTACTTCCTAACTCTGTCTCCTCCAATGTGTCCTTTAACTGAAACTCGATGACCAGGGTGAACGTGCTCTGTACGGTGAATTTTGGGAACGGGGGCTGTGATGGCACTATTTTATTTTGTAAAAACAGGACCCCACTTTGGGGAATTGGGCATGGCATTACATTGGGCCTGCTTCTTATCTCTGTCTCCTGCAATGTCTCTTCTTTAACTGCCACTAGATCACCAGGGTTAACGTGCTCTGTACTGTTATAGGCCGGTGAAGTTTGGGCAAGGGGCTGCCATGGTACTAGTCTATTTTTTAAAAAAAGGTACCCACATTGGGGAATTGTTTGGCAGCTCATGCACTGCATTACAAGTCTCAAAGACCCACACCACTACATTGGGCCTACTTCTTAACTCTGTGTCCTGCAATGCCTCTTCTTTAACTGCCATTAGATCACCAGGTTGAACGTGCCTTGTACTGTTATAGGCCGGTGAAGTTTGGGCAAGGGGGGCTGTGATGGCATTAGTATATTTTTAAAAAGCTACCCCCCCCCCCCCGGTGAAACCACATCCTTGTTGGCAAAGACTTCATAGCATTTGTGTACCTTTAAGAGCTCACTTAAAAAGCTCCTTTTTGTGTTGCCTGGTTGCTCACACTGGACACAATACACTTCAAATAAATTTGATAGAGCAATGCTGTTAGTTTGGCTCAGTAGTTCATTAAAAATATTTATTTGTCCACTATATTACTTTCTCTCCTTGAGAGCCATAACTTTGGCTGTTTAAAATGTACAAATGGCGAATATACCAATGGCGATATGAAATCCAGATTAAAATACTGTATACCAAATGCATTCAGACAATCACATAGCTGCATTTCTTGTAAAACATTTACAGATGTGACAGACAATGCTCATAGTGACACAATCTTGAGAAATGTTTGTTTATTCACTTCACAAACAGTTCTAAGCCTCTATATGTTTGCTGTTTGTCATTGTAAAACATTAAGGTTTACTGAAACTATGACTGTGGTGGTTTGATCTAAATCCTTGTGGCTTTTATTTTCTAGGAGTTTATGGCCCCTCGTCTGATGACTCCATGATATCTCTGTTTCATCCAACCTTGAAAAGTGGTCACTTGAATGTCTGGGTGAAACTAGAGTTACTACATAGTGGAAAATTATCAGACCATAATTATAAACAAAGAACCAAACTTTATTAACAAAATTTTAAAAGGTAACCAAAGACATTAATGGTGATGTGTACCAACGCAGATGGCACCATCAACCCGAGGTATATACATACATTAATCCCAAATGCCATATAGTGTAACACCAAAAGTATATGCATCTATACCGCCCAGTGGCCAATTATAATAATCCCAGGGTGTAAGCACTCTTATATGGCATGAGCCTTAAGAATATACAAACATATTTTCGTTACCTCAGGTCCGATGGTGCCAGAGCCCCTATGCACGTTTCGGCTGCAACAGCTTTCTTCCGGGGGAGTGGCATCATCAGATCACTGACAGTTTAAATACCGTGTCTGTCCAATTGAATTACACTAGAATGCTGCACGTCATCAGACCGCCGCTTTGTTGCGGCGCATGCTCCGACCGCCACCAAAGGGCCCGAGTCCTCCACGGCGTCATCAGGCACTCCCGCCCACATGACCGCCACACAGGCAGTCACGTGAGCGCAAGGACCCGATCCTGACACCAGTGAACAACGCACGGCCAAATGGTGAGGGGCGCGCACGCGCACAGCGGCAGACCATGTTCGGAGCAACGCCATCCTGGTGGGTAATGTCCTAATTTTAACCCGAATCTCATATATCAACAGTGAACAAAGAAATAAATATAGAGATGCCGCAAACACAATGTATATATGAAATGTGCAAAAAGTACATAAGTACTGTGGTACAATATACATCATTTATAACAGTAAACAAAAAATGCTGCAAATCCTGTGCATATGTAGCGCCCCCACTGCCGCAGGGCCGAGGGGTACCCGGTACCGGGCCTCTGAGTCTCTGCTCTGGGGTTGTCACGGTGGCTAGGCCCCGGTCCGTGACCCTGCCGAGGGGCGCACAGTGTGGAGATGTGGATAGATGGTAGTGGTGAGGCTGTAGTGGTGCGGTGCAGTAAATAACAAGGACACCAGGTTGCAGTCTCTTTACCTCTTTACTGAAGATCTCTGGGTCCTCAGTCCAGAATCTGGATAACCAGGCTGCGCAAGTCCGGCCGGTCCAATGGCACCTCCAGAGTTCTCTTAGCAGGTGGAAATCTGTGCCTTCCTTCTAGCGCTATGTGTTGCGGTCCTTCCCTGCTGTGCTTACAGAAAGTCCCCACAACTGTTGTGTCTGTTTCTTAAGTTCCCTCACAACTCGATTAGATGATGTTCTGCTAATCCTCCGTCCCTCCCTGATGTTCTGGTTGGGACGGCACCCGTTTGACGGGTAGGCTCGGAGCTCTTCCGGGACCCTAGAGTCGCCCCTCTCCACAAGTTGCCCCCCAAGACTGCATAGGTGATTTAAGTTAGACAACCCGCCTTAGACTGACTGTCCTGCCGCTGTTTGGAGTATTGCTTGAAGCTGAATGTTATTATACTCCCTCGGCGTTCCGGCCACCGGTAGTGCGCCTCAGTAGGGTGTTGCTTCGGTCTTACAGCACGACCCCTACTGGTATTTCTCCTTTTGCTTGATCTCGTTTCTCACTCAGCACAATCTATCTCGCTTCTAATCCTTCCTTGGGCACCGCCGCTATCCGGAGCAGGCACGGTCCCGTTACGTTCGTTCAAGTTGCCAAGCCTCTGTCAGGATCCCACCCCTGACAGAGACCCTACTGTATCTTCCCCCCACAACACCCTCTGCCACAAGGTGTTGCCTGGTTCCAACCCAGTCAGCTTTCTGTCTAACTTCCTGCCTGACCCCCAGTTTACCCACTATGGTGGGGAGTGGCCTAGTGAATAGAACCCTTAGCTCCCCCCGGAGGCCCGACTGTGAAATGTCTTGGTGTCTGTGATACCTGATCAGATGAACTCCTTCAGTGCCATCAGACGCACCATAGCTCCCCATAGTGGCGGAGCCACAGTACTGCAACGACCAGGACTCTGGGGCGCTGCACTCCCCCCTGGTTAAACACAGTACTCCGGGACTGAGAAGAAAACAACAATACAAGTTAGCAAAAAGACATACAGTTTTGTTGAGTGCAATAACAATAAGTATACTTAAACAGAGCTTTCCTTTATGGGAGGTGAGGACACTTGAACGTTACAAACATGGTTAGATATCATAGCAACATGCTATAAATAACTTGCTTTTACCCAACCGGGTATTCTACTAAGTGCAAAATTGTTGAACAATAATTTAACATTGCCTTTAAGGAAATACACTCTGAATCCACTAAAGACCTTCTTATAATCACATTATAAGGCAATTTAACTTTTACATTCTCCTTCTTTAAATCTGCAGGACCGCCTGTCCTAACGGCGCCAGACCTACTGCCTCTCCTTTCTTACAGGACCGCTCCTTTCAGCCCGAGCCTTCTGTCTTTTCAACTACTATACACAGTATAGAACATAACATTACTTTCAGTTTAGGATCAATGAGCCATTTCTTCAAGGCCCCTAAGAGGACTCGCTAACTAACCCCGTACGGGTTCACTCTCTGTCCTCATCTTTCTATCAACATTATCAACATTTCTTATAATTGTCTAATTGACCACATATAACTCACTATATCAAAACATTATCACTTCTTCTTTCAAAACATTATTGCCAGCTAACTGTCTTAAGGCAATACTACTCGTAAGTGCAACATATGAACATCCCCTTTAAGAGGGGACCAAGTCTTTATGAGGTAGCGCAGCTTCTCCAGCTACCAGTCCGTACACAGTAAGGACTCCGGTGCGGTATCTTCGCAAAGAGTCCTTCTTTTATGTAAAACCAGTAAGAAGCCCCTTTAAGAAGGTGCAAACTATTTACAAGCAGTTTGTATCATGCACTGTTCATGATCCAGCAGTTCTTTCAGTGATGAATAAACAGGAAACAAAACAAAAAGCAGAAGAAGGGATCCCGGGTAAACAAAGGGATCCCTTTAAGAATAACCCAGGTCGGGTTTAAAGTAGCAAAAAGCAGGGAAACAAACAGTTAACTATGTAGAGTTTCAGGTTTCCGAGGTTTAGTTGGACGGCTTCCAGGGCTGCACCTGGCACTTAACCCTTCCTGGCCTGGGAAAAGTGAGGTCCAGGGTTACACCCAGTGCTGGACAAACGCCGTTAATCCGTCTTTCATGTACGGTTAAATCATGCGCAGCGATGGAGGTCTGCGCAGCTTGAGTAGGGGCATTTGCTGCAGCAGAGGTAGTGGCTGCTGCAAGATCAGTCACTGGAATGGAGTCAGCAGTTGTGGCACTAGCAGTCACTGGAGTGAGGGCAGGGTCGTCCTTCATACCTGCTTCAGATGCGGTCCCTCCGGTGCCGGTCTGCTCCGCCTCCGCTGGGTTCTGGAATGCTGGCTGCAGGGCCTTGCGCTGCGGCGTTGTCATCTCCGTTTGCAGCATCTCGCTTTCCGGCAGGGCCTTGCTTTCTGGCTTCGGAGCGCTGTAACTTCCTTCTTGCTCCGGACCAGACGAGGCTGCCGACAGTTGTCTAGTGAGGCTCCCGATGATGGTCTTCTTCCACCCGGCCTCAGTGCTCAGCTGCGTCTGCAGGAGTTGGTGGATCTGCTCGTCCGCTCCGGTCTGCAGGAAGTCAGCGTCAACTATTGAGGTCTGGCTGCGGTGCCTCTCCGGGTAGCTGGGGGAGTCCTCGGCTCCGACCCCATGCTCCGGCTCTGGGCGGCTGGCCATGGCGTCCTCCATGTCGCTGAATTCTTCTTCCCGGTCCTTTTCCCGCTCTCTCCTTCGTGGGCGGTTTCGCTTTCGTTGTCTCCGCCCCCCATTGAGGATCAGTAGGCGGATCTCGGCTGCTGACGGACACATCCTCAAGGGGCCGAAATATTTAGACTGGGCGGCCATTGTCTTTCGCGCTCTTCAGCTTGTTCATGCCCACTTCCACGCCCTTCTTCTCCTGCGCTCTCCTTAGCGCTGCAATGGCGGCGGTTTTGGTGGGAACTTCTGGCGGCAAGTGGCAATACACAGTTTTTGCAATAAGTCACAGTCCAAGTATAATAAATCACAGTTCCAAGGCACACATGACCTGATTCTTCAGGCTTAAGTAGATCCTGTTCGTGACGCCAAGTTGTAGCGCCCCCACTGCCGCAGGGCCGAGGGGTACCCGGTACCGGGCCTCTGAGTCTCTGCTCTGGGGTTGTCACGGTGGCTAGGCCCCGGTCCGTGACCCTGCCGAGGGGCGCACAGTGTGGAGATGTGGATAGATGGTAGTGGTGAGGCTGTAGTGGTGCGGTGCAGTAAATAGCGAGGACACCAGGTTGCAGTCTCTTTACCTCTTTACTGAAGATCTCTGGGTCCTCAGTCCAGAATCTGGATAACCAGGCTGCGCAAGTCCGGCCGGTCCAATGGCACCTCCAGAGTTCTCTTAGCAGGTGGAAATCTGTGCCTTCCTTCTAGCGCTATGTGTTGCGGTCCTTCCCTGCTGTGCTTACAGAAAGTCCCCACAACTGTTGTGTCTGTTTCTTAAGTTCCCTCACAACTCGATTAGATGATGTTCTGCTAATCCTCCGTCCCTCCCTGATGTTCTGGTTGGGACGGCACCCGTTTGACGGGTAGGCTCGGAGCTCTTCCGGGACCCTAGAGTCGCCCCTCTCCACAAGTTGCCCCCCAAGACTGCATAGGTGATTTAATTTAGACAGCCCGCCTTAGACTGACTGTCCTGCCGCTGTTTGGAGTGTTGCTTGAAGCTGAATGTTATTATACTCCCTCGGCGTTCCGGCCACCGGTAGTGCGCCTCAGTAGGGTGTTGCTTCGGTCTTACAGCACGACCCCTACTGGTATTTCTCCTTTTGCTTGATCTCGTTTCTCACTCAGCACAATCTGTCATGATCTCCATGGCCAGAGAGCTAGCATAAGCCTATATAGGAACAAGCTCTTGGAAGATGGTAACTGTACTGACCATGAACTAAACCTACCGCACAACTAGAAGTAGCCAGGTAGCATGTCCTACTTTTTATCCCTATATGCCCAGCGCCGGCCGGAGAACTAAATAATGCTAGCAGAGGGAAATATAAGACCTGACTCACCTCTAGAGAAATGCCCAAAAAGGAGACAGAGGCCCCCCACATATATTGGCGGTGATTTTAGATGAAATAACAAACGCAGCAGGAAAATAGTTTTAGCAAATTTGAGGTCCGCTTTCTAGATAGCAGAAGACAGAAAGCACACTTTCATGGTCAGTAGAAAACCCTAACAAAACACCATCCAGAAATTACTTTAGGACTCTGGCATTAACTCATAATACCAGAGTGGCAATTCCTGATCAACAAGAGCTTTCCAGACACAGTAACGAAACTGCAGCTGTGAACTGGAACCAAAAAACAAAAACAAACAAGGACGAAAGTCCAACTTATCTAGTAGATGTCTGGGAGCAGGAACAAGCACAGAGAGGCTTCTGATAACATTGTTGACCGGCAAGCAACTAACAGAGAAGCCAGGTTATATAGCGACACCCAGATCTGATGAGAACAGGTGAACAGGGAAGATGATGACACAAGTTCAATTCCACCAGTAGCCACCGGGGGAGCCCAGAATCCGAATTCACAACAGTACCCCCCCCTCAAGGAGGGGGCACCGAACCCTCACCAGAACCACCAGGGCGATCAGGATGGGCCCTATGAAAGGCACGAACCAGATCGGAGGCATGAACATCAGATGCAGTGACCCAAGAATTATCCTCCTGGCCGTATCCCTTCCACTTGACCAGATACTGGAGTCTCCGTCTGGAAACACGGGAGTCTAGGATTTTCTCCACAACGTACTCCAACTCACCCTCAACCAACACCGGAGCAGGAGGCTCAACGGAAGGCACAACCGGTGCCTCATACCTGCGCAATAACGACCGATGAAAAACGTTATGAATAGAAAAGGATGCAGGGAGGTCTAAACGGAAGGAAACAGGGTTAAGAATCTCCAATATTTTATACGGACCGATGAACCGAGGCTTAAACTTAGGAGATGAGACCCTCATAGGGACAAAACGAGAAGACAACCACACCAAATCTCCAACACAAAGCCGAGGACCAACACGACGGTGACGGTTGGCAAAAAGCTGAGTCTTCTCCTGGGACAACTTCAAATTGTCCATCACCTGCCCCCAGATATGATGCAATCTCTCCACCACCGCATCCACTCCAGGACAATCCGAGGATTCCACCTGACCGGAGGAAAATCGAGGATGGAACCCCGAATTACAGAAAAACGGGGACACCAAGGTGGCAGAGCTGGCCCGATTATTGAGGGCGAACTCCGCCAATGGCAAAAAAGCAACCCAATCATCCTGGTCAGCAGACACAAAACACCTCAGATATGTCTCCAGGGTCTGATTAGTCCGCTCGGTCTGGCCATTAGTCTGAGGGTGAAAAGCAGACGAAAAAGACAAATCTATGCCCATCCTAGCACAGAATGCCCGCCAAAATCTAGACACAAATTGGGTTCCTCTGTCAGAAACGATATTCTCAGGAATACCATGCAAACGAACAACATTTTGAAAAAACAGGGGAACCAACTCGGAAGAAGAAGGCAATTTGGGCAGGGGAACCAAATGGACCATCTTAGAAAAACGGTCACACACCACCCAGATGACAGACATCTTCTGGGAAACAGGCAGATCTGAAATAAAATCCATCGAGATGTGCGTCCAAGGCCTCTTAGGAATAGGCAAGGGCAACAATAATCCACTAGCCCGAGAACAACAAGGCTTGGCCCGAGCACAAACGTCACAAGACTGCACAAAGCCTCGCACATCTCGTGACAGGGAAGGCCACCAGAAGGATCTTGCCACCAAATCCCTGGTACCAAAAATTCCAGGATGACCTGCCAATGCAGAAGAATGCACCTCAGAGATGACTCTACTGGTCCAATCATCAGGAACAAACAGCCTATCAGGCGGACAACGATCCGGTCTATCCGCCTGAAACTCCTGCAAGGCCCGCCGCAGGTCTGGAGAAACGGCTGACAAAATAACTCCATCCTTAAGGATACCTGTGGGCTCAGAGTTGCCGGGTGAATCAGGCTCAAAACTCCTAGAAAGGGCATCCGCCTTAACATTCTTAGAACCCGGTAGGTATGACACCACAAAATTAAACCGAGAAAAAAATAATGACCAGCGCGCCTGTCTAGGATTCAGGCGCCTGGCGGTCTCAAGATAAATCAAATTTTTGTGGTCAGTCAATACCACCACCTGATGTCTGGCCCCCTCAAGCCAATGGCGCCACTCCTCAAACGCCCACTTCATGGCCAAAAGCTCCCGATTCCCAACATCATAATTCCGCTCAGCGGGCGAAAATTTACGGGAAAAGAAGGCACAAGGCCTCATCACGGAGCAGTCAGAACTTTTCTGCGACAACACTGCCCCAGCTCCGATCTCAGAAGCGTCGACCTCAACCTGAAAAGGAAGAGCCACATCAGGCTGACGCAACACAGGGGCAGAAGAAAAACGGCGCTTAAGCTCCTGAAAGGCCTCCACAGCATCAGGGGACCAATTAGCAACATCAGCACCCTGTCTAGTCAAATCGGTCAATGGCTTAACGACATCCGAAAAACCAGAAATAAATCGACGATAAAAGTTGGCAAAGCCCAAAAATTTCTGAAGACTTTTAAGAGAAGAGGGCTGCGTCCAATCACAAATAGCTTGAACCTTGACAGGATCCATCTCAATGGAAGAGGGAGAAAAAATATATCCCAAAAAGGAAATTCTCTGAACCCCAAATACGCACTTAGAACCCTTGACACACAGAGAATTAGACCGCAAAACCTGAAAAACCCTCTTAACTTGCTGGACATGAGAGTCCCAGTCATCCGAAAAAAATCAGAATATCATCCAGATACACTATCATAAATCTATCCAAAAAATCGCGGAAAATATCATGCATAAAGGACTGGAAGACTGAAGGGGCATTAGAAAGACCAAAAGGCATCACCAAATACTCAAAGTGGCCCTCGGGCGTATTAAATGCGGTTTTCCACTCATCCCCCTGCCTGATCCGCACCAAATTATACGCCCCACGGAGATCAATCTTAGAGAACCACTTGGCCCCCTTTATGCGAGCAAACAAATCAGTCAGCAACGGCAATGGGTATTGATATTTAACCGTGATTTTATTCAAAAGCCGATAATCAATACATGGTCTCAAAGAGCCGTCTTTTTTTGACACAAAGAAAAAACCGGCTCCTAAGGGAGATGACGATGGACGAATATGTCCCTTTTCCAAGGACTCCTTTATATATTCTCGCATAGCAGCATGTTCAGGCACAGACAGATTAAATAAACGACCCTTTGGGTATTTACTACCCGGAATTAAATCTATAGCACAATCGCACTCACGGTGCGGAGGTAGTGAACCCAGCTTGGGTTCTTCAAAGACGTCACGATAATCAGACAGGAACTCAGGGATTTCAGAGGGAATAGATGATGAAATGGAAACCAAAGGTACGTCCCCATGAGTCCCCCTACATCCCCAGCTCAACACAGACATAGCTCTCCAGTCAAGGACTGGGTTGTGAGACTGCAGCCATGGCAATCCTAGCACCAAATCATCATGTAGATTATACAGCACCAGAAAACGAATAGTCTCCTGGTGATCCGGATTAATACGCATAGTTACTTGTGTCCAGTATTGTGGTTTATTATTAGCCAATGGGGTGGAGTCAATCCCCTTCAGAGGAATAAGAGTCTCCAAAGGCTCTAAATCATACCCACAACGATTGGCAAAGGACCAATCCATAAGACTCAAAGCGGCGCCAGAGTCGATATAGGCGTCCGTGGTAATAGATGACAAAGAGCAAATCAGGGTCACAGACAAAATAAATTTAGACTGTAAAGTGCCAATGGAAACGGATTTATCAAGCTTTTTAGTACGCTTAGAGCATGCTGATATAACATGAGTAGAATCCCCACAATAGAAACACAACCCATTTTTCCGTCTAAAATTCTGCCGCTCGCTTCTGGACAGAATTCTATCACACTGCATGCTTTCTGGCGTCTTCTCAGTGGACACCGCCAGATGGTGCACTGGTTTGCGCTCCCGCAGACGCCTATCGATCTGAATGGCCATTGTCATGGACTCATTCAGACCCGCAGGCACAGGGAACCCCACCATAACATCCTTAATGGCATCAGAGAGACCCTCTCTGAAAGTAGCCGCCAAGGCACACTCATTCCACTGAGTAAGCACAGACCATTTACGGAATCTTTGGCAGTAAATTTCAGCTTCATCTTGCCCCTGCGATAGGGACATCAAAGTTTTTTCTGCCTGAAGTTCCAAATGAGGTTCCTCATAGAGCAACCCCAAGGCCAGAAAAAACGCATCCACATTGCGCAACGCAGGATCCCCTGGTGCCAATGAAAAAGCCCAGTCTTGAGGGTCGCCGCGGAGCAAGGAAATCACAATCCCAACCTGCTGTGCAGGGTCTCCAGCAGAACGAGATTTCAGGGACAAAAATAACTTGCAATTATTTCTAAAATTCTGAAAGCCAGATCTATTCCCTGAGAAGAATTCCGGCAAAGGAATTCTCGGCTCTGATACCGGAGCATGAACAACAAAATCTTGCAAACTTTGTACTTTCGTGGCGAGATTATTCAAACCTGCAGTTACACTCTGAAGATCCATTATAGACAGGTGAACACAGAGCCATTCAAAGATTAGAAGGAGAGAGAAAAAAAAGAAAGACTGCAGCATAGACAGACTGGCAAGTGATCCAATTAAGAGCACAAAAAAAAAAAAAAAAAAAAAAAACTCTCAGCAGACTTCTTATTTCTCTCCTTTCTCAGCCAAGGATTTTAACCCTTTAGTGGGCCGGTCAAACTATCATGATCTCCATGGCCAGAGAACTAGCATAAGCCTATATAGGAACAAGCTCTTGGAAGATGGTAACTGTACTGACCATGAACTAAACCTACCGCACAACTAGAAGTAGCCAGGTAGCATGTCCTACTTTTTATCCCTATATGCCCAGCGCCGGCCGGAGAACTAAATAATGCTAGCAGAGGGAAATATAAGACCTGACTCACCTCTAGAGAAATGCCCAAAAAGGAGACAGAGGCCCCCCACATATATTGGCGGTGATTTTAGATGAAATAACAAACGCAGCAGGAAAATAGTTTTAGCAAATTTGAGGTCCGCTTTCTAGATAGCAGAAGACAGAAAGCACACTTTCATGGTCAGTAGAAAACCCTAACAAAACACCATCCAGAAATTACTTTAGGACTCTGGCATTAACTCATAATACCAGAGTGGCAATTCCTGATCAACAAGAGCTTTCCAGACACAGTAACGAAACTGCAGCTGTGAACTGGAACCAAAAAACAAAAACAAACAAGGACGAAAGTCCAACTTATCTAGTAGATGTCTGGGAGCAGGAACAAGCACAGAGAGGCTTCTGATAACATTGTTGACCGGCAAGCAACTAACAGAGAAGCCAGGTTATATAGCGACACCCAGATCTGATGAGAACAGGTGAACAGGGAAGATGATGACACAAGTTCAATTCCACCAGTAGCCACCGGGGGAGCCCAGAATCCGAATTCACAACAACAATCTATCTCGCTTCTAATCCTTCCTTGGGCACCGCCGCTATCCGGAGCAGGCACGGTCCCGTTACGTTCGTTCAAGTTGCCAAGCCTCTGTCAGGATCCCACCCCTGACAGAGACCCTACTGTATCTTCCCCCCACAACACCCTCTGCCACAAGGTGTTGCCTGGTTCCAACCCAGTCAGCTTTCTGTCTAACTTCCTGCCTGACCCCCAGTTTACCCACTATGGTGGGGAGTGGCCTAGTGAATAGAACCCTTAGCTCCCCCCGGAGGCCCGACTGTGAAATGTCTTGGTGTCTGTGATACCTGATCAGATGAACTCCTTCAGTGCCATCAGACGCACCATAGCTCCCCATAGTGGCGGAGCCACAGTACTGCAACGACCAGGACTCTGGGGCGCTGCACATATATACTACAATACATAAATACATATGTATAGTGCATCTAAACATTACATTGTATATGATTGAAAGTGCAATAGTGCAATCTAAAAGCAGTGCCACAATAAATCATAATAGAAATACAAACATACAAAATTCAATTATTACCATATTTTATAGAAAAAGACCCCATATTATCTCTTATATACAAAGGCACATAGTGCAAACACATATATTGCAATAATAGACAACCATGACAAAACTCAACCAAAGTGCATATATACATTATACAAAATTTTTTTTTTTTTTTTACAAAAAAATACATAAAGTGCATCTTATGAGGAGCATCTCCTTCACTCTTCGTCCACCTGCATTCAGGGCCTCACAGGGATCAAAAAGGCATGGCGAAGACTAAAAATTAATGACAAGGACATTTTAAGTTAAAAATCAATAAAAAACAACAATTAAAAACAGATGAACCACTACATTTTAAAATGACAGCAATATTACAAAAAAGGTGCAAAGCTCAATGTTTCGTTTAATCCATCTGGTTTGAGGGTACGTAATTCCCAGATCCAACGAGATTCTTTTTGGGCCAGAGCCTTACTCACATTGCCCCCCCGTGGACTTAGGGGGATACAGTCAATCCCCTTTACCCTTAAGCAGGAAGGGTCACTGGCATGAAACTGCTTGAAATGCCTTGGAACACTTTTTAATACTTCCAAATTCTCCTCCTCCTTTCCAGCAAGAATGTCCCTCACATGTTCCCTGATTCGTATCTTCAAGGCTCTTGTAGTTAATCCTACATAAATTTTAACACACGTACAATACGCATAGTACACCACCGCAGTGGTAGTACATGTTATTGTATGTGTGATTTTGAACTCTCGTCCATCAGAAGATACGAAATCAGTTGCTGTGTCCATATTGGGGCATGCCACACATTTCCCACACGGTTTACAACCCCATGGGGATCTTAACCTCTGCCTTTGTGACTCAAACAAAGGCCGTTCTCTTGGAACATAAAGACTCCGGACCAGGGTGTCTCTCAGACTTTTTGATCGTCGTGCAGTAAGTGAGGGCTTCTGCGACAGATATTGTTTAAGTACCGGGTCAGCCAATAAAACAGGCCAATGTTTTGCCACACAGTCAGACAATTTACCCCATTGGGAATTGTAAGTTGTCACCAATCTTACCTGATTGGTGATCAGTTTTTTCACCGGTGAGTAGAGAAGTTGCTGGCGATCCGCATTTCGAGCACGATTATATGCCCTTTTTATACTTCTTCGGCTGTAGCCCCTCTCCAAAAATCTCTGCCTCATTTCCAGTGCACGACTTTCAAAATCCTCCATAGTGGAACATATCCTTCTGATCCGAAGAAACTGGCCATATGGTACTGCATTGATTACATGAATCGGATGAGAGGAGCTAGCATGTAAAACAGAGTTCACAGCAGTGTCCTTACGGAAGGCATCGGAGACCAAAAGACCACTAGGGTCCCTTCTGACCATGACATCGAGGAATTCAATTTGTTCAAAACTATGTTTATATGTTAAATGAATATTGTAATCATTTATATTTAAGGTCTGAAAAAAAGTTTTTAACTCAGATGATGTACCACGCCAGATCAGAAAAATGTCATCGATGTAGCGGGTCCAAAAAATGACCCGCTCCATCGATGCCCCCCGATCCAGCGTGAATAGATCCCTCTCCCACAGCCCCAGAAACACGTTAGCATATGAGGGCGCACACGCCGCCCCCATCGCAGTGCCCTGGAGCTGTAGATAGAGGGATCCATTGAAAATAAAAAAATTGTGAGTCAATAAAAACCGTAAAAGACTAATCAAAAAATCAATTTCCTCCCCCGAAAAATTAGTCATGGCCAAAAATACAGATACCGCCCTCAAGCCATCGTGGTGCCGGATATTTGTATAAAGCGACTCCACGTCACAAGTCACCAATAACATATCCTCATCTATATGTATTGAATCTATTTTTTTCAAGAAATCAGACGTGTCTCTAGTAAATGAGGGAATGGTTTCCACCAACGGCTTGAGGAACATATCTATATACCTCCCGATGCCCTCCGTAAGGCCACCTATCCCGGATACAATAGGTCTTCCTGGGGGATTTTTCTGGTTTTTGTGCACCTTTGGAAAAAGGTACAGAGTCGGTGTACATGGATCCTTAACAAAAAGGTTATCTCTCACCTCCACAGTGATGATTCCCCTCTCCTCAGCCCTCCACAAAATTTTGCGTAACTCCTCTTTACATGAGACAAGGGGATTGTATGTCAATTTTTTGTAACAGACAGAATCTCTCAACATCCTAAATGCCTCTGTCTCATATAAAGTCGTAGGCCAGATTACAACATTCCCGCCTTTGTCCGCAGGTTTTATTACGATGTCCTTACGATTGCTAAGGACCTTTATGGACTGATGTTCGTTCCTTGTTAAATTATCCTGCCAGACTATTGGCGGGATCCCCTTTAACTCTTCCGTTACTAGTTTAATAAAGATTTCCACATTTGGACACAAAGACAGGGGGGGAAATTTTTTTGATTTCGGACGGAGTGAAGGAGGTACCTTACCTAAAGATGGATTAATATGCTCTTCTGCCAACTCCTCCAAATCCCTCAAAGTAGCTTGTTCTTCGGGTAGGGGAAATAATTTTTGGATCTCTTCACTATGATGCCACTTTTTAAATAATAGTGATCTCCCAAATATATGCAGGTCCTTAATCACTGTGAAAGTGTCAAGCCGCGTACTAGGTGAGAAAGTTAAACCCTTAGACAACACAGATAATTCATCACCACTTAAGGTACCTTCACACCAAACGACATCGCTAGCGATCCGTGACGTTGCAGCGTCCTCGCTAGCAATATCGTTTCGTTTGACACGCAGCAGCGATCAGGATCCTGCTGTGATGTCGCTGGTCGCTAAATAAAGTCCAGAACTTTATTTGGTCGTCCGATCGCTGTGTATCGTGTTTGAAAGCAAAAGCAACGATACCCAGCGATGTTTTACACTGGTAACCAGGGTAAACATCGGGTTACCAAGCGCAGGGCCGCACTTAGTAACCCGATGTTTACCCTGGTTACCAGCGTAAAAGTAAAAAAAACAAACAGTACATGCTCACCTGCGCGTCCCCCAGCGTCTGCTTCCTGACATTTACTGAGCGCCGGCCCTAAAGTGAAAGTGAAAGCACAGCGGTGACGTCACCGCTGTGCTGTTAGGGCCGGAGCTCAGTCAGTGTCAGGAAGCAGACGCTGCGGGACGCGCAGGTGAGTATGTACTTTGTTTTTTTTACTTTTACGCTGGTAACCAGGGTAAACATTGGGTTACTAAGTGCGGCCCTGTGCTTAGCAACCCGATGTTTACCCTGGTTACCCGGGGACCTCGGCATCGTTGGTCGCTGGAGAGCGGTCTGTGTGACAGCTCTCCAGCAATCAAACAGCGACGCTGCAGCGATCGGCATCGTTGTCGCTATCGCTGCAGCGTCGCTTCGTGTGAAGGTACCTTAAGTTCATAATTAGATAGGTTGATTACCTTCAATGTGTCATTTCTGGAGTTGGAGGTCTGTGGACGTTTGTTAGTCTCCATTTTTTGTTCTTTTTTCCGCTTGTTGTTCCCAAATCTGGTTTGAATCGAGTATTGGGTTCCATCAGATCTCCCTCCAGAAGATGACAGAGATGACACTGAAGAAGTTCTTCTAATATGCCCCCCAGGGTTTTTCCTTCTCCATCTATATATAGTGCCTTGTTGAAAGTCCGCGTTGTCACGGGACACCTTTTTGGCCTGTGTTGTTTTTATCTGTGCTTCCCATTCATCCGAATTTTTGTCCATACTTAAATTAAAGTTAGACAGGGATTCCGCAGATATTAATTTTTTCAAGTTACCATACGATTCATCAATCTCAACCTCCAAACCAGTTACAGATTTTTTGTTAAGTTCAATCAGTAATTCCATAAACTGAAAAGAGGATGCAGTACACACTTCCTCCCACCTGACAATAAAGTCTTCATCATGCACTGGAAATGAGGGAAAGACCTGGATTCTTAATCCCCTAGGAATTAACTTCTTTTTTAAATAGTTTTCGAGAAACGCCCTATTCCACCAAAGCTTTGTGCGTTTATGTACCAGACGTTTTAGTTGAGCTTGCAAGTTTTTAACCTCTTCATTGCTGTCAATCGCTGCATTGATTCCAGCACCATCAAAGACCGAAGCAGCTTGTATCTGCCAGGTCGTGTCTCGATTTCTATAATCCATTTGTCTGTCAGAACTATTCTGTGAAAATACACAGCCAATTACAATTACACCAAAAGGACAAACAAACACACAGGTGAAAAATAGCAAAATTAATCCCTGTGCCCGTCAGGAGATATTGAACCACGTATCAGTCCCGTACTAACATAATATGTACATGCAGCACCCCAGAGTCCTGGTTGTTGCAGTACTGTGGCTCCGCCACTATGGGGAGCTGTGGTACGTCTGATTGCACTAAAGGAGTTTCTCTGACCAGGTACACTCACACCACACTTCACACTCCGGCCACCAGGGGGGGTGGTCCTATCTATTAGGCCACTCCTCACAACTCTGGTAAAACTGGGGGTTGGACAGGAAGACAGGGAGAAGTAGCTGGGAAGAGCTAGTGAGAGGACCTGTCAGGGATGGGATCCTGGCAGACTCCTCAGAGCAGAACTAACCAGTAAACAACGGGAATACAGAAAAGGAGAAATACCAGAAGGGGTCCTGCTGCTAGACCGAGGCAACATCCTTCTGAGGCGCAAATAGTCGGTGGCCGGAACGCCGAGCAAGTAAGAGACTTTAAGTACATTGCAAACCACGGCAGGACAGCTAATTACAGGTTGGCTGTCTCACTTAACACCTAAGCAGACAACGGAGGCAGCTGTGGGAGAGGGGCGACTCTAGGGTCCCGGAAGAACTCCAGGCCTACCCCGTCATACGGGTGCGTCCTACCATATCATCTGGAGGACGGAGAAAGAACAGTAGAGACAGAAAGAAACAGTTGTGAGGACTATCCCGGGAGCTCAGCAGGGAAGAACTACAACACACAGCGCTAGAAGGTAGATACTGATTCCCACCTGTAAGGAGGAACTCCTGATGTGTCGTTGGACCGGCCGGTCTCTGAAAACCCAGTTAACAGCGCTCTGGACTGAGGTCTCCAACATCTTCAGTAAAGAGGTAAAGAGACTGCAACCTGGTGTCCTCATTATTTACCGCGACCTGCACCGTTACAACACCACTTATTGCACCGGACGTCCCCCACTGACAGACAGGGCCACGGACCGGGTCTAGCCACCGTGACAACCCCAGGACTGAGATCTCAGAGGCCCGGCTCCGGGTACCCCTCGGCCCTGCGGCGGTGTGGGGGCGCTCCAAACTTGGCGTCACGAACAGGATCTACTTAAGCCTGAAGAATCAGGTCATGTGTGCCTTGGAACTGTGATTTATCGTGCTTGGACTGTACTTTATTGAGAGAACTGTGTGCTACTGCTTGCCGCGGAGAGTTACCGCCAAAATTCGCCATTGCCGCGCGCGGAGGGAGGCGCCTTAGCTACGTGGGCGGGATCAGCCAAAAGAAGCGCGGAACGGAAAGCGCGGTAAGGCGCCAATCCCGGAAGAGGAACTCCGACCCCCAGCAGGTTAGTGGGAGGAAGGGACAGCCATGTCTGAGTCGGGAGGAGAGGAGGTGGCGGTCGCAGCCGCGGACGCAGGGGCAGCTCCGGTCCCCGCAGCGGGCGAAGCCGCAGCCCTAATACCGCCACTGGCTGCCGCAGGGCCCGCTGCCCCCATCAGCCAGTCGGACACCGCCGCTAACGCAAAAGCCATAATGCCCTTCTCCATGCCCTACCTGCCCGGAGCGACCTGGCTCCCACGATACTCTGGGGAGGCGCATACATTCACTGACTTTAAAGAAGGGCTCTGCAGCCTGCTCGAGTTCTATCCCCTAACCGAGCCCCAGAAAGTCCATATGATAACCGGCCAACTCTTTGGGGCGGCTCTTAGAGAATTGAAATCCTGGCCCGCTGAGGATAAAGGAACTGCACAACAGATTTTTGCCAAGCTTAAAGCCACCTTTGATACTCGCACTGCTACAGAAATTAAACTGATTTTTTATGGATGCAAACAAAGGTCACAGGATAGCTTGCGGGACTATGCCCTTAATCTCCAGGAAGCGATGCGGGCCATTAAGCAGAGTGACCCCGGCAGCATGCAGGATGAAGATAAAATCCTGAAGGAGCGGTTCATTGAGGGGCTCCTGTGCAGTCACCAGCGGGGCCAATTGCACTTCCTGGCTATGCAAAATCCAGACTTGACTTTTGTGCAGTTTAAAGATAAAGCTATCCAGGCATTGCAGGAGCGACAGCCCAGCCGCGCAGTAACACCCAGGCGCCCCGCTCTCACCTACCACCAGGAGGTGGCATCGGATACCCCAGTTGCCGCGGAGGCCGACGCCCAGAGCTTCGAGGACGACTCCCCCGCAGGACTTCGGCTCCAGATGCAAGAGCTAACTAAGAGCGTCGCTGCCCTGGCCCGGACGGTGCAGTCCCTACAGGAGGCCCCCAAAGAGAAGATCCAGTTGGCTTCCAGCCCGGAGGATGTCCCTTGGATGCGACAGAGGAGGACTCCGCCGACCAGGAGCCGGCCCGACGACCGCTTCCACCAGGATGGACGACCCATCTGCCGCCGCTGTCACCAGGTGGGCCATCTTGCAAGGTACTGTCCTTTAAACGAGCAACCCCTGGGGCAAAGGGCCAACCCCCAGGAGTAGGACGGTCAGGCCCGCAGCATTGGAGAACCAAGTATATTGGAGGACGACCAGTTCTCCCTGTAGTGATTGATGGAATCCCCTTGAATGCTTTGCTGGACACCGGTTCTCAGGTGACGACTATACCTTACGTGCTCTACAAACGGTATTGGGAGGACGCTGATATTACTCGTGGCCCTGACGATGATTTCACCATAATCGCCAGTAATGGTCAGCCGTTGCCACAAGTGGGGTATAAGGAGGTCACCATCAAAGTGGGGCGGGTGGAATTGAAAGCCCAAGGGATTGTGATTGTAGATATTGATCGTCGAGAATGTAATCCCATGATGACTCTTGGTACTAATGTTATAGAAAATTGTCTTGCAGAAGTGATTGTTTTGTTGCAACAGGTGGCAGAAAACGCTGGCCACAGTGAGCAACGTGCCCTGCAGAAGGAAATCAGAGCTCTGATGCAGAGACAGCAGGTAGAGCTGACTGGTGGTGAGATTGGTCGTGTCACTGTGAGTGATTCAAACCCCATCGCGATACCTCCCAAGAGTGAAATGTTAATATGGTGTCGAGCAGCCATAGGCCTCAGGGGTAGGGACTACCAGGCCTTGGTAGAACCTGTATATTCAGACAATAGGCCTACTGTTCTGACAGCCCGGGGGGTGGTCGACGTCCGACAGGGGAGAGTGCCCGTACGTGTCCTCAATTGTGGGGAGGAAGAGGTCCACCTAACCAAGTATACCACGCTCGCCAAACTGTTCACTGTCAATAATAGTGTAATACAGACACCTGGACCCTTGGTCCCGTCAAACGTGGCGGAGAACAAAGGTTCTGCAGAGCACTCGAAAGACTGGTGTCGGGAATTGCATGTGGGCACTGACTCTACCCCATCTCATCAAATACAGGGGGCTTACAGGGTAGTACACGAGTACGAGCAGGTATTCAGCAAACACCCCTCAGATTTTGGGCAGGTGAAAGGGATCCAACATCACATCCCCACGGGAGATCACCGACCCATAAAAGAGAGATATCGCCCGGTACCCCCAGCTCATTACCAGTGTGCCAAGGACATGTTGCGGGAAATGAAGGAGGCTGGGGTGGTGAGAGACAGCTGTAGCCCCTGGGCAGCTCCGTTAGTCCTCGTTAAAAAGAAAGATGGTACAATGAGGATGTGTGTTGATTACAGGCAGTTGAATCGCATTACACATAAGGACGCATACCCACTGCCCAGGATAGAGGAATCTCTGGCTGCTTTAAAATCTGCTAACTACTTCTCTACCTTAGATCTCACCAGTGGGTACTGGCAGGTTCCTGTGGCGGAGGCGGACAAAGAGAAGACGGCCTTCACGACGCCAATGGGCCTCTGTGAGTTCAACTACATGCCCTTCGGATTGTGCAATGCTCCCGGAACGTTCCAGAGGATGATGGAGAGCTGCCTGGGACACCTGAACTTTGAAACCGTACTGCTATATCTGGATGACGTCATAGTCTTCTCTAAAACCTACGAAGACCATCTGAAGCACCTGGCCGAGGTGTTCGAAGCCTTGTCCAACTTCGGCCTAAAAGTCCAAGTGTCATCTGCTGAAACCTAAAGTGCAGTACCTGGGCCATGTGGTGAGCGCTGAAGGAGTGGCCCCAGACTCCGACAAGGTCACAGTGATCAAGGACTGGCCAAAGCCCAGTGACCTGCACGAAGTCCGGCAGTTCCTCGGGTTGGTAGGTTACTATCGGAGATTCATTAAGGATTTCACCAAGAAGGCCGCACCCTTGCAAAATCTGCTGGTGGGCCAACCAAAGAAGACCAAGGGGAGGAAAACCCCCTTTGATTGGAACGAAGAGCTGGAGGAATCCTTCACCTGTTTGAAGTCGGCACTGACGGGAGAAGAGATACTGGCTTACCCCGAATACGATCAACCGTTTGTGCTGTACACAGATGCCAGTAATGTGGGATTAGGAGCCGTGCTGTCCCAGGTTCAGAACGGCAAAGAAAGGGTGATCGCTTACGCCAGCAGGAAACTCCGTCCCACGGAAAGGAACCCTGACAACTACAGTTCCTTCAAACTGGAATTCCTTGCCCTTGTCTGGGCAGTGACAGAGAGATTTAAGCACTACCTGGCCTCTGCGAAATTCACCGTCTTCACGGACAACAATCCGCTAACGCATCTGGATACTGCCAAACTCGGGGCTTTGGAACAGCGGTGGATGGCCCGGCTGTCCAACTATGATTTCACCATCAAATATCGGGCAGGACACCAGAATGCCAATGCCGATGCTCTGTCCCGAATGCCCAATCTACCAGAAGTGGGAGAAGACCCGGAGGCACTTGAAGAGGTGGAGCTGCCTGCCTTCCATCGCCCCAAAGCCACTCAGAACTCTCACCATGTGAAGAACAGGCACAAGAACCAACCGGATGCCACGCTGAATCCCCTGCCCCACCACGGATGGGCAGAAACCCAGGATAGTGACCCCGCGGTCCGTCAGGTGAAGGAACTCTTGACGCAGGCTGGGTTGCACCCTGGCCCAGATGATCCACAAGAAACTCAACAGCTGTGGAAGGGGAGAAGCAAACTGTTTATCCATGATGGCAAGTTGTGCAGGAGGAGCATCGACCCACGTACTCATGAATTGGTGTGGCAGATAGTGGTGCCAAGGCGAGATGCGCCCATGGTTCTGGGAGCCTACCATGATGGAGCCGGACACTTCGGATGGAGGAAGCTGGAGAAGCTGCTCCGAGGGAGGTTCTATTGGATTGGCATGAAGAGAACCATTGAGAAGTGGTGTCGAGAGTGTGGTCCGTGTAGTCTGCGAAGGAAGGACCGTGACAGTCAACGGGCTCCCCTGCGGCCTATCATCACCAAACGGCCGCTCGAACTGGTCGCGCTGGATCATGTGAAGCTGACACCTAGCCGGTCGGGCTATATCTACGCCCTTACCATCGTGGACCACTACTCCAGGTTTTTGGTGGTTGTGCCTGTCAAGGATCTAACAGCTAGGACTGCCGCCAGGGCCTTCCAGCAGCACTTTTGTAGACCCCATGGCTACCCAGAGAAAGTACTGACCGATCAGGGGCCTGCATTCGAAGCGGAAGTGTTCCAAGAATTCTGCCAGTTGTACGGGTGTAAGAAGATCAGAACTACACCGTACCACCCCCAAACCAACGGGATGTGCGAGAAGATGAACCAGGTAGTAATCGATTTATTGAAGACCTTGCCTGTGGAGGAACGGAACCTGTGGCCGACAAAGTTGCCTGACTTGGTGGATATGTACAACCACATCCCAGTAAGTTCCACCAACTGTACTCCAGCGTACCTGATGCGAGGAAGGTCTAGTCGGTTACCCGTTGATCTGGACATGGGGGTCCTAGTACCCGAAGATACCTCGCCGGAGGCAGATTGGGATACAGAAAGGCAGCGAAGATACCGCGAAGTACAGGAGTGTGTGGAGAGAAGTCTCGCCCAGGCTAGGCAGAAACAAGAAAGGGACTACAATCAACACGCTCCTGCGATTCCCCTGTCACCTGGTGAGCAAGTGCTTAAACGAAAGAGGAGGTTACACAAGCTTGATGACCAATGGGAAGCGGAACCGTATACCATCTTGCCATCCGACTTCGACAACACTAAGGTCTGTCTCATCAGCAAGGACAGAGGGGAGACCTCGACAGCGGTATCCAGGGATCACCTTAAGGTCTGCCCCGATAAGTTGAAAGAGAGGGGCACGGCCCCAGAAATCTCCCCGCCGGTAGAAAAGGAGAAGATGTTCCATACTGTCCTTGGTGACTTTCCCCAGTCCTGGACTCAGATAAATCAGGCCATCGCGGTACCTGTTCTAACGTTTCCACAGCCGGACCCACCAGAAACAACGGTGGTACCAGATCATCCGGCCCCGCAACCTCAACAAGCCTTGCCTGAAGAAGCCATGCCAACCGTTGAACCGGCAAATCCTCCCTCTGCTATCAGTGAGCCTGCCGTACCCACTGTTGATAGCAGCAGCTCTGAGAGCCCCAACCTGCCAGTGCTACCCAGACTCACTAGAAGTGTAGTTAGAAGACAGCGCACTACACCAGCGGTAGCAAGCATAGCGGGCCCTGTTAGGCCAATAGCAACCCCTGCACTGCGAAGGTCCACACGCAGCACTCAAAATCAAACTCCCCTCCGCTACAAACTTTGGAGGTATTAATAAGGGCTGCTATTTAATTGAAAATGTTGTATATATATCTTTTTGTTACAGGTTTTTAAATGGACAATAGAGTAATGGACGGTGAATTGCTCAAAAACTTTCAAAAAGGGGGGCCCCTTTGTTTACCCGGGGTCCCCGCTGTTTCAATCACTGAACTGAGAGTCATAAACTGTGCATGACCTAACTTTTGCAACGTTCAAGAATCCTCACCTCCCGTAAAGGGAAGCCTTGTTATGTTCAATTGTTATGCTATTTCAAAAGTTTGTGTGTTTCCTGTTAACATGTATTATTGTTCTTGTTTTCCCAGTCCCGGAGTACTGGATTTAACCGGGGGGGAGTGCAGCACCCCAGAGTCCTGGTTGTTGCAGTACTGTGGCTCCGCCACTATGGGGAGCTGTGGTACGTCTGATTGCACTAAAGGAGTTTCTCTGACCAGGTACACTCACACCACACTTCACACTCCGGCCACCAGGGGGGGTGGTCCTATCTATTAGGCCACTCCTCACAACTCTGGTAAAACTGGGGGTTGGACAGGAAGACAGGGAGAAGTAGCTGGGAAGAGCTAGTGAGAGGACCTGTCAGGGATGGGATCCTGGCAGACTCCTCAGAGCAGAACTAACCAGTAAACAACGGGAATACAGAAAAGGAGAAATACCAGAAGGGGTCCTGCTGCTAGACCGAGGCAACATCCTTCTGAGGCGCAAATAGTCGGTGGCCGGAACGCCGAGCAAGTAAGAGACTTTAAGTACATTGCAAACCACGGCAGGACAGCTAATTACAGGTTGGCTGTCTCACTTAACACCTAAGCAGACAACGGAGGCAGCTGTGGGAGAGGGGCGACTCTAGGGTCCCGGAAGAACTCCAGGCCTACCCCGTCATACGGGTGCGTCCTACCATATCATCTGGAGGACGGAGAAAGAACAGTAGAGACAGAAAGAAACAGTTGTGAGGACTATCCCGGGAGCTCAGCAGGGAAGAACTACAACACACAGCGCTAGAAGGTAGATACTGATTCCCACCTGTAAGGAGGAACTCCTGATGTGTCGTTGGACCGGCCGGTCTCTGAAAACCCAGTTAACAGCGCTCTGGACTGAGGTCTCCAACATCTTCAGTAAAGAGGTAAAGAGACTGCAACCTGGTGTCCTCATTATTTACCGCGACCTGCACCGTTACAACACCACTTATTGCACCGGACGTCCCCCACTGACAGACAGGGCCACGGACCGGGTCTAGCCACCGTGACAACCCCAGGACTGAGATCTCAGAGGCCCGGCTCCGGGTACCCCTCGGCCCTGCGGCGGTGTGGGGGCGCTCCATACACCTATAAGCAAAAGGGACGACTCAGACCATAATTATAAACAAAGAACCAAACGTTATTAACAAAATTTTAAAAGGTAACCAAAGACATTAATGGTGATGTGTACCAACGCAGATGGCACCATCAACCCGAGGTATATACATACATTAATCCCAAATGCCATATAGTGTAACACCAAAAGTATATGCATCTATACCGCCCAGTGGCCAATTATAATAATCCCATAGTGCAAACACATATATTGCAATAATAGACAACCATGACAAAACTCAACCAAAGTGCATATATACATTATACAAAAATGTTTTATTTTTTTTATGCACTTTGGTTGAGTTTTGTCATGGTTGTCTATTATTGCAATATATGTGTTTGCACTATGTGCCTTTGTATATAAGAGATAATATGGGGTCTTTTTCTATAAAACATATTATGTTAGTACGGGACTGATACGTGGTTCAATATCTCCTGACGGGCACAGGGATTAATTTTGCTATTTTTCACCTGTGTGTTTGTTTGTCCTTTTGGTGTAATTGTAATTGGCTGTGTATTTTCACAGAATAGTTCTGACAGACAAATGGATTATAGAAATCGAGACACGACCTGGCAGATACAAGCTGCTTCGGTCTTTGATGGTGCTGGAACCAATGCAGCGATTGACAGCAATGAAGAGGTTAAAAACTTGCAAGCTCAACTAAAACGTCTGGTACATAAACGCACAAAGCTTTGGTGGAATAGGGCGTTTCTCGAAAACTATTTAAAACAGAAGTTAATTCCTAGGGGATTAAGAATCCAGGTCTTTCCCTCATTTCCAGTGCATGATGAAGACTTTATTGTCAGGTGGGAGGAAGTGTGTACTGCATCCTCTTTTCAGTTTATGGAATTACTGATTGAACTTAACAAAAAATCTGTAACTGGTTTGGAGGTTGAGATTGATGAATCGTATGGTAACTTGAAAAAATTAATATCTGCGGAATCCCTGTCTAACTTTAATTTAAGTATGGACAAAAATTCGGATGAATGGGAAGCACAGATAAAAACAACACAGGCCAAAAAGGTGTCCCGTGACAATGCGGACTTTCAACAAGGCACTATATATAGATGGAGAAGGAAAAACCCTGGGGGGCATATTAGAACTTCTTCAGTGTCATCTCTGTCATCTTCTGGAGGGAGATCTGATGGAACCCAATACTCGATTCAAACCAGATTTGGGAACAACAAGCGGAAAAAAGAACAAAAAATGGAGACTAACAAATGTCCACAGACCTCCAACTCCAGAAATGACACATTGAAGGTAATCAACCTATCTAATTATGAACTTAGTGGTGATGAATTATCTGTGTTGTCTAAGGGTTTAACTTTCTCACCTAGTACGCGGCTTGACACTTTCACGGTAATTAAGGACCTGCATATATTTGGGAGATCACTATTATTTAAAAAGTGGCATCATAGTGAAGAGATCCAAAAATTATTTCCCCTACCCGAAGAACAAGCTACTTTGAGGGATTTGGAGGAGTTGGCAGAAGAGCATATTAATCCATCTTTAGGTAAGGTACCTCCTTCACTCCGTCCGAAATCAAAAAAATTTCCCCCCCTGTCTTTGTGTCCAAATGTGGAAATCTTTATTAAACTAGTAACGGAAGAGTTAAAGGGGATCCCGCCAATAGTCTGGCAGGATAATTTAACAAGGAACGAACATCAGTCCATAAAGGTCCTTAGCAATCGTAAGGACATCGTAATAAAACCTGCGGACAAAGGCGGGAATGTTGTAATCTGGCCTACGACTTTATATGAGACAGAGGCATTTAGGATGTTGAGAGATTCTGTCTGTTACAAAAAATTGACATACAATCCCCTTGTCTCATGTAAAGAGGAGTTACGCAAAATTTTGTGGAGGGCTGAGGAGAGGGGAATCATCACTGTGGAGGTGAGAGATAACCTTTTTGTTAAGGATCCATGTACACCGACTCTGTACCTTTTACCAAAGGTGCACAAAAACCAGAAAAATCCCCCAGGAAGACCTATTGTATCCGGGATAGGTGGCCTTACGGAGGGCATCGGGAGGTATATAGATATGTTCCTCAAGCCGTTGGTGGAAACCATTCCCTCATTTACTAGAGACACGTCTGATTTCTTGAAAAAAATAGATTCAATACATATAGATGAGGATACGTTATTGGTGACTTGTGACGTGGAGTCGCTTTATACAAATATCCGGCACCACGATGGCTTGAGGGCAGTATCTGTATTTTTGGCCATGACTAATTTTTCGGGGGAGGAAATTGATTTTTTGATTAGTCTTTTACGGTTTTTATTAACTCACAATTTTTTTATTTTCAATGGATCCCTCTACCTACAGCTCCAGGGCACTGCGATGGGGGCGGCGTGTGCGCCCTCATATGCTAACATGTTTCTGGGGCTGTGGGAGAGGGATCTATTCACGTCGGATTGGGGGGCATCGATGGAGCGGGTCATTTTTTGGACCCGCTACATCGATGATATTTTTCTGATCTGGTACATCATCTGAGTTAAAAACTTTTTTTCAGACCTTAAATAATAATGATTACAATATTCATTTAACATATAAACATAGTTTTGAACAAATTGAATTCCTTGATGTCATGGTCAGAAGGGACCCTAGTGGTCTTTTGGTCTCCGATGCCTTCCGTAAGGACACTGCTGTGAACTCTGTTTTACATGCTAGCTCCTCTCATCCGATTCATGTAATCAATGCAGTACCATATGGCCAGTTTCTTCGGATCAGAAGGATATGTTCCACTATGGAGGATTTTGAAAGTCGTGCACTGGAAATGAGGCAGAGATTTTTGGAGAGGGGCTACAGCCGAAGAAGTATAAAAAGGGCATATAATCGTGCTCGAAATGCGGATCGCCAGCAACTTCTCTACTCACCGGTGAAAAAACTGATCACCAATCAGGTAAGATTGGTGACAACTTACAATTCCCAATGGGGTAAATTGTCTGACTGTGTGGCAAAACATTGGCCTGTTTTATTGGCTGACCCGGTACTTAAACAATATCTGTCGCAGAAGCCCTCACTTACTGCACGACGATCAAAAAGTCTGAGAGACACCCTGGTCCGGAGTCTTTATGTTCCAAGAGAACGGCCTTTGTTTGAGTCATAAAGGCAGAGGTTAAGATCCCCATGGGGTTGTAAACCGTGTGGGAAATGTGTGGCATGCCCCAATATGGACACAGCAACTGATTTCGTATCTTCTGATGGACGAGAGTTCAAAATCACACATACAATAACATGTACTACCACCGCGGTGGTGTACTATGCGTATTGTACGTGTGTTAAAATTTATGTAGGATTAACTACAAGAGCCTTGAAGATACGAATCAGGGAACATGTGAGGGACATTCTTGCTGGAAAGGAGGAGGAGAATTTGGAAGTATTAAAAAGTGTTCCAAGGCATTTCAAGCAGTTTCATGCCAGTGACCCTTCCTGCTTAAGGGTAAAGGGGATTGACTGTATCCCCCTAAGTCCACGGGGGGGCAATGTGAGTAAGGCTCTGGCCCAAAAAGAATCTCGTTGGATCTGGGAATTACGTACCCTCAAACCAGATGGATTAAACGAAACATTAAGCTTTGCACCTTTTTTGTAATATTGCTGTCATTTTAAAATTTAGTGGTTCATCTGTTTTTAATTGTTGTTTTTTATTGATTTTTAACTTAAAATGCCCTTGTCATTAATTTTTAGTCTTCACCATGCCTTTTTGATCCTGTGAGGCCCTGAATGCAGGTGGACGAAGAGTGAAGGAGATGCTCCTCATAAGATGCACTTTATGTATTTTTTTGTAAAAAAATAAAATAAAATTTTTTTGTATAATGTATATATGCACTTTGGTTGAGTTTTGTCATGGTTGTCTATTATTGCAATATATGTGTTTGCACTATGTGCCTTTGTATATAAGAGATAATATGGGGTCTTTTTCTATAAAATATGGTAATAATTGAATTTTGTATGTTTGTATTTCTATTATGATTTATTGTGGCACTGCTTTTAGATTGCACTATTGCACTTTCAATCATATACAATGTAATGTTTAGATGCACTATATATATTTATTTATGTATTGTAGTATATATGCACAGGATTTGCAGCATTTTTTGTTTACTGTTATAAATGATGTATATTGTACCACAGTACTTATGTACTTATTGCACATTTCATATATACATTGTGTTTGCGGCATCTCTATATTTATTTCTTTGTTCACTGTTGATATATGAGATTCGGGTTAAAATTAGGACATTACCCACCAGGATGGCGTTGCTCCGTACATGGTCTGCCGCTGTGCGCGTGCGCGCCCCTCACCATTTGGCCGTGCGTTGTTCACTGGTGTCAGGATCGGGTCCTTGCGCTCACGTGACTGCCTGCGTGGCGGTCATGTGGGCGGGAGTGCCTGATGACGCCGTGGAGGACTCGGGCCCTTTGGTGGCGGTCGGAGCATGCAACAAAGCGGCGGTCTGATGACGTGCAGCATTCTAGTGTAATTCAATTGGACAGACACGGTATTTAAACTGTCAGTGATCTGATGATGCCACTCCCCCGGAAGAAGGCTGTTGCAGCCGAAACGTGCATAGGGGCTCTGGCACCATCGGACCTGAGGTAACGAAAATATGTTTGTATATTCTTAAGGCTCATGCCATATAAGAGTGCTTACACCCTGGGATTATTATAATTGGCCACTGGGCGGTATAGATGCATATACTTTTGGTGTTACACTATATGGCATTTGGGATTAATGTATGTATATACCTCGGGTTGATGGTGCCATCTGCGTTGGTACACATCACCATTAATGTCTTTGGTTACCTTTTAAAATTTTGTTAATAAAGTTTGGTTATTTGTTTATAATTATGGTCTGAGTCGTACCTTTTGCTTATAGGTGTACATATTATGTTAGTACGGGACTGATACGTGGTTCAATATCTCCTGACGGGCACAGGGATTAATTTTGCTATTTTTCACCTGTGTGTTTGTTTGTCCTTTTGGTGTAATAGTGTAAATTACTATATAAGACCAGAGAAACATGACTAAGACAGATGCCAAAACTGGGGTACCTGTACATGTATAGTGTGCGGATACCTGCATAATTGGGGACGCCCATGCAGTGTAGGTAATCTCCCAGGCATTCTCTGTCTTGGTGTTGCTTCTCTGATATTCCAGACAGATGATGTTTAAAAGCCTCTTGGTGATGATCTAACTATACTATTGCAGTTAATCTTCATGTATTCGTAATCACTATATTTATTTAATCCTTATATGTACTTATTAACCTTTGTATGTTAACATATACAAACGTGTACACACTCACACTACTCAATCATACTATTCCTTGACTTTTGTAGTTTTCAATAAAATTTCTTGAATTGCAAGTATTAGCCTTATTTAAAGCCGTACCTGAACCTTAGTGTTAAAAACATGGCAAATAAAATTGCCAAATTCTCCTGTAAATAATTCTGCAAAGAGGGAACCATCATACCATTAAAAAATATGAGTGGATTTTTATGGGCCCATCAAAAATGTGGGTTCCAAGGCGTAATGGGGTGCATATGACTGACTATGCAGCAGGGCTGGCCTTGCTGGCAATGTGTAAAACAAAGTGTACGGTAGTGCAAAATGAATTATGTGAAGTGTATTTTCCTGTGGCCATCCAGTACCTGGGTTCAAAGGTTTATTGGGGTGCATATGACTTGGTAGCAGGGCAGGCCTTGCTGTTAATACATAAGAAACCAGTATGGCAGGACCAACTGAATAATGCAAAGTGTATTTTCCTGTGGCCAACCAGTACCTGGGTTCAAAGGCTTATTGGGGTGCATATGACTGGATAGCGGGGCAGGCCTTGCATTCAATGCAAAATTTTTTCAGGAAGCCTTCCTGTACCTCTCGTGAAAGGGGTATTGGGGTGGGTCGTAATTCTTGGCAGCCCAGCCACTCACTGCATAGGCAATAACAGCATAGGAGACCCACTGTTTAATAATGGCCCTTTAAAAATATTAATGCCCCCTGATGCCCCTCTAAAAATAGGCTTTGTGACTTTAAGAGTCCCTCCTTCCTAAATGAAACAAGATGGGTCTGCTTATGTGTCACACACCACATGGCCAGCTAGGGGTGTTAAGTGCTACAATGACATTTCCCAGTGAATGCATTTGTAGTGGGTGAAAGCAATGTTAAAGTTGAAAAACGCTTCAATAACGCTGCGTCTGAACTAAGCCTAAGTGGGGGAGGAAATATACAGTCTGGGGTTAAATATTTCGCCTTACAGGCAAGTCATTAACTTGCAAAGGATATACCTTCATATAATTCCCAGCAAAACCATTTTGGTTTCGTTTTAATGTGTCTTTTGTGGCACCGGGAAAAATGGCATGAATCTCGGAAAAAATTGATTAAAGCTGTGAACTAGGAGTCAGGAATGCTTCCTGGGGCGATCACCATGATGCCCCTGTGTCATTTGAGCAGTGTTTCCATCATTGTCAGATGTTTTTAGACCTTAAAAGGACCCCCGGGGGGATCGCAGTAAAAACACTTGGGTCTCCCATAGACTTACATTGGGCTCGTTGTTCTGGCCGAGTACCTGAGTACCTGCTCGACCAGAGCAGCGAGCACCCGAGCATTTTAGTGCTCGCTCATCAATAGTGAACAATCCTTGTTGGGTGTCCATCTGCTGTATTGGGTGTAGTGAAATACATGTCGGTCCCTATTATACTATTTCTACTGTGTTGAAATCAATGCCACTTTGGTGGTGTCTGCCAATAATTTTTGGAAATGTGAACACTCCTGATTGGATCTCCTCCATGCATGTTTCCTGTAACAGTAGGCCTTCAAGACCGTCAGGCCTCCACTTCCTTGGACTCAACTATCCGTGTTACTATCCTTAAATTTTTCTGATAATGGTAGTCTACAAAACTGATATTTGTGCCACCTGAGTGTGGCTCAGCACGAAAGCAGGTATACGTGTTGCATGTGGTATCAGAGCTCCCAGCAAAGGAGGCCTACATGGATCCCTCACCCACTTCATCTTACTGTGACGTTCAATTGAAAGCTGTAAATGCTGTCCCATGCTGCAATTTGTACTCTGGGTTAATTGAGGCCACTTTCCTGGTGTCTGTCCCTCATTTGTTGTGTTTTGGCAGTATTTGGGGCCGTAATAAGGTGTTGTGCATGCATTTGTTTTTGCCTCCCATTGACGTGAATGGCATTTGGATATGTTCAGTGAATATTCAACCAATTAATTGGCGAATATTGCAAATTCGGCAAGAGTAATCCAAACTGAACATTGAAATAGTCGCTCATCTCTAGTCAGGTGGTCCTACTTCAACGGAGGTTAAAGTGTCAGCTCTTTCTCACTTCCCTAGTTACAGTTATAAGTAATCTCCTTTGTTCAATGTGAGGGTGATATATCCCCTCTCCCGTGATTTGTCCATGGATTTTACAATTTTTCCCTACTAAAAATTACGTGAAGAGCCCCATTTACAGCGTAATGTAGGGGGGTAGATGTAAAATCCCATCTAGTACCGGCCAGATCCGCTCCTCACACCTCGTGCATTATAATGTGAAGAGAAGAGGGGACCCCTATATAGAACTGTCCCGATCTGCTCCTCAAACCTGGTGCATTAAAATGTGAGTTGTGGAGGGTGATCCCCATCTACTACTGGTCAGATTCCCCGCTCCTGACACCTGGTGCAGTATTATTTGTGGTGTACATGGTGTTAATCATCTAGTACCATCCGGATTCCCGCGCATCACACCAGGTAAAATATAATGTGAAGTGTGCAGCGTGATCCCCACCAAGTATCATCCGGATCCCCGCTCATCACACCTAGGGCGTTATACTGTGAGGAGAAGAGGGTGATCCTCATCTAGTAGTTGCCGGATCCCCGCTCCTCACACCTAGGGCACTATAATGTGAGGTGTGGAGGGTGATCCCCATCTAGTACTAGTCAGATTCCCGCTCCACACACCTAGTGCAGTAAAATATGAAGTGTCAAGGGTGATCCCTATCTAGTACTGGCCAGATCCCCGCTCCTTACACCTGGTGCAGTAAACTGTGAGGAGAAGAAGATGATCCCCATCTAGTACTGGCCGGATCCCCGCTCTTCACACCTAGTGCTGTAAAATGTGAGGTGTGTGGAGGGTGATCCCCATCTAGTACTGGCTAGATTCCCGCTCCTCACACCTGGTGCAGTATAATGTGCGGTGTGATGGGTGATCCTCATCTAGTACTGGCCAGATCCTCACTCCTCACACCTGGTGAATTATACTGTGAGGTGTGGAGGGTGATCCTCATGTAGTTGTAATAGAGTGCAGGGTTGAGTATGTCACCACAGAACAGACAGACCAACTGTTGAGGGGAATTTATTAACAGGAGTAAGATTCTCCTTGCAGGGAGTAAACAGGGGGTTAATAGAGGTAAATCAAACAGTAAACAGTTAAGCAAAAACAAAAGGGTTAACAAGTGTTCTTGTACTTATCAGTCCAGGGAGGTCCTGACTGGGGGGTCCTAATTCCAGCGTGGGTACAGTCACCAGCAGAGTCCGCTTTCATGTACTCACAAGATGAAGTCTTTAGCTTTTACAGCACAGCCAGAAATCAGGGGATCCGCACTGTTAAGTCTCTCACCAAGAATCACAGTCTCTGTACTGATACTGCGGAGACCAGGGGATCGAAGTCTCTTCTCTGTTTCCTGGAAACTGGAAACTTCGGGGTTAAGACTTTTCTCCCAGTGAAGCTGCAAGCAGGAAATCACACAGCCACTTTGATGCAAGTCTCTGTGCACCAGGCTGACAGTCTCTCTCTTTCTGCAGCAAGAATACACACACTGAGCAGTTTCCTTAGTCACACTCAGGGGTCCTGGCTTGTCAGTGCGGTCACCGGGGCTGTGCGCTCAGGTCACTGTAAGGGGATACATCGTCTCTGATTATGGAGCCTTCCCAGTCCCCACTCTCACTCCAGCCTTAGTGTCCTCACGGGGAGCACTCTATCATGGGGAGCGCGGCGCTGCAGCCTGCTTTCTCCCTGGCACGCTGTCCCCTCTGTCTGGCGCGCTCTGTTCTCCCGCACTTTTCTCACCACGCCCCCCTCTCTTCCTCTCTCCCCCTGCAGTCACATGGTCCCTTCTGTCAGGGCAGAAGGTCTTCCCCCCGACAACCCAGCTGTCTGACTAAGTCGTTCCAGGTAAGGAGCAGGGAAAGCAACCGCCTTACATTCCCCCTCTCTTGAATCTCGCCATTCCACGGGCGAGGACTCTTCATGCTTCTCTTTGTTCTTTTGAGGGGAGTCAGATAACTGCAATTCTCGCATCTCTTTCTGCCTTTCTTCTTTCACATACTGCCAAACTAAATGGTCTAGGAGTTGTTCATTGGTCAGGTTGAGATATGCCTTCTCCGCTTCATCGACAACTGCTGGCCTCTTTTTCTTTTTCTTCTTCTTCTTAGCTTTGCCGCTAGCAGATGTCTGCGTAGATGATTCATCCTCTTTCTTGTCGTTATCGGAAACTTTAGGGACTTTTTGCTCGGGCTCCTCAGTTTGGGGGCTTAGTACAAGCAATTCTTCTCCATAGCTCCCCCTCTCTTTGACAGGAGCATTCTCGTCGAAGCTTGAGTCAGATGAATTAAGACCATGCAGGCCGGATTCTTTGTCATCTGCGCCGGGCTCTGCGGGCATCACTTCCCAGGGCTTCGCAGCCACACGCCCTGTCTCACACAGCTCTTCCATTTCCCCTGTCCAATCAGGTACTGGTGAGCTGCCAGCCAGCACATTCTTCACCTCAGGGGATGACATCAATGGTTCCTCCTTCTCATCGACTAGGACCTTGAAAACGAGTGTCACAGGAACACTTGGCACTTTCTCTCCTTCTTCGGGAACTCATGCTGGGCAAGGTAGTAAAGCACTTCGGTGGTCCTCTCAAGTGAACGTCACTTTCTTTCCTCCGGGCTGAGTCTCACCAACAAAACCTTCAGACCCAGGCTGTAGATCCACCAGGCTTGCCTTTACGCGTTGGGACAGTGCAGTCATTCCACCAGAGATGCTTGACACCTTCTCCACCTCTCCTTGGTGTCCGACATTGTGGTACTGTCTTGCCTTAGGTGGAACTCTTCTCTTCCTGCCGTACCATTCTCTCCAAGGGCGACTTTCCCTCCAGTTAGCAGGACCCTCAGAGGGGTGAGCGGATCTCTGCCACCGCTCTTCTCGGGTAGGGCAATTTCTGGACATGTGTCCCACCTTTCTGCACGACCAGCACTCACGTCTGCGTCTGTCTGGAGGGCGCTTCAGTCTGGATCGTCGACCTCGGCGGGGGAAATCTCTCATCTGCGGTTGCTCTTCACCCCAGGACACGGAGTAACACTCTGGGGCCACCACCGAAGCCTTCTTCATGCTGCGCACCTCTCCTCTATCTCTTTCTGGTGGCTTCCGCACGTTACCTTGGGGTATGCCACTGGTCCCCAAAACGGCAGTAAGGGCTTTCCCCAGACTCTCCATCTCCTCCCAGATTCTTCTTATCTTCAGCTGGGAAACTCGGGTCCACATCGCCTCCTCTTCATTTTGACTGGGTGCTCCGCAGTTGTAGCATCTAGGCAGTCTTCTTCGCCGAGCGGCACTAGTCTCACTTTGGGGGGCGGTCTCTCTTTCTCGCACCGGAGGGCTGTACTCTGCAGCAGGGATCTTCTAATATTCAGCCACTTCCTCACGGACTCGCTTAACTTCCTTCTTCAAGTCTTCTACCCATTGAGGGGCTGTTACCTCCCCGCTCCATACGTTTCCAACTGGCAATACCACCCCTTGCTCTTGCTCGCGCGTGCGTGCCTCACTCCCGACCTCAGAGAAAGTCATATCTAGCTTTACGAGCATGCGCTCTCGCAGGGCCTGTTTCACCAACACATCTCGCAAGCCTGTCACTAGGGTTGAGCGAAACAGATCGTTCATTTTCATAAGTCGCCGACTTTAGGCAAAGTCGGCGTCTCATGAAACCCGACCCGATCCCTGTGTGGGGTCGGCCATGCAGTACGCGACTTTCGCGACAAAGTCGCGTTTCAATGACGCTAAAAGCGCCATTTCTCAGCCAATGAAGGTGGACGCAGAGTGTGGGCAGCGTGATGACATAGATCTGCCCCACCATCTTAGAGAAGGGCATTGCAGTGATTGGCTTGCTTTCTGCCGCGTCACAGGGGCTATAAAGGGGCCTTCCCGCCGACCGCCATCTTACTGCTGCTGATCTGAGCGTAGGGAGAGGTGCCGCTTCGTCAGAAGCAGGGATAGATAGTGTTAGGCAGGGTACATTCACCCCCAAACCGCTTGTGCTGTAGCGATTTCCACTGTCCAACACCACCTTTTGTTTGCAGGACAGTGGAAGCTACATTTTTTTTTCCTCAGCGCTGTAGCTCATTGGGCTGCCCTAGAAGGCTCCCTGATAGCTGCGTTGCTGTGTGTGTACGCCGCTGTGCAAACCAACTGCTTTTTTCAAAGCACAAATCCTGTTGTTCCTTCCTTTCTGCACAGCTATCTTGTTTGTTTGTCCACACTTTTGTGTGCAGCAGTCCTTTTTATAGCTGCCTGCCATACTTTTCTGAGATTACTGCAGGGAGATAAAGATTGGCAAGTCTGCCTCTGTGCCAGTGCTGTGTGTGGCATCTGTCTCTCATTGTGTGCCACAGAAAACCTAGTGTGTAATATTGGTTGTTTTTTTTTTTTTTTTTTTTTTAATTCTCCCTGAAAAAAAAAAATAAATAGTGGGAGATAAAGATTGGCAAGTCTGCCTCTGTGCCAGTGCTGTGTGTGGCATCTGTCTCTCCTTGTGTGCCACCGAAAACCAGTATGTAATATTGGGCCATTTTTTTGGGGGGGGGTAAATTCTCCCTGTAAAAAAAATAATTAATAGTGGGAGATAAAGATTGGCAAGTCTGCCTCTGTGCCAGTCCTGTGTGTGGCATCTGTCTCTCCTTGTGTGCCACCGAAAACCAGTGTGTAATATTGGGCAATTTTTTAGGGGGGTAAATTCTCCCTGTAAAAAAATAATTAATAGTGGGAGATAAAGATTGGCAAGTCTGCCTCTGTGCCAGTGCTGTGTGTGGCATCTGTCTCTCCTTGTGTGCCACCGAAAACCAGTGTGTAATACTGGGCCATTTTTTTGGGGGGGGTAAATTCTCCCTGGAAAAAAAATAATTAATAGTGGGAGATAAAGATTGGCAAGTCTGCCTCTGTGCCAGTCCTGTGTGTAGCATCTGTCTCTCCTTGTGTGCCACCGAAAACCAGTGTGTAATATTGGGCCATTTTTTTTTTTTGTAAATTCTCCCTGTAAAAAAAATAATTAATAGTGGGAGATAAAGATTGGCAAGTCTGCCTCTGTGCCAGTGCTGTGTGTGGCATCTGTCTCTCCTTGTGTGCCACCGAAAACCAGTGTGTAATATTGGGCCATTTTTTGGGGGGGGGTAAATTCTCCCTGTAAAAAAAATTATTAATAGTGGAAGATAAAGATTGGCAAGTCTGCCTCTGTGCCAGTCCTGTGTGTGGCATCTGTCTCTCCTTGTGTGCCACCGAAAACCAGTGTGTAATATTGGGCCTTTTTTTTTTGGTAAATTCTCCCTGTAAAAAAAATTAATAGTGGGAGATAAAGATTGGCATGTCTGCCTCTGTGCCAGTCCTGTGTGTGGCATCTGTCTCTCCTTGTGTGCCACCGAAAACCAGTGTGTAATATTGGGCCATTTTTTTTTTTTGTTTTGTAAATTCTCCCTGTAAAAAAAATAATTAATAGTGGGAGATAAAGATTGGCAAGTCTGCCTCTGTGCCAGTGCTGTGTGTGGCATCTGTCTCTCCTTGTGTGCCACCGAAAACCAGTGTGTAATATTGGGCCATTTTTTTGGGGGGGGGGTAAATTCTCCCTGTAAAAAAAAAAATAGTGGGAGATTAAGATTGGCATTTCTTCTTGAGTGCCGGTCCTGTGTGTGCCATCTGTCTCAAATTATTGGGGCACAGAAAACCTAGTGTGTAACATTGGGCCTGATTTTCCTTTCAGTGTCAGGCACCTATAAAGGTATATATAAATCCTACAGAAGTTTGAGTTCACCTTATAAGTTGTTTTACAGTAACAAATACCGTTACTTTGTTTACGTTTTGCAAACAATGAGGAAGTCTAGTGGAAGAGGTCGTGGCCGTGGGCGGTCATTGTCAGCTGGTAATGATGGTAGTGGTGGTGGAGCATCAGGTGGTCATGGTAAAAGCAGTACAGCACCTAAGTCTCGAGTTGTTGAGCCAGGTTCGTTGTCTGGCTACACAAGGCCTCGAACGCTCTCTTTTCTGGGAGTAGGAAAACCACTTTTGAAGCCGGAGCAGGAGGAACAAGTATTGGCTTTCATTGCTGACTCTGCCTCTAGCTCTTTCGCCTCCTCCTCGGAAAGTGCCAAATGTCAGAGCAGTGCATCGTCAGTGGATGCTCCCGGTCAGGAACAAGTCGCTTCCTTGTGTCCTTCACCCAGAACAACAGTGAAGGATGCGTCAGTCGACACAACAGGTTACTCCATGGAGCTCTTTACACATACCGTTCCTGGGTTAGACAGTGAAACAGTTAACAGGCCATGCCCATTAGAAGTTGAATCGGACATGGAGTGCACAGATGCACAGCCACAGCCAGATTACTATGCTGTTCCTTTGACTCAGACCAGAACATTGCCCTCGCAGTGTACTGAGGCAGAATCAAAACCAGCGGAGACTATGGTGCCCCGTCACGAACGCTATACCACCGGCTTACACGGTGACACAGACGAAGTTGCACACGACATAGAAGAGGAGGTCATAGATGTCCCAGTTGTTGACCCCGATTGGCAGCCATTGGGGGAACAGGGTGCAGGCGGCAGTAGTTCTGAAGCGGAGGAGGAGGAGCCACAGCAGGCATCAACATCACAACAGGTTCCATCTGCCGGGCCCGTATCTGGCCAAAAACGCTTGGCAAAACCAAAACCAGTTGGAGGACAGCGTGGCCATCCGGTTAAAGAAGCTCAGTCTGCAATGCCTGAAAAGGTATCTGATAGTAGAAAGAGTGCAGTCTGGCATTTTTTTAAACAACATCCAAATGATCAGCGCAAAGTCATCTGTCAAAAATGTTCAACTACCTTAAGCAGAGGTCAGAATCTTAAAAGTCTAAATACAAGTTGCATGCATAGACATTTATCCACCATGCATTTGCAAGCCTGGACTAACTACCAAACGTCCCTAAAGGTTGCAGCACCCTCGGACAATGAAGCTAGTCAGCAACGCTACATCCCTTCCCTCCCTGTAAGCCCACCATTTCCCGCACCACCTGCAGTATCTGTGCAGCTTTCGTCGCCAGGCCAAAGCAGTCAGGGAATCACCAGGTTAGTAGTAGGTAACACTGCATGTAGGGCACCGGCAAGAATACCATCTCCAACCCTCTCTCAGTCACCCATGTCCACCGGCACCCCCGCTAGTTCCACCGTATGCAGCTCTCCAGTCCAGCTCACCCTTCATGAGACTCTCGTTAGGAAAAGGAAGTACTCATCCTCGCATCCGCGTACACAGGGTTTGAACGCCCACATTGCTAGACTAATCTCATTAGAGATGATGCCCTACCGGTTAGTTGAAAGCGAAGCTTTCAAAGCGGTGATGGACTACGCTGTACCACGCTACGAGCTACCCAGTTGACACTTCTTTTCTAGAAAAGCCATCCCAGCCCTCCAACAGCATGTTAAAGACCGCATCGTCCATGCACTCAGGCAGTCTGTGACTTCAAAGGTGCACCTGACAACAGATGCATGGACCAGTAGGCGTGGCAAGGGACTTAACGTGTCCATCACGGCACACTGGGTGAATGTGGTGGATGCAGGGTCCACAGGGGACAGCAATATTGGGACAGTTCTGCCTAGCCCACGGTCAAGGAAAGAGTTGGCTGTAGGTGTTCGCCCCCCTCCTCCTCTTCCTCGTCCTCCTGCAGAAGCGAGAGCTTGTCCACAGACCGCAGTCGCACATCCACTCCATCCGCAGCTGCCACTGTTGCACACCAGGTGTGCCATTATGGGACAGCTAGTGGCAAGCGTCAGCAGGCTGTATTGGCAATGAAGTGTTTGGGCGACAACAGACACACCGCGGAAGTTCTGTCCGAGTTCTTGCAGAAAGAAACTCAGTCATGGCTGGGCGCTGTACATCTTGAGGCAGGCAAGGTAGTGAGTGATAACGGAAGGAATTTCATGGCCGCCATAGCCCTTTCCCAACTGAAACACATTCCTTGCCTGAATCACACCTTAAACCTGGTGGTGCAGTGCTTCCTGAAAAGTTATCCGGGGTTACCCGACCTGCTCCTCAAAGTGCGCAGACTTTGCTCGCATATCCGCCGTTCGCCCGTACACTCCAGCCGTATGCAGAACTATCAGCGGTCTTTGAACCTTCCCCAGCATCGCCTAATCATCGACGTTGCAACAAGGTGGAACTCCACACTGCACATGCTTCAGAGTCTGTGCTGTTATGTATTTGTGGGAGGATACATGGGCAGGCAGTTGGATGGCAGACATGGAGTTGTCAGGTGTGCAGTGGTCGAAGGTACAAGACCTGTGTCAAGCTCTTCAGTGTTTTGAGGAATGCACATGGCTGGTTAGCGCAGACAACGCCATAATAAGCATGAGCATCCCCCTAATGCGTCTGCTGATGCAAAGTTTGACGCACATAAAGGAGCAGGCGTCTGCAGCCGAGGAAGAGGAAAGCCTTGATGACAGTCAGCCATTGTCTGGTCAGGGCCGTGTAGAGGACACGGTAGCGGGTGAAGAGGATGAGGAGGACGAGGAGGATGATGGGGATGAGTACTTTTTTAATGAGGAAGCTTCTCCTGGGCCAACAGAAATTAGTGGCGTTGCAAGGCCGGGTTCTGTTTTTTTAAGGGAGACAAGTGACGTAGATTTTCCTGTAACTGCCCCTCAAACCAGCACAACCGCAGATTTGACAACTGGAACTTTGGCCCACATGGCGGATTATGCCTTACGTATCCTCAAAAGGGACCCACGCATTATTAAAATGATGAGCGATGACGATTACTGGTTGGCCTGCATCCTTGACCCTCGCTATAAAGGCAAATTGCAAAATATTATGCCACATGAGAACCTCGAACAAATATTAGCAACCAAACAAGCAACTCTTGTAGACCATTTGATTCAGGCATTCCCAGCACACAGCGCCGGTGATGGTTCTCACACGAGCTGCAGGGGGCTACAGGGCACAGGTGTTAGAGGTGCACAAATCAGAAGTGGCGTTGGACAGAAGGGTTTTCTGACCAGGTTGTGGAGTGATTTCGCAATGACCGCAGACAGGACAGGTACTGCAGCATCTATTCAAACTGACAGGAGACAACATTTGTCCAGTATGGTTACTAACTATTTTTCATCCCTTATCGATGTTCTCCCTCAACCGTCATTCCCATTTGATTACTGGGCATCCAAATTAGACACCTGGCCTGAATTGGCAGAATATGCATTGCAGGAGCTTGCTTGCCCAGCAGCTAGTGTGCTATCAGAAAGAGTATTCAGTGCTGCTGGTTCAATATTAACCGAAAAAAGGACTCGTCTGGCTACCCAAAATGTGGATGATCTAACCTTCATTAAAATGAACCACTCCTGGATTTCAAATTATTTTGCCCCACCTTTCCCGGCTGACACCTAGCTTTCCTATAAAAAGGTCTTGCTTGTGGACTGGTCTTACTGAGTGTTCCAATCTCTTAATTTGCAGCAGCTGTTTGTACAGCATACGACATGTTTACACCTCCCTCAATGGGAAAACTCCCCCCACGGGGCCGTGGTCTCGCCACTTGGCGCAAGCACCCGTTAGAGTGCCGTTTGTCTGAAGAGGTGGGTGTGCCCGCTTTTGGTCGAAGGCACTGCCACTGGGTCCCTCATAGTACAATAAAGTGTCTCTGGCGGTGGTGGAGCGCACCCAACGTCAGACACACCGTTGTAACATGAGGGGCCCTGGGACGGTACCGCCGGCCACAAGAGAGTTCACCCCCCCCCAGCTCAAACTGTGCTCTACCACGTGCAAAATTATCTCTCACAGCTCCACCAATGTTTAGTCTATGCGCTGACATCATTCAATGCCTGGCACTGACAATACCAATTTGTTGACATCTATGATGCTAGTTAAAGTAGTCTGGGTCAGTGTCCTATATTGACACCAGTAAATACTTACTGCCAAATTACTATGTCAGAAACTCAGCAGATGAGCCCACCCCTGTACCTAAGTATGCCACACTTTTTTTTTTTTTTTTTTTGCGAGACATTAACATCTATTTATTTTTTGTGAGTACTAACTGTGTCAGACACTCCTTGCAATCGTCCTCCGCTGACCACACCAATGCTGCCTGTGTACCCCTGCGAGATAACTCTAAGTGCCTTGAGCCTATTTTTATTTATTTTAGGCCTAGTAAGCCTGTCTGCGGTCCCTCCTTGCAATCCTCCTCCTCCGCTGACCACAATGCTGCCTGTGTATCCATGTAACCGATTTAACCCCTTCCTGACATCCGACGTACTATCCCGTCGAGGTGGGGTGGGCCCGTATGACCGCCGACGGGATAGTACGTCATAGCCGATCGGCCGCGCTCACGGGGGGAGCGCGGCCGATCGCGGCCGGGTGTCGGCTGCATATCGCAGCTGACATCCGGCACTATGTGCCAGGAGCGGTCACGGACCGCCCCCGGCACATTAACCCCCGGCACACCGCGATCAAACATGATCGCGATGTGCCGGCGATGCAGGGAAGCATCGCGCAGGGAGAGGGCTCCCTGCGGGCTTCCCTGAGCCCCCCGCAGCAACGCGATGTGATCGCGTTGCTGCGAGGGTCTTACCTCCCTCCCTGCCTGCTCCAGACCCGGATCCAAGATGGCCGCGGATCCGGGTCCTGCAGGGAGGGAGGTGGCTTCACAGACGCCTGCTCAGAGCAGGCACTGTGAAGCAGCCTGTACTTCTCGCAGATCGGTGATCTGTCAGAGTGCTATGCAAACTGGCAGATCACCAATCTGTATTGTCCCCCCCTGGGGCAAAGTAAAAAAGTAAAAAAAAAAATTTCCAAATGTGTAAAAAAAAATAAAAAAAAATATTCCAAAATAATGAAAAAAAAAAAAAAATATTATTCCCATAAATACATTTCTTTATCTAAATTAAAAAAAAAAAACAATAAAAGTACACATATTTAGTATCGCCACGTCCGTAACGACCCAACCTATAAAACTGCCACACTAGTTAACCCCTTCAGTAAACACCGTAAGAAAAAAAAAAAAAAAACGAGGCAAAAAACAACGCTTTATTACCATACCGCGGAACAAAAAGTGGAATAACACGCGATCAAAAAGACTGATATAAATATCCATGGTACCGCTGAAAACGTCATCTTGTCCCGCAAAAAACAAGCCGCCATACAGCATCATCAGCAAAAAAATAAAAAAGTTATAGTCCTGAGAATAAAGCGATACCAAAATAATTATTTTTTCTATAAAATAGTTTTTATCGTATAAAAGCGCCAAAACATAAAAAAAATGATATAAATGAGATATCGCTGTAATCATACTGACCCGACGAATAAAACTGCTTTATCAATTTTACCAAACCCGGAACGGTATAAACGCCTCTCCCAAAAGAAATTCATGAATAGCAGGTTTTTGGTCATTCTGCCTCACAAAAATCGGAATAAAAAGCGATCAAAAACGGTCACGTGTCCGAAAATGTTACCAATAAAAACGTCAACTCGTCCCGCAAAAAACAAGACCTCACATGACTCTGTGGAGTAAATGTGGAAAAATTATAGGTCTCAAAATGTGGAGATGCAAAAACTTTTTTGCTATAAAAAGCGTCGCTGGTTTCACACTTCCGTTTTTGTCTGCAGCGTTTTTTGCACAAAAAAACGCATGCGTTTTTTCCCTATATTTAACATTGAAAACGCATGCGGTTTTTTTGTACGCGTTTGGTCGCGTTTTCAAACGCATGCGGTTTTTTTCTGCATGCGTTCATTTTCAGAAATACAACCTGCAGTATTTTCTTGCGTTTTTAAGCACATGCGTTTGTTTGCGTTAAAAACGCATGCATTTTTATCGAAAAAAACAGAAAACACACTGAAAAGCCACCCACCACCATCAAGGTGATAAAGGGATCCAAACCCTAACCCTAACTCTACCCCTAACCTCACCCCTAACCGTTTAATGAACATTTTCTGACAGTCATAGTGCCACGTATTTCAGTGCCACGTATTTCAGTGCCACGTATTTCAGTGACACGTATTTCAGTGCCATGTATTTCAGTGCCACGTATCACGTATTTCAGTGCCACGTGTTTCAGTGCCACGTATTTCAGTGCCACGTATCACGTATTTCAGTGCCACATATTTTAGTACCACGTATTTCAGTTGCACGTATTTCAGTGCCACGTATTTCAGTGCCACGTATTTCAGTGCCACGTATCACGTATTTCAGTGCCACGTGTTTCAGTGCCACGTATTTAAGTGCCACGTATCACATATTTCAGTGCCACGTATTTAAGTGCCACGTATTTAAGTGCCACGTATTTAAGTGCCACGTATTTCAGTGCCACGTATTTCAGTGCCACGTATTTAAGTGCCACGTATCACATATTTCAGTGCCACGTATTTAAGTGCCACGTATTTCAGTGCCACGTATTTCAGTGCCACGTATTTCAGTGCCACGTATTTAAGTGCCACGTATCACATATTTTAGTGCCACGTATTTAAGTGCCACGTATTTCAGTGCCACGTATTTCAGTGCCACGTATTTAAGTGCCACGTATTTCAGTGCCACGTATTTCAGTGCCACGTGTTTCAGTGCCACGTATTTAAGTGCCACGTATCACGTATTTCAGTGCCACGTATTTCAGTGCCACGTATTTCAGTGCCACGTATTTCAGTGCCACGTATTTCAGTCACGTTTAGGGTTAGGGTTAGGGGTAGGGTTAGGGTTAGGGCTAGGGTTGGAGGTAAAGTTAGGGTTGGGGCTAAAGTTAGGGTTGGGGCTAAAGTTAGGGTTAGGGTTTGGATTACATTTACGTTTGGATTAGGGTTGGGATTAGAATTATGGGTGTGTCAGGGCTAGGGGTGTGGTTAGGGTTACCGTTGGGATTAGGGTTAGGGGTGTGTTTGGGTTAGGGTTTCAGGTAGAATTGGGGGGTTTCCACTGTCCAGGCACATCAGGGGCTCTCCAAGCGCGACATGGCGTCCAATCTCAATTCCAGCCAATTCTGCGTTGAAAAAGTAAAACAGTGCTCCTTCCCTTCCGAGCTCTCCCGTGCGCCCAAAAAGGGGTTTACCCCAACATATGTGTTATCAGCGTACTCGGGACAAATTGAACAACAACTTCTGGGGTCCAAGTTCTCTTGTTATCCTTAGGAAAATAAAAATTTGGGGGGCTAAAAATCATTTTTGTGGGAAAAAAAAGATGTTTTATTTTCACGGCTCTGCATTATAAACTGTAGTGAAACACTTGGGGGTTCAAAGTTCTCACAACACATCTAGATAAGTTCCTTGGGAGGTCTAGTTTCCAATATGGGGTCACTTGTGGGGGGTTTGTACTGTTTGGGTACATCAGGGGCTCTGCAAATGCAACGTGACGCCTGCAGACCAATCCATTTAAGGCTGCATTCCAAATGGCGCTCCTTCCCTTCTGAGCTCTGTCATGCGCCCAAACAGTGGTTCCCCCCGACATATGGGGTATCAGCGTACTCAGGACAAATTGGACAACAACTTTTGGGGTCTAATTTATCCTGTTACCCTTGTGAAAATACAAAACTGGGGGCTAAAAAATCATTTTTGTGAAAAAAAAAAAGAATTTTTATTTTCACGGCTTTGCGCTATAAACTTTAGTGAAACACTTGGGGGTTCAAAGTTCTCAAAACACATCTAGATAAGTTCCTTGGGAGGTCTAGTTTCCAATATGGGGTCACTTGTGGGGGGTTTGTACTGTTTGGGTACATCAGGGGCTCTGCAAATGCAACGTGACGGCTGCTGACCAATCCATTTAAGTCTGCATTCCAAATGGCGCTCCTTCCCTTCCGAGCTCTGTCATGCGCCCAAACAGTGGTTCCCCCCCACATATGGGGTATCAGCGTACTCAGGACAAATTGGACAACAACTTTTGGGGTCTAATTTATCCTGTTACCCTTGTGAAAATACAAAACTGGGGGCTAAAAAATCATTTTTGTGAAAAAAAAAAAAAAGAATTTTTATTTTCACGGCTTTGCGCTATAAACTTTAGTGAAACACTTGGGGGTTCAAAGTTCTCAAAACACATCTAGATAAGTTCCTTGGGAGGTCTAGTTTCCAATATGGGGTCACTTGTGGGGGGTTTGTACTGTTTGGGTACATCAGGGGCTCTGCAAATGCAACGTGACGGCTGCTGACCAATCCATTTAAGTCTGCATTCCAAATGGCGCTCCTTCCCTTCCGAGCTCTGTCATGCGCCCAAACAGTGGTTCCCCCCCACATATGGGGTATCAGCGTACTCAGGACAAATTGGAAAACAAATTTTGGGGTCCAATTTATTCTGTTACCCTTGTAAAAATACAAAGCTGGGGGCTAAAAAATCATTTTTGAGAAAAAAAAAAAATATTATTTTCACGGCTCTGCGTTATAATCTGTAGTGAAACACTTGGGGGTTCAAAGCTCTCAAAACACATCTAGATAAGTTCCTTAGGGGGTCTACTTTCCAAAATGGTGTCACTTGTAGGGAGTTTCAATGTTTAGGCACATCAGGGGCTCTCCAAACGCAACATGGCGTCCCATCTCAATTCCAGTCAATTTTGCATTGAAAAGTCAAATGGCGCTCCTTCCCTTCCAAGCTCTGCCATGCGCCCAAACAATGGTTTACACCCACATATGGGGTATCAGCGTACTCAGGACAAATAGCACAACATTTTTTGTGGTCCAATTTCTTCTCTTACCCTTGGGAAAATAAAAAATTGGGGGCGAAAAGATCATTTTTGTGAAAAAATATGATTTTTTATTTTTACGGCTCTGCATTATAAACTTCTGTGAAGCACTTGGTGGGTCAAAGTGCTCACCACACATCTAGATAAGTTCCTTAGGGGGTCTACTTTCCAAAATGGTGTCACTTGTAGGGAGTTTCAATGTTTAGGCACATCAGGGGCTCTCCAAACGCAACATGGCGTCCCATCTCAATTCCAGTCAATTTTGCATTGAAAAGTCAAATGGCGCTCCTTCCCTTCCAAGCTCTGCCATGCGCCCAAACAATGGTTTACACCCACATATGGGGTATCAGCGTACTCAGGACAAATTGCACAACATTTTTTGGGGTCCAATTTCTTCTCTTACCCTTGGGAAAATAAAAAATTGGGGGCGAAAAGATCATTTTTGTGAAAAAATATGATTTTTTATTTTTACGGCTCTGCATTATAAACTTCTGTGAAGCACTTGGTGGGTCAAAGTGCTCACCACACATCTAGATAAGTTCCTTAGGGGGTCTACTTTCCAAAATGGTGTCACTTGTAGGGAGTTTCAATGTTTAGGCACATCAGGGGCTCTCCAAACGCAACATGGCGTCCCATCTCAATTCCAGTCAATTTTGCATTGAAAAGTCAAATGGCGCTCCTTCCCTTCCAAGCTCTGCCATGCGCCCAAACAATGGTTTACACCCACATATGGGGTATCAGCGTACTCAGGACAAATTGCACAACATTTTTTGGGGTCCAATTTCTTCTCTTACCCTTGGGAAAATAAAAAATTGGGGGCGAAAAGATCATTTTTGTGAAAAAATATGATTTTTTATTTTTACGGCTCTGCATTATAAACTTCTGTGAAGCATTTGGTGGGTCAAAGTGCTCACCACACATCTAGATAAGTTCCTTAGGGGGTCTACTTTCCAAAATGGTGTCACTTGTAGGGAGTTTCAATGTTTAGGCACATCAGGGGCTCTCCAAACGCAACATGGCGTCCCATCTCAATTCCAGTCAATTTTGCATTGAAAAGTCAAATGGCGCTCCTTCCCTTCCAAGCTCTGCCATGCGCCTAAACAATGGTTTACACCCACATATGGGGTATCATCGTACTCAGGACAAATTGTACAACAACTTTGGGGGTCCATTTTCTCCTGTTACCCTTGGTAAAATAAAACAAATTGGAGCTGAAATAAATTTTGTGTGAAAAAAAGTTAAATGTTCATTTTTATTTAAACATTCCAAAAATTCCTGTGAAACACCTGAAGGGTTAATAAACTTCTTGAATGTGGTTTTGAGCACCTTGAGGGGTGCAGTTTTTAGAATGGTGTCACACTTGAGTATTTTCTATCATATAGACCCCTCAAAATGACTTCAAATGAGATGTGGTCCCTAAAAAAAAATGGTGTTGTAAAAATGAGAAATTGCTGGTCAACTTTTAACCCTTATAACTCCGTCACAAAAAAAAATGTTGGTTCCAAAATTGTAGTGATGTAAAGTAGACATGTGGGAAATGTTACTTATTAAGTATTTTGCGTGACATATGTCTGTGATTTAAGGGCACAAAAATTCAAAGTTGGAAAATTGCAAAATTTTCAAAATTTTCGCCAAATTTCCATTTTTTTCACAAATATACGCAAGTTATATCGAATAAATTTTACCTTTAACATTAAGTACAATATGTCACGAGAAAACAATGTCAGAATCGCCAAGATCCGTCAAAGCGTTCCAGAGTTATAGCCTCATAAAGGGACAGTGGTCAGAATTGTAAAAATTGGCCCGGTCATTAACGTGCAAACCACCCTTGGGGGTGAAGGGGTTAAAACTGCCTTGAGCCTATTTTTATTTATTTTAGGCCTAGTAAGCCTGTCTGCGGTCCCTCCTTGCAATCCTCCTCCGCTGACCACAATGCTGCCTGTGTATCCATGTAACCGATTTAAAACTGCCTTGAGCCTATTTTAAGTTATTTTAGGCCTAGTACGCCTGTCTGCGGTCCCTCCTTGCAATCCTCCTCCTCCGCTGACCACAATGCTGCCTGTGTATCCATGTAACCGATTTAAAACTGCCTTGAGCCTATTTTTATTTATTTTGGGCCTAGTAAGCCTGTCTGCGGTCCCTCCTTGCAATCCTCCTCCGCTGACCACAATGCTGCCTGTTTATCCATGTAACCGATTTAAAACTGCCTTGAGCCTACTTTTTGTTATTTTAGGCCTAGTAAGCCTGTCTGCGGTCCCTCCTTGCAATCCTCCTCCGCTGACCACAATGCTGCCTGTGTATCCATGTAACCGATTTAAAACTGCCTTGAGCCTATTTTTATTTATTTTGGGCCTAGAAAGCCTGTCTGCGGTCCCTCCTTGCAATCCTCCTCCGCTGACCACAATGCTGCCTGTTTATCCTTGTAACCGATTTAAAACTGCCTTGAGCCTACTTTTTGTTATTTTAGGCCTAGTAAGCCTGTCTGCGGTCCCTCCTTGCAATCCTCCTCCTCCGCTGACCACAATGCTGCCTGTGTATCCATGTAACCGATTTAAAACTGCCTTGAGCCTATTTTTATTTATTTTAGGCCTAGTAAGCCTGTCTGCGGTCCCTCCTTGCAATCCTCCTCCGCTGACCACAATGCTGCCTGTGTATCCATGTAACCGATTTAAAACTGCCTTGAGCCTATTTTAAGTTATTTTAGGCCTAGTACGCCTGTCTGCGGTCCCTCCTTGCAATCCTCCTCCTCCGCTGACCACAATGCTGCCTGTGTATCCATGTAACCGATTTAAAACTGCCTTGAGCCTATTTTTATTTATTTTGGGCCTAGTAAGCCTGTCTGCGGTCCCTCCTTGCAATCCTCCTCCGCTGACCACAATGCTGCCTGTGTATCCATGTAACCAATTTAAAACTGCCTTGAGCCTATTTTTATTTATTTTAGGCCTAGTAAGCCTGTCTGCGGTCCCTCCTTGTAATCCTCCTCCGCTGACCACAATGCTGCCTGTTTATCCATGTAACCGATTTAAAACTGCCTTGAGCCTACTTTTTGTTATTTTAGGCCTAGTAAGCCTGTCTGCGGTCCCTCCTTGCAATCCTCCTCCTCCGCTGACCACAATGCTGCCTGTGTATCCATGTAACCGATTTAAAACTGCCTTGAGCCTACTTTTTGTTATTTTAGGCCTAGTAAGCCTGTCTGCGGTCCCTCCTTGCAATCCTCCTCCACTGACCACAATGCTGCCTGTGTATCCATGTAACCAATTTAAAACTGCCTTGAGCCTATTTTTATTTATTTTAGGCCTAGTAAGCCTGTCTGCGGTCCCTCCTTGCAATCCTCCTCCGCTGACCACAATGCTGCCTGTTTATCCATGTAACCGATTTAAAACTGCCTTGAGCCTACTTTTTGTTATTTTAGGCCTAGTAAGCCTGTCTGCGGTCCCTCCTTGCAATCCTCCTCCTCCGCTGACCACAATGCTGCCTGTGTATCCATGTAACCGATTTAAAACTGCCTTGAGCCTACTTTTTGTTATTTTAGGCCTAGTAAGCCTGTCTGCGGTCCCTCCTTGCAATCCTCCTCCACTGACCACAATGCTGCCTGTGTATCCATGTAACCGATTTAAAACTGCCTTGAGCCTATTTTTAGTTATTTTAGGCCTAGTACGCCTGTCTGCGGTCCCTCCTTGCAATCCTCCTCCTCCGCTGACCACAATGCTGCCTGTGTATCCATGTAACCGATTTAAAACTGCCTTGAGCCTATTTTTATTTATTTTAGGCCTAGTAAGCCTGTCTGCGGTCCCTCCTTGCAATCCTCCTCCGCTGATCACAATGCTGCCTGTGTATCCATGTAACCGATTTAAAACTGCCTTGAGCCTATTTTAAATTATTTTAGGCCTAGTACGCCTGTCTGCGGTCCCTCCTTGCAATCCTCCTCCTCCGCTGACCACAATGCTGCCTGTGTATCCATGTAACCGATTTAAAACTGCCTTGAGCCTATTTTTAGTTATTTTAGGCCTAGTACGCCTGTCTGCGGTCCCTCCTTGCAATCCTCCTCCGCTGACCACAATGCTGCCTGTGTATCCATGTAACCGATTTAAAACTGCCTTGAGCCTATTTTAAGTTATTTTAGGCCTAGTACGCCTGTCTGCGGTCCCTCCTTGCAATCCTCCTCCTCCGCTGACCACAATGCTGCCTGTGTATCCATGTAACCGATTTAAAACTGCCTTGAGCCTATTTATAGTTATTTTAGGCCTAGTACGCCTGTCTGCGGTCCCTCCTTGCAATCCTCCTCCTCCGCTGACCACAATGCTGCCTGTGTACCCCTGGAACCTATTTTAAAGTGCAAAGAGCCTATTTCTTTATTTTATGTAATATTAAAAAAGCCATGATGGACTACGCTGTCCCACGCTACGAGCTACCCATTCGACACTTCTTTTGCAAGAAAAGCCATCCCAGCCCTCCACCAGCACCACCTCCATTGTCCATGCACTCTGGCAATCTGTGAGTACAAAGGTGCACCTGACAACAGACGCATGGACCTGTAGGCATGGCCACGGAAGGTTACGTGTCCATTACGGCGCAATGGGTTAATGTGGTGGATGCATGGTCCACAGGGGACAGCCTACTAAGTCTGTCTGCAGTCCCTAATTCAAATTTTCCTCCACTGTCTAAATCTGAGCTTCAACCTTCTGGCTCTCATTAAGTGCTTTTTTTAAAAAATTGGTGGTTGGGGCCTAATACCTCTGTTTGCCGCTCCCTGGTGTTGTCCTCAACAGAATAAATCTGAGCTTCAACCTTCTGGCTCTCCTTAAGTGCTTTTTTAAAAAAAATTGGTGGTTGGGGCCTAATACCTCTGTTTGCCGCTCCCTGGTGTTGTCCTCAACTGAATAAATCTGAGCTTCAACCTTCTGGCTCTCATTAAGTGCTTTTTTAAAAAAAATTGGTGGTTGGGGCCTAATACCTCTGTTTGCCGCTCCCTGGTGTTGTCCTCAACAGAATAAATCTGAGCTTCAACCTTCTGGCTCTCCTTAAGTGCTTTTTTTAAAAAAATTGGTGGTTGGGGCCTAATACCTCTGTTTGCCGCTCCCTGGTGTTGTCCTCAACTGAATAAATCTGAGCTTCAACCTTCTGGCTCTCCTTAAGTGCTTTTTTAAAAAAAATTGGTGGTTGGGGCCTAATACCTCTGTTTGCCGCTCCCTGGTGTTGTCCTCAACTGAATAAATCTGAGCTTCAACCTTCTGGCTCTCCTTAAGTGCTTTTTTAAAAAAAATTGGTGGTTGGGGCCTAATAACTATGTTTGCCGCTCCCTGGTGTTGTCCTCCACTGTATAAATCTGAGCTTCAACCTTCTGGCTCTCCTTAAGTGCTTTTTTAAAAAAAATTGGTGGTTGGGGCCTAATACCTCTGTTTGCCGCTCCCTGGTGTTGTCCTCAACTGAATAAATCTGAGCTTCCACCTTCTGGCTCTCATTAAGTGCTTTTTTTAAAAAAAATTGGTGGTTGGGGCCTAATACCTCTGTTTGCCGCTCCCTGGTGTTGTCCTCCACTGTATAAAGCTGAGCTTCAGTCTTTAGGCTTTCGGCCTATAGTATCAGATATTAAACTGCATTTGGCCTTCAACTTTGGTTACGGCCTACTAATGGTGTCTGCCGCTCCCTGGTGTTGTCCTCAACTGTATAAAGCTGAGCTTCAACCTTCTGGCTCTCATTAAGTGCTTTTTTAACAAAAAATTGGTGGTTACGGCCTACTAACGGTGTCTGCCGCTCCATGGTGTTGTCCTCCACTGTATAAAGCTGAGCTTCAGTCTTTAGGCTTTTGGCCTATAGTAGCAGATATTAAACTGCATTTGGCCTACTAGTGTGGTTGGGCCCTTAAAACAGTGTCTGCTGCTCCTGGGTTTGCTACTCCACTGAACAAAGCAATGCCGCCTGTTTAGTCCTGTTACCAATTTTGAACTGCATTTAGCCTACTTTATTCTTTGGCCCTATATCTGTGTTTAGTACTCCTCATCCTGCACATTGCCCAGCCACTGCTAGATGAGTCTGCTGGTACATTGACCTAGACCACTACATTCCCCTTGCACTCTACACAGCCAGAATCTGACCCTGCTGAAAGTAAGGTTCCCCTTCCCGCATGTTATACCACCTTACACAGGGACAAAGAGGAAGGTGCAGATGAAAGTGCAGGTTCCTTCATCAGGTGGGGGGGCATACTCGTTGGCGACGTCACTGGCACAGGCCCCTCAGAGTATGCAAAAGTGTCGCTGCTGGTGGGAGGCGCCCCCGCCATGCAAACACACCGCTGTACTTTGAGGGGCCCTGTGCCAGTGCCAATGCCAATGAGTGGGCGCCCTCTGCTTGCTTAGGATCACAGCACTTGCAAACTTGACATACTTACCTCTCACTGCTCCACCGCCGTGACGTAGTCCACGTTTCCTGGGCCCACTAAAACCTTGAACCAGCCCTACCCCCCCACAACTTTTGCCAAATGACCCACAATTTCCAATGCCCAACTATTATTATAAAGTTAATTAAGATTGACAAGCTTCAGAAACAAGAATGGATGTTTTTGGCATTAAAATGGGCACTGTAGATGTTTTCCTGGCCTCCACTCACTGCCGACTATGCTTCCCCATTGACTTGCATTGGGTTTCGTGTTTCGGTCGATCCCCGACTTTTAGCGATAATCGGCCGACTGCACTCGACTCGACTTTGGACAAAGTCGGGTTTCGCAAAACCCGACTCGATCTTAAAAAAATGAAAGTCGCTCAACCCTACCTGTCACCAGTTGGTCCCGCAGCACGTCAATTGACCCCACACCTACGCCGTCCTTCCGTATAATGGCAGTATGAAGCTCCTGCAGTGCGTTCATATATTGCGTCACGGTCTCCCCCTCTCTTTGTACTCGGCGGAACAGTCGCATGCGCAGCTCCGCTATGTCAGTGGGGTCCCAATGCAATTCCTCAAGTATCCGTAATACTTTGTCCAGGGTATCTCTTGCCTGGGGGGGTCTGAGCATAACAGAGTCCCGTGCATCCCCCTCTAGGGTCATCACCGCTATTTCTGCCTGCAGAGCCGGAGTCATAGGATGCATCCGCATCATCCCTCGGATGCGCTCCGTCCAACTCCACAACATGACATTGCTCCCCGAGAATTTTGGCAGGTTAACCAACATGGCTCCCAGGGAGATGCTAGACCTGGGGCCTGCGTCAACTGCTTGGTCTGCCCCTTCCGCGCTACCGTGTGACATCCTGCCGACTACACCAAGTGTAATAGAGTGCAGGGTTAAGTATGTCACCACGGAACAGACAGACCAACTGTTGAGGGGAATTTATTAACAGGAGTAAGATTCTCCTCGCAGGGAGTAAACAGGGGGTTAATAGAGGTAAATCATACAGTAAATGTAGCGCCCCCACTGCCGCAGGGCCGAGGGGTACCCGGTACCGGGCCTCTGAGTCTCTGCTCTGGGGTTGTCACGGTGGCTAGACCCGGTCCGTGACCCTGCTGAGGGGCGCCCAATGAAAGGTGGGGGTGGTATGGTGATGATGTTATGATGTGGTGCAGGTCGCAGTAAATAACGAGGACACCAGGTTGCAGTCTCTTTACCTCTTTACTGAAGGCTTCAGGATCCTCAGTCCGGAATACGGTTAACCAGGCTGCGCAAGTCCGGCCGGCCCGATGGCACCTCCAGAGTTCCCTTTGCAGGTGGAAATCTGTGCCTACCTTCTAGCGCTTGTGTGTTGTGGTCCTCCCCTGCTGTGCTTACGGGATAGTCCCCACAACTGTTGTGTCTGTTTCTGAAGTTCCCTCACAACTCGATTATGATGTTCTGCTTCGTCCCCCAGATCATATGGATAGGACGCACCCGTATGACGGGTAGGCTCGGAGCTCTTCTCGGACCCTAGTGTCGCCCCTCTCCAGTTGTTGCCCCCTATGTCTTCTTAGGTGAATTGAGTGAGACAGCCCGCCTATAACTGACTGTCCTGCCGTAGGTTTGAAGTTAGGCCTGGAGCTCTATACTTCCTCGGCGTTCCGGCCACCGGCTGCGCGCCTCAGTAGGATGGTGCCTCGTCTTGCAGCACGACTCCTACTGGTGTTTCTCCTTGTTGCGTTGATCTCGTTTCTCACTCAGCACAATAAACCTCGCTTCTTGTCCTTTCTTAGGGCACCGCCGCTATCTCGTGCAGGCGCGGTCCCGTAACGTTCTCTCTGTTCGCTATGCCTCTGTCAGGATCCCACCCCTGACAGTGACCCCCCTGAATCTTCCCCGGCAACACCCTCTGCCACAGGATGTTGCCTGGCTCCAACCCAGTCAGCTTCTCTCTAACTTCCTGTCTAACCCCCAGTTTTACCAGACTGTGAGGAGTGGCCTAATACATAGCACCCTTAGCTCCCCCTGGAGGCCAGACTGTGAAGTGTATTGGTATCTGTGATACCTGGTCAGGTGAACCCCTTCAGTGCCATCAGACGTACCATAGCCCCCCTTAGCGGCGGAGCATCAGTACTGCAATGACCAGGACTCTGGGGTGCTGCACTCCCCCCCGGTTAAATCCAGTACTCCTGGACTGGGAAGAAAACAACAATACATGTCAGCAAAAATACATACAATTTTGAAATGCAATAACAATAAGCAAATTTTGAACAGAGATTCCCTTTATGGGAGGTGAGGACACTTGAACGTTACAAACATAGTTAAATACTTTAAATAACATACTATAAATAACTTTTCTTACCCAACCGGGTATTCTACTAAGTGCAAAATTTTTGAACAATAATTTGACGTTGCCTTTAAGGACGTACACGCTGAATCCACTAAAGACCTTCTTATAAAACACTATAAGGCTAATCAACTTTTCTTCATTTTCCAACTTTACATCTGCAGGGCCGCCTGTCTATCTGCCCCAGGCCTACTGCCTCTCGTTCTGTTGCAGGACCGCCCCTTTCCGCCCGGGCCCACTGCCTTTCTGCTACTATACACAGTATAGAACGTATCATCCATCTCTCAGTTCAGGATCACCGAGCCATCTCTGTATGGCTCCTAGGAGGACTCACCAACTAACCCCGTACGGGCTCACTTCCTGTCCTCATTCTCTAACACATTATTAAACATTCCTTACAATTAACTAGCTAACTACATATAACTGCTACATGTCAGCATTATTACTTCTTCTGTTAAAGTATCATCATTCTCTAAGTGCTATCGATGAACGTCCCCTTTAAGAAGGGACCAAGTCTCTATGAGGTAGTGCAACTTCTCAAGCTGCAAGTCCGTATGCAGTAAGGACTCCGATGCTGTTTCCAGGAACAGTTTCTTCGCAAAGAGTCCTTTCTTTTGTAAAACCAGTAGAGGGCACCTTTAAGAAGGTGCAAACTATTTACAAAACAGTTTGTGAATGATTCACTGTCCATGATTCGGTAGTCTTTATAACATGGGTGAACAGGGAGCAAAAAGGAAAATAAAAGCGAAAATAAAAGCAATAGGGATCCCGGGTAAACGAAGGGATCCCTTTAAGAATAACCCTAGTCGGGTTTAAAGCAGCAAAAAGCAGGGAAACAAACAGTTAACTATTTACATATCCATGGCATCGAGGTTTACTCTCGCTCTGGCGGCCGTAGCTCCGCATAGACCTCACTCGGCAAGGTGATCGGCGAGATCGGGGCCTTTAAGAAGTGCTCCATACCCGTGGCCCGATCCCAGGGTGTAAGGCACCGGAGTCTATAGGTCCCAGGGAGAGGGGGTACCGCGACGGGGCCTATCAGCAAGTCCCCTGCTGGCGAGGCAGGGTCGTTCTTCATACCTGCTTCAGATGCGGTCCCTCCGGTGCCGATCTGCTCCGTCTCCGCTGGGGTCTGGAACGCTAGTTGCAGGGCCCTGCGCTGCGGCGTTGTCATCTCCGTTTGCAGCACCACGCTTTCCGGCAGGGCCTTGCTTTCTGGCTTCGGAGCGCTGGAACTTCTTTCTTGCTCAGGACCAGACGAGGCTGCCAACAGACATCTGATGAGGCTCCCGATGATGGTCTTCTTCCACCCGGCCTCAGTGCTCAGCTGCGTCTGCCGGAGTTGGTCGCCGAGCTCATCCACTTCGGCCTGCAGGAAGTCAATATCAGCGGTGGAGGCCTGGTTGCGGTGCCCCTCCGGGTAGCTGGGGGAGTCCTCTGCTCCTACCCCACGCTCCGACTCCGGGTGGCTCGCCATGGCGTCCTCCATGTCGCTGACTCCTTCTTCCTGGTCCTTTTCCCGCTCTCTCCTTCGTGGGCGGTTTCGTTTTCTTTGTCTCTGCCCACCATTGAGGATCAGGAGGCGGATCTCGGCTGCTGACGGACACGTCCTCAAGGGGCCGAAATATTTAGACTGGGCGGCCATTGTCTTTCGCGCTCTTCAGCTTGTTCACGCCCACTTCCACGCCCTTCTTCTCCTGCGCTCTCCTTAGCGCTGCAATGGCGGCGGTTTTGGTGGGAACTTCTGGCGGCAAGTGGCAATACACAGTTTTTGCAATAAGTCACAGTCCAAGTATAATAAATCACAGTTCCAAGGCACACATGACCTGATTCTTCAGGCTTAAGTAGATCCTGTTCGTGACGCCAAGTTGTAGCGCCCCCACTGCCGCAGGGCCGAGGGGTACCCGGTACCAGGCCTCTGAGTCTCTGCTCTGGGGTTGTCACGGTGGCTAGACCCGGTCCGTGACCCTGCTGAGGGGCGCCCAATGAAAGGTGGGGGTGGTATGGTGATGATGTTATGATGTGGTGCAGTTCGCAGTAAATAACTAGGACACCAGGTTGCAGTCTCTTTACCTCTTTACTGAAGGCTTCAGGATCCTCAGTCCGGAATACGGTTAACCAGGCTGCGCAAGTCCGGCCGGTCCGATGGCACCTCCAGAGTTCCCTTTGCAGGTGGAAATCTGTGCCTACCTTCTAGCGCTTGTGTGTTGTGGTCCTCCCTGCTGTGCTTACGGGATAGTCCCCACAACTGTTGTGTCTGTTTCTGAAGTTCCCTCACAACTCGATTATGATGTTCTGCTTTGTCCCCCAGATCATATGGATAGGACGCACCCGTATGACGGGTAGGCTCGGAGCTCTTCTGGGACCCTAGTGTCGCCCCTCTCCAGTTGTTGCCCCCTATGTCTTCTTAGGTGAATTGAGTGAGACAGCCCGCCTATAACTGACTGTCCTGCCGTAGGTTTGAAGTTAGGCCTGGAGCTCTATACTTCCTCGGCGTTCCGGCCACCGGCTGCGCGCCTCAGTAGGATGTTGCCTCATCTTGCAGCACGACTCCTACTGGTGTTTCTCCTTGTTGCATTGATCTCGTTTCTCACTCAGCACAATAAACCTCGCTTCTTGTCCTTTCTTAGGGCACCGCCGCTATCTCGTGCAGGCGCGGTCCCGTAACGTTCTCTCTGTTCGCTAGGCCTCTGTCAGGATCCCACCCCTGACAGTGACCCCCCTGAATCTTCCCCGGCAACACCCTCTGCCACAGGATGTTGCCTGGCTCCAACCCAGTCAGCTTCTCTCTAACTTCCTGTCTAACCCCCAGTTTTACCAGACTGTGAGGAGTGGCCTAATACATAGCACCCTTAGCTCCCCCTGGAGGCCAGACTGTGAAGTGTATTGGTGTCTGTGATACCTGGTCAGGTGAACCCCTTCAGTGCCATCAGACGTACCATAGCCCCCCTTAGCGGCGGAGCATCAGTACTGCAATGACCAGGACTCTGGGGCGCTGCATAAACAGTTAAGCAAAAACAAAAGGGTTAACGAGTGTTCTTGTAACTTATCAGTCCAGGGAGGTCCTGACTGGAGGGTCCTAATTCCAGCGTGGGTACAGTCACCAGCAGAGTCCGTTTTCATGTACTCACAAGATGAAGTCTTTAGCTTTTACAGCACAGCCAGGAATCAGGGGCTCCGCACTGTTAAGTCTCTCACCAAGAATCACAGTCTCTGTACTGATACTGCGGGGACCAGGGGATCGAAGTCTCTTCTCTGTTACCTGGAAACTGGAAATTTCGGGGTTAAGACTTTTCTCCCAGTGAAATTGCAAGCAGGAAATCACACATCCACTTTGCTGCGAGTCTCTGTGCACCAGGCTGACAGTCTCTCTCTTTCTGCAGCAAGAATACACACAAACACTGAGCAATTTCCTTAGTTACACTCAGGGGTCCTGGCTTGTCAGTGCGGTCACCGGGGCTGCACGCTCAGGTCACTGTAAGGGGATATGTCGTCTCTGATTATGGAGCCTTCCAAGTCCCCACTCTCACTCCAGCCTTAGTGCCCTCACGGGGAGCACTCTATCATGGGGAGTGCAGCGCTGCAGCCTGCTTTCTCCTTGGCATGCTGTCCCCTCTGTCTGGCGCGCTCTGCTCTCCCGCACTTTTCTCACCATGCCCCCCTCTCTTCCTCTCTCCCCCTGCAGTCACATGGTCCTTTCTGTCCAGGGCAGAAGGTCTTCCCCCCAACAACCCAGCTGTCTGACTAAGTGGTTCCAGGTAAGGAGCAGGGAAAGCAACCTCCTTACATAGTACTGGCCAGATCCATGCTCCTCACACCTGGTGCATTATACTTTGAGATATGGAGGGTGATCCTCATCTAATACTGGCCAGATCATCACTCCTCATACCTGGTGCATTAAACTGAGAGGAAAAGATGATGATCCTCATGTAGTACTGGCCAGACGCCCGCTCCTCACACCTGGTGCATTATACTGTGAGGAGAAGAGGGTGATCCCCATCTATTACTGGCCGGATCACTGCTCCTCACACCTAGTGCAGTATAATGTGAGTTGTGGAGGCTGATCCTCATATAATACTGGCTCCTTACACCTGGTGCATTATCATGTGTGGAGAAGAGGGTGCTCCCCATCTAGTACTGGCAGGATCCCCGCTCCTCACACCAGGTGAAGTAAAATGTGAGGTGTGGAGGGTGATCCCTATGTGGTACTAGCCAGATTCCCATTCTTCACACCTGGTGCAGTATTATTTGTGGTGTAGTGGGTGATCCTCATCTAGTACTGGTCGGATTCCAGCTCCTCTCACCTGGTGCAGTATAATGTGAGGTGTGGAGGGTGAACCCCATTTAGTATTGGCTGAATCCCCACTTCTCACATCTGATGCATTATAATGTGAGGTGTTGAGGGTGATACTCATCTAGTACTGTCCGGATCCCCAATCCTCACACCTGGTGCAGTATAATGTGAGATGTGGAGTATGATCCTTATATAATACTAGCCAGATCACTGCTCCTCACAACTGGTGCATTATCATGTGAGGAGTAGAGAGTTCCTCACACCTGGTGATTAATAATGTGAGATGTGGAGGGTGATCCCCATCTAGTACTGGCCGGATCCCCACTCCTCACACCTGGTACAGTATAATGTGAGATGTGGAGTGTGATCCTCATATAATACTGGCCAGATCACTGCTACTCACACCTGGTGCATTATCATGTGAGGAGTAGGAAGCTCCTCACACCTGGTGCAGTATAATGTGTGGTGTGGAGGGTGATCCCCATCTAGTATTGGCGGGATCCCAGCTCCTCACACCTGATGCATTATAATGTGAGGTGTGGAGGCTGATGCCTATCTAGTACTGGCCAGATACCGGCTCCTCACACCTGATGCAGTATAACGTGAGGTGTGGAGGGTGGTCCCCACCTGGTACCGTCTGGATCCCCGCTCATCACAAGTGGTGCAATATAATGTGAGGAGAAGAGAGTTATCCTCATTTTGCACTGGCCAGGTCCCCGCTTATCACATCTGGTGCATTATAATTAGTGATGAGCGAATATACTCGTTACTCGAGATTTCTAGAGCATGCTCGGGGGTCCTCCGACTATTTTTTAGTGCTCGGAGATTTAGTTTTTCTTGCTGCAGCTGAATGATTTACATCTGATAGCCAGCATAAGTACATGTGGGGGTTGCCTGGTTGCTAGGGAATCCCCCCATGTGTGGCACCCTAGGGTCCTGGTTGTCACAGTGGTATTGTTTTCCTCCAGGGGAGAGTGATGCTAAGCTCGGAGGCAAGGAAGGAAAACTGCATTCAGGTACCACAAACATGCAACACATTCATACTCCAGGCCACCAGGGGGAGCTTTTGATCCTATTTACTAGGTGACTCCCTATATATATATATGTGTGTGTATATATATATATATGTATATATATATATAATGGGTAGTCTGTAGGGAGAGTTAGAAAGTTCCAGACTGCAGTCTGAGGATTCACAGAGATGTGCATGCCTAAGAGCTGCAGTTCCCAGAAAGAAGCATTTTGAAAGCAGAATTGATTGCAGTCAGCTTGAAGGAAAGCAAAACACAGGAGAGGATACCAGCCTGCCTCCTTCTGAGGCGCAGAACACCAGTAGCCAGAACACCAAGGTAGTAAAGACCTCTACACCTTACTTCAGAGACAGCAGGACAGCTAATTGCATGTTATCTGGCCGCACCTACACCCAGGAGGCACAGTGACACCCCACAGAGCCGGGTTATCTAAGAGACCCTATGTTAGGTGTCAAGTTCCCGCCTTTGCACAGGGGGAATCTCGAACCATCTCTGCTGCGGTCTCCCATTCTTCTCCAGCCGCAGTGGAGTCTGCTCAGCGGAGACTTCGGTCCCAGCATCTAGCTCAGGATGATACTGGACAACTGGTTACTACTGCCCTTCCAGGCTCTGCCCTTGTAGCCAGCATTGTTCAGCAGTGAGCAGGTCTTTCTGGGACTAAGTCCTGCTTTTCACATACTGAGCATGCCCAGGGTAAGATCTCTCGTTGGAGATCAAGGGTCACATGCTTAGATACTGCAGCAAATCCCATTGGTCCTCTAGGAAGGTTCGGTACTTGCTGCAGCTATAAAAGTTTCGCATGACCGCACGGCCATGCGCTAGTGTATACTTGAAATCGTGCGTGTGTTGATGTGTGAAAGTCGCTCATTAATCATCCCCTCCCTTGTGTATGACTGCTCATGTAAGGTGGATGTTTGCTATCTAGTGCCCTACAGAGACATCAGTACTAAACACACGATACAGCGTCAATTGCTGTGACCGCCAGTGCGGCGCCGTGTGCTATTAGAGCGCTTTCCTATCCCAAGTCTGGGTGGTTAGTGGCGTCCGCCAAAGCAACAGGGTTTGTGATGCAACAGAGTTTGCTTCCTTCACACAGTGTGAAGTTAACTCGTGTGTGTATCCACATTGTACCGCCATATAGTCCGTCATTACTCAGCAACAGGTTCCATCTCTGATCTCTGCTCGGTGGACCCCGGGCTGCTAACGCACCTTATACCATCTCTCTTATAATTTGGTGCGTTCCGCTAGCCCTAACATTACACTAGCGCCAGGGTCTGGCTAGTAATGACGGACAAACAGCAATGATTGCTGTACATCCAGCAGCTGGAGGGTAGGTTGGCGGCTCTCGAGCGCACAACCTCAGCTGTGGATGTAACCGCAGTTGCTGTTCAGGCTGCTAGCGTGGCTGCAGCAACCTTGTCCTTGACGCCTGTTCCAACTCTATCTCGCCTCCCGCTGCTTCTAGCCGCACGTTTCCCCACAGAGCGGGCTAAGGTGGGATTTATTGTGTCTCTCCTGTCGGACAGGGCATTGGAGTGGGCTACGCCGCTGTGGGAGCGTGGCGATCATGTGGTGCAGAGTGCTTCGTTGTTCCTGAGTAGGGTTGAGCGAAACGGGTCGGCCATTTTCAGAAGTCGCCGACTTTTGGCAAAGTCGGGTTTCATGAAACCCGACCCGACCCCTGTGTGGGGTCGGCCATGAGGTCGGCGATCTTCTGAATCTGGTATCGGAATTCCGATACCGAGTTCCGATATGTTTGCGATATCGGAACTCGGTATCGGAATCCACATTTAAGTGTAAAATAAAGAATTAAAATAAAAAATATTGATATACTCACCTCTCCGACGCAGCCTGGACATCGCCTCTGGTAACCGGCATCTTCCGTTCCTAAGAATGGCGCTTGAAAGACCTTTCGATGACGTCATGGCTTGTGATTGGTCGCGGCGGCCCACGTGACCGCTGAGCGACCAATCACAACAAGCCGTGACATAATTCTCAGGTCCTAAATTCCTCATTCTAGGAATTTAGGCCATGAGAATTACGTCACGGCTTGTGATTGGTCGCTGAGCGGTCACGTGGGCCGCCGCGACCAATCACAAGCTGTGACGTCATTGAAAGGTCCTTCACGCTCTGATTCTTAAGAAGGAAGGCTGCCGGAAAGAAGCAGGGTGCGTCCGAGGGTGAGTATATACCTAATAGGAATATACTCACCCTCGGCTTCTTTCAGGCAGCCTTCCTTCTTAAGAATGAGCGCGTGAAGGACCTTTCGATGACGTCACGGCTTGTGATTGGTCGCGGCGGCCCACGTGACCGCTCAGCGACCAATCACAAGCCGTGACGTAATTTTCATGGCCTAAATTCCTAGAATGAGGAATTTAGGACCTGAGAATTACGTTACGGCTTGTTGTGATTGGTCGCTGAGCGGTCACGTGGGCCGCCGCGACCAATCACAAGCCGTGACGTCATCGAAAGGTCTTTCAAGCGCCATTCTTAGGAACGGAAGATGCCAATTACTACCAGGGCGCGTCAGAGGGTGAGTATATCAATATTTTTTATTTTAATTCTTTATTTTACACTTAAATATGGATCCCAGGGCCTGAAGGAGAGTTTCCTCTCCTTCAGACCCTGGGAACCATAGTATCCCATTGCACTTCATTGGGTTTCGTGTTTCGACCGACCCCGACCCCGACTTTTTTATAGGATCGGCCGATTTCACTCGACCCGACTCTTGAGAAAGTCGGGTTTCGTGAAACCCGACCCGATCCTATAAAAATAAAAGTCGCTCAACCCTATTCCTGAGCACTCTGAAACAGGTCTTTTTAGGATCTCGTGTCACCCATGATACGGCGCTCCAACTGTTGGCATTGACTCAAGGCTCGTCCTTGGTCAGCCATTTTGCCATCCATTTTCACACCCTAGCATCTGAGCTGGAGTGCTCGGATAAAGCCCTTATTCCGATATTTTGGAGGGGGTTGGCTGACTACGTGAAGGACGCTCTGGTCACTAGGGAGATTCCCACCACACTGGAGGAGTTAATAGCAGTGTTTACTCGTATTGACCTCCGTTTTCACGAGCGGAGGTTAGAGCGAGCCCAGTGTAGGCAGAGGTTTCGGCTGGCTCCCACCTTCGCCAAACCTTTGGAATCTCCAGTCCAGGCCCCTGAGTCACATGAGGCCATGGAAGTCCCGGACCGCTCGTTCACTCCCGGTTCGTCATGTTTGCCAGCAGTCAGGACATCTTGCCACCAGATGTCCCCAGCGGTCGAGGAAACATCAGCGTTTAGTGGTAGTTGGTGGAGGTACACTAGACACGGCGATGTTTGCCTCCAAATTGTCCTTTAAGGGGACAATTACTATTGGCTCATTTACCCACTCAGTGGAGCTCTGCATGGATTCTGGAGCAGAGGGCAATTTTATGTCTTCTGCCTTCGCCCAACGTCACGCAATTCCCCTGGTAATGTTAGCTCAGCCGGTTACCGTATGAGTGGTAAATGGGTCGACACTACCCTCACAGATAACACACCAGACCATCCCTTTTTCTCTGTCCATGTCGCCATCTCATCAGGAAATCATATCTCTGCTCATCATTCCTGAGGTAATTGATGAGGTCCTGTTAGGGATACCTTGGCTACGGTACCACTCTCCTCATATTGAGTGGTCCACAGGCAGAATTTTGGGATGGGGTGAATCTTGTGGGGGTAGATGTCAGAGGGAATGTGTTCAGGTTGCTACTACTGAGGTACCCGCAGATCTATCCTCTCTACCCTAGCAATATTGGCCCTATGCTGACATGTTCTCCATAAGGGCTGCGGAGACCCTTCCGCCTCACCGCCCCTATGACTATCCTAGTGACCTCTTGCCTGGTGCTGAGCCTCACCTGGGTCGAGTCTATCCGTTATCTCTCCCGGAGATGGAGGCAATGTCACAGTACATCCAGGAAAATCTTTCAAGAGGATTCATTAGGAAGTCAGTGTCACCTGCAGGGGTTGGGTTCTTCTTCGTGCAGAAGAAGAACGGGGAACTACATCCATGCATAGATTACAGGGGTCTTAACGCCATCACCGTTAAGAACACTTATCCCCTGCCCCTGATATCTGAGCTCTTTGACAGGCTTCAGGGAGCAAGGGTATTTACTAAACTAGATCTGCGGGGTGCTTACAACCTGATTCGCATCCGTGAGGGGGACAAATGGAAGACGGCTTTTAACACCAGGGATGGGCACTATGAATATCTGGTGATGCCCTTCGGGCTCTGTAATGCCCCAGCCATTTTCCAAGACTTTGTGAACGACATCTTCCGGGATATGCTCTCCTCCTCGGTCGTAGTCTAACTGGATGATATTCTCATCTAATCTCCAGATATTGACTCCCACCGGAGAGATGTTTGCAGAGTCTTCGACCTCTTACGAGCAAATTCCCTCTACACAAAGTTGGACAAATATGTGTTTGAGCAGGAGTCCTTACCTTTCCTGGGCTATATCATCTCCGTCCAGGGATTGGCTATGGATCCTGCCAAACTACAGGCTGTGATGGACTGGCAGGAACCCCATTCTGTTAAAGCGGTGCAGCGCTTTATGGGGTTCATTAATTACTATCGCCAGTTCATTCCACACTTCTCAACTTTGGTAGCTCCCTTGGTTGCCCTCACCAAGAAGGGAGCAAATCCCAAATTGTGGTCTGGGGAGGTCTCCAAGGCCTTCCACTTCATTAAGCCACACTTTGCTAGTGCTCCCATCCTACATCGCCCCGATGTAGATAAGCTATTTATAATGAAGGTGGATGCCTCATCCGTTGGTGCTGGAGCAGTCCTTTTCCAAAAGGATGCTCAAGGTCAGAAGCATCCTTGCTTCTTCTTTTCCAAGACCCTCTCACCAGCGGAGAGGAATTATTCCATTGGGGATAAGGAGTTGCTAGCCATGAAGTTGGCCTTCTCAGAGTGGAGACATCTCTTGGAGGGGGCTCCTTTTCCCTTCCAACTCTTCACTGTAAAATCCAATAATAATATATATAATCACTTACATATGGATAATTACATGAAATCAAATAAAGAACCAAGGGTATAGAGAAAGTGAATGAATCCGGAGTTTCTGAAGGTCTTGTCATTTGAGCATCTGTCCCCTGCATGTCAAAAGCTAGAGGTTGCTTGTCAGCCCAACCTATATTTGAACAGCTAACTAGGCAACCTAACATGAGGTAATGCATAGAGTCATAAGGAATATTCTGGAATCTACTTTTATGGTATAGACCATGGGCATGGAACTGGGTTACCTTATGTGGATATCATGTAGGAGAAAATAGTAACCCATGAAAGCCTATGGGACGGATTTGTATATAAACCGTCTCTTCTCAGCATGGGGTAGAGTTCCCATACCTTGAGACTCTCTACATGGACGAACATCATGACACAAGACTATATGTAAGATCTATGCTTGCTTTCATTTTCTTTTTAACCTAATACTTAAGATTTGTGTGCAATGAACTTATAATTTACTTTTTCTTCATTTTTGTAATCACTTTTGGAATGGACATTAAATGAGTTCTGTTTGATTCACACAATTCTATTTTTGTTTTTCTTCACAATCCTCACTGAGATACATTTTTTCTAACATTCACAGACCACAAGAATTTGGTGTACTTGCAAACAGCCCAGCGGTTAAATTCTCACCAGGCCAGATGGTCCTTGTTCTGCTCCCGGTTCCATTTCACCCTCCATTTTCTTTCCAAGGAGAAGAACATTCGTGCCGACGCTCTCTCTCGTTCCGTTGTATTATCTGAGGAGGAAGAAGAGGAGCCTCGGCTTATTGTCCCAACCGAGAGCCTGAGAACTGTGGCCCTGGTTTCGCTAGAGTCTGTGCCTCCGGGCAAGACTTTTGTACCATCCAGTCTGCATCCGGAGGTTCTCTCTTGGGCTCACTCATCTAGGGTGTGTGGACATTTTGGGTCTAAAAGGACATCTGAACTACAGGCGAGGACATACTGGTGGCTGCATATGGCTCATGACGTCGCAGACTATGTTTGGGCGTGTGTCTCCTGTGCCAAGAACAAGTCTCTTTGGCAACGGCCAGCTGGGTTGCTTTACCCCTTGCGGGTGGCGGACAGGCCCTGGGAGATGGTCGAGATGGATTTTGTGGTGGGCTTACCCAAGTCTCGTAGCTGCACCGTTATTTGGGTGATCACCGACCATTTTTCCAAAATGGTGCACTTGGTGCCTCTTCCACGGCTACCTTCTGCATGGGTTCTGGCAGCGTTGTTTATTAAACATATCTTTTGCCTACACGTTATGCCGGACAAAATTGTCAGTGACTGGGGTCCCCAGTTTGCGTCTCGGTTCTGGAGAGAGCTTTGTCGTCTACTCAGCATTGAGTTGAATCTCTCTTCAGCATATCATCCCGAGACGAATGGCTTGGTAGAGAGGGCCAACCAGACCCTGGTCACATATCTGCGACATTTTGTGTCAGCTAGGCAGGATGACTGGGCATCCTTGCTACCGTGGGCGGAATTTACTCTAAACAACGCCGTAGCTGACTCCACTGGTCAGAACCCATTCATCCTTAATTACGGCCAGCATCTGCGGGTTCCTGTGCCTATGCCCGTGTCTTCTGCAGACTCCAGGGTGGCAGACTGGGCTGTGGAGGCACGGGACATTTGGGACCGCACGCAGGATGCCATCCAGTCCTCAAAGGAGAGAATGAGGTCCTCCGCCGATGCACATCGGCGCCCCGCTCCGACCTTTGCTCCTGGCGACTTGGTGTGGCTCTCCGCCTGTAACATCAGGCTGCGAGTTGAGTCCACTAAGTTTGCACCTCGCTACTTGGGTCCCTTCAAAGTCCTCGAACAGGTTAACCCTGTGGTCTACCGTCTGGCCCTTCCTCCACGCCTAGGTATCACCGACACCATTCATGTGTCCCTCTTAAGGCCCGTATACTTGTCCCAGTTTTCCGAGTCATCTGCTGGGACATCTGGTTCGTCAACAGACTATGAGGTAAATGCTATCTTGGGGTGTAAGGTGGTACGTGGTAAAAAAAATTTTATTTGGTGGATTATGGCCCAGAGGACATGTCCTGGGAGCCTGCTGAGCACATTTGAGCTCCACAGCTCATTGCTGCCTTCGAGCGTAGTGAGGTCCAAGGAGGAGGGGGGGGTAATGTTAGGTGTCAAGTTCCTGCCTCTGCACAGGGAGAATCTCGAACCATCTCCACTGTGGTCTCACATTCTTCTCCAGCCGCAGTGGAGTCTGCTCAGCGGAGACTTCGGTCCCAGTATCTAGCTCAGGCTGATACTGGACGACTGGTTACTTCTGCCCTTCCAGGCTCTTCCCTTGTAGCCAGCAATGTTCAGCAGCGAGCAGGTCTTTCTGGGACTAAGTCCTGCTTTTCACATACTGAGCATGCCCAGGGTAAGATCTCTCGTTGGAGATCAAGGGTCACATGCTTAGATACTGCAGCAAATCTCATTGGTCCTCTAGGAAGGTCCTGAAGGTGCTCAAATTATGTGGCAGCCTCCCATTGGTCCTTCTGGGAAGGTCCTGTACTTGCTGCAGCTGTAAAAGGTTTGCATGACCGCATGGCCATGTGCTAGTGTATACTTGAAATCATATGTGTGTTGATGTGTGAAAGTCACTCATTATTCATCCCCTCCCTTGTGTATGACTGCTCGTGCAAGGTGGATGTTTGCTATCTAGCGCCCGACAGAGCCATCAGTACTAAACACACGATACAGCGCTATTAGAGCGCTTTCCTATCCCAAGTCTGGGTGGTTAGTGGCGTCTGCCAAAGCGGCACAGCATGCACTCTTGTGCATTTAAATTATATTTTCAGTTACTCTGACACCCCAGTTGCGGCGTCGAGCGCAAGTGGTCTGTACGTACTCTAATCCTGTGTCTTGGGATAGAGTCCTGAGACTCCTTGCTTGCGCTCTTGGTGCGGTACCGTGGCCCTGTGATGCAACAGGGTTTGCTTTCTTCTCACAGGGTGAAGTTAACCCGTGTGTGTATCCACATTGTACCGCCATATAGTCCATCATTACTCAGCAGCAGGTTCCATCTCTGCACGGTGGACCCCGGGCTGCGAACGCACCTTATACCATCTCTCTTATAATTTGGTGTGTTCCGCTAGCCCTAACACCCTATAAAAAGGCTCAAGTCACCAGTCATACAGGTTTTGTCCTATCCTATACGGGGGGACAGAGAGAGAGAAACACCACATCTGTGAGGACCTTACGAGAGGCTTAGCAGTAAGGGACTACACTACTATAGCGCAAGGAAAGGCTATTGATTTCCAACTTTGACAAGGGGACTCTGGACTTGCCTCCAAACCGGCCGGACTCTGCCTGCCCTGTGATCTGGTGCCCTGGACTGTGGCTGCTGAAGACTTCAGTAAACGTGGTAAAGAGACTGCAAACCTGTGTCCTCGTTCTTCTCTGCACCTCTCACCATACCACCATCTACACACCGGGAGCCCTGGGGATACACTTCACCTATGGGAAGTTATACCATCTAGCTGCCATAACATCACCCCAGCGGACCCCTTAAAGCAGCATCGGTCACCCTGACCAAATACCACAGGTGGCGTCACGAACATAAACTCTATCCCTTTAAAGACCTTTCCCTTTTACATTTGCGCCCAGGGCCACGGACCGGGTCGCAGCCACCGTGACATCCCCCTGTGAACCGCAGGACCCGGTACCGAGTAACCCTAGCCCGTGGGGCGACTCACATGTACTTAAGCTGGCTAACAGAAGTAAATCATTCAGCTGCCCCAAGGAAAACTAAAACTCCGAGCACTAAAAAATACTCAGAGGACCCCCGAGCATGCTCGAGAAATCTCGAGTAACGAGTATATTCACTCATGGCTAATTATAATGTTAGGTGTGGTGGGTGATCCCCATTTAGTACTGATCAGATCCCCGCTCCCTACGCCTAGTGCAGTATAATGTGAGGATAAAAGGGTGATCCTCATCTAGTACTGGCCGGATCCCCGCTCTTCACACATGGTGCATTTGCACCGCCCCAGAGTCCTGGTCATTGCAGTACTGACGTTCTGCCACTAAGGGGAGTGATGATACGTCTGATGGCACTTAAGGAGTTCACCTGACCAGGTATCACAGTCACACATTACACTTCACACTCTGGCCACCAGGGGGAGCAAAGGGTTCTATGTATTAGGCCACTCCTCACAATCTGGTAAAACTGGGGGCTGGATAGGAAGTTAGTGAGAAGCTGACTGGGTTTTGCCCAGGCAACACCTAGTGAGGGCAGAGGTTGCTTGGGAAGATTCAGGGGGGTCCCTGTCAGGGGTGGGATCCTGACAGAGGCCTAGCGAAAAGGACCGATCGTTACGGAACCGCGCCTGCACTTCATTGCGGCAGTATCTTAAGAAAGGATAAGAAGCGAGGTTTATTGTGGAGAAGTGAGAAACGAGATCACAGCACAAAGGCAAAAGAACCAGTAGGAGTCGTGCCCCGAGATCGGCAACATTCTACTGAGGCGCATAGCCGGTGGCCGGAACGCCGAGGAAGTATTGAGCTCCACGCATTACTTCAAACCAACGGCAGGGCAGTTAATTATAGGTTGGCTGCCTCACCTAAATCACCTAATGAAGACAACGGAGGCAATTGTGGGAGAGGGGCGTCTCTAGGTTCCCTATAAAATAACTCCAGGCCTACCCCATCATACAGATGCGTCCTATCCATATCATCTGGGGGATGGAGAGAAAGAACAGAAACATACACGACAGTTATGAGGACTATCCCGGGGTGCTCAGCAGGGAAGTACTACAACACCCAGGCGCTAGTAGGTAGGCACTGATTTCCACCTGCAAAGGGAACTCTGGATGTGCCTTCGGACCGGACAGTCTCAGCCAGCCCTGTTAGCAGTGCTCTGGATTGCGGATGCCGAAGCCTTCAGTAAAGAGGTAAAGAGACTGCAATCCTGTGTCGTCGTTATTTACTGCGACCTACACCACCACCTACACCTTTTATTGGGCGCCCCTTAGCAGGACCACGGACCGGGTCGGGCCACCGTGACATCCTCAAAACCGATAGACCCGGTACCGAGTACCCCGCCGTCCTGCGTCTGGGGGCCACTCCAACTTGGCATCACGAACAGGATCTACTTAAGCCTGAAGAATCAGGTCATGTGTGCCTTGGAACTGTGATTGAATTGTGCTTGAACCGTGATTTATTGCAAAGACTGTGTATTGCTATTTGCCGCCAAAAGTTCCCGCCAAAACCGCCGCCATTACAGCGCCACGAGGAGCGCAGAGGAAGAAGAAGGGCGTGCCATGGGAGGAGACTATCAAATCGGCGCCAAAAGTAGCGACCGCCCCCTCCGATTATTGCTGCAAGATGACGACCTGCCCCGAAGCAGAGGAGAACCGCCCCCGATTTGCAAAAGGCAGGAACCAAGACAAGAAGGAGCCCCACCCTGGAAAGATGGCGGAACCAGGTGTGCAGCTGCCGACTGCGGAACAGCGAGAGTGACCAGCGAGTACCGGAATGACGATAAAGTGATCCCGGACTATCCCCACCAACCGCAGGCGGATCCGAACCCACCACAGCTGGAGGATCCGGACCTCTTGGAGCCGCCGGCGGGGGTGCCGAGTCAACTTATCTCAAACACGGAGCCAGTAGATGTGAAGCACTGGAATGCGGAGCGTGCCGGAGAGACGCCTTGGAGGAACCGTGGTCCGAGCCGCTGCCGACTCCAGTGTCCTCGTCAGTGGAACAGATCAGCATCGATGGAACCACATCAGACGCAGGTATGGAAAGCGCCCCTGCTCTCCCGACCGATCCTGCTCCCGTGACTGCTCCCCGTCCCGACAGTGACCGATTCCTCTCCGCTGAGCTGGTAGTGGTAACCCCCGACACTATGGAGAAGCTGGTGCCTCCGTTACCGACGACTGTGGGAGAACCGCTAGATGTGAGCTCAGAGGGGGTGATCTTCCAATGGGATACCCCGAGGATTGGATCAGACGGGGCCAGACAAGAGGGCCTCAGCATCGCTGTGCTCACTTGGGAACAATATAAACAATGCCTAATTCTACACTGGAAAAACTGAAAAGAGACAGAACAAAGTGACCCACCGAAAGTACAAAACCCAAAGACTGCACGCGGTAAGAAGGACTTGGTAAAACGGGGGACTGTACTAGCCTTTCACCCGAAACTGGGTTGGGGCTCTATACAAGAACCGGGACTGCCGACTGAAATCTTCTTTACCAGCTGCAATGTGAAAACCCCGTTCCGCAACAGATGTGACGATCCACTAATATGTAAAGGGGACCAGGTGACATACACTCGCCATCAGAGTGCGCAGGGATGGTGTGCTCGGAACATCCATCGATGCGAGCCTGCAGTGGCGCCACCTGCTGTCCTGACTGCGACTAACTCGGACCTGACAAATTCTGCTACCATCACCACTGTGTGTATTGTTGCTGCTACTGAGCTTGCAACCAAAGCCGACATTCGAATCCAGACACCGGGTGACCTGGCTGCACCTGAGAGACGCACTACTGATACTGATGCCGCATCAGCTGAGAACAGAGGACCGGAGCTTCCCCGGTCAGGAAGTGTTCGCTACCGGCTGGTGTCTTGCAACCTACTATGAGGATAAACCTTGGAACAACGAAAATGTAAATAGTTCATTTAACTGTTTGTCTTCTTGCTGTTTTGCTGCTTTGAACCCGGCCAGGGTTAGTTCTTAAAGGGATCCCTTTGTTTACCAGGGATCCCCACTGCTCTATGTTTGTTTTGCATCACTGTTTTAAAAGACTGCCGAATCATGGACGGTGAATGGTTCACAAACTGTGTTGTATATAGTTCGCACCTTCTTAAAGGTGCCCTCTACTGGTTTTACAAAGGAAAAGAGCTTTTTGAAGAGACTGTCCCTGGATACAGCGCAGAAGCTTTTGTTTATTGCAGACTTGCAACTTGAGAGTTGCACTACCTTAAAGAGACTTGAAACATCTCTCTTAAAGGGGATTTTTACTGTTGCACTTAGCAAAAATATAACGTTACATAGGAATAGTATGTAGTTGGTTAAACAGTAATAATGTTTTACATAGTAGTAGTGTGTAGATAGAGAGATAGTGATAAAGAATCGAAACGTTGATAATGACATGTGAATAAAAATTGAAGTTAAAGTGATTATCGGAACTAATGATAGAGAGCCAAAGGAAAAATGCAGTAAACCCGTGGGGGTAGACGAGAGAGTCCTGCATAGGAGAAAGAGAGCTCAGGAAAATGTTGATTTGCACTTGTAGTTTTGTAGTATGCCTTTAGTGGGTTCCTGCCTTACGCCCTTAAAGGAGAAGTTAAATTATTGTTCAGAATTTGCACTTAGTAGATAGAATGCCCGGCTGGGTAATAATGGTTATTTATAGTCAGTTATTTAATAAATATTATTTAAGACCTTAAGCACTATGTAAATATGTTTTGTTTGTAACGTTCAAGTGTCCTCCCCTCCCATAAAGGGAAGCATTGTTAAATTAAAAATTTTGTATGTCTTTTGCTAACATGTATTGTTGTTCTTCTTTCCCAGTCCGGGAGTACTTGATTTAACCAGGGGTGAGTGCAGCGCCCCAGAGTCCTGGTCGTTGCAGTACTGACGCTCCGCCACTAAGGGGAGTGATGGTACGTCTGATGGCACTTAAGGAGTTCACCTGAACATTTATCACAGTCACACATTACACTTCACACTCTGGCCACCAGGGGGAGCAAAGGGTTCTATGTATTAGGCCACTCCTCACAATCTGGTAAAACTGGGGGCTGGATAGGACGTTAGAGAGAAGCTGACTGGGTTTTGCCCAGGCAACACCTAGTGAGAGCAGAGGTTGCTTGGGAAGATTCAGGGGGGTCCCTTTCAGGGGTGGGATCCTGACAGAGGCCTAGCGAAAAGGACTGATCGTTACGGAACCGGGCCTGCACTTCATTGCGGCGGTATCTTAAGAAAGGATAAGAAGCGAGGTTTATTGTGGAGAAGTGAGAAACGAGATCACAGCACAAAGGCGAAAGAACCAGTAGGAGTCGTGCCCCGAGATCGGCAACATTCTACTGAGGCGCGTAGCCGGTGGCTGGAACACCAAGGAAGTATTGGGCTCCACGCATTACTTCAAACCAACGGCAGGGCAGTTAATTATAGGTTGGCTGCCTCACCTAAATCACCTAATGAAGACAACGGAGGCAATTGTGGGAGAGGGGCTTCTCTAGGGTCCCTATGAAATAACTCCAGGCTTACCCCGTCATACGGGTGCGTCCTATCCATATCATCTGGGGGACGGAGAGAAAGAACAGAAACATACACGACAGTTGTGAGGACTATCCCGGGGTGCTCAGCAGAGCAGTACTACAACACCCAGGCGCTAGTAGGTAGGCACTGATTTCCACCTGCAAAGGGAACTCTGGATGTGCCTTCGGACCGGACAGTCTCAGCCAGCCCTGTTAGCAGTGCTCTGGATTGCGGATGCCGAAGCCTTCAGAAAAGAGGTAAAGAGACTGCAACCCTGTGTCGTCGTTATTTACTGCGACCCACACCACCAACTACACCTTTTATTGGGCGCCCCTTAGCAGGACCACGGACCGGGTCGGGCCACCATGACATCCTCAGACCCGATAGACCCGGTACCGAGTACCCCACTGTCCTGCGTCTGGGGGCCGCTCCACATTTATGTGAGTTGTGACGGGTGATCCCCATCTAGTACTAGCCAGATCCCCGCTCCACACACCTGGTGCACTATAATGTAAATTGTGCAAGGTGATCTCCATCTAGTACTGTCCGGATCCCCGCACCTCACATCTGATATATTATAATATGAGGTATGGAGGCTGATCCCCATCTAGTACTGGCCAGATCCCCCCGCTCCTCACACCTGCTGCATGATATTGTGAGGTGTGGAGGGTGATCCTCATCTAGAACTGGCCAGATCCCCACTACTCACACCTGCTGCATTATAATGTGAGGAAAGAGGGTGATCCTCATCTAGTACTGGCCAGATCCCCTGCTCCTCATACTTGGTGCATTAAAATGTGAGGTGTAGAGGGTGATTCCCATCTAGTACTGGCCAGATCTAGCACCGTCCGGATCCCCACTCATCACACCTGGTGCAATATAATTTGAGGAGATGAGGTTGATCCCCATCTAGTACTGGCCGGATCCCCTCTCCTCACATCTGGTGCTCTATAATGTGAGGTGTGGAGGGTGATTCCCATCTAGTACTGGCCAGATTCCTTGCTCCTCATACCTGGTGCAGTATAATGTGAGGTGTGGAGCGTGATCCCTATCAAGTACTGGCCAGATCCCTGCTCCTCACACTTGCTGCAGTATAATGAGAGGATTGGAGGTTGATCCCCATCTAGTACTGGCCAGATCGCAGCTCCCTATGTAAGCAGGTTGCAGGATGCAGTGACAGACAGAAGGCAGAGCAAAGGTTAACAAATATAGCAATTTTAATTTAACAGGGGGTTAATTCCTCGCAGGGAGGTGCAGGGTTAAATGGGGAGAATAACAAAAATTGTAAAGGATATGCAGAGGTAAGGAACAATGAATCAGATAACAGCAGTGTGAGCAGGCTGGGGAAAGTAGAGGCAAGGATATGGCAAGTGATATGAGCACAATTGTTGTGCTGAAGGTGGCAATGCTGCAGAATGTATAACAACTAGTGTTGAGCGATACCTTCCGATATGCATTTGTATCGGTATCGGATAGTATCGGCCGATACCGGCAAAATATCAGATCTCGCCGATACCGATACCCGATATCAATGCATTTCAATGGGACGCAAAGTATCGGAATGGTTCCCAGGGTCTGAAGGAGAGGAAACTCTCCTTCAGGCCCTGGGATCCATATTCATGTATAAAATAAAGAATTAAATTAAAATAAAAAATATGGCTATACTCACCTCTCCGGCGGCCCCTGGACTTTACCGATGTAACCGGGAGCCTCCGTTCCTAAGAATGAGCGCGTGAAGGGCCTTCGATGACGTTGCGGCTTCTGATTGGTCGCGTGAGCGCTCATGTGACCGCTCACGCGACCAATCACAAGCCGCGACATCATCGCAGGTCCTTCACGCGCTCATTCTTAGGAACGGAGGCTCACGGTTACGGCGGTAAGGTCCAGGGTCACATGAGCGCTCACGCGACCAATCGGAAGCCGCGACGTCATAGATCCAGGGGCCGCCGGAGAGGTGAGTATATCCATATTTTTTATTTTAATTCTTTCTTTTAAACATGAATATGGTTCCGATACCGATTCCCGATATCACAAAAGTATCGGAACTCGGTATCGGAATTCCGATACCGAAAGTATCGGCCGATACCCGATACTTGCGGGATCGGAATGCTCAACACTAATAACAACTGTTCATTAAGGGTTAACTTAGTCTGACAGCTTCCTGACTGCAGGGTCTTAGGTTCTAATGGTGGTGCCAACGCAGTCAGCACGTGATGAATCCAGTGTCGTTCTGCTGGTGTTCTTGATCTGGTTCCTGGTGGTAAAGATGTGTCCTTGATGTCTTGCACGGGGTCCTGGGTCCAGGATTTGGGTTGCAGAGCAAAGAGCAATCTCGACACTGCCGTGGCTTGACGAGGCTCGGCAGAAGTATGCAGGTGAGAGAGGGAACAGTTCTTGGTAAGTCACCCAGTGTTCCTTAGATGATACGCGTGCGTTATTAACTGACCCGTTGTCATGTCGGACGCTATTCACACTAGGGTGTCCGACAGACAGCGGTAATTCCACATTCGTCCACTATACGCTCAGTGGCGCCGGCTAGACTTTACCCAGGTTGTCCGGGGTTAATCTAGCTGGTAATCGGGTTGGAGGCTGGGTCACACCCGTGGCCTTTGAATAGTCATTCTGGACTTTGGGCGTCACCGATTATAGCTTGTGTCTTGTGCCTGGTGATCTCGGTCTAGAGTGGTGGTCTAGGAGAAGTAATATCGTATCTGGTGGTGTATTATCCTTTGTCATATTTCTCCTTCCTATATTTGTATATGTTTTGCCCTGTGCACATTATAGTATTTTCCTGTGTGTCTGAGGCGTGGTGCGTTTTTAGTTTTCCCTGTCTGTGCTTTCTGTAGGGGTTGGTGTGTGGTCTAATCACTGGGTGGCGGGTGGAGGTTTCAGCATAGGACTGAAACAGGAGTCAGGGTCAGGCCTGGCGGACCAGACAAGCACACCATCAGTGTAAATTCTTGGAGAGGGACAGACAGGGTTTTCCCTAATCTGAGGGATATAGCAGGGGCCCGGGTAATCAGCTGTAGTCTACCCAGTACCCGCATGACATTATAATCGGCCTAAATAAATTTTGGATGCCATGGATCCCATGACTTCCATAACCCCCAGTTGGAGGCGCTGTCCTTACAGGTCACTGAGTTGAAGGGGGCAGTTCAGCAACAGGGTCTTGTAGTATCTAATGTGCAAGCTGAAAATGCTGGTAGAGTTGCAGAGCCAAAGATTCCTTTACCTGAGAGGTTTGCTGGGGAACGCAGTAAATTTGTTGTTTTTCATGAAGCTTGCAAATTATATTTTCGTATGCGCCCGGTTTCCTCAGGTAATGAGGCTCAGCGTGTGGGCCTGGTATTGTCATTACTGAACGGAGACCCCCAAGCATGGGCATTTTCATTACCATCTGATTCAGCTGCATTTAACTCAGTGGAGTTTTTTTTTCTGCTCTTGGGCTCATATATAATGATCCTGACAGATTGGCTCTAGCAGAATCTAAAATACGCGCTCTCCGCCAAGGGGAGCGAATGGCGGAGGATTACTGTTCTGAATTTCGCCGCTGGGCGGTGGACACACAATGGAATGACCCGGGGCTGCGGAGTCAGTTTGTACATGGGGTTTCGAGAAGGGTTAAACAAGCCCTCCTGATGTATGAGACTCCTGCTTCTCTAGAGTCTGACATGAGTCTTGTTGTCCGCATTGATCGCCGTTTGCGTCAGGGAGTGCAAGAGACGCCGCTTATGGGGGAGGGCGTAGGTGCACGTGAGGTTGCAGCAGGTGAGCCCACGGAGCCTATGCAAATCGCAGGGGTGTCACATCATCGAGCCCCCTCGCTTAGGAAGCAGGGAGCCTGTTTTTGCTGTGGTAAAAAAGGCCATTATGTTAATGCTTGTCCTCTGTTTTCTAAGAAAAGCGCAACGGCGGAAAACTACTAAGCTCAGAGGGTGTGGAGAAGGCCAATCTGAGCTTATGCATATCCTCCATGGTGGTCTCTCAATGTATGCTTCCTGCCAGAGTTATGGTTGCTGGCAGAGAGCTGCCAATCACTGTTTTTGTGGATAGTGGGTCGGCCACTAATCTCATTGATGAGGAGTTTTGCGTCACCATCAATGCTACTCCACTCCCACAGGGGGAGATTACTGAGTTTGTGGCTGAGGTTAAACTCCACATTGGGGTCCTACATTCTGAGCAAGTTACATGTAGGGTGCTCAGTAATCTTCCTGCTCAAATGGTTCTGGGTTTTCTATGTTGTCTATGCACAACCCGGTGATTGACTGGAAAACTCAGGACATAATTAAGTGGAGCGGATTCTGCCAGGAGAATTGCCTGGCCACATGTGTGTCCGCTGTGACTCCTAGCATTCCTGAGTCACTGCTGGATTTCGCAGATGTGTTCTCTGAGAAGGGTTGCTCAGAATTGCCACCACATCGACCCTATGACTGTACTATTAGGTTTAAACCAGGGGCCAAATTGCCAAAAGCTAGGATGTTTAACATCTCTGGTCCTGAGACAAGCTTTAAAAGACTACATTGCTGAGAGTTTGAGCAAAGGGCACATCAGGCCTTCGTCCTCGCCGGTGGCAGCGGGGTTCTTCTTCGTTAAGAAGAAAGATGGCGGACTACGCCCGTGTCTGGATTTCAGGGAGTTAAACCAGATTACGGTTCGTATCCATACCCTATGCCACTGATACCTGATTTGTTCAACCAGGTGGCTGGTGCTAAGTGGTTTTCCAAGCTTGACCTCAGGGGGCGTACAACCTCATAAGAGTCCGTCAAGGTGATGAGTGGAAGACAGCTTTTAATACTCCTGAGGGTTATTTTGAAAATTTGGTGATGCCATTTGGGTTGACAAACGCGCCTGCTGTATTTCAACATTTCATAAATGATGTGTTTTCGCATGTACTGGGGAAATTCGTTATTGTGTACCTAGATGACATTCTCATTTATTTATGCGACCATGATACTCATTTAGAGCATGTAAGGCAGGTGCTACAGCTACTCTTTGAAAATAAGCTCTATGCAAAACTGGAGAAATGTGTTTTTTGGGTTCAGGAGTTGCCTTTCTTGGGTTATATTGTGTCTGCTTCAGGGTTTAAAATGGACGCTGCTAAGGTGCAAGCGGTGCTGCATTGGGAACAGCCTGATAACCTAAAAGCACTCCAGCGGTTCCTTGGATTTTCTAATTATTATAGAAAATGTATCAAAGATTTTTCTACCATTGCTAAACCGCTTACTGACATGACGAAAAAGGGTACCAATTTCTCCGCCTGGCCTGAGGCTGCTGTGCGCGCATTCGAATTTCTGAAGAACAGTTTTGCTTCGACCCCCATTCTGGTGCAACCGGACGTATCAAAACCATTTACCATGGAAGTTGATGCATCTGAGGTCGGAGTGGGGGCGGTGCTGTCACAAGGCTCATCCTTGGGTGAGTTGCGTCCATGCGCCTACTTTTCCAAGAAGCTGTCGCCCGCCAAACGTAACTACGATATCGGCAACAGGGAGTTGTTGGCTATCAAGTTGGCTTTTGAGGAATGGCGACACTTCTTGGAGGGGTCGGTCCACCAGGTTACAGTTATCACCGACCATAAAAATCTGCTTTATTTAGAGTCAGCCAAGCGTCTGTCCCCCAGGCAGGCTCGCTGGGCATTGTTTTTCACGCGATTCAACTTTTTTGTTACGTACCGACTGGGGTATAAGAACACTAAGGCAGATGCTTTATCCAGATATTTTCCGGGGGGAGAACCTCGGGAAGATCCAGTACCCATCCTCCAAAAGGGTGTAGTAGTCTCGGCTCTCACGACAGAGGTTGAGGCTGAGATTGCTGAGGCTCAGGAGGAAGTACCACCAGAGCTTCCCATCAACAAATCATTTGTACCACTCCATCTTCGCCTAAAGGTGTTGGGTGAGCATCATGATACTGTTCTGGCTGGTGTCGCGTCAGTTTTGGTGGCCCAAAATCCGACAGGACGTGGTCTCGTACGTATCAGCATGTACCACATGTGCGAGGACTAAGACGCCTCGCTCCCATCCTGCTGGCTCATTACATCCTCTAGGGGTACCCAGTAGGCCATGGACAGAGATCTCCATGGATTTTATTACAGACCTATCCTCCTCAGCTGGGAACATGGTCATCTTGGTGGTTGTTGATCGGTTCTCAAAGATGTCGCACTTTGTGTCCTTGCCTTCGTTGCCTAACTACTCCCACTCAGGCGGGAACAATAATTATCAACGCCGTCCATCGCTGCCAGTTTCCCCAAAAGCACAGGACAAGTCTGCTGCCACCAGCTCATATCTCAATCAATAATGGGTCAGGAGCCAGCCCAAATAGTAGCGTAATTTTGCTTCAGAGGATGTGACAGTACGTTATAGAGCAAGGAGAAACGAAGCTAGTAATTTTATTTATTTTACTCCAAAAGGTAGGCAGTGTTTACAAAAGGGTAAAAAGATATTATAAAAGAAGACAAATATCATATGTACAGACAATTACAAAAATAACAGGTATTAAAGGTGAAAATCAACTTACAGTTCTTTCATATCATTCAATGCTATGCCATGTAGTGGCGGGGGAAGGGGACCTTCCAAAAATCTTCAGGTCAGATTGCACAGCCTGTCGTAGCTGAATCCCCCGGCAAAAGACCCTTCCTAGTCTGTTTTATACCTTTGCACAAAACTAAGGGTTTTCTCCTCTGGATGACCTCATGGGGTGGGCAGAGCTATGGAATGCACTCCTCTTTCTTAAGTATATGAAAAAACATCATCACACATAACTCGGCGTATGAACCTTGTAGAAACACGACACCCGAGTCGTTATGCTCAGCGTGACATGGGGGTTCATTTAAGTATAAACATAGGGTTGCTGTGTGACCCGGTTAAGCAGTAATCCATTTCTCAATTGTGCTGGTTTTGGAGCCTAGAAAACTCACTGGCTGGAAGTTCTACCGAGGAATATGTTAAAAATGTGTTTGTCCCACTTCTATGCTATGATATTTATGTTTGCAAGGACAAAGAAACCTTGGTTTTTCTATGTGCTTCTACTTGTACTTTCAGTTTAATGCCATAAAACTCCTCAGTGAAGGCTGCTGGCATGCTGGTCTCACATTACAGCTGTATAGCAAGGGAGAGGGAGGGGGAGTGAACTCGCACACAGGCACATGCGGGCAGAATAAGCTGCAGCTGAGAGCACTGTATGTGTAATTGAAATAAAAAGAAATTTTTCTTATTTCCTGACAGGCACAGTGCTCAGAGGACGGAGCACCAAACTTCTCCTGCTGCGCGCTGCGTGCTCCCACCAAGTCTGACCGTCTTTTTGTGCGCTTTGCCCTTTTTATCTTAGCTACGCCCCCTGCTGTCGAGTGCAAAGGTCGGTCCTGGTCTCTAACCTTTCCCCCTGACAACAAACGTGACAGTCCCGACAGTCCTGGAAGAAGCGCAAGAAAGGTACCCCCGGTCCGGTCCCTTTTCTTACACTCCCCCTCTCCTTTTGCTCACCATTCCACGGGCAAGAATTCTTGTAGTTTGCATTGACATTCTACTTGTCCTTGAACGATTTCTTGCCCAATAAAGTGATCTCAGTCGTATCAGTTGGCACGTTATTCCGGCTGTGGCCCATTCGAAGCGCTTTAACTCAGAAGGAGTAGTCGAATCACGTTCAGTAGTCAAGTCGAGCTGAACAGATGAGGGCGGGGACGCATCCATTTCCAACGGAGCAACCACTTCAGGAACTTCAGGAATCCTCCTGGATTTACAAGCGATGGATCAGGCAACTCTTCATCTTCACAAACAGTAACGGCTGGAGGCAATACTTCAGGAGCACCTTTCCCATCTTCAATTTGGCAGGATCTTTCGACAAACAGGGACATAGCATATTACGGTGAACTACTCAAGTGGGATCATCTTCTGCCCCTTCAGGTTGAATTTAATAAATGGGCCCTTCCTGTCTGATTCTCCGCTTCACCCGATACAGGTTTTTTCCCCACCGGTACTCCTGTTTGTCCCTAGGATGCTTATCTCGGACCAACACTTGGTCCCTGGCTTGAAGAGCTGTCCCAGAGGAGCTGTCTCTGGATGTTCAAGTTCCCGAAACCTGGTCTGCACCAGGCGATGTAATGTCTGCAGATGATGATGATGTTCTCGACCCAGGTGGACACCCCCGTCCGTGGGTAGTCCTCCTCTGGATCCAACTCCAACTCAGTGATCTCCCTTCCTGGCCGGCCGAACAGCAGGGTATATTGAGTGTAACTGGTGGCTTCGATGTACTCAGTTGTTATACACCCACACTAATTAAGCTACAAATTCAGGCCACCGAGCTTTCCAGTCCTCTTCTAGTGTCCTTAACATTTGGATCAGAGTCCAATTGAACCATTCACAGGCTCCATTTCCCTGAGGGTGATAAGGCATCTGAGATTTTTCGATCTGGTACAGGTGATGCAGCTCTTCCGTTAATCGCCCTAAAAAGCAGGCACCTTGATCGGAGTGGATTCTCTTCGGGCAGCTGTACACTTAGATGAAATTCTTGCAGAAGGCATGTGCTGTTGATTCGGCAGTTTGATCACGTGTCGGAGTCACAATGGCGAACTTAGTGAAGTGGTCCATCATTACCAGCCAATGTTCATATCCTTGTTGGGCCAGACCTATCGTTAGGTAATCTATCAATACTTTGAGAGCAGCAGAAGTCATGATGGTCTGGAAGGGAGCTCTGTGCTCCAGAGGCTTAGATAATTTGCCGTTTCTACATTGCCGACAGGACTCTTCCACCACGGTTTTCAGGCAAGAATGGTAAATTACCTTTTGCAGACACTGAAAAGTCTTCTCTTGACCAAAGTGAGCTCCTCTTTTCTCTGCTTCTGTGGCAACCTTAGGCAGCAGCTCCTCAGGGATCACCACCTGCCAGGTAATACCCAGTTCCCGTTGTAACTGAATTTTGGTACAATAGTGCATCCTTCAGCTGGAGTCTTTCCCACTGTCAAAGGATCTGCAGAATTCCAGGGAACAGGGCACCTCTCTCTCTTTGGGAAGTTGTTTCAGAGTTACCCACTCTCTCATTTGAGTGAGTTCCTCATCTTCTTGTTGTAACCGGACCCACTCATCACGGGACCGTCCCAGTATGCATACCCGAGTTACTGTCTGTACCTGTGGAATGACTCCTTGAGTGGACCCTCTGGGTCATGATACTGGACCACCCCTGAGTGAGCTGACCTAGGGAACCACCCCCTATACAGGGACCATCAGTGGCAGGCCTTAGGGGGCCAGATACCACGACAGCTGGTACCAGGGGGACGGCTCTTAGGAGACTGAATAGACAAAGGGTCAGATGATGAGATGACAGGGAGCACCAGAGAACAGACAAACAACTAAGGACAGTCAGATATGAGGTATCAGTGGTGGGAGATGAGGTGTGGAGACAGGAACCGAGGACTAGGGAAACGAGGAGACAGGGAAGAATCCTAGGACCTCCAGGGACCGAAGGCAGGCACTGAAAGACAGTAAGATCAGAGCAAAATAAGGCACACACAGAATTAGCGCACAGGGAAGCACGCAGGGACCTGAGTACAGACAAGCAAAAGCACGAGCACCAAGGCTGGCACAAGGGCAGATACTGACAATAATCAGGTGCCTACTCCAGAAGGAAGCAGCCTGATATACTTGGTAGCTGCCGTCATGACTAGGGTTGAGCGACTTTTATTTTTATAGGATCAAGTCGGGTTTCACGAAACCCGACTTTCTCAAAAGTCGGGTTGAGTGAAATCGGCCGATCCTATAAAAAAGTCGGGGTCGGGGTCGGCCGAAACACGAAACCCAATGCAGTGCAATGGGATACTATGGTTCCCAGGGTCTGAAGGAGAGGAAACTCTCCTTCAGGCCCTGGGATCCATATTAATGTGTAAAATAAAGAATTAAAATAAAAAATATTGATATACTCACCTCTCCGACGCAGCCTGGACCTTACCGCTGGTAACCGGCAGCCTTCTTTGCTTAAAATGAGCGCATTCAGGGCCTTCCATGACGTCACGGCTTCTGATTGGTCGCGGCCGCCCATGTGACCGCCACGCGACCAATCACAAGCCGTGACGTAATTCTCAGGTCCTAAATTCCTAATTCTAGGAATTTAGGACCTGAGAATTACGTCACGGCTTGTGATTGGTCGCGTGGCGGTCACATGGGCGGCCTCGACCAATCACAAGCCGTGACGTCATCTAAGGCCCTGAACGCGCTCATTCTTAGGAAGGAAGGCTGCCGGAAAGCCGAGGGTGAGTATATTCCTATTAGGTATATACTCACCCTTGGACGCGCCCTGCTTCTTTCCGGCAGCCTTCCTTCTTAAGAATGAGAGCGTTCAGGGCCTTAGATGACGTCACGGCTTGTGATTGGTCGCGGCCGCCCATGTGACCGCCACGCGACCAATCACAAGCTGTGACGTAATTCTCAGGTCCTAAATTCCTAGAATTAGGAATTTAGGACCTGAGAATTACGTCACGGCTTTTGATTGGTCGCGTGGCGGTCACATGGGCGGCCGCGACCAATCAGAAGCCGTGACGTCATGGAAGGCCCTGAATGCGCTCATTTTAAGCAAAGAAGGCTGCCGGTTACCAGCGGCGATGTCCAGGGGCCTCCGGAGAGGTGAGTATATCAATATTTTTTATTTTAATTCTTTATTTTACACTTAAATGTGGATTCCGATACCGATTTCCGATATCGTAAACATATCGGAACTCGGTATCGGAATTCCGATACCAGATTCAGAAGATCGCTGACCTCATGGCCGACCCCACACAGGGGTCGGGTCGGGTTTCATGAAACCCGACTTTGCCAAAAGTCGGCGACTTCTGAAAATGGCCGACCCATTTCGCTCAACCCTAGTCATGACAGTACAGCGCTTTCGGGTCAAGACATCCTGGCTGCATAAGGTGCTGGAGAAGGGTGCGGCTGCAACATAAGCAGCCCATGACGCTTGCGCGAGCAGCAGGATCCCCAGGGCGGCTGAGAAGTAGGAAGTGCCGGCGAGACGCGGTGAGAACCCCGATTAGCATCATGCCGGGAAGTGGAATAGAAGAGGTGAGTACCGTGGGTGGGTGCAGATGTGACAATACCCCCCCTCCTTACATCCCTCCTTCCTAAGGCCAGAAAGAAACCTTCCCAGAATACGGGATGCATCGATGTTCTCCCGTGGTTCCCACGATCTCTCCTCAGGAACAAAACCCTTCCAGTCAATCAATCAAGAAGTTTCTCCCTCTAACCTTCTTCATAGCAAGTACATCCTTCACCTCAAAGGTGCTAACAGGTTGGGGGGTGTGACAAGGAGAAGGATGGAAGCGGTTAAGTAACAGGGGTTTAAGGAGGGACACATGAAAGGTGTTGCAAGGCAGGCAGCTTCAACTTGTAAGCAATATTATTCATTTGTTCCAAGATCTCGAAGGGATCAATGTAGCGGGGACACAATTTGTAGGAAGGAATCTTAAGTCTGATTTACTTGGATGAGAGCCAAACCTTATCACCAGGATGATATGGTGGAGAGTCTAAGGGTACTGTCACACAGTGGCACTTTGATCGCTACGACGGTACGATCCATGACGTTCCAGTGATATCCATACGATATCGCTGTGTCTGACACGCAGCAGCGATCAGGGACCCTGCTGAGAATCGTACGTCGTAGCAGATCGTTTGGAACTTTCTTTCGTCGCTGGATCTCCCGCTGTCATCGCTGGATCGTTGTGTGTGACAGCGATCCAGCGATGCGTTTGCTTGTAACCAGGGTAAACATCGGGTTACTAAGCGCAGGGCCGCGCTTAGTAACCCGATGTTTACCGTGGTTACCAGCGTAAAAGTTAAAAAAAAAAACGTACATAGTCACATTCCGGTGTCCTTCAGGTCCCTTGCCGTCTGCTTCCCGCTCTGACTGACTGCCGGCCGGAGCAGAGCACAGCGGTGACGTCACCGCTGTGATCTGCTTTCACTTTACGGCGGCACTCAGTCAGAGCGGAAGCAGACGGCAAGGGACCTGAAGGACACCGGAATGTGAGTATGTACGGTTTGTTTTTTTTTTACTTTTCCGCTGGTAACCAGGGTAAACATCGGGTTACTAAGCACGGTCCTGCGCTTAGTAACCTGATGTTTACCCTGGTTACCCAAGGCCTTCGGCATCGTTGGTCGCTGGAGAGCGGTCTGTGTGACAGCTCCCCAGCGACCACACAACGACTTTCCAACGATCACGGCCAGGTCGTATCGCTGGTCGTGATCGTTGGAAAGTTGCACTGTGTGACAGTACCCTAAGCGCCTTTTATCAGCATGTCTCTTCATCTTGTCACGAGCTTTTTCAAGCGCATCCTTGGTCTCCTCCCAAATTTTAGAAAATTCCACAGACAGAAAGACAGCTGCTGGTACTTCTGAGATGGGAGAGATCGGAAGAGGCATGTTAGGATGCTGCCCAGAGACAATGAAAAAAGGAGATTTGGAAGAAGACTTGCTGGAGTGATTGTTATACGCAAACTCCGCCCAAGAAAGAAGACTGACTCAATCGTCCTTGTCAGCATTGGAAAAATGTCGAAGATATGAAGTAAGGACCTGGTTAACTTGTTCCACTTGACCGTTGGTCTGGGTATGATAGGCAGAGGAGAAGTCCAGGGTAACATTCATAATTTTTCAGAGAGCTCTGTAGAAGCGACAAGTGAATTGGACTCCTCTGTCGGACACAATGTGTTGTGGGAATCCATGAAATCTGAAGATATGGCGAATGAAAGTCAGGCTTGGTAGTGGAACAAAGTGAGTCATTTTGAGAAACGATCCACGACCACGAGAATAACTGTACAACCTGAGGAATGGGGAAGGTCAGTGATAATATCCATGGCTATATGCTGCCAAGAAACCGACAGTACTGGAAGAGGATGCAGAGACCTGGAGGATAGTTGTCTCGGAATCTTGATCTTGGCGCAGGATGGGCACAAAGCTGTGTAGTCCTTAACGTCTTGACGAAGAGAGGGTCACCAATAGTGGTGAGAAATAAGAGAGAGCGTCTTTTTTGTTCCAGCATGACCGGCAAGAACCCTGTCATTCTCCGAAACAAATGTCTTACCCGGTGGTAGGATAGCAAGATTTAGAGGAGCCACTGTGATGATCTTGGAGGGGATAATAATGTGTAATGGATTCTCCTCTACATCAGCTGACTGATAGGACGTTGAAAATGCATCAGACTTGACATTTGCAGCGCCCCAGAGTCCTTGTCATTGCAGTACTGTGGCTCCGCCACTATGGGGAGCCATGGTGTGTCCGATGGCACTGAAGGAGTTCATCTGATCAGGTATCACAGACACCAATACATTTCACAGCAGGGCCTCCGGGGGGAGCTAAGGGTGCTATTCATTAGGCCACTCCCCACCATAGTGGGTAAACCGGGGGTCAGGCAGGAAGTTAGATCAGAAAGCTGACTGGATTGGATGAAGCAACACTCAGTGGCAGAGGGTGTTGTGGAGGAAGAGACAGTAGGGTCTCTGTCAGGGGTGGGATCCTGACAGAGGCTTGGCATTGGAAAGAACGTAACGGGTCCGCGCCAGCTCCGGGAAGCGGCGGGGCCCAAGAAAGGACTAGAAGCGAGATAGATTGTGCTGAGTGAGAAACGAGATCAAGCAATAGGAGTATTCCAGTAGGGGTCGTGCTGTAAGACCGAAGCAACACCCTACTGAGGCGCACTACCGGTGGCCGGAACGCCGAGGGAGTATTATAACATTCAGCTTCAAGCAATACTCTAAACAGCGGCAGGACAGTCAGTTTAAGGCGGGCTGTCTAACACATATCACCTATGAAGTCTTGGGAGGCAATTGCGGGAGAGGGGCGTCTCTAGGGTCCCGGAAGAACTCCAGGCCTACCCGACAAACGGGTGCCGTTCTAACCGTAACATCAGGAAGGGACGGACGATTAGAAGAACATCATTTAATCGAGTTGTGAGGGAACTTAAGAAACAGACACAACAGTTGTGGGGTACTTTCCGTAAGCACAGCAGGGGAGGACTACAACACATAGCGCTAAGAAGGAAGGCACCGATTTCCACCTGTGAAGAGGACTCTGGAGGTGCCATTGGACCGGCCGGACTTGCGCAGCCTGGTGAACCGTATTATGGACTGAGGACTCCTGAGATCTCCAGTAAAGAGGTAAAGAGACTGCAACCTGGTGTCCTCGTTATTTACCGCGACCTGCACCCCACAACTGCACCGTTACAACACTACTTATTGCACCGGACGTCCCCCACTGACAGACAGGGCCACGGACCGGGTCTAGCCACCGTGACAACCCCAGAACTGAGACTTAGAGGCCCGGCTCCGAGTACCCCTCGGCCCTGCGGCGGTGTGGGGGCTGTTGTGGATTCTGTTTGTGGGCTCCCTCTGGTGGTTACTGCTGGTACTGGGTGACTTTGGTGGGTTTCGGCCTTTGGTTTCCACCTGTCCATCAGAGGCTGGGTGTTTCCTATTTTACCTGGCCTTTCTGTCATTTCCCTTGCCGGCTATCAATGTGTTCAGATGTGCTCTGTTTGGTTCCTGCCTACCTGCTCCCAGATCTTTCAGGATAAGCTAAGTGCTGATTTTCAGTTGTTTGGTTTTTGGTCCAGCTTGCTTGGAATGTCTCTATGCTAGCTGGTTGCTCTAGTGGACTGAGGTTCTCCCCATGTGCCATGAGTTGGCACATGGGTTCTTGTAATCTCAGGATGGTATTTTTGATTAGGATTTTTTGCTGACTGCTCAGTCCCCTTTTGTATCATTCTGCTTTCTAGTTTTCAGCGGGCCTCTATTTGCTAAAGCTATATACATCATCTCTATGTGTGTGCCTTCCTCTCATTTCACCGTCAATACATGTGGGGGGCAACTATACCTTTGGGGTTAATTCCTCTGGAGGCAAGTGAGGTCTTTGTTTTCTCTGCAGTACTAGTTAGCTCTTAGGCTGGTGCGTGGCGTCTAGAACCAACGTAGGCACGCTCCCTGGCTATCTCTAGTTGCGTTTGTCAGGCGTAGGGCAGCGGTCAGCCCAGGTTCCATCACCCTAGAGCTCGTCCGATATTTATTATACTTCGCTTGTCCTGTGCTATCCCTCGCCATTGGGGATTCATGACAGTATAGCCGGCCCACAAAGTGTTAATTGTTTGGGCTGAAGCAGGAGAAAAAGAAGTGTTCAAGGGAATTTTTTTTTTTTTTTTTTTTTCCTTTCAGAGTTTTGCTGCCTAGCCCTTAATTGCTGTCTAGCTGCTTCTTACCTCCTCTTAACCCTTGAATGGCTCTGATCTTAGCTGTTTATCATGGATGTCCAGAGTTTGGCTTCCAGCCTGAGTAATCTCGCAGCAAAGGTTCAAAACATACAGGATTTCGTGGTTCACACTCCCATGTCTGAACCTAGAATTCCTATTCCAGAGTTTTTTTCTGGAGATAGATCTACCTTCCTGAATTTCAGGAACAATTGTAAATTGTTTCTCTCTTTGAAATCTCGCTCCTCTGGAGACCCTGCTCAACAGGTCAAGATTGTTATATCGTTCCTACGGGGCGACCCTCAGAATTGGGCATTTGCATTGGCACCAGGGAATCCTACATTGCTCAGTGTGGATGCGTTTTTTCTGGCATTGGGATTGCTCTATGAGGAACCTAACCTAGAGATTCAGGCGGAAAAGGCTTTATTAGCCCTCTCTCAGGGGCATGATGAAGCGGAAATATATTGTCAGAAATTTCGGAAATGGTCGGTGCTTACTCAGTGGAATGAGTGCGCCCTGGCTGCAAACTTCAGAAATGGTCTTTCTGAGGCCATTAAGGATATTATGGTGGGGTTCCCTGCGCCTACAGGTCTGAATGAGTCTATGGCTATGGCCATTCAGATTGATCGGCGTTTACGGGAGCGCAAACCCGTGCACCAGTTGGCGGTGTCTTCTGAACAGGCACCTGAGACTATGCAATGTGATAGAATTCAGTCCAGAAGTGAACGGCAAAATTATAGGCGGAAAAATGGTTTGTGTTTTTATTGTGGTGATTCTGCTCATGTTATATCAGCATGCTCTAAACGCACAAAAAGGGTTGATAAATCTTTTGCCATTGATACTCTGCAGTCTAAGTTCATTTTGTCTGTGACTCTGATTTTTTCACTGTCTTCCATTTCCGTCGATGCCTATGTGGATTCAGGCGCTGCCCTGAGTCTTATGGATTGGTCATTTGCTAAACGCTGCGGTTTTAGTCTAGAGCCTCTGGAAGTTCCTATTCCTCTGAAGGGAATTGATTCTACACCATTGGCTATGAATAAACTGCAGTATTGGACACAAGTGACCATGCGCATGACTCCCGTTCATCAGGAGGTGATTCGCTTCCTTGTACTGTATAATTTACATGATGTACTAGTGCTTGGTCTGCCATGGTTACAAACTCATAATCCTGTCCTGGACTGGAAAACAATGTCTGTGCTAAGCTGGGGATGTCAGGGGGTTCATGATGATGCACCTCCGATTTCTATCGCTTCATCTACTCCTTCGGAGATCCCTGCGTTTTTGTCGGATTATAGGGATGTTTTTGAGGAGCCTAAGCTCAATTCGCTCCCTCCTCATAGAGAGTGTGACTGTGCGATAGAATTGATTCCTGGCAGTAAGTTCCCTAAGGGTCGTTTATTTAATCTGTCACTGCCAGAGCATACTGCTATGCGGAATTATATTAAGGAGTCCTTGGAAAAGGGACATATTCGTCCATCTTCGTCCCCTCTGGGAGCAGGTTTTTTTTTCGTGGCAAAGAAAGATGGTTCCCTGAGGCCTTGTATAGATTATCGCGTTCTGAATAAGATTACAGTCAAATACCAGTATCCTGTGTTGTGTCAACCAGATGTTTCACTTCCTTTTCAGGTGGAGGTTGATGCTTCCGAGATTGGTGCGGGGGCGGTTTTGTCACAGAGAAGTTCTAATGGCTCGGTGATGAAGCCATGTGCTTTCTTCTCTAGAAAATTCTCGCCCGCCGAGCGCAATTATGATGTGGGTAATCGGGAGCTTTTGGCCATGAAGTGGGCATTTGAGGAGTGGCGTCATTGGCTTGAGGGTGCTAAGCATCGCGTGGTGGTCTTGACTGATCACAAGAATCTCATTTACCTTGAGTCTGCCAGGCGTTTGAATCCTAGACAGGCTCGTTGGTCGTTATTTTTTTCTCATTTCAATTTCGTGGTTTCATACCTGCCAGGTTCAAAGAATGTGAAGGCGGATGCTCTTTCCAGGAGTTTTGTGCCTGACTCTCCTGGAGACACTGGGCCTGCTGGTATCCTTAGGGATGGGGTAATATTGTCTGCCGTATCCCCAGACTTGCGACGCGCATTGCAGGAGTTTCAGGTGGATAAACCGGATCGATGTCCACCAGAAAGACTGTTTGTTCCGGATGATTGGACCAGTAGAGTCATCTCCGAGGTCCATTCTTCTGTGTTGGCTGGTCATCCTGGAATATTTGGTACAAGAGACTTGGTGGCCAGGTCTTTTTGGTGGCCTTCCTTGTCTAGGGATGTGCGTACCTTTGTGCAGTCTTGTGAAGTGTGTGCTCGAGCTAAGCCTTGCTGTTCACGGGCTAGTGGGTTGTTGTTATCATTGCCCATCCCGAAGAGGCCTTGGACGCACATTTCCATGGATTTTATTTCTGATCTCCCGGTTTCACAGAAAATGTCCGTTATCTGGGTTGTGTGTGACCGCTTTTCTAAGATGGTTCATTTGGTGCCCTTGCCTAAGTTGCCCTCCTCCTCTGAGTTGGTTCCTTTGTTTTTTCAGAACGTGGTTCGTTTGCATGGGATTCCGGAGAATATCGTTTCTGACAGGGGATCCCAGTTTGTGTCTAGATTTTGGCGGACGTTTTGTGCCAAGATGGGCATTGATTTGTCTTTCTCGTCTGCATTCCATCCTCAGACGAATGGCCAGACCGAGCGAACTAATCAGACCTTGGAAACTTATTTGAGGTGTTTTGTTTCGGCTGATCAGGATGACTGGGTTGCTTTTTTGCCACTGGCCGAATTTGCTCTTAATAATCGGGCTAGTTCTGCCACGTTGGTCTCTCCTTTTTTTTGTAATTCGGGGTTTCATCCTCGTTTTTCCTCTGGTCAGGGGGAATCTTCGGATTGTCCTGGAGTGGACGTGGTGGTGGACAGGCTACATCAGATTTGGAATCAGGTGGTGGACAATTTGAAGTTGTCTCAGGAGAAGACTCAGCAGTTTGCTAATCGCCGTCGCCGCGTGGGTCCCCGACTTCTTGTTGGGGACTTGGTGTGGTTGTCTTCTCGTTTTGTCCCTATGAAGGTCTCTTCTCCTAAGTTCAAGCCTCGGTTCATCGGTCCTTATAGGATCTCGGAGATTCTTAACCCCGTATCTTTTCGTTTGGATCTCCCAGCATCGTTTGCTATTCATAATGTGTTCCATCGGTCGTTGTTGCGGAGGTATGAGGTGCCCGTTGTTCCTTCGGTCGAGCCTCCTGCTCCGGTGCTGGTGGAGGGAGAATTGGAGTATGTTGTTGAAAAGATCTTGGATTCTCGTGTTTCCAGACGCAAACTCCAGTATTTGGTTAAGTGGAAGGGTTATGGTCAGGAGGATAATTCCTGGGTGGTCGCCTCCGATGTTCATGCGACTGATTTGGTCCGCGCCTTCCATAGAGCTCACCCTGATCGCCCTGGGGGTTCTCGTGAGGGTTCGGTGACCCCTCCTCAAGGGGGGGGTACTGTTGTGGATTCTGTTTGTGGGCTCCCTCTGGTGGTTACTGCTGGTACTGGGTGACTTTGGTGGGTTGCGGCCTTTGGTTTCCACCTGTCCATCAGAGGCTGGGTGTTTCCTATTTTACCTGGCCTTTCTGTCATTTCCCTTGCCGGCTATCAATGTGTTCAGATGTGCTCTGTTTGGTTCCTGCCTACCTGCTCCCAGATCTTTCAGGATAAGCTAAGTGCTGATTTTCAGTTGTTTGGTTTTTGGTCCAGCTTGCTTGGAATGTCTCTATGCTAGCTGGTTGCTCTAGTGGACTGAGGTTCTCCCCATGTGCCATGAGTTGGCACATGGGTTCTTGTAATCTCAGGATGGTATTTTTGATTAGGGTTTTTTGCTGACCGCTCAGTCCCCTTTTGTATCATTCTGCTTTCTAGTTTTCAGCGGGCCTCTATTTGCTAAAGCTATATACATCATCTCTATGTGTGTGCCTTCCTCTCATTTCACCGTCAATACATGTGGGGGGCAACTATACCTTTGGGGTTAATTCCTCTGGAGGCAAGTGAGGTCTTTGTTTTCTCTGCAGTACTAGTTAGCTCTTAGGCTGGTGCGTGGCGTCTAGAACCAACGTAGGCACGCTCCCTGGCTATCTCTAGTTGCGTTTGTCAGGCGTAGGGCAGCGGTCAGCCCAGGTTCCATCACCCTAGAGCTCGTCCGATATTTGTTATACTTCGCTTGTCCTGTGCTATCCCTCGCCATTGGGGATTCATGACAGAGGGCGCTCCACATTCTTATTACCAGGCCGGAAGTGAAGTTCAAAGTCGAAGCGGGCGAAGAGAGACCACCTGGCTTGCCGGGGGTTGAGCCTCTGAGCTGACCGAATATAGGCCAGATTCTTTTGGTCAGTGAAAATTAAGAAAGGATGTACTGCTCCCTCGAGCAGGTAACGCAATTCCTCTAATGCCAAATTTATGGCCAGTAGTTCTCTGTCTCCAATGGAATAGTTGCATTCGGAAGTAGTAAACGCCTTGGAGAAAAACCAGCAGGTGACTAACTGACCAGAAGAAGACCTCTGGGAAAGCACTGCATCAGCTCCCGAAGAGAAGGTGTCCACTTTGAGAATGAATGGTCTGCTTGCCTCTGGGCGATGAAGCACTGGAGCTGTTGCAAAGGCTTGCTTCAGTGTCCAGAAGGCATTCACTGCCTCCTCAGACCAAACATTGGGATCAGCTCCCTTGCGGATAAGAGACGAGATAGGCCTGGATAATGAAGAGAAATCAGGAATGAACTGTCTGTAAAAAGCTAAGGAATCGTTGGATGGCTCTAACCCTGAGGGGTCATGGCCAGTTGAGGATGGCGGACACCTTCTCCGGATCCATCCTTAAGATGAAGTTTGAGATGATGTACCCCAAAAATGGTAAGGATGTCTGCTCAAACAAACACTTCTCAAACTTGGCATAGAGACGATTCTCCCTCAATCGTAGCAGCACTTGACGAATGTTCCGCCTATGAGAAGGCAAGTCTGGAGGAAAAACGAGAATATCATCCAAGTACACTACAACGCAGGAATATAAGAGATCCTGGAAGACGTAATTTACAAACTCCTGAAATACTGAGGGATCGTTGCAGAGACCGAAGGGCATGACCAAATATTTGAAATATCCATCCTGTGTGTTAAACGCGGTCTTCCACTCATCCCCGGAGTGAATACAGACCAGGTTGTAGACTGTGCAAAGATCAAGATTGGTAAAAATCCGTGCTCCCCTCAACCGATCAAAGAGCTCCAGGTGTAGCTGCATGAGGTATTTGTTCTTGACCGTAATATCGTTCAGACCTCTATAATCTATACAGGGACGAAGGGAGATGTCTTTTTTTTAACAAGAAGAATCCCCCGCCTGTGGGAGAAGAAGACTTCTGAATAAAGCCCCTGGCCAGATTCTCCTGGACATACTCCAACATGGCTTGGGTCTCAGCTGGAGATAGCGGATAGATTCTGCCCCTAGGGGGGACAGAACCAGGAAAAAAGCTCAATCAGGCAGTCTTACGGCCGATGCGGGGGAAGACTCTCTGCCTCCTTCTTGTTGAAAACATCCATGAAAGACCAATAGGCAGATGGCAATCCAGCGGGAGCAGAAGAGGACCATGGCAAGTCTACTAGATGGACGGACAGCAGTCACCATTCCTGGCAAAACTGTCCCCAGCAAAGGTTGTCACCAGTTTGCCAATCGAGGATTGGCTCATGCGCCCTTAGCCAGGGAAGAACAAGAAGAAATGGATGGGGTAGATTAGACAGAATGTAGAAAGCTATCTTCTCCCGATGCAGGGCTCCCACCTGTAACTCCACCTCTTCGGTAACCTTAGTGATGGTCTCCTGCAAGGGTTTGCCATCCACCGATGCAATCAATCAAGGATCTTCCAGGGTTTTAACTGGAATCCGGTACTTATTAACTTCCTCAAGCCTAATGAAGTTCCTTGCCGCACCCGAATCCACATCGGAGTAGCGTTTAAGACCAAAGATCAACTAGACCAAGAGGGTTAGGGGTAGAGAGGAATCACATGCACCTAGGGAGGCCTCTCTTACCTGTCCTAGGTGGAGGAGTTTCCCAGGCACTCGGGACAGGAACTGAGTAAGTGGGAAGCACAACCACAGTAGAAGCAAAGACCTTGTGAGACTCTCTCTCCGGCGTTGTTCTGCCATTTTGAGCCGATCCACTTGCATCGGTTCAGGTGCAGTAGCAGAGGTAGACACCATGGCTTACAGACTGAGTGGCTTGTGGATGGAAGGGGATGGGCGATTGGGTCTTCTCTCCCGAGCTGATTCACGAGAGCGTTCCTGGATTCACAGATCACTATGTGAGGCGAAAAGATAAGATCTTCAAGAGAAGTTGGAGTATCCCGGCCCACGAGTTCATCCTTAACCCTGCCCGACAGTCCCCCGCTAGAATGCTCCGACAAGAGCCTCATTATTCCACCCCAACTCAGAGAACAGGGTGAGGAAGTGAATGGCATATTGGCCAACAGTAAGAGAACCCTGGTGGAGATTGAAGAGGGACTCCGTAGTAGAGGCCAGATGACCCAGTTCATCGTACACTCTACAAAAGGTCTCCAGAAAGGCAGGCAGCTGAGAAACTATGGGATCATCATGCTCCCACAGTGGGTTTACTCAAGCCAGAGCCTCTCCCTCCAAATGAGAGACCTCAAATGCCACTTAGCCCGATCGGTGGGACCTCTGCAAATCTTGGGATCGCCATTATAACAGGGTGGCTTTCCCAGACAAGGCGGGGGGTGAGGCACAGAAGCAGAATCAGGATCACGGGATAGAACTTGCACCGAAGCCGTGGCAGCGGACTGAAGATTAAACAAACTGTCATTCACTGAGGTCACATAACTTAGCATGCGGGACTGTGCGTCGCGCTGCTGGACAAGTTCCTGTTGGAATTCCTGTTGACTTAGCTTATTTGCAGTTTCGACATTGCCGACAGGTCTCTTCCACAACGGTTTTCAGGCGAGGATGGTAAACTACCTTTTGCAGTAGATAGACTGTGTTAAATAAATTACAACTGTGGGATATACCATTAAGTGCTTAATAATGAGATGGGAATTACTACACATTGTAGGTAGATTTGGGGTCCGTGGTGGTGGTATGTGAGGGTTTACATATTTATGTGGGTCTCTGTCATATATGTGTTGTTTTTATTGTTGTGCATATATAGGTATGGTATTATTGTTTTATATATATATACATATATATATATATATATATATATATATATATATATATGCTATTTTTATGTATGAAGCCACATGCATTTTTATGTATGAAGCCACATGCATTTATATTTATATATATTTATATTTATGCTAAGGCTTCGGCATTATTAGACCAGGCATTGTGGTAATGTGGTTCTCTCTTTTTCTTCCCCTTCTTCTTTTTTCCTTATTACTATCTCACCACTTTATCCTTTCCGGTGTCACTTAAGCAGCAGCCCGTCCCAGTCTGTTTGAACTAACGGTGGCGATGCCATGTACGCGCGTGTGCCTGGACCTTACACTCTGGGCGGCTCTCGGCGTCTGTATGCGGAGGTGGTTGCCATGACTCTGGTGACGCCCACGCATGATGCCGATGCTACCGAGAGTCACGGGTAACCACGGCAACGCACGCGTCACTTCCGGTAAGCGTCACCTCTACTTCCGGTAGGACGATATTTAAATCCGGTATTGTATTCATTCGGTACGCTCCCTGATGAAGGAGCTTGTCTCCGAAACGTACATCAGGCATACGTGCAGACCGAGGATTCACCTGTGTGCCAGCGCCATCCTTAAAAAGTAATATATGTATGGTGGTAGTTACCACTCTTTGGCCTGGTGCATGTGAGGGATAGTTTGTAATTTCTCCATTGGGGGCTATATACATGCCATAGCTGTACGGTCATCTAACAGGGTGGGGACACCATTGAACATGTGGGTTAGATCCCGCTTCCTATAGCAGATATTTCAGCATTGGATATTGTAATATAATATACTTTGATGGTGTCCTGACAGACAATCTGTTTATAGTGGTTGTATCACGACTAATTGATGATCTCCAATTTACTCTTTACTCTATGGGTAGTACCACTATACATGCTTCCCTCTTTTTGACAATATATAAATAGATCTAAATGTGATCTTTTCCTTGGTCTGCACATCAAGGCTTTGCACAGTTGCACTTTGTTTGCTGTATGCACATGTTTCCCACTTTGTTCCATTTTGTCCTGTATTATTTTTAAATTTTGTCTTTTTATGGAATAATAAACTTTTTGTGTACTATTTATGACTTTTTGGTCGTGTCTTTGTGGTTTCCACACTCCTGTTGTATCTTTTGCAGACACTGAAAAGTCTTTTCTTGACCAAAGTGAGCTCCTCTTTTGTGTGCTTCTGTGGCCACCATAGGCAGCAGCTCCTCAGGGATCACCACCTGCCAGGTAACACCCAGTTCCCGTTGTAACTGAATCTTTCGGTACAATAGTACATTCTTCAGCTGGAGTCTTTCCCACTGTCAAAGGATCTGCAGAGTTTCAGGGGACAGAGTGTCTCTCTCTTTGGGAAGTTGTTTCAGAGTTACCCACTCTCTCATTTGAGCGAGTTCCTCATCTTCTTGTTGTAACCGGACCCATTCATCATGGGACCGTCCCAGTATGCATACCCGAGTTACTGTCTGTGCCTGTGGAACGACTCCTTGAGTGGACCCTCTGGGTCATGATACCGGACCACCCCTGAGTGAGCTGACCTAGGGAACCACCCCCTATACAGGGAGCATCAGTGGCAGGCCTAAGGGGGCCAGATACCACGACAGCCGGTACCAGGGGGATGGCTCGTAGGAGACTGAATAGACAACGGTCAAATGATGAGATGCCAGGGAGCACCAGAGAACAGACAAACAACTAATGAAAGTCAGATATAAGGTATCAGTGGTGGGAGATGGAGGTGTGGTGACAGGAACCAAGGACTAGGGAAACCAGGAGACAGGGAAGAATCCTAGGACCTCCAGGGACCGAAGGCAGGTACTGAAAGACAGTATGATCAGAGCAAAATAAGGCACACACAGAATTAGTGCACAGAGAAGCACGCAGGGACCTGAGTACAGACAAGCAAAAGCACGAGCGACAAGGCTTGCACAAAGGCAGATACTGACGATAATCAGGTGCCTCCTCTAGAAGGAAGCAGCCTGATATACTCAGTAGCTGCCGCCATGACAGGACAGCACTTCCGGGTCAAGACATCCCGGCCATATAAGGTGCCAGAGGAGGGCACAGCCGCAACCTAAGCTGGCCGGGATGCATGTTGTGGATTCTGTTTGTGGGCTCCCTCTGGTGGTTACTGCTGGTACTGGGTGACTTTGGTGGGTTGCGGCCTTTGGTTTCCACCTGTCCATCAGAGGCTGGGTGTTTCCTATTTTACCTGGCCTTTCTGTCATTTCCCTTGCCGGCTATCAATGTGTTCAGATGTGCTCTGTTTGGTTCCTGCCTACCTGCTCCCAGATCTTTCAGGATAAGCTAAGTGCTGATTTTCAGTTGTTTGGTTTTTGGTCCAGCTTGCTTAGAATGTCTCTATGCTAGCTGGTTGCTCTAGTGGACTGAGGTTCTCCCCATGTGCCATGAGTTGGCACATGGGTTCTTGTAATCTCAGGATGGTTTTTTTGATTAGGGTTTTTTGCTGACCGCTCAGTCCCCTTTTGTATCATTCTGCTTTCTAGTTTTCAGCGGGCCTCTATTTGCTAAAGCTATATACATCATCTCTATGTGTGTGCCTTCCTCTCATTTCACCGTCAATACATGTGGGGGGCAACTATACCTTTTGGGGTTAATTCCTCTGGAGGCAAGTGAGGTCTTTGTTTTCTCTGCAGTACTAGTTAGCTCTTAGGCTGGTGCGTGGCGTCTAGAACCAACGTAGGCACGCTCCCTGGCTATCTCTAGTTGCGTTTGTCAGGCGTAGGGCAGCGGTCAGCCCAGGTTCCATCACCCTAGAGCTCGTCCGATATTTGTTATACTTTGCTTGTCCTGTGCTATCCCTCGCCATTGGGGATTCATGACAGTATAGCCGGCCCACAAAGTGTTAATTGTTTGGGCTGAAGCAGGAGAAAAAGAAGTGTTCAAGGGAAATTTTTTTTTTTCCTTCAGAGTTTTGCTGCCTAGCCCTTAATTGCTGTCTAGCTGCTTCTTACCTCCTCTTAACCCTTGAATGGCTCTGATCTTAGCTGTTTATCATGGATGTCCAGAGTTTGGCTTCCAGCCTGAGTAATCTCGCGGCAAAGGTTCAAAACATACAGGATTTCGTTGTTCACACTCCCATGTCTGAACCTAGAATTCCTATTCCAGAGTTTTTTTTCTGGAGATAGATCTACCTTCCTGAATTTCAGGAACAATTGTAAATTGTTTCTCTCTTTGAAATCTCGCTCCTCTGGAGACCCTGCTCAACAGGTCAAGATTGTTATATTGTTCCTACGGGGCGACCCTCAGAATTGGGCATTTGCATTGGCACCAGGGGATCCTGAAGTAAGAAAAAACAAAGTCCAGCTCACCATATCGACATTCCCGGAGGCTCGGAGCACGGAACCGCTGTGTCAGGGCGTAGGCAAACATAAAAGGAAAAGAATCCAGCTCAACGATGCAGTGAAAGATCCGTAGCTTTATTTCACTTCAAAATAGCGTGTGAGGACAAAACATCAGCACATTAAAACCAAGATCAACGCGTTTCCGGTGACTGAGCACCCTTAATCATGAAGGGTTCATGATTAAGGGTGCTCAGTCACCGGAAACGCGTTGATCTTGGTTTTAATGTGCTGATGTTTTGTCCTCACACGCTATTTTGAAGTGAAATAAAGCTACGGATCTTTCACTGCATCGTTGAGCTGGATTCTTTTCCTTTTATGTTTGCCTACACCAGGGGATCCTGCATTGCTCAGTGTGGATGCGTTTTTTCTGGCATTGGGATTGCTCTATGAGGAACCTAACCTAGAGATTCAGGCTGAAAAGGCTTTATTATCCCTCTCTCAGGGGCATGATGAAGCGGAAATATATTGTCAGAAATTTCGGAAATGGTCGGTGCTTACTCAGTGGAATGAGTGCGCCCTGGCTGCAAACTTCAGAAATGGTCTTTCTGAGGCCATTAAGGATATTATGGTGGGGTTCCCTGCGCCTACAGGTCTGAATGAGTCTATGGCTATGGCCATTCAGATTGATCGGCGTTTACGGGAGCGCAAACCCGTGCACCAGTTGGCGGTGTCTTCTGAACAGGCACCTGAGACTATGCAATGTGATAGAATTCAGTCCAGAAGTGAACGGCAAAATTATAGGCGGAAAAATGGTTTGTGTTTTTATTGTGGTGATTCAGCTCATGTTATATCAGCATGCTCTAAACGCACAAAAAGGGTTGATAAATCTTTTGCCATTGATACTCTGCAGTCTAAGTTCATTTTGTCTGTGACTCTGATTTTTTCACTGTCTTCCATTTCCGTCGATGCCTATGTGGATTCAGGCGCTGCCCTGAGTCTTATGGATTGGTCATTTGCTAAACGCTGCGGTTTTAGTCTAGAGCCTCTGGAAGTTCCTATTCCTCTGAAGGGAATTGATTCTACACCATTGGCTATGAATAAACCGCAGTATTGGACACAAGTGACCATGCGCATGACTCCCGTTCATCAGGAGGTGATTCGCTTCCTTGTACTGTATAATTTACATGATGTACTAGTGCTTGGTCTGCCATGGTTACAAACTCATAATCCTGTCCTGGACTGGAAAACAATGTCTGTGCTAAGCTGGGGATGTCAGGGGGTTCATGATGATGCACCTCCGATTTCTATCGCTTCATCTACTCCTTCGGAAATCCCTGCGTTTTTGTCGGATTATAGGGATGTTTTTGAGGAGCCTAAGCTCAATTCGCTCCCTCCTCATAGAGAGTGTGTCTGTGCTATAGAATTGATTCCTGGCTGTAAGTTCCCTAAGGGTCGTTTATTTAATCTGTCACTGCCAGAGCATACTGCTATGCGGAATTATATTAAGGAGTCCTTGGAAAAGGGACATATTCGTCCATCTTCGTCCCCTCTGGGAGCAGGTTTTTTTTTCGTGGCTAAAAAAGATGGTTCCCTGAGGCCTTGTATAGATTATCGCCTTCTGAATAAGATTACAGTCAAATACCAGTATCCATTGCCATTATTTACTGATTTGTTTGCTCGCATTAAGGGGGCTAGGTGGTTCACTAAAATAGATCTTCGTGGTGCGTATAATCTGGTGCGGATAAAACAGGGTGATGAGTGGAAAACCGCATTTAATACGCCTGAGGGCCATTTTGAGTATTTGGTAATGCCTTTTGGACTCTCCAATGCTCCGTCAGTCTTTCAGTCCTTTATGCACAATATTTTCCGTGAATATCTGGATAAGTTTATGATTGTGTATTTGGATGATATTTTGGTGTTTTCTGATGACTGGGAGTCTCATGTTCTACAGGTCAGGAAGGTGTTTCAGGTTTTGCGGGCCAATTCTCTGTTTGTGAAGGGCTCAAAGTGTCTCTTCGGAGTCCAGAAGATTTCTTTTTTGGGGTACATTTTTTCTCCTTCTACTATTGAGATGGATCCCGTTAAGGTTCAGGCTATTTGTGACTGGACACAACCTACATCTGTTAAGAGCCTTCAGAAGTTCTTGGGGTTTTCTAATTTTTATCGTCGGTTCATTGCTAATTTTTCCAGTATTGTTAAACCTTTGACTGATTTGACTAAAAAGGGTGCTGATGTTGCTGATTGGTCTCCTGCGGCCGTGGAGGCCTTTCGGGAACTTAAGCGCCGGTTTTCTTCTGCTCCTGTGTTGTGTCAACCAGATGTTTCACTTCCTTTTCAGGTGGAGGTTGATGCTTCCGAGATTGGAGCGGGGGCGGTTTTGTCACAGAGAAGTTCTAATGGCTCGGTGATGAAGCCATGTGCTTTCTTCTCTAGAAAATTCTCGCCCGCCGAGCGCAATTATGATGTGGGTAATCGGGAGCTTTTGGCCATGAAGTGGGCATTTGAGGAGTGGCGTCATTGGCTTGAGGGTGCTAAACATCGCGTGGTGGTCTTGACTGATCACAAGAATCTCATTTACCTTGAGTCTGCCAGGCGTTTGAATCCCAGACAGGCTCGTTGGTCGTTATTTTTTTCTCGTTTCAATTTCGTGGTTTCATACCTACCAGGTTCAAAGAATGTGAAGGTAGATGCTCTTTCCAGGAGTTTTGTGCCTGACTCTCCTGGAGACACTGGGCCTGCTGGTATCCTTAGGGATGGGGTAATATTGTCCGCCGTATCCCCAGACTTGCGACGCGCATTGCAGGAGTTTCAGGTGGATAAACCGGATCGATGTCCACCAGAAAGACTGTTTGTTCCGGATGATTGGACCAGTAGAGTCATCTCCGAGGTCCATTCTTCTGTGTTGGCTGGTCATCCTGGAATATTTGGTACAAGAGACTTGGTGGCCAGGTCTTTTTGGTGGCCTTCCTTGTCTAGGGATGTGCGTACCTTTGTGCAGTCTTGTGAAGTGTGTGCTCGAGCTAAGCCTTGCTGTTCACGGGCTAGTGGGTTGTTGTTATCATTGCCCATCCCGAAGAGGCCTTGGACGCACATTTCCATGGATTTTATTTCTGATCTCCCGGTTTCACAGAAAATGTCCGTTATCTGGGTTGTGTGTGACCGCTTTTCTAAGATGGTTCATTTGGTGCCCTTGCCTAAGTTGCCCTCCTCCTCTGAGTTGGTTCCTTTGTTTTTTCAGAACGTGGTTCGTTTGCATGGGATTCCGGAGAATATCGTTTCTGACAGGGGATCCCAGTTTGTGTCTAGATTTTGGCGGACGTTTTGTGCCAAGATGGGCATTGATTTGTCTTTCTCGTCTGCATTCCATCCTCAGACGAATGGCCAGACCGAGCGAACTAATCAGACCTTGGAAACTTATTTGAGGTGTTTTGTTTCTGCTGATCAGGATGACTGGGTTGCTTTTTTGCCACTGGCCGAATTTGCTCTTAATAATCGGGCTAGTTCTGCCACGTTGGTCTCTCCTTTTTTTGTAATTCGGGGTTTCATCCTCGTTTTTCCTCTGGTCAGGGGGAATCTTCGGATTGTCCTGGAGTGGACGTGGTGGTGGACAGGCTACATCAGATTTGGAATCAGGTGGTGGACAATTTGAAGTTATCTCAGGAGAAGACTCAGCAGTTTGCTAATCGCCGTCGCCGCGTGGGTCCCCGACTTCTTGTTGGGGACTTGGTGTGGTTGTCTTCTCGTTTTGTCCCTATGAAGGTCTCTTCTCCTAAGTTCAAGCCTCGGTTCATCGGTCCTTATAGGATCTCGGAGATTCTTAACCCTGTATCTTTTCGTTTGGATCTCCCAGCATCGTTTGCTATTCATAATGTGTTCCATTGGTCGTTGTTGCGGAGGTATGAGGTGCCCGTTGTTCCTTCGGTCGAGCCTCCTGCTCCGGTGCTGGTGGAGGGAGAATTGGAGTATGTTGTTGAAAAGATCTTGGATTCTCGTGTTTCCAGACGCAAACTCCAGTATTTGGTTAAGTGGAAGGGTTATGGTCAGGAGGATAATTCCTGGGTGGTCGCCTCCGATGTTCATGCGACTGATTTGGTCCGCGCCTTCCATCGAGCTCACCCTGATCGCCCTGGGGGTTCTCGTGAGGGTTCGGTGACCCCTCCTCAAGGGGGGGGTACTGTTGTGGATTCTGTTTGTGGGCTCCCTCTGGTGGTTACTGCTGGTACTGGGTGACTTTGGTGGGTTGCGGCCTTTGGTTTCCACCTGTCCATCAGAGGCTGGGTGTTTCCTATTTTACCTGGCCTTTCTGTCATTTCCCTTGCCGGCTATCAATGTGTTCAGATGTGCTCTGTTTGGTTCCTGCCTACCTGCTCCCAGATCTTTCAGGATAAGCTAAGTGCTGATTTTCAGTTGTTTGGTTTTTGGTCCAGCTTGCTTAGAATGTCTCTATGCTAGCTGGTTGCTCTAGTGGACTGAGGTTCTCCCCATGTGCCATGAGTTGGCACATGGGTTCTTGTAATCTCAGGATGGTTTTTTTGATTAGGGTTTTTTGCTGACCGCTCAGTCCCCTTTTGTATCATTCTGCTTTCTAGTTTTCAGCGGGCCTCTATTTGCTAAAGCTATATACATCATCTCTATGTGTGTGCCTTCCTCTCATTTCACCGTCAATACATGTGGGGGGCAACTATACCTTTTGGGGTTAATTCCTCTGGAGGCAAGTGAGGTCTTTGTTTTCTCTGCAGTACTAGTTAGCTCTTAGGCTGGTGCGTGGCGTCTAGAACCAACGTAGGCACGCTCCCTGGCTATCTCTAGTTGCGTTTGTCAGGCGTAGGGCAGCGGTCAGCCCAGGTTCCATCACCCTAGAGCTCGTCCGATATTTGTTATACTTTGCTTGTCCTGTGCTATCCCTCGCCATTTGGGATTCATGACAGATGCATGTGCGAGCAGCGGGATCCTCGGGGGGCGGCCGAGAGGCAGGAAGTGCAGGCGAGATGCGGTGAGAACCCCGATCAGCATCACCACGGGAAGTGGAAGGAAAGAGGTGAGTTTCGTGGGCGGGCGCAGCTGTGACCTGTTCCTGCATAGCTGCCAACGTCCTAGCAGAATCCCGGAACTCAGGGACCTCTTCAGCCTCCAGTTCTTCATCACGGTTGGGCCCAGGCTTTTCATGCGTCACTTTGGATAAGGCATCGGCGTGAGTATTCTCCGCTCCCCTCTTGTAGGTGATTTTATACCGAAACTTCGCCATCCGGGCCACCCAGTGCTGCTCCAAGGCCCCGATTTTTGCATTTTCAAGGTGGGCCAAAGGGTTATTATTGGTGCGTACCAGGACTTCAGAGCCAGACAAATGTTCTGCAAACTTCTCAGTCATGGCCCACACTAATGCCAACAGCTCCAGCTTGAACTGTAATTGTCTAGATTACGTTCGAAGTCATGTAAGGACCAGCTTGTTTAAGCAATTACCCATTCTTTTCCATCTTGGATCTTAAACAACACAGCTCCGAGTCCATGCAAGCTTCCATCAGTGTGGAGAATAAACAGCTGGGAGAAGTCTGCATAGGCTAACACTGGGGCTTCAGTCAAAGCCACCTTCAAGGCTTGAAATGCTTTCTCCTGATTTAGCTAAATCAGTTCTCATGCTTTGCACTGACGAGGGCCAACAGCCCGAAACACCGTGTCTGCGAATTGAGATACTGATTTGGCTTTTATCCTAAGTCATATTGCACGACTCGTTAAAGGGTTGATTGTGACTTGTAGGATCGCTACTTCCAAAAGGTGGCGCTATAGAGTTTAAGTCCTCTTTTTCTCAGAAGAGGCAATTTGAATATTTAATTTCCCAGAGGAGCATTGTACAGCAAATAAGCCTCCTTACCTTGACAAGCCAGCTGGTATGTCACTCTCCATAAGGAGAAATGCTACCCCTTAGACGATAATACCCGGTGAGAACCAGGAAGGCCCGCACATCTTTCACGGTCTTTGGGGTAGGCCAATACTGTACTGCAGAAATTTTTTCATAGGACAGTCTCACCCCTTCTGACATGTCCCAAGTACTCAATCTGGGTGCAAAATAAATGACACTTCTGAGGCTTCACTTGAAAACCGTGTCTCTGAACATAGCTGAGCACCTGTTCCAGTCTTTGCAGATGTTCCTCGAATGTAGCGGCATACACAATGATATCATCCAGATAAAGAAGAGTGGCTTTAAAGTTTAAGTCACCTAGACACCTCTCCATCAGTCATTGGAACGTACCAGGAGCATTAGTCAGGCCAAACGGCATCTGGTTGAATTCGTACAGGCCCATAGGTTTTATAAAAGCCGTCTTCGCTTGGTCATGCTCGGACATAGGTACTTGCCAATAGCCACTGGCGAGATCTAAGGATCAGAAAAATGTTGCACTTGGTATCTTGTGGGTGATGTGAGTCGCCCAGCCAGGGCAGTGGGGTACTCGGTACCGGGTCCGGTTGGCTGTTAAAGGGGATGTCACAGTGGCTGTGACCCAATCCGTGGCCCCGGGGCTCAACGTTAAAGGGGAATGGTCTTTAAAGGGAAAAATGTTCCAAGTCTATCGTGAGGCCACTTGTGGTGTTCGGTCAGTAGTGTGACCGACGCTACGTTAAAGGGGTCACCTGGGGGATGTTGTGGCAGCATGGGTGTTACACTTCCCACAGGTGAAGCAGTGTCCCCAGGGGTCCTATGGTTTGTGGCCAAGATGATGGTATGTGCCGATGAATAAATGGAGGAGACAAGTTGTAAGTCTTTACCTGGTTTACTGCAGATGGTAGGCCACAGTCCAGGGTACCGGCAACAGGTACATTAGGAATCCAGGCAGTGCAGAGACAAGTGGAATCCCCTTGGCAAGTCAGGTTGGGGGCCTTCCACTCTGCACTTGCTGTGTCTGAGGTCCCTGCTGCCACTAAGTGCTCCAAACAAGGTCCTAGTTGTTTCCCCTGTCCTGGGACAGGTACCTTTATGGTAGGCAGCTTGAGCCGTCCCTACTGGCGTCTACGCATAGTGACTCCAAGCTCCAGGATGCTGCTGTACCACAGGTGCAAATGGGCAATGTCCGTGTAATCCTATGCCCTCCGGTTCTGCTCTGTGTCTTAGAGTCTCCACAAAAGCCTCAGGTTCCCAGTACCTGGTTTCTGTGCACTGACTCCTTGGAGGCCTACTCGTAGCCTCCTTGAGTCCTGTATCTCCTCTCTGCTCCCTTCCTGTCTTTCCTCGCTTGTAATGACCAGAGGTCTGAATAAGATCCAGTGAGTCACAAACCAAGACTAAGGCAGAAATCTCCAACGGTATTTACTCAAAGGCAAAATCATAAAGGTAATATGGAGATTATTAAAGTAGATACACCCCAAAGATACACCAGCTCAGCAGCAGCTGAAATCACTGTGCCACTCCAAGGTCTCCTGAGAACTGTATGCTACAACAGACTAGTAAGAAATTTACCTAACAGGGCAACTAAAAACAGGAACAAGTGTAAATTGAATGTAGTGTTATCAAGGGAGCCCCTGGAATGGCACACTGAGTATAACTTACACACCTCTAATATTCAATACACCTCTAAGGTAACCATTAAACACTCTGAACAGGGATACCCGGGTATCTATGACTATTGGTACCGTATCCTGAGATAGATCTCCTCTCAGGCAGGAATCTGCACAGGCTGCAGCCAGTCCATATCTTCAGCGCCAATAAGTTACAGCAAGCTCCTCTTGTCTGATCGGCCGATGCCGAGCCCAAACGCCTGGGACGTAGTGGTCTCACGATGTTGTCTCTGCTTCTGTAGCTCCTAGGAATGCTTCCATGACAACCCGTCCGTTTCTGTATCAGCAGTCTGTCAGACTTGTTTCTCCACTTGATGCACAGGGAATCCACAGACTCTCAAACACGTAGTGTGTTTGCCGTGAAGTTTCAGTCTTTCAAAATAAAGGTTAGCTCCTCTCCAGAAAAACGTTAGGAACAAAAGGTCTCTCACAGAGTTGAACAAAAGGTTAGCTTTTCTCCAGGAAAACGTTAGCAATGAAAAGTCTCTCAATAGCTTCTTTTTCTCCAACAAACTCGCAGTAAAATCCACACACAGTCTCTTTGTTATATCACAGCAGCTTCTGCCTTTTCTTCCCGCCTGTCTCTCTCTGCTCTCACTTCCTTGTTTCACTTTTACACACGAGACACCAGACCCCACCCCCCAGCATACATTGTCTTCGGGAGTTTTTCAGGGTCTGCCCTCTGCTGCAGCAAGCAAAAACCACAGGGTCCTAGTGCCCTCTCAGTGGGACTACAGTTCACCCTCTTACATGCCACCCCACTAGAGGTTGGCGTCCTCGACATACCTTCCTACTCAAATTCTTCTTGAGCATATCGCTGAGGCGGTATTCCTGCCGTAGATCGTGTAGTTCTCCTGAGTCCTACATCAACAGGTGCAGCCTTAGAGGGAGCTAAAGTCTCTTCCGTGGTCGTATTAGTGGGCGCAAGTGGAGTTGTCTCCTCCTGCGGCTCGATGTCCTGTGATACAGCGTCAGGACCAAGCAGTTGACCTGATGCACTCTCCTCAACAACATCCTCCAAATTCCCAACATTCTCATCACCCGAGGCCAGATCGGTCACAGGGGGCAAATAAGCAGGTGCAGGAGTAAGCACACCATCAAACTCAAGATCATTCAGAGTTCCCGCCCCTTGGAACATGGCCTCTGGCTCTAGGGGGGTAGGCGCCGAATCTTCAAACCAGCACCGTTATAACATGTTACGATGCAAATTACGGGTTGGCCCCCCTGTCCCCACCGGTTCGACCTCGTACACTGGAATCTCAGGGTTCACCTGTTTTTTTATCAGATACGGTATCGCCTCCCATCGGTCACTCAGCTTTCCTGATCGTCATTTTGTCCTCACCAACACTCTGTCTCCCGGAGAGAACAATTCTGTTTGTACAGGTCGCGTGTCTCTATGGACCACCTGGCGAAGGCGGTTGCCCACCACCTGATGCACCACCCTCAACCGCCGCCGATGCTCTCGTACCCACTCGGATGCAGTCCGAGGGGGGGAGGAGGAGGGATCTGGCATGTTCAAATTCTCAATGTCTCGGCCAGGTCTACCAAACATCAACATGTGTGGTGAGTAACCAGTAGTACTGTGCACCCTGTTATTGTAAGCCCACATCAATTCGGGGAGATACTCAGGCCAGCATGTCTGTTGCTGACTCTCTAAGGACCTCAACATTTGCAACAAGGTCCGATTAAAACGCTCACACGCCCCGTTACCCTGAGGGTGGTAAGGCGTTGTTCTCGACTGCTCGATACCATAGAGCTGGTGCAACTCTTTCATCAGCGTCCCCTGAAAGCAGGCCCCTTGATCTGAATGTATTCTCTGCGGACACCCGAACACTTGGAAGAAATGTCGGCACACTGCCTCAGCCGCCGACTTGGCCGTCTGATCTCTTGTTGGCACCGCTACAGCATACTTGGTAAAGTGATCTGTCATCACCAGGCAATACATGTACCCTGACGTAGAGTACCCTATCAACATGTAGTCAATCATGAGTAGCTCCAGTGGAGCTGAAGTCTTAATAGACTGTGTGGGAGCCCGCTGCTCAGGGCTTTTGTTGAGCCCACAAATTTGGCACTGCCGACACGCGTCGGCCACCATCCCTCCCAACTCAGGGCAGTAGAGGACTCGCTGCAACCACTGAAGTGTCTTTTCACTTCCAAAATGGGCCCCCTTCTCATGCGCCTCACGAGCGACCACTGGACCCATCCCCACAGGAATTATCAGTTGGTACCGATGCTGCAGCTCCGATGGCAGATACACCTTACGATACAAAAGACCTTGTTCCACACACAATTTATCCCATTGTCAAAGGAGTTTCATTCCTTCCATGGACAACTGAGCCTTGTCCTCTGCACTGGGCCAGGCCTTGTTTTGTACCCAACGGCGCACAAGTGCAACGTCCGGACACTCATCCTGGACTCTTGTCCAATCTGAGGATGTTTTACCCAGGACACAGGGCATCCCGGTGGCCACCCCACTTGAGTGTACCACACTTTGGAAGATAGGTATCTGCCCCAAAGCTGGAGTTTCAGTGTCCTCAAGTTGTTCGTCAACATCTTCCCCTGATGACCCAAGGGGCACTCTTGACAAGGCATCGTTTTCTCGACCAGAGCGAAATTTAATGCGGTAATTAAACTTGGCTAGTCTGGCGACCCACCGCTGCTCTAACGCTCCCAGTTTTGCATTCTCTAAGTGAGCTAGCGGGTTGTTATCTGTCATGACTAGCACCTCAGCTCCTGTTAGATACTCGGCGAAGCGTTCTGTCATTGCCCACACCAGGGCCAGCTATTCCAGCCGGAATGAGCTGTAGTTAGCCGGATTTCGCTCGGAGTCTCTTAAAGATCTGCTGCCATAAGAAATCACTCGCTCTCGGCCGTCCTGCACCTGTGCTAGTACTGCCCCCAACCCATGAAGACTACCATCGGTATACAACAAAAAAGGGGTGTCAAACCGGGCGTAAGCCAGCAATGGGGCACTCGTTAGGGCGGTTTTCACTTCATCAAATGCCTTTTTCTGTAGGGGCCCCCATGGAATGGGGCGATTTCGAGGACCCAGCGCTGTCCCTCTCAAAAGTTCATTCAAGGGACTCACCACTTGTGAGAATTTAGGCACAAACCGCCGATAGTATCCTGCTAGGCCCAGGAAGGCCCGCACTTCTCGCAGGTCACAAGGAGGTGGCCACTCTTGTACCACCTTGATCTTACTGTCTAAAGGTAGTACCCTGTCCGGGGTCACCAGATGCCCCAAATATTCAATCTGGTTTCGTAACAGTTGACATTTTTTTGGCTTTATTTTCAGGCCGTAGCTCTTGAGCCGCCGGAGAACTTGACGCAGCTTCTCCAGATGATCTTCAAATGAGGTTCCGAACACCACAATGTCGTCTAGATATATCAGGACTGATTCAAAATTTAGATCGCCCAAGCAATGTTCCATCAGGCGTTGGAAGGTTTCCGGGGCGGTAGCGAGGCCAAAGGGCATCCGGTTGAACTCAAAGAGCCCCATTGGCAAGACAAACGCCGTCTTGGCCCGATCTTTTTCAGCCATTGGGACCTGCCAGTACCCGCTTGCCAAATCCAACGTTGAGAAATACTTGGCCCGACCCAGGGTCGACAGGGATTCTTCAATACGGGGTAAAGGATATGCGTCCCGTATGGTGTGGGCGTTCAATTTTCGATAGTCCACACAAAATCGGAGTGTCCCATCCTTCTTGCGGACCAAGACTACAGGGGCCGCCCAGGGACTCCGGCTCTCTCGGATCACTTGGTTGTCCAGCATACTGGCCACCATGCTCTTCACCTCTTGATAAAGCGCTGGAGGAATTTGACGATATCTTTCTCTAATGGGTGGAGTATCCCCCGTTGGAATCTCATGCTCAATCATCTGGGTACACCCGAAGTCCTCTCCATGTCGAGAAAAGGTCTCTTGATGTTCCCACAAAACTCTCTCCAACTGCTCCAACTGCACGGGGGTCAGCTTCTCCCGATCCACTCCCATCTGCTCCATGATCACATGGCCATTCCATTCCTCAGTAGGAGGCTCAGTCCGGCCTACCTCGACCACAAAGGTCCAGGATGACTGTTGGTCTGGTCGCAGTTCGAATCCTGCATTTTCCGGCACCTTTTCTGCCGGCACGAACAGTTCAGCCAGTATGGTTCCAGCAGGAATTGCAACAGCTTCATCTAAAACATTGATGCATCGGACAGGCACTCGTCCATTCTTCACAATCGCCAGAGACCGGGCCACATGTACCTTGGCAAATGAGGAACCCTCTCGGGCGGGCTCAAGTAGCACTTCAAGCCCATTCAATCTCTGTGCAGCTCCCACAGACAGCATTAAGAGTTTCTCTTGTCTTGGTCCCAGCAGGATCGGGGCCCTCGATGGCACTCGGACCCGGCCCACCCGGCCACCTGGGACCGCACTTTTCAGCAAGTCGCAACTCAGCACTAGCCGGTGTAGGATTCTCTGTGTGGGTCGGTGTCTTGTCGCACGGGCCCAGTATCGGGGTCCTTCACTGGCATACATCTGGTGATTCAAGTCTCGCAGCACATTCATTCCGAGCGTCACTTCCATCCCTCTTCTAGGGGGGTGATCCACCAGTACTACCCCTTTCTGCCCCAGCTCTTGACCAAACATTTTTAGTTGCATCCACACGATTCCCTTGACTGACAGTTGACCATTATTTGCGGCGGTCAGTCGTATCACTCGGCCATCCTCTGGAATCATTAGTCGACTGAAGTATCTCTCATATACTTCTAGTGGCATTATAGTACATTCGGATCCCGTGTCAACCAAGCACCTCATCTTCCGCCCTTCAAACTCTGCTTCTATCACTGGACTACATGCAAACAAATCTTGTTCACTCCGTCGAGGGCTTTGTGTGGGTGGGGCCGCTGCTGCTTGCCCTCTCATGGCAGCGGCCGGAAGTTTAAAGCCGGCGACGGGGTTTCTGGGGCTGCAAGCGTCCGGCAGTAACGAGAGATGTGTCCCTGGCGCCCACACTTCCAGCAGGTGATTGCTCCTCGTGGACGAGGGCTTGACTCATTCTGATAGGACGACCTGGCCGTCTGTGGGGTCACCGTTCCAGGGGGTGGGGCAGGAGGCCCCCGTGAGGGGGTAGAGGCGGGATCAACTGTTAGTTGAGACAATTTCAGCTTCAACTCCTTCACCTCAGCACGCAAAGCTTGTACCACACTCACCAGCCCCTCTCCCCCTGACCCTGATGACCCACCTTCCTCCAGCTGGGCACTGTTCACTGACCCCTCGGGCACATGGGCAGATTTCTCTTCCCTTTCCACTGCAGCTCGGTAAATCTGCCAGAAGGATAATTCTGGTGCAGCCCGGGCCATTTCCAACAGTTTGTCCCGGAGAAGTCTATTAGCTAAACCGGTGATGAATTGATCCCGGAGCAAGCGGTCTACCTCCTGGAACGCTCCCATGGCCCCCTGGTCTAGTCGCTGCATCTCATTCAGCGTCTCTTGCAAGATATTAGAGTACTGCATCAGGGACTCACACTCTCTCTGGGGACGATTAAAGAATGGGGACCGAAGCTGGGCCACACGCGCTCGGTCCCCCAAACTCCCCTCTAACAGTTCCAAAATCTTTTCTAACGTATCCCTCTCTGATTCTGGGCGCACCATCACCATACGTCTAATATCGCCCTCCAGTGCATTTAATGCCAGCTCAGCGCGTAACGCGGGGGTCAAATTACACATGCGCAGAATACTCCGGATTCTCTCAGCCCAATCTTGCAACGCCATATTGCGTCCGTCGTATTTCGGCATGTGCTGAAGTAAAGCTCCTACAGGCACATACCCTCCCGAAATCGCCGCGGCTGCCAGGGGAACCCCAACCCCCGAGGAGGATGCGGATTGTTATGACCCCAATGGCAGAGGGTCTCTGCAATAAATACCAAGTCTGCAAACACAAAAAACCAGCTCATAGGGCAGTGGTAACTGGGCTGACCGTATAGCTAATCCTAGCACCACAAATAGCAGCAGCCGGGGAACGTGCCTACGTTGGTTCTAGACGTCTCGTGCCAGCCGGAGAACTAACTAACCCTAGAAGGGAAAAGATAGACCTTTCTTGCCTCCAGAGAAAAGACCCCAAAAGTTGGATACAAGCCCCCAACAAATAATAACGGTGAGGTAAGAAGAAAAGACAAACGTAAGAATGAACTAGGTATTTAGCAAAGAGAGGCCCACTGACTAATAGCAGAATATAGTAAGATGACTTATACGGTCAGCAAAAACCCTATCAAAAATATCCACGCTGGATATTCAAGAACCCCCGAACCGTCTAACGGCCCGGGGGGAGAATACCAGCCCCCTAGAGCTTCCAGCAAAATCAGGAATCACATTTAGTACAAGCTGGACAAAAAATAAGAGCAATACAAATAACCAAAAAACAAGGAAGCAAGACTTAGCTTAATTTTGCATGAACCAGGACCTGCAGACAGGAGCAAACAGAAATGACTGATTACAACGATGCCAGGCACCAGACTAAGAATTCAGGAAGTTCATACAGCAACACCCCTGGACTAACGACCCAGGTGGGTGCCAAACTAGGGAAAGACAATCTCAGAGTCATACCACTAGTGACCACAAGAGGGAGCCAAAAAAGTCTAATTCACAACAGTACCCCCCCTTTAAGGAGGGGTCACCGAACCCTCACCAAGACCACCAGGGCGATCAGGATGAGCAGCGTGAAAGGCATGAACTAAATCGGCCGCATGCACATCAGAGGCAACCACCCAGGAATTATCCTCCTGACCATAGCCCTTCCACTTGACCAGATACTGAAGCCTCCGTCTGGAGAGACGAGAATCCAAGATTTTCTCCACCACGTACTCCAACTCGCCCTCAACCAACAACGGAGCAGGAGGCTCAACAGAAGGAACCACAGGTACAACGTACCGCCGCAACAAAGACCTATGGAACACGTTGTGAATGGCAAACGACACCGGAAGATCCAAGCGAAAGGACACAGGATTAAGGATTTCCAATATCTTGTAAGGACCGATGAAGCGAGGCTTGAATTTAGGAGAGGAGACCTTCATAGGAACAAATCGAGAAGACAGCCATACCAAATCCCCAACACGAAGTCGGGGACCCACACCGCGGCGGCGGTTGGCAAAACGCTGAGCCTTCTCCTGTGACAACTTCAAGTTGTCCACCACATGATTCCAAATCTGCTGCAACCTATCCACCACAGAATCTACCCCAGGACAGTCAAAAGGCTCCACATGTCCCGAGGAAAAACGAGGATGGAAACCAGAGTTGCAGAAAAATGGCGAGACCAAAGTAGCGGAACTAGCCCGATTATTAAGGGCAAACTCAGCCAACGGCAAGAAGGTCACCCAATCATCCTGATCCGCAGAAACAAAACACCTCAAATAAGCCTCCAAAGTTTGATTAGTTCGCTCCGTTTGTCTATTAGTCTGAGGATGAAAGGCAGACGAAAACGACAAATCAATGCCCATCTTAGCACAAAAGGATCGCCAGAACCTGGAAACAAACTGGGATCCTCTGTCAGACACGATATTCTCAGGAATGCCGTGTAAACGAACCACATTCTGAAAGAACAAAGGAACTAGATCGGAAGAGGAAGGCAGCTTAGGCAAAGATACCAAATGGACCATCTTGGAAAAGCGATCACATACCACCCAGATGACAGACATGCCCTGAGACACCGGAAGATCTGAAATGAAATCCATGGAAATGTGTGTCCAAGGCCTCTTCGGGACAGGCAAGGGCAAGAGCAACCCGCTGGCACGAGAACAGCAAGGCTTAGCTCGAGCACAAGTCCCACAGGACTGCACAAATGACCGCACATCCCGCGACAAGGAAGGCCACCAAAAGGACCTAGCCACCAAATCTCTGGTGCCAAAAATTCCCGGATGCCCTGCCAACACCGAGGAATGAACCTCGGAAATGACTCTGCTGGTCCATTTAACAGGAACATACAGTCTGTCAGGTGGACAAGAGTCAGGTCTACCAGCCTGAAATCTCTGCAACACACGTCGCAAATCCGGAAAAATGGCTGAAAAGATTACTCCCTTTTTAAGAATACCAACTGGTTCTGCGACTCTAGGAGAGTCAGGCACAAAGCTCCTTGAAAGAGCATCAGCCTTCACATTCTTTGAACCTGGTAAATACGAGACCACAAAGTCAAAACGGGAGAAAAACAATGACCAACGGGCCTGTCTAGGATTCAGGCGTTTAGCAGACTCGAGATACATCAGATTTTTGTGATCAGTCAAGACCACCACACGATGCTTAGCACCCTCGAGCCAATGACGCCACTCCTCAAATGCCCACTTCATGGCCAGCAACTCCAGATTGCCAACATCATAATTCCGCTCAGCAGGCGAAAACTTCCTAGAGAAAAAAGCACATGGTCTCATTACAGAGCAACCAGGGCCTCTCTGCGACAAAACGGCCCCTGCCCCAATCTCAGAAGCATCCACTTCAACCTGAAAGGGAAGTGAGACATCAGGCTGGCACAAAACAGGCGCTGAAGTAAACCGGCGCTTCAACTCTTGGAAAGCCTCCACGGCTGCAGGAGCCCAGTTAGCAACATCAGAACCTTTCTTGGTCATATCCGTCAAAGGTTTAACAACGCTAGAAAAATTAGCGATAAAACGACGGTAGAAGTTAGCAAAGCCCAAGAACTTCTGAAGACTCTTAACGGACGTGGGTTGAGTCCAATCATGAATAGCTCGGACCTTGACTGGGTCCATCTCCACCGCAGAAGGGGAGAAAATAAAACCCAAAAAGGGAACCTTCTGTACTCCAAAGAGACACTTTGAGCCCTTAACAAACAAAGCATTCTCACGCAAAACCTGAAACACCATCCTGACCTGCTCTACATGCGAGTCCCAATCATCAGAAAAAAACAGAATATCATCCAGATAAACAATCATAAATTTTTCCAGATACTTCCGGAAAATATCATGCATAAAGGACTGAAACACTGAAGGAGCATTAGAGAGCCCAAAAGGCATCACCAAGTACTCAAAATGACCTTCGGGCGTATTAAATGCAGTTTTCCATTCATCTCCTTGCTTAATGCGCACAAGGTTGTACGCACCACGAAGATCTATCTTGGTGAACCACTTGGCACCTTTAATCCGGGCAAACAAGTCCGACAACAGAGGCAAAGGATACTGAAATTTAACAGTGATTTTATTCAGAAGCCGATAGTCAATACAAGGTCTCAAAGATCCGTCCTTCTTGGCCACAAAAAAGAATCCCGCACCAAGAGGGGAAGAGGAAGGACGGATATGCCCCTTCTCCAGAGATTCCTTGATATACGAACGCATTGCGGTATGCTCAGGTACAGACAGATTAAATAATCTTCCCTTAGGAAATTTACTACCCGGAATCAAATCTATAGCGCAGTCACAGTGCCTATGAGGAGGAAGAGCACTGGACCTGGACTCGCTAAATACATCCTGATAATCAGACAAATACTCAGGAACTTCCGAAGGAGTAGAGGAAGTAAAAGATACCGGTGGGGAAACACCATGAATTCCCTGACAGCCCCAACTTGACACAGACATTGCCTTCCAATCCAAGACTGGATTATGGGTCTGTAACCATGGCAGACCCAAAACGACCAAATCATGCATTTTATGCAGAACAAGAAAACGAATCACCTCCCGATGTTCAGGAGTCATGCACATGGTTACCTGTGTCCAAAACTGCGGTTTATTTTCCGCCAATGGCATAGCATCAATACCTCTAAGAGGAATAGGATTTACCAATGGCTCAAGAACAAAACCACAGCGCTTGGCAAACGACAGATCCATAAGACTCAGGGCAGCACCTGAATCCACAAACGCCATAACAGGGTAGGAAGACAATGAGCAAATTAAAGTCACAGACGAAATAAATTTAGGTTGCAAATTACCAATGGCGACAGGGCTAACAACCCTTGTAAGGCGTTTAGAGCATGCTGATATAACATGTGTAGAATCACCACAGTAAAAACACAACCCATTCTGCCATCTATGATTTTTCCGTTCATTTCTAGTCTGAATTCTATCACATTGCATTAAATCAGGTGTTTGTTCAGACAAAACCCCCAGAGGATTAGCAGTTTTGCGCTCCCGCAAACGCCGGTCAATTTGAATAGCCAGCGCCATGGAATCATTCAGACTTGTAGGAATGGAGAAACCCACCATCACATTCTTAGTGGCTTCAGAAAGGCCATTTCTGAAATTTGCGGCCAGAGCACACTCATTCCACTGAGTAAGCACGGACCATTTCCGAAATTTTTGGCAATACACTTCAGCTTCATCCTGGCCCTGAGAAATAGCCAGCAAGGCTTTTTCTGCCTGAATTTCAAGATTGGGTTCCTCGTAAAGCAATCCGAGTGCCAGAAAAAACGCATCAATATTCGCCAATGCCGGATGTCCTGGCGCTAGCGAGAAAGCCCAATCCTGAGGGTCGCCCCGCAAGAAAGAGATAACAATTTTAACTTGCTGAGCTGAGTCTCCAGACGAACGGGGTCTCAGAGAAAGAAACAATTTACAATTATTCCTGAAATTCCTAAACTTAAATTGATCTCCAGAGAACAGTTCAGGAATAGGTATTTTAGGTTCAGACATAGGACTACTGGTAACAAAATCTTGTATGCCCTGCACATGAGCAGCAAGCTGATCCACACTTGTAATCAGAGTCTGGACATTCATGTCTGCAGCAAGCTTAAGCCACTCAGAGGTAAAGGGGAGGAAGAAAGATAGGAAAAAAAAACAAACTCAGAATTTCCTTTCTTATTATCCCACTTCAGCAATGCATTAAACATTCAACTTTGGCCTGGCATACTGTTATGACCCCAATGGCAGAGGGTCTCTGCAATAAATACCAAGTCTGCAAACACAAAAAACCAGCTCATAGGGCAGTGGTAACTGGGCTGACCGTATAGCTAATCCTAGCACCACAAATATCAGCAGCCGGGGAACGTGCCTACGTTGGTTCTAGACGTCTCGCGCCAGCCGGAGAACTAACTAACCCTAGAAGGGAAAAGATAGACCTTTCTTGCCTCCAGAGAAAAGACCCCAAAAGTTGGATACAAGCCCCCAACAAATAATAACGGTGAGGTAAGAAGAAAAGACAAACGTAAGAATGAACTAGGTATTTAGCAAAGAGAGGCCCACTGACTAATAGCAGAATATAGTAAGATGACTTATACGGTCAGCAAAAACCCTATCAAAAATATCCACGCTGGATATTCAAGAACCCCCGAACCGTCTAACGGCCCGGGGGGAGAATACCAGCCCCCTAGAGCTTCCAGCAAAATCAGGAATCACATTTAGTACAAGCTGGACAAAAAATAAGAGCAATACAAATAACCAAAAAACAAGGAAGCAAGACTTAGCTTAATTTTGCATGAACCAGGACCTGCAGACAGGAGCAAACAGAAATGACTGATTACAACGATGCCAGGCACCAGACTAAGAATTCAGGAAGTTCGTATAGCAACACCCCTGGACTAACGACCCAGGTGGGTGCCAAACTAGGGAAAGACAATCTCAGAGTCATACCACTAGTGACCACAAGAGGGAGCCAAAAAAGTCTAATTCACAACAGCGGATACAGCGGGGTCATTTCTACCCTCGCCCTCGTCCATGACAAACACTGGATCCTGCCGACTACGCCAAAAAAAATGTAATGACCAGAGGTCTGAATAAGATCCAGTGAGTCACAAACCAAGACTAAGGCAGAAATCTCCAACGGTATTTACTCAAAGGCAAAATCATAAAGGTAATATGGAGATTATTAAAGTAGATACACACCAAAGATACACCAGCTCAGCAGCAGCTGAATCACTGTGCCACTCCAAGGTCTCCTGAGAACTGTATGCTACAACAGACTAGTAAGAAATTTACCTAACAGGGCAACTAAAAACAGGAACAAGTGTAAATTGAATGTAGTGTTATCAAGGGAGCCCCTGGAATGGCACACTGAGTATAACTTACACACCTCTAATATTCAATACACCTCTAAGGTAACCATTAAACACTCTGAACAGGGATACCCGGGTATCTATGACTATTGGTACCGTATCCTGAGATAGATCTCCTCTCAGGCAGGAATCTGCACAGGCTGCAGCCAGTCCATATCTTCATCGCCAATAAGTTACAGCAAGCTCCTCTTGTCTGATCGGCCGATGCCGAGCCCAAACGCCGGGGACGTAGTGGTCTCACGATGTTGTCTCTGCTTTTGTAGCTCCTAGGAATGCTTCCACGACAACCCGTCCGTTTCTGTATCAGCAGTCTGTCAGACTTGTTTCTCCACTTGATGCACAGGGAATCCACAGACTCTCAAACACGTAGTGGGTTTGCAGTAAAGTTTCAGTCTTTCAAAATAAAGGTTAGCTCCTCTCCAGAAAAACGTTAGGAACAAAAGGTCTCTCACAGAGTTGAACAAAAGGTTAGCTTTTCTCCAGGAAAACGTTAGCAATGAAAAGTCTCTCAATAGCTTCTTTTTCTCCAACAAACTCGCAGTAAAATCCACACACAGTCTCTTTGTTATATCACAGCAGCTTCTGCCTTTTCTTCCCGCCTGTCTCTCTCTGCTCTCACTTCCTTGTTTCACTTTTACACACGAGACACCAGACCTCACCCCCCAGCATACATTGTCTTCGGGAGTTTTTCAGGGTCTGCCCTCTGCTGCAGCAAGCAAAAACCACAGGGTCCTAGTGCCCTCTCAGTGGGACTACAGTTCACCCTCTTACACGCTCACAGACTCCCTGTACGGATTGAACTGCACTCACTGGTCTCCTGGGACCAACTGTCTGACTCCTCCTACAAACCAGGATCTTTATCCAGGTGTAAGGCTGTGTGCACACGTAGCATATTTTTCATGTTTTTTTTGCGGTTTTTCGCTATAAAACCGCGAAAAAAACGCTTACATTAAGCATCCTATGTAATAGAATGCATTCCGCATTTTTTGTGCACATGCTGCATTTTTTTACTGAGCGGAATCGCATTCCAGAAAAAAACGCAGCATGTTCATTAAAATTGCGGAATCGCGGCGATTCTGCACCCATAGGAGTGCATTGATCTGCTTACTTCCCGCACGGGGCTGTGCACACCATGCGGGAAGCAAGCAGATCATGTGCGGTTGGTACCCAGGGTGGAGGAGAGGAGACTCTCCTCCACGGACTGGGCACCATATAATTGGTAAAAAATAAAGAATTAAAATAAAAAATAGTCCTATACTCACCCTCTGATGGCCCCCGAAGTGTTCCCGCCTCTCCGGTGCATGATCTCTCTTCCGTTCCTATAGATGATGTGGTTCAGGACCTGTGATGACGTCACTGTCTTGTGATTGGTCGCGTGACCGCTCATGTGACTCACACGACCAATCACAAGACAGTGACATCATCGCAGGCCCTTCACTGCACTCCAGCTATAGGAACGGACGCCGCTGAGGTCTGCAGGTGAGTATAACCATGTTTTTTATTTTTTTAATTATTATTAAACATTCGATCTTTTACTATAGATGCTGCATAGGCTGCATCTATAGTAAAAAGTTGGTCACACTTGTCAAACACTATGCTACAGATCACTTGGAAAACTCTAGCATTCTGCAAGCTAATTATGCTTGCAAAACGCTAGTTTTATGTGGGTATATGCATGCTAATTCTGCATACGATATACCCGCGGCAGGAGGCGCAGAATTGCCGCGGAAATTTCCGCGGCAATTCTGCAACGTGTGAACTTAGCCTAAGGAAGTAAAACACAAGAAGAGTCTGGGGGCGGTTACCTTCTCGACTCTGTGCCTGGAACCATTGACCTGTGCTGCAGGTTCCCCAAGGGGCAGACTAAGAGACTGGGACAGGAAGGAAGCAGGCAGAGAGCGGGAAAGGCATGCGCGCAGGGGACAGAGCAGTGTGAGCAGCGTGCAGAGCAGGGTGCAGCTGTGCTCCGGGAGAGAGAGAGCTCCCGGTCTGAGGACAAATAGAGGGAGACTGCCCAGAAAGACTGCATCTTGTGAGTACATGAAAGTGGACTCTGCTGTGACTGGAGAGGGGTGCTTTGAGACCCGTGTAGAGACATTGGCCCGTGCAGAGACTTCGACCCCCTGGTCACCGCGGTATCAGTACAGAGACTGTGATTCCTGGTACAGAGACTTAACAGTGCAGAGTCCCTGATTCCTGGTACAGAGACTTAACAGTGCAGAGCCCCTGATTCCTGGCTGTGCTGTAAAAGCTAAAGACTCAGAGCCTTTGCGTACCAGATTAACTCCCGAAACCCCAGGCAGCAGGCTCCTAGAGACTACTCAGCCCATGGACAACAGAGGGACAACAAGTGCCGCTGTTTCTCGTTGGAGAAGACGACCCTTCAAGCAAGTCCTCATCAGACTGATAAGTGCTCTTTTCTCAAGAAATCCTGCTTAATTCTGTTATATTGTTTGACTCCCATATTTTTGCACTGTTTTATTGCTAGTTATTTTCCATTGCTTCCTCCCTGCGAGGAGAACCTGATTCCCGTTATTAAACCCCTCAACTGTTGGTCTGTCTGTTCTGTGGTGACATACTCAGTACCTGCATACTATTACATTTGGCGTAGTCGGCAGGATGTCACACGGTAGCGCGGACAGGGCAGACCAAGCAGCTGGGGAAGTTCCCACGTCTAGCATTTCCCTGGGAGCCATGTTGAATAATTTGCCAAGGTTCACTGGGAACAATGTAATGCTGTGGAGTTGGACGGAGCGTATCCGGGGAATGATGCGGATGCATCCCATGACACCAGCCCTGGAGGCATAAATTGCATTGATGGCCCTGGAGTGGGAGGCGCGGGATTCTGCCATGCATAGGTCCCCCCCCGGGAGAGAGATACCCTGGACAAAGTGCTGCGCCTACTTGAGGAGACGCATGGGGACCCCACTTACGTAGGGGAACTTTGCATGCGACTGTTTCACCGGGTATAACGGGAGGGGGAGACCATGACCCAATTCGTGAATGCCCTGCAAGAGCTTCACACTGCTATCAGACAAAAGGACGGTGTAGGGGTTGGGTCAGTTGATGTGGTGCTCAGAGATCAGCTGGTGACGGGACTGCGTGACGCAATGATGAAACAGGCACTGCGAGAGCGCATGCGAGTAAAGCCAAACATGACTTTCTCTGAGGTTGGCAGTGAGGCGCGTGTGCGAGAACAAGAACAGGGAGTGACAGGGCTGATGGGAAGGGTGCAGAGTGGGGAGGTAACCACCACCGCAGGCAATATCCCCCAGTGGGTGGAGGACCTGAGAATGGAGATTAGACAGGTCCGTGAAGAAATGGCATCCTCCAGAAGAACTCTGGCAGAAGGGCCTGGCCCTCTGGTGTGAGACAGAGAAGCTGCCCCCCGAAGGGAGGGTGAAACTACCAGGAGGAGAAGCCCTCTCACATGCTACACTTGTGGAGATTCCGGCCACATTGCTCGATGGTGTACCCGGCGGAGCCGACCATCCCCGCGCCCTCCTTTAAACTAGGTGGCTCTGAGCTTGAGGGGCACCGCTCAGAGCGTGAAGAACAGAGGAGGAGGAAGAGTAAAAGTCCCCACAGCCTTGTTTCCACGTGCCCTCTGGTCTGGGCAGGAATCAATGGAAGAGCAGTACGATGCTTGATAGACACTGGCTCACAAGTGACCACCATGCCTGAGAGATATTTCCGCCGTCACTTCACAGAGGCGCTACGGCCCGAATGGGGCCCTGTGATCAAACTTATGGCGGCCAATCACTTGCCCATCCCGGTCGCAGGGGTGGTATGGATGAACATAGAGGTCTGCGGAAAAGACCTCGGAAGAAGAGGAGTGGTACTGGTGGATGGAGAGGTAGCTAAAGACCATACTGTGACCCTGGGCGTGAATGTGTTAAAAGACCTCGGAAGCCTTGTTTTCAACGAGTCCCTGAAACAGTTCCTGCAACAATGGAGCTACCAAACCCCCCAGAGAAGGGTCTTTCAACAACTGATACGGAGCGCCCAGGTCCGGGAAGCATACAGCGATGGAAAGGAACTCGGCAAAGTCGTCGCCCCCGCCTCAGTCAATCAAGTGTTGCTTCCTGGGCAGACGGTGCTTCCCCTGCCTGTACGAGCTGGCATGCCACTGGAAGGGGTCGAAGTCCAAATTGAGCCCAGCAAAGCCGACCAGCTGCCATCAGGAATATTGGTCGCACGGTCCCTGGCTTCAGTGCGGGATGGAACTGTCCTTGTGCGCTGCATCAATTTGGGGGAGACAGATACAACTTTGCCCCCTAGAAGCGAAGTCGCTCAAGTCCTGGGCCTCCCAGACGAGTTGATCCCCACTGTGGCGGTACAGCTGACAGCAAGGCCAGAAGATCTGTGGCTGGTGACCGTCAAAGTAGAGGCAGCTCCGGACCCCAGATTACTGCAAGAAGGGTGCCAGATACTGGAACACATGAGGGCAGAGCTCTCAGAACTTACTCCGCAGCAAGTACCTCAGGTGGAAGCCGTATTGGGGAAATTTCAGGATGTGTTCGCCAAAGATGAAGATGACTTTGGACGTACCACAGCCATAACCCACGAGGTACCCACCGGAGATGCAGCACCAATCCGGGAACGGTACCGCCAAGTACCCCCACAGATGTACCAGGAGGTGAAGGGAATGCTGTAACACATGCTGAAGAAGGGAGTTATATGCGAGAGTCAGAGCCCGTGGGCTGCCCCTATAGTCTTGGTGAGAAAGAAAGACGGGTCCCTGCGGTTCTGTGTGGACTATCGCCGGCTCAACGCTTGCACAGTGCGGGACTCGTACCCACTGCCCAGGATAGAGGAGTCCATGATGGCACTAGCGAATGCCAGATATTTCTCCACGTTAGACTTGGCCAGCGGCTACTGGCAGGTGCCCATGTCTGAGCAAGACCGAGCCAAGACGGCTTTCATCCTTCCGATGGGACTGTATGAGTTTGACCGGATGCCCTTCGGCCTAGCAAACGCCCCAGGAACATTTCAGCAACTCATGGAGAGATGTCTGGGAGACCTGAACTTTGAAGCCACTTTGATCTACTTGGATGATATCATCATCTTTGCCCCCACCTTTGAGGAGCATCTGCAGAGACTAGAGCAAGTTCTGAGTCGGCTACAGAAGTATGGCTTGAAAGTGAAACCCCAGAAATGTCACCTCTTCCGTACCGAGATTGAATACTTGGGACACGTTGTCTCCGCTGAGGGGGTGAGGCCTTCCCAGGAGAAGATCGCTGCGGTACAAGAGTGGCCAACTCCAAAAACTGTGAAAGATGTGCGTGCGTTCCTGGGACTCACAGGATACTTCAGACGCTTTGTAAAAGACTTTACCCGCCTTGCTAATCCACTCCAGGAGTTGTTGAGGGGAGTGCCCTCTTGCGCCAAAAACAGGAACATACAGTGGGGGAAGTGTCAGGAGGAGGCATTCTTGGCTTTGAAGAAGGCTTTGACGGAGGCCCCCATGCTGGCCTACGCTGACTTCACACAACCGTTCATCTTGCACACTGATGGGAGCCTGCAGGGCCTCGGGGCCGTACTATCGCAGATGCAGGACGGGAAAGATCGCGTCATCGCATACGCCAGTCGGTCTTTGCATGACTCGGAAACAAATCCAGAAAACTACAGTTCATTTAAGCTGGAGTTGTTGGCGCTGGTGTGGGCAATGACTGAGAAGTTCACGGAATATCTGGCTGGCTCAGAAGTTCATGTACGCACCGATAACAATCCATTGGCCCATCTCGAGAGTGCCAAGTTAGGTGCCCTAGAACAACGTTGGGTAGCCCAAATGGCCAAGTTCCGATACAGAATTTCGTATAAAAGAGGAGCTGAGAATGTTCATGCAGATGCCCTCTCCCGAGTAAACTATCGCAAACCAGCACCCAGCCAGGATGAAGAACTGGAAGATATGGAGGTTCCAGGTTTTGGAGAGACTGCCAGGACGGTGGCAGTGGCGCGGGAAATTGAACAGGAAGAGGCCTGTGTGAATTTGCTGGAGCAGCCCCGTGATGAGTGGGTCCGAGTGCAGCAGGAGGATCCGGAGCTAGCTCATTTGAGAAGGTGGGTCATGTCTGAACAAATGCCCAATCGGCACGAGAGGAGGTCCGTGTCACCTGAAGTACTGAAGATGCTACGCGAGTGGGAGAGGCTCCAGTTGCGGGACGGTATCCTGTACCGGAAGGTATTCCTGAAAACAGAACTCAGTCTTGTATGGCAGACGGTGATTCCCTCCTCCTTGATAGACCAGGTGGCTAAGGAAGCACATGAGAAAGGAGCACACTTTGGGCCAGAAAAAACTTTCCAGTGGTTACAGTGTCTATTTTATCACCCCCACTTAAGGAACATTGTGGAGAAAGTATGTCAGCAATGCAGAAGTTGTGAGCTGGTCAAACCACCAGAACAACGAGCTCCCACAGAGACGGTGAGGTCTTCTGGCCCCATGGACCTACTGGCAATAGATTACTTGACAATTGGACCAGCACACCAAGGCTATGAGCACTGTTTAGTGATGATAGACCACTTTACTAAATTTGCCGTAGTGACGCCCACGCAGGACCAGACTGCCGAGTCTGCTGCTCACGCAATCTGCGAACACTTCATACAGGTGTACGGGTGTCCCAAGCGCATCCATTCTGATCAAGGGGCCTGCTTCCTCAGAAGAGTGATGGAGGAGCTGCACCAGCTGTACAAAATCGATAAGTCCCGGACCACCCCTTATCATCCACAGGGGAATGGGGCTTGTGAAAGATTTAACTGCACACTGATTCAAATGCTGAGGACCCTGGAAGAGGACCAGAAGGCGAAGTGGACTGAGTCTGTCCCTGAATTGGCGTGGGCGTATAACAATCGGAAACACAGCACCACCGGATTCACTCCCTACTCTCTGTTCTTTGGCCGACCCGGGAAGGGACTGGCAGAGCTGGTGCTGGAACCCGAGGAGGACTACCCACGGACAGGGGTGTACTCCTGGGTTCAAGAACATCGTCGTCGGCTGCGGACAATTCAATGTCTAGTGCAGAACCGGCTGCAAGAATTGGAGCATCCCCAGGTAGCTCCTCAAAAGGGGACAGCCCTGCGGCCTGGAGACCGAGTCTTAGTGAGGGAAAAGTGCGCACACAACAAACTAGAGTACTGGTGGGAGAAAAGGCCGTACCGAGTGAAGCGGCGGCTTGGCAACGGGGGTCCCGTTTATGAGGTCCAGCCCAAAACGGAAGAGGGGACTCCCACCCGCACACTGCACAGGAATATGTTGCGTCCATGTTTGTCTCGAGATCCTGAATCAGTCCAATTAGCTCCAGCGCCCCCACCGGCTGCGCCAGTAGTCAATGTAGATGTGGAAGACGAGGAAGACTCTGAATCTCTCCCAGGGAACCCAGGAACAGGGCTGGTGCCTGAAACTACCAACTTATCGGAGGAAGCCTCAACTCCTCCCACAGCAGTTGACACCACTGCCCCTGCTGGTTTGAGACACTCTCAACGTTCAATGGCTGGTGTACCCCCTGTTCGCTACAATCAGGATGAGTTCATCTGGCAGCAGATTGTGCAAGGACTGGAAGATTGCCAACAGGAACTCCTGAAGATCTCACCCGTGGAATGGCGAGCAGAAAGAGGGGGGAATGTAAGGAAGTAAAACACAAGAAGAGTTCTCGGCTCTGTGCCTGGAACCATTGAGCTGTGCTGCAGGTTCCCCAAGGGGCAGACTTAAAGACTGGGACAGGAAGGAAGCAGGCAGAGCGGGAAAGGCACGCGCGCAGGGGACAGAGCAGCGTGAGCAGCGTGCAGAGCAGGGTGCAGCTGCGCTCCAGGAGAGAGAGAGCTCCCGGTCTGAGGACAAATAGACGGAGACTGCCCAGAAAGACTGCATCTTGTGAGTACATGAAAGTGAACTCTGCTGTGACTGGAGAGGGGCGCTTTGAGACCCGAGTAGAGACATTGGCCCGTGCAGAGACTTCGACCCCCTGGTCCCCGCGGTATCAATACAGAGACTGTGATTCCTGGTACAGAGACTTAACAGTGCAGAGTCCCTGATTCCTGGTACAGACACTTAACAGTTTGGATATACATATTAGTCCTTAAATCAATTAGAAGAACACATTCAATATGCAAATTGCCTCTTCTGAGAAAAAGAGGACTTACCTCTATAGCGCCACCTGTTGGAAGTAGCGATCCTACAAGTCACAATCAACCCTCTAACGAGTCATGCAATATGACTTAGGATAAAAGCCAAATCAGTATCTCAATTCGCAGACACGGTGTTTCAGGCTGTTGGCCCTCGTCAGTGCGAAGCATGAGAACTGATTTGGCTAGGTGAGAGGCTCTGGACTGGGGTCTAAGGGGTATCGTTTCTCCTTATGGAGAGTGACATACCATCTCTGGCTTGTCAAGGTAAGGAGGCTTATTTGCCGTACAATGCTCCTCTGGGAAATTAAATATGCAAATTGCCTCTTCTGAGAAAAAGAGGACTTAACTCTATAGCGCCACCTGTTGGAAGTAGCGATCCTACAAGTCACAATCAACCCTCTAACGAGTCGTGCAATATGACTTAGGATAAAAGCCAAATCAGTATCTCAATTCGCAGCTAGGTGAGGTATCACAGATATCTCACCTAGCCAAATCAGTTCTCATGCTTCGCACTGACGAGGGCCAACAGCCCGAAACACCGTGTCTGCGAATTGAGATACTGATTTGGCTTTTATCCTAAGTCATATTGCATGACTCGTTAGAGGGTTGATTGCGACTTGTAGGATCGCTACTTCCAACAGGTGGCGCTATAGAGTTAAGTCCTCTTTTTCTCAGAAGAGGCAATTTGCATATTTAATTTCCCAGAGGAGCATTGTACGGCAAATAAGCCTCCTTACCTTGACAAGCCAGAGATGGTATGTCACTCTCCATAAGGAGAAACGATACCCCTTAGACCCAAGAACACATTCAAGATATCATAAACACATATGGGCCTCCCACAGAAAAAATACGACAGGCCACATGAATGTAATGTTCAAAACACTTTTTATTGGTATCAAAAGATAAAAAAAATCTGCTGCTGTTATACACAAACCAATCATATAGTAAAAAGGTGCCTCCGATCTAACAAAAACAGGTCACATGTGAATATTCCTATCACCTAAAACATATATTCTGGGCAAATCACTTAGTGATTTGTATACCCTAACTCACAATGTATTGGTGTTGGTAAAAATGTATGAAGCAATCAATCAAAATGAAAACCTCTCTTCAAAAGTGCTAAGTGCATATTAGCTAGATAGCCGCGCCAGAAGGGTTCATGGACTGAAAAGGAGCTAAATATAATGGTAACCAGGAATAGCTCCTAAGCGATGGTACCATATGCCCTACTTGAATACCATGACCGAACGTTAGCGGATGTTATACAGATAGTAAATCAACTTCAAAACATAATTACCACGCTGGAAATTGCACAGGACCTGCTGAACCCCTACGCGCGTTTTGATTGATTTCTTCTTCCGGGGGCGTGTGATTAGGAGGAAAGATGGGAGTGTATATAAATAAATCCCAGCCAATCAGATGGATGAAAGCAGCCACAACCAATTACGTCTACATGACGATGCTACTCCTACGTAAAGCCGTTGCCCGGATACATAACAACATTATCTCGTCGGTACAAGGCCAAGTGCGCAATAGCGGAAGTGACAAAGTGCTAAAAGCATGACTACACTAATAAACATTAATTCAAATGGTGCCCGTGTAAAAACATATAAATACTATTGAAATGGTGCTAAGATAAATTCTGGGAGGACCCAATTCCCATGAGCACATAATAAACTAGTGCCGAAAGTATGAGTGTATCACGCTGCCGGAAGTGACGAGCGGATATGTGTTGCGTGGCAACAAGTGTAAATGGCGCATGCGTGGTCAATGCCACAAACCAAAGGGATCCACCATTCGGCGGTGGTGACCAAGTCCGCGCACTGACCCGGACTAGCCGAGTGAGGTCGCGAGACAGATCTTTGCCGTCAGATGGAGGGTCCGGCCGCAGCACCAAGACGCATGCGCACCACCTGGAATAAATAACTATAGTGAGGGACACATATTCGCTGCCTAAACATAATTAAACCTGATATAACGCTATTAATAAACAAAGGCATGATCACAGTAACATATAGTGACAAGTTAAAAATTGGCCTGTACTTAAGAATAATAAAACAATAAGACAATATATATATATAGTCCATATAAGAAATATGACCAGATAGTTGGTACTTCCAGACATGAGATGGAATTTATTGAATATTAGAGGTAGGTATCCAAGCTAAGGTCCTTTTGTGTAGGCATATATTTTTCATTATGTAGGAGTGGTGCGCATGCATCTTGGTGCCGCGGCCGGACGGCAAAGATCTGACGGCAAAGATCAAGACGGCATCTGACGGCAAAGATCTGTCTCGCGACCTCACTCGGCTAGTCCAGGTCAGTGCGCGGACTTGGTCGCCACCGCTGAATGGTGGATCCCTTTGGTTTGAGGCACTGACCACGCATGCACCATTTACACCTGTTGCCACGCAACACATATCCACTCGTCACTTCCGGTAGCGTGATACACTCATACTTTCGGCACTAGTTTATTATGTGCTCATGGGAATTGGGTCCTCCCAGAATTTATCTTTGCACCATTTCAATAGTATTTATATGTTTTTACACGGGCAACATTTGAATTCATGTTTATTGGTGTAGTCATGTTTTTAGCACTTTGTCACTTCCGCTATTGCGCACTTGGCCTTGTACCGACGAGATAATGTTGTTATGTATCCGGGCAACGGCTTTACGTAGGAGTAGCATCGTCATGTAGACGTAATTGGTTGTGGCTGCTTTCATCCATCTGATTGGCTGGGATTTATTTATATACACTCCCATCTCTCCTCCTAATCACACGCCCCCGAAATTGTGTTTTGAAGTTGACTTACTATCTGTATAACATCTGCTAACATTCGGTCATGGTATTCTAGTAGTGCATATATTACCATCGCTTAGGAGCTATTCCTGGGTACCATTATGTTTAGCTCCTTTTCAGTCCATGAACCCTTCTGGCGCGGCTATCTAGCTAATATGCACTTAGCACTTTTGAAGAGAGGTTTTCATTTTGATTGATTGCTTCATACATTTTTACCAACACCAATACATTGTGAGTTAGGGTATACAAATCACTAAGTGATTTGCCCAGAATATATGTTTTAGGTGATAGGAATATTCACATGTGACCTGTTTTTGTTAGATCGGAGGCACCTTTTTGCTATATGATTGGTTTGTGTATAACAGCAGCAGATTTTTTTATGTTTTGATACCAATAAAAAGTGTTTTGAACATTACATTCATGTGGCCTGTCGTATTTTTTCTATGGGAGGCCCATATGTGTTTAAGAGACTTAACAGTGCAGAGCCCCTGATTCCTGGCTGTGCTGTAAAAGCTAAAGACTCAGAGCCTGTGCATACCACATTAACTCCCGAAACCCCAGGCAGCAGGCTCCTAGAGACTACTCAGCCCACGGACAACAGAGGGACGACAAGTGCCGCTGTTTCTCGGCGCCTACATTGGAGAAGATGACCCTTCAAGCAAGTCCTCATCAGACTGATAAGTGTTCTTTTCTCAAGAAATCCTGCTTAATTCTGTTATATTGTTTGACTCCCATATTTTTGTACTGTTTTATTGCTAGTTATTTTCCATTGCTTCCTCCCTGATTCCTGTTATTAAACCCCTCAACTGTTGGTATGTCTGTTCCGTGGTGACATACTCAGTACCTGCATACTATTACACAGGGAAGCTGCCCTAAAGCAGGGTTTTGAGCTCCCCCTCCTGGCCAGGATTTGGAAGGTGTTGTGTGTGTGATAACCTGCCAAAGGGAATCTCACTTGTCTCCAGGCATAGCACTACCCTTCCCTAGAGGAAGGCAGCACTACTGTGGTACCCGAACTCCTGAGGTGCCACAATCCACCCCCTCATTAAATCCAGCACTCCTGGACTGGGAAAAAGAAACAAACAACAGGTTAGAAAGAAATGTTTGCAAAACATTTGAAATACATCAAAACAGGTTAATAACTTTTCATCCCTCACGGGAGGCACGGTTCTTGAATGTTGTGAACAAATTTATAAAAGTATATCTGGCCTAATACCAAGGTGTCCATGTTCATAAATTTAACAGTACCGATGTGAGGGACCAGTCATAAACCCCAAACGTAGGCTTGGGAGGGCTTCATGGCATATCCAGACCTGGTATTCGCCACGCCAGACGATTTTATCTTCGGTCTCTTCAAACAAAGAAGGCTCTACCCACGCTGGCAAGTGGGCTGAACAAGGGAGCACCTTGAGGGTGCCAAACTATTTGCAATGAAAGTTTTTGGTTAATCACTGTCCATTACCTCAGTGTTCATTATAAACCTGTAACGGAATACATGCAAATATTTTAAACAGGTAACACCAATTATTGACAGTCCCTGTAATGGGCTGGGATTTGACCCTTGGTGCTACGAGTAGACCTACGTAATTCCTGGTCTAAGATGTTTGCTGATGTGTACCCACTGGTGCATGTACTAGTTGTAGGCCTGCATGTGTAGGTAAACTGGGTAATTGTCTGCGACTTCTCAGATTCACCATAGGTCTGACAGTTTCACCAATAGCAGAGGGTGGATTCTCTGGTTTCACTGCTGGGGTGACATTTGCTGCTTGAACCTGCTGGTGTAAATTCTTCTGGTTCAGAATGGTCTGGAATCATATTTTGTTCTGGTATTTTCAGCTGGGGAAAAGTCAAGACAGGTATCATTATGGCCTGATGTACTTGAGTCCAAGACTGGGGAAAATCTCCAAGAACGGTGTGAATTCTCTTTTTTTCCTCTTCCACGGGTTGAGAAGTTCCTGGCTTTTCTTCTTTGTTCCTCAGCTTGTCATGGAATACTTTGAGATGATCTCTGGATACTGCAGTTGAAGTTTCTCCTCCATCTTTACTTATAAGGTATACTTTCGTGTTGTCGAAGTTTGAGGGTAGGATAGTATACGGTTCTGCTTCCTACTGGTCATCAAGTTTGTGCAGTCTTCTTTTACATTTTGCAACAGGAACAGAATAGCCGGTCTCAGGAGCGCAGAAGGAGAACACAGACACCAGTTAGGGTAAAACTACAACGCGTTTCAACGGCGTGCGCCGTCTTCTTCAAGTGGATATTTATTAATGATATGCAAGGAAGCAGTTTTTAACCTTACAAGGACAAATCACAGAACAGTGGCAATTACATATGCAAATGTAACATACAAAAGGTGGGCATGTATCATTTATTACAACATTTTAGCAGCACAGCAGAAAAATATAACATGCAGATAGTGGGCGTGTGTCATTTGTTTCAAGATTTTAGCAGCAACAAATTGCCTAATAAAAAACAATTAAAAGAAAAATAAGAATAAAAAATAAAAATAATCACCAAAATAATAATAAAAAATCAGCATAAAAAATTATCATAAAAAATAAGGAAAAAAAATTACAAATAGACGTCTAGTTAGTAACTTTCTCAATCATGAGGTTCAGACCCTCAGGGGCCAGTGTACCAAGCTTAAAAATACTGAAGCTTTCTTTTTTATTAAACTATTCAAACGGTCTGTTACATACTCAGGTATATGATCAATAATTGTTAGTTGCATCGCTTTCCAGTTTTTTTGGTGCATCAATAAAAAATGCTTCGATAAGCTGTGTAGCATGAAGCCATTTTCTATGTTCTGTCTATGTTTATTTAGTCTTGCATGCATTACTTGTATGGTGCGGCCTACATATTGTAGACCGCAACCACATTCAATCAGAATCAACCAGGTACAACAAGACAGTCTCAAAGTTCTTGTGTCCGAGACAGCACTCCATCATTCTCTGAAATGTTCCTGGGGCATTGCACAGTCCAAACGGCATGTAATTAAATTCAGCAAGACCCATTGGTGTTGTGAAGGCCGTCTTCTCGTTATCCGCCTCTGCTACGGGAACCTGCCAGTACCCACTGGTGAGATCCAAGGTGGAAAAGCAGTTAGCAGATTTTAAGGCAGCTAATGACTCTTCTATTCTAGGCAACGGGTATGCATCCTTATGTGTAATGCGGTTTATCTGCCTACAATCCACACATATTCTCATGGTGCCGTCCTTTTTCCTGACGAGGACTAATGGAGCTGCCCAGGGGCTACAACTATCTCTGATTACCCCAGCCAACTTCATCTCTCGCAAAATACTTTTGGCACAGTGGTAATGAGCTGGAAGTACAGGCCGGTACCTCTCCTTAATGGGTGGATGACTTCCCATGGGGATGTGATGTTGTACCCCTTTTACCTGCCCAAAATCTAGTGGGTGTTTACTGAATACCCGTTCATATTCATGGACCACCCGGTAAGCCCCTTGTTTCGGGTGTGAAGATGTAGAATCAGTGCCCATGTGTAATTTCTGACACCAATTTTCCATTTGTCCTGCAGAGCCATTGTCCTCCGCCTGGTTGGATGGGACCAAGGGTTCTGTTGCCTGTATTACATTGTTGTCAACAGTAAACAGTTTGGCAAGTGTGGCATATCTGGTTAGGTGGACCTCCTTCTCTCCACAGTTGAGAACACATACTGGTACCCTCCCCTTGCGGACTTCAACCACCCCTCTGGCTGTTAGGATTGAGGGCCTACTATCTGAATACACGGGTTCTACCAGGGCCTGGTAGTCTTTACCTCTGATACCTATTCCTGTTCCTGCCCAACACCATATCAACATATCACTCCTGAGAGGTATTGCAATGGGGATTGGATCACTCACTGTGACTGTGATAGTTCTACCTGCTGTCTCTATACCAGGGCTTTGATTTCCTTTTGCAGGACTCTCTGCTCACTGGAACCAGCAGTTTCAGCCACCTGTTGTAATAAGACAATAACCTTGGCAAGACAATTTTCAATAACATTAGTACCAATGGTCATCATGGGTTACATTCACGTTGGTCAATATCAACAATCACCATTCCTTGGGCCTTTAATTCCACCCGCCCCACTTTAATGGTGACCTAATTGTATCCCACCTGCGGCAAAGGCTGACCATTACTGGCTAGTATTGTTAAATCACTATCTGGACCATGGGTAATGTTTGTGTCAGCCCAATAGGGCTTATAAAAAATGTAAGGCATAGTTGTAACCTGAGAACCGGTGTCCAACAAAGCGTTCATCGGGATGCCGTTGATCACAATGGGGAGAACTGGTCACCCTCCGACGTACTTGGCTCACCAGTTGTGTGGGCCTGGTCGTCCTATTCCTGGGGATTGGCCTTCTGCCCCAGGGGTCGCTCGTTTAAATGACAGTACCATGCAATATGTCCTGCCTGGTTGCAGCAGCGGCAGATGGGTCGTCCATCCTGGTGATAGCGGTCATCATCTCTCCCTCTGGTCGGCGGGATCCTCTTCTCTCATAGCCAGGGGACATCCTCTGGTCTGGAAACCAGCTTGATCTTCTCCTTTGGGGGTTCCTTTAGAGACTGTACAGTCCGGGCTAATGCAGCAACACTTTTGGTCAGCTCCTGCACCTGGAGGCGTAGTCCTGTGGAAGAATCATCATCTAGGACCTGAGTATATGATACCACCTTCTGGTGGTACGTGAGGGTTGGATGCTTAAGACACACTGCATGGCTGGGTGGAGGTTCTGCAACACCTGGATGGCTCTGTTCTTAAATTGCGCAAAGTCCAGGTCAGGGTTTTGTAAGGCCAAGATGCGTAAATGAGTCCTGTGGGTGCTAGACAGGAGCCCCTCAATGAACTGCTCTTTCAAGAGTTTATCTCCATCCTTTATGCTGTTAGGATCTACTTGGTTAACAGCCCGGAGCGCCTCCTGCAAATTAAGGGCATAGTACCGTATACTGTCTTGTGCTTTTTGCTTACACCCGAAAACGTCATTTTTATTTCTGCAGAGGTGCGGGTGTCAAAGGTGACTTTGAGTTTAGCAAAGACCTGCTGCACAGCCCTTTTGTCTACATCCGGCCAGGATTTTACCTCCCTTAGGGCCGCACCAGTCAATTGGCCAGTTAAGATGTTAATTTTCTGATGCTCTTTCATGGGATAAACTTCAAATAGGCTGCAGAGCCTTTACTTAAAGTCATTTAATGTATGGGACTCTCCGGAATACTGTGGAGGCCATGCTGCTCCTGGTATATACTGCATGGACAGGGGCATGATGGGCGCTGTAGCTGTGGCCGAGTCTGGCTGGCTTGCTGAAGCTGCTGCCTCTGTAGGGCCAGGTAACTGTATAGGGCCTGCGGCTACGTCCACAGCGGGGCCTGGCAGCATCACTGAGCCTGCGGGAGCGTTCCCTGCTTTCCTGGGGGTACTATGGGGCCTGCAGCTGCGAGCGCCGCCAATTCCCTTCCCGGGTCAGACATGGCTCTTCCCCTTCGCTAACCTGGTAGAGGTCGGATCTCCTCTCCGGAGTCTGCAGTGGTTCCTCCAGTGCGCCGCTCAGCACTTTGCAGCATCTTCACTTCTGGTGTTTCAGGGAGCGCGGCACCCGTTTCTCCTGCTTCGCGCTCTTTAAAGGCTCGCTCCACCCACGAAGGTACGTCTCCTCCCCCTCGCACTCAACGCGGCGCAGCTTTTGGCGGCAAACTGTCACAGTCTCTGGCACACAGTACCTGGCAATGCCAGGGCAGGAAATCCTGTTCATGATGCCAAAGTTGAGTCGCCCAGCCAAGGCAGTGGGGTATTCGGTACCAGGTCCGGTCAGCTGTTAAAGGGGATGTCACAGTGGCTGCAACCCGGTCCGTGGCCCTGGGGATCAACGTTAAAGAGGAACGGTCTTTAAAGGGAAAAATGTTCAAAGTCTGTGGTGACACCACCGGTGGTGTTCGGTCAGTAGTGGAACCCATGCTGCGTTGAAGGGGTCCCCTGGGGGATGTTGTGGCAGCACGGGTGTTACACTTCCCACAGGTGAAGCGGGGTCCCCAGGGGTCCTATGGTGTGTGGCCAAGATGATGGTATGTGCCGATGAATAAATGGAGGAGACAAGTTGTAAGTCTTTACCTGGTTTACTGCAGATGGTAGGCCACAGTCCACAGCACTGGCAACAGGTGCACTAGGAGTCCAGGCAGTCCAGAGACAAGTGGAATCCCCTTGGCAAGTCAGGTTGGGGGCCTTCCACTCTGCGCTTGCTGTGTCTGAGGTCCCTGCTGCCACTAAGTGCTCCAAACAAGGTCCTAGTTGTTTCCCCTGTCCTGGGACAGGTACCTTTATGGTTGGCAGCTTGAGCCGTCCCTTCTGGGGGTCTCTGCACGGTGACTTCAGGCTTCAGGGTGCTGCTGTAACACAGGTGCAAATGTAAAATGTCCGTGTAATCCTATGCCCTCTGGTTCTGCTCTTTGTCTTAGAGTTTCCACAAAAGCCTCAGGTTCCCGGTATCCGGTTTCTGTGCACTGACTCCTTGAAGGTCTACTTGTAGCCTCCTTGAGTCCTGTATCTCCTCTCTGCTCCCTTCCTGTCTGTCCTCGCTCACAGACTCTCTGTACAGACTGAACTGCATTCACTGGTCTCCTGTGACCAACTGTCTGACTCCTCCTCCAAACCAGAATCTTTATCCAGGGAAGCTCCCTAAAACAGGGTTTTGAGCTCCCCCTGCTGGCCTGGATTTGGAAGGTGTTGTGTGTGTGATAACCTGACAAAGGGAATCTCACTTGTCTCCAGGCATAGCACTACCCTCCCCTCGAATACCGAGTATATTCGTTCATCACTAGTGGAGGATGATCCCCATCTAGCACCAGCCGGATGTCCCTGTGGAGACTCAGAGGGTCAGTGCCTGCTCTCGTCTGCTGGCCAGTGACCGTATGGACCAGGGCTCATCCCACGGAACACCCGGTCTCCTTTTTCCATGGGTTTAATACTACTCAGACAACACATCACCTATAGTCTACACAGAAGCTAGTGCTTGTTTTCCTGGACACCAACATTACACTGGCTGCATGTGCTATGGGAAGTAACTATGACCCCCATACTCAACATGCCATCCACTTCCTCCTTTGTCATTGGCAACACTGGAGATGTCACCTGGTAGGTGCAGGCTCGGACTGGCCCACCGGAGAACCGGAGGGTTCTCCGGTGGGCCCAGGCACTGACACCTGCCGGCATACTGGCCAGCAGCTGCCTAGGGCCCCACTGCTCCAGGGGCCCCCAGCCAGTGACTATAGGGCCCCTGAGTCAAAGGGGCCTGCCCTGTGCTAGCATAGCAGCAGCTAGAGACAGGATCCTGTCCCTGCTGCTAAAATAAAATGAATATTCACGCTACCCCACACCCCTATGGGTGTGGAGAGGCGTGAATACCATTTCTCTTTAATAGCGGGCAGCGCTAGCCGCAGGCTGCTGCTCACACTGCCCGCATGTAAAGCCTCACCACACACAAGCACAAAGCACCGCCCACACACACACAGTACCGCACACATACACACACATGCAGGCACACAGACTCACACAGAGCAGCTCACCTCCCGGCGTCCTGCTTCCTGTCTGAGACAGCCCAGCTGGATGACATCATCATCCAGCGTGCTGCTGTCTCAGTCAGAAAGCTTCCAATGAGGAAGAGGCTGCTGGGATGAGCTGCTGCTGCGGGGAGGTGAGCTGTGCTGTGCGCCTGTGTGTGTGCCTGCATGTGTGTGTATGTGAGAGTGTAGTAGGTAAACGTGTGCACAACCTTAGGATGTGGTGCCCAGGTAGGATCCAACACCTCAGTAGTATATAACAAAACCTGGCACTCAACTTGTAGGGAGTGTATGCAGAGAAGCGGCCCTTGCTGTGCAGCCGTAGGACGCTTGAGACAAGTGGTGGACACCGCATCCTACAGCTGCACAGCAAGGGCCGCTTCTCTGCATACACACCCTAGATGGAGCAAGGATATGCCACAATACCTGCCTAATACTATAGGCCTCCCATGTAAACTGCTCACAAAACGTAACTGATGAAGGTCAAGCTATGTGACCGAAACGTTTTTGTTGCTGTAAAATAAAACCACTTGCATACAAGTTGAGTGCCAGGTTTTGTTATATACTATGTGAGAGTGTGTCTGCGTGTGTGTGTGTGCCTGCGTGTGTGTGTGTGAGAGTGTGTCTGTGAGCCCACATGTGTGTGTGCCTGTGTGTGTCTGTGCCTGCGTGTGTGTGCGCCTGCGTGTGTGTGCCTGCCTGTGTGTGTGTGATGAGCTGCGGTGAGGTGTGTGTGTGTGGTGGTGAAGGACAATGATATTGGTGGGGGGATGATGGAGGTGATGGGCAATGATGGTAGTGGGGGGAGGCAATGATGGTGGTGGGGGGGTGACAATGATGGAGGTGATGGGCAATGATGGTGGTGGGGGAGGCAATGATGGAGGTGATGGGCAATGATGGAGGTGATGGGCAATGATGGAGGTGATAGGCAATGATGGTGGGGAGGCGATAATGGAGGTGATGGGCAATGATGGTGGTGGGGAGGCAATGATGGAGGTGATGGGCAATGATGGAGGTGATAGGCAATGGAGGTGATAGGCAATGATGGTGGGGAGGCAATGATGGAGGTTATGGTCAATGATTGTGGTGGGGGGAGGCAATGATGGAGGTGATGATAGAGGTGATGAAATGGACAATGATGGTGGGGGAGGAGGCAATGATGAAGGTGGTGAAATGGGCAGTGATGGAGGTGATGGGGAGAATGATAGGGGTGGAGGGGGAGAAGGCAATGATGGAGGTTGTGATGAGGACAATGATGGGGGTGGAGAGGGGCTGCATTATACTTTATGAGGGGGCTACATTATATTCTGTGGGGGGACTGCATTATTCTCAGGGGACTACACTACATTATATTGTGGGGGGCTACATCATACTATATGAAGGGGCTACAGTATACTCTATGGGGGGCTGCATTATATTCTGTGGTGGGGCTGCATTCTCTCAGGGGACATTATATTCTGTGGTGGGCTGCATTATACTATATGAGGGGGCTGCATTATACCCTATGAGGATGCTACATTATATTCTATGGTGGGGACTGCGTTATACCTGAGGGGGTTGCATTATATTTTGTGGGGTGTTGCATTATACTTTATGAGGTGGCTACATTATATTCTGTGAGGGGGCTGCCCCAACCCTTGCTACATAATTAAGACGTGAACTACCTTATATTATACCCTGATATTACCGCTTTTTACCGCACAATTGGTGGTCTTGTATCTATTTCTATGTAGCTACATAGTGGGCCCCAAGAATGATTTTCTCTGGTGGGCCCAAGGTGCTCCAGTCCGACGCTGGGTAGGTGGGTTGTCTGTGTGGAGTGGCTATCTCTGTGTTGACATGATGCTGGATCTGGGGTGTTCAACAAGGTTGATTTGTGAACCGGGAGTCATATGTTCCAAGCAGTTTTGTTAACTGCTGCTTCTGTGATGGACCAAGCCATTCCCCCAACGGGACATCTGTTACCCCCTTCCCCATTTTGGATTCAACCATTAAGCCTGGGATTTGGTCCAGATCTCGGTCATCTAGAGGGGGACAACAAAGTTGATAACTTCCCTTTCCTCATAAGCTTTTAGCCTGTTGACATAACAGGTCAATTCACATACACCTGCTCAATCCAAGGCCATGTTGTAGTCAGTTTCCACAAATTTCCTGGGGATGGTGAACAGACCCGCCGCATGGATTGCAGCTTGTTCTTGCGTACTGGTACTAGAACCTTCTATCCACAGATAAATTCTCGGCGTCTGTCAGCACGGTTGTAACACTGTTGATGCCTTTCCTAAACTACTTCTAAATTACAATGGCCTAAGACCATAAGGTACCTCATGTTTTCCCTAAACTTTTGGACATACTCCAGAATAGCAACCTCTTCTGTGGGGAAAGTGCCCTCCAAACTCCCCAGTACTAACTCCAACAGCCCTTGTACTTTTTAGCCGTACAGCAATTCAAAGGGAGATAACCCAATTAGAATCTTGTGGCAGCTTCCGCTATTCGAACAGGAGCTACTGCAGATTTTTCTCCAAGTCTCTCCCCTCAAACTTGCCTGGTAAATAGTGTTCTGGTGGGACAATATCTAGGCTGACCAGGGTGATGGAAGACCCAGTGTCCTGAAATCCCTGGGCCCGGTTTTCACTGACCTTGACTGGCTGGATGTGGAGATGGGGGTTGGCTGGTGTAGGGTGGCCAACCCTCCACAGAGTATGGATGTAATATATCACTTCCTCTGCTGCTGGTCTATCCTGGTGTAGCATCTCTCAGACCCTGCTGGCTATTTTGGCAGGTGTTCTATGGTTGGGCTGGCAGAAGGGCTCCAGGCATGGGGTCCTGGTCCTGTTCCAGGTGTCCACATGTATAACAGCGCCATGGGTTGGGCAAATCATGGGTACTGTTGGTAACCCTTTGTCTTCGTGGGTTTTCAGTTGGATAGCAGGATAGTCCTGCTTGAGTTACTAGTGGCCGGGTGAGTCTTTGAAGATGGGTCTTCTGGGATCTGTGGGTATATTGGGTCTCCAGTGGGGTTGATTAGCTGTAAACTCATTGGCCAATCGGGCTGCTTGCACAAGGGTATGGGCTTCTGATTGGCTACCCTTGCTTATATTTCTGGGTCCATTTTCTCCATAAGTTGCTGGAGCATAATCAGGTTCCAAAGGGTAACAACGGAGTGGGCAGCTCTACTGTTGAGCCAGCCATTGCACTGTCTTCGAAATTGACTGCCATATTCTACATAAGAGACCCCCTGGCGAGACAATGGCTGGAACTTGGTGCGATATCTTTCGAGGTTGATGGTAGAAAAGGCCAGCAGGGTGTCATTAATAATTCCATCGTTTAGACAGTTCTGAGGCCTAAGTGACTGGGCAGCATCCTGTGCCCGGCCATTCAAACTTGTCTACAGGTATTTAGCCCAATCAGCTGTGGGCACCTTGTGCATCAGCATCGGAGTTGCAAAATCTTGTAGATGTTCATCGACTTTGGTGTTAAACTCATTAAACATTGGCATGTCATGGTAGCAGAGATGAGTTCCTTCATTGGGGCACCATCATAGGGGTGGGTCTGGTCTTGGCGGTATGGGTACTAGAACTCCCAAAACTGATTCCATAACACAAGCCCTTTCCCCACTTGAGGCTACAGGTCCCAATGACACCAACAACTCCTGGCTTTGAGCTGCTGGGGACTGGGTTTATTCCAGACCACCCAGAATCCTTGCTCTGGCAATTCCTCAGAGTTCATCCCAACTGAAAAATTCCATGATCAGATGTGGCCAAGTGTCAGTGACCCGGTATTCAATCCGTCAAAGCTGGCTCAGTTTGTGTTATGGCTATACATCCACTCCGATCCTCTTCCCAAGGCCGAGCTGGTGGGGTCAGACATGGTGGCATCCGAAAACCTGCTGTGTATGCTTCATCTAAGGTTTGCTGGGTCTGTCTATATGCTTCCCTGGTTGTGGAGCTCTTGAACTGTGGCTACGAACATGAGACCCCTGCAGCTCCCCAGATCTGGCCAGCTGAGTAGTATCCCACCACTGCCACCAAACGTGGAGGACATAGGGGGTCAGTTGGTGCCCTCGTCCACTGGCCCGAGACTGCATGGGCCAGGGCTCATCCCACTGAATGTCTGCTCTCCTTTTTCCGTGGGCATAATACTACTCAGACAACACAGGGTGAAGGTAAAACAGTGTGACAATACTATATTAACCCACAGTACAGACATTAACATATAGAACAGTCCCAACAAAATACCCAAGATGTTGCAAAATTACAAAGTCTCACCATTCTGCTAAAATGCAGGGATTAGAGCAACTGCGACTCCGGGGCTTACAGGACTGACTACCCCCACCAGTGGCACCCTGCTTTTGACGTTACCTCCAAGCAACCTGGATGCTTTAAGATGTCTCTGATGGTTCAGCGATGGTCAATAGAGCAGCTGGGGCCATAGTACCCTAAATACACATCCAGGTAGAATGTTCCTGGATGTGGTGTAAAGTCTCTTTGGTTACAGAGGCATATCCAACTTACATAGTTCACAACTGTTGTCCTTTAAGCCATCATCCATTGGTCAAGGGGAAAGTTTGATGAGATTAACTACCATTTGTTTGAGTATTTAATCAATCTGCATAGTTCCTTATTTTTTGTTTTGCAGGTCAACTAGCCACAGGATCCACATAATGGTCAATCAACATATTAAGAAAATATCCATTGTTCAATAACCCTGCATCCCTGCCTTGCAACGATAGCAGACAATAAGTTACAATAAATATCAACTGAAAAGTCAACATGAAGGTAATAGTCTATGTCTCTGTGCCTACTGAATTTACGTCTGGCATAATTAAGAAGAAACACTTTGTCATTACATTTCTATACCTGCGACATAAAGGTAACAGTCTATGTCTCTGTGCCAACTGAATTTACATCTGACATAATTAAGAAGAAATACTGTTTCATTACATTTCTATACCTGCTTAATTAGCCTCGTAGATTGCTGGATCCTGTAGTGGGACACTGTTGATGGGGCTTCCAGATGTGCTAGGCTTCCAATCATCATTCTCCACTTGTTGGGTCAGTCCATTGGCATTTCCATGATTTTTGCCCTTTTTATGGGAGACTGAAAAATGTCTGTAAGGCCAGACTTCATCTGAGTAAATGTCCATTGTCCACAGAAGTCCAATTTAGACAACTTAAAGGATTGTGATCGGTTATGACTTAATTCCTTGCCCTAAAGGTAGGGCTACAATCCCCGCATCCTTGCCTTACAAAGAAAGCAGACAATAAGTTACAATAAACATCAACTAAAAAGTCAATATAAAAATAATTGTATATGTCTCTGTTCCTAATGAATTTATATCTGGCATAATTAAGAAGAAATGCTGTGTCGTCATACCCCTGCTTCTCTCACCTGGTCCAGTATAATGTGAGATGTGAGGGTGATCCCCATCTTGTACCAGCTGGATCCCTTGGCTCTGGGCTATGTTTGCCACTGCCACTGATGGCTCGGTGAATTTTAGTGCTTATTGTTGGGTGCACAGGAGACTTCCTGACCTGGATTTGCATGTGATACGTTGCGGGTGATTCGCGTGGCTCGCTTTCAGGACCAGCTACTTTTTATAGGTACAACCTAGAAATTATGCAGACGCAGAACACGGCATCGCAGGAGGAAGCCATAAATCATGGCCTCTCAGCTTGCAGCATATTATGTGCCTTCAATAAAAGGATGGCAGCATCTAATGAATCTGGTGGTCTGGGAGCCATAGCTGCATTAGGCCTACGCAGTGCTCATCATAGGAACCGGCGTCCCACAGCATCAACATCATAAAGGTTCGGAAAACCGCAGTGTCTTAATTAGAGTCAGAAAATGGGGTGGAACTGAGCCTCCAAAAATGTGTCGCACAATATGTCAGTAACGCTTCAGGGTGTGGATGGGGAAATCCAAAGATTATTAAACATAGCCCTGTCACACATCATCACACCCATCATCCCCGACCCAAGGAGCCTTTATAATAATAATAATAATCTTTATTTATGTATATATATATATATATATATATATATATATATATCTATATATATATAATTGTCTAAGGGTTTTTCTGTCTGTCTGTCTGTCCTGGAAATCCCGCATCTCTGATTGGTCGAGGCCACCTGGGCCTCGACCAATCAGTGACGGGCACAGTATCGACGTAGATGTCATAATGGTTGCCATGGCGACGATGATGTCATAAAGGTTGCCTCGACCAATCAAGGACGGGCACAGTCTGCCGCGAATTCTGGAATCATCATTATCCATATACTACGGGGACATGCATATTCTAGAATACCCGATGCGTTAGAATCAGGCCGCAATCTAGTATATATATTCTGCAGCGCTTTACAGTTTGCACACACTCTAATTTTACTAGTAGGATTCTGCTGAGTAGCACCTCTTGTCCCGGTAAGGTTGGGGGATGTGGCCAACCTGTCTCTCTTCTCCTCTTATGGCCCAGCACTCACAGGGGCCAAGTGTGACCTTTGGCCGGATGCTTCTCAGCAGCACCACTCATCCTTCTTCTCCCAGGAGATGAATCTCCGCGTATCATTGTGAATCAATGTGCGAGGTCTGTTATCCACATTGATCGGTAACGCGAGCCGCACTTTTCACATTTTGGAAGGGCACAGCCTATAATTACCACAACACAATTAAAGGAAGTGTCACTTGCTGGAAACGATTTGTAATCAGAGAAAGACAATAAGAGAAAGTGATGAGGTGAGCAGCGCTTTACCAGAAGTGTTCACTGAAAGTGATGGCGATGTCGTCACAGCTGAGGCCGTATAAGGGAACCCCAAGGGAGGTGGCATAGCGGCCACACAGAAGTAACATTCTCTTCAGCACGTTTTAGGAAAGGATCCCCCAAAGCATCTGTCACAAAGGTAGTGCTTTCTTCAACACTGAGGTAGAACTCCCCATAACAGTGTGAGAGGACTTCTTAGAGCATCCGAAATGGAGGTCATGTAGAGGTAGTGCTCCCCACACCACGTTATATGAGAGGACCTCCTAGAACAGCTGGAATGGTGGCCACACAGAGTTAGTGCTCCCAACACTAGGTTGTATGAGAGGACCTCTTAGAGCAACAGGCATAGAGGACATGCAGAGTTAGTGCTTCCCATAACAGGTTGTGTGAGAGGAACTCTTAGAGCAGCAGGCATGGAGGTCATGCAGATATAGTGCTTCCCATATCAGGATATATGAGATGACAGCTTAGAGCGACAGGAACAGAGGTCAGGCAGAGGTAGTGCTCACACCAGGTTGTGTGAGAGGACTTCTTAGAGCAGCTGGCATGGTGGCCACACAGAGTTGGTGCTCTACACAGTAGGTTGTATGAGAGGACCTCTTAGAGCATCATGCATGGATCGTATGCAGAGGTAGTGCTTCCCATACCAGTAGGTATGAGAGAATCTCTTAGAACAGCAGGCATGGTGGCCACACAGAGATAGTGCTTCCATACCAGGTTGTATGAGAGGACATCTTAGAGCAGCAGACATGGATGTCTTGCAGAGGTAGTGCTCTCGACACCAAGTTGTATGAGAAGACCCCATAAAGCAGCAAGCATGGAGGTCATACAACGAAAGTGCTCTCCACACCAGCTGGCATGGTGACCACATGGAGGTACAGCAGTTTGCATGCTGACCACACAGTGGTAGTGCTCCCCACACCATGAACTCTTTCTGCAGCCGAGATGGTGATCATACGGAGGTAGTGCTCCTCACACTAGGCTGCATACGACGGCCCATTACAGCAGCCAACATGAACTTGTCATGCAGAGGTAGTGCTCTCCACAAAAGGTTGTATGAGAAGACCCCTGAAAGCAGGCTGCATGTAGGTCATATAGGGATAGTGCTCCCCACACTAGGTTGTATGAGATAACCCCTAACAGCAGCCGGCATAGTGGCCACACGGAGGTAGGGCTCTCCATACCAGGTTGTAGGAGTGGACCCCTTACATCAGCTGGCATGGTGACATTTTGTTAGCGATCCCCACACCAGGTTGTCACGGGGAGTCTAGGTGGGCAAGAGCTAATAACCCAGGCCCCTGCGATTTCCCTCAGACTAGGGAAATCCTGACTGACCCTCTACCTAGAGTTTACACTGATGGTGTGCATGTCTAGGCCTCCACCCTCACCCTGTCTCCTGTTTCAACCCTAGGCTGAACCCACCACCCAGTGAAGAGATCATACACCAATACCCACAGTTAGCACCGACAAGGATAACGGAAAATATACACCACGCCGCAGTCACTCAGGAATACACTATAAATGCACAGGGCAAAATAAATACAAATATTGGAAGGAGTAAATAAGACAAAGGGAAATACACCACCAGATACAATACTCCAACTCCTAGCTCACCACTCCAGACTGAGATAACCAAGCACTAGACAGAAGCTATAATCGGTGACGCCCAATGTTCAGGAGAACTATTTAAAGGCAGTGGGCATGGCCCAGCTTCCAATCCGAGCACCAGGTAAATTAAACCTGGACCAGCTAGATGAAATCTAGCCGACGCCAATGAGCACATAGTGGTCAAAAGTGGAATTACCGCTGTCTGTCGAACGACCTGGTCTGAACAGCGTCCGACATGACAGTACCCCGCCTTCTACGAGGGACCCCAGGGCTCTCACGGCTTACAGGACCCGGCTTGTCCAGATGGCGGCGGTGAAAAAACCTGACCAGCCGATCCGCATGAATGTCCGAGGCTGGTACCCAGGACCTCTCCTCAGGCCCATAACCACGCCAGTGTACCAAGTACTGTAAAGTGCGGCGCACTACACGAGAGTCAACCACCTTGGAGACTTCAAATTCCAAATTACCATCCACCAAGACTGGAGGTGGCATAGGCGCCGCGTCCACGGAACCCACCACCTTCTTTAAAAGAGACCTGTGGAACACGTTGTGTATCTTATACACCGTAGGAAGCTCCAATCGGTACGCTACTGGGTTAATGACGGCGGTGACCCTAAATGGACCAATAAACAGTGGACCCAATTTAAGGGATGGTATTTTGAGTCTTATATTTTTTGTGGATAACCACACCCAGTCATCCACACTCAGGTCCGGACCTGGCACATGCCTACTGTCAGCCACACGTTTGTACCTAGCACCCACACTCAACAGGCGCTGTTTAACTCTCCTCCAGACTGATGACAATTGTGCTCCTAACTGGTCTTCCTCCGGAACGCCGGAGGAGCCCCTCTGACTCAAAGTACAAAATTGAGGATGTAGCCCGTAAACACAAAAAAAGGGAGACTCCCCAGACGACTTTTGGCGGTGATTATTGATGGCAAACTCAGCCAAAGGAAGGAACGTCGACCACTCCTCCTGGTTATCAGAGACAAAGCAGCGTAAGTACTGTTCCAAATTTTGGTTCATACGCTCAGTCTGACCATTTGACTGAGGATGAAACGCCGAAGAATGAGACAACTTGATCCCCAGCCATGAGCAAAATGCTTTCCAAAATTTTACCACAAACTGAGTACCCCTATCAGACACGATGTCAGACGGAAACCTATGAAGTCTGACCACCTCCTGCACAAATACTTGAGCCAGAGTGTTGGCGTTAGGCAACGAAGGCAAAGACACAAAGTGCGACATTTTTGAAAACCGATCAACAATCACCAAGATGACCGTGTTCCCAGCTGAGGAGGGCAAATCAGTGATGAAATCCATGGAGATTTCCGTCCATGGCTTACTAGGTACCTCAAGAGGATGTAGTGTGCCAACAGGACGGGAGCGGGGCGTCTTAGCCCTAGCGCACGTGGTACAAGCTGACACGTATGAGACAACGTCCTGTCGGATCTTGGGCCACCAAAACCGACATGACACCAACTCCAAGGTACCTCTAACCCCTGGGTGGCCAGCCAGGACAGCATCATGATGCTCCGCCCAAACCTTTAAGCGGAGATGAAGCGGTACAAAAGATTTGTTGATGGGAAGCTCAGATGGTACCTCCTCCTGAGCCTCGGCAATCTCAGCCTCAATCTCGGTAGTGAGAGCCGAAACCACAACACCCTTTTGGAGGATGGGTACTGGATCCTCCCAGGTTCTCCCCCCCCGGAAAACACCTGGACAGAGCATCCGCCTTAGTGTTTTTAGACCCCGGTCTGTAAGTGACAACAAAGTTGAACCGCGTGAAAAACAATACCCAGCGAGCCTGCCTGGGAGACAGACGCTTGGCAGACTCCAAATAAAGCAAATTCTTATGATCGGTAATAACAGTAACCTGATGAACCGACCCCTCCAAGAAGTGTCGCCATTCCTCAAAGGCCAACTTGATTGCCAACAACTCCCTGTTGCCGATATCGTAGTTACGTTCGGCGGGCGACAGTTTCTTGGAAAAATAGGCGCGTGGACGCAAATCACTCAAAGATGAGCCTTGTGATAGTACCACCCCCACACCAACCTCAGACGCATCGACTTCCACAACAAAAGGTTTTGATACGTCTGGCTGCACAAGAATGGGGGCTGAAACAAAACTGTTCTTAAGAAATTCAAATGCGCGCACAGCAGCCTCAGGCCAAACGGAGAAACTGGTACCTTTTTAGTCATGTCAGTTAGCGGTTTAGCAATGATGGAAAAGTCCTTGAAAAATTTCCTATAGTAGTTAGGAAACCCAAGAAACCGCTGAAGTGCTTTCAGGTTATCAGGCCGTTCCCAATGCAGCACCACTTGCACCTTAGTGGCGTCCATTTTAAAACCAGAAGCAGACACAATATAACCCAAGAAAGGCAACTCTTGAACAGAAAATACACATTTCTCAAGTTTAGCATACAGCTTATTCTCTCTGAGAAGCTGTAACACCTGCCTGACATGATCTAAATGGGTATCACGGTCGCAAGAATATATGAGAATGTCATCTAGGTACACAATAACGAATTTCCCCAAAACATGCGAGAACACATCATTGATGAAATGTTGGAACACTGCAGGTGCGTTAGTCAACCCAAATCACCAAATTTTCAAAATGACCCTCAGGGGTATTAAAAGCCGTCTTCCACTCATCACCTTGACGGACTCTTATGAGGTTGTACGCCCCCCTGAGGTCAAGCTTTGTAAACCATTTAGCACCTGCCACCTGATTGAACAAATCCGGTATCAATGGCATAGGGTATGGATCACGAACCGTAATCTGGTTCAACTCCCTGAAATCCAAACACGGGCGTAATCCGCCATCTTTCTTCTTCACGAAGAAGAACCCTGCTGCCACAGGCGAGGATGAAGGTCTGATGTGCCCTTTGCTCAAACTTTCAGCAATGTAATCCTTTAAGGCTTGTCTCTCCGGACCGGAGATGTTAAACATCCTTGCTTTAGGCAATTTGGCCCCTGGTGGTGGCAACTCTGAACAACCCTTCTCAGAGAACACATCCACAAAATCCAGAAGTGACTCCGGAACGCTTGAAGTCACAGTAGACACACATGTGGCCAGGCAATTCTCCTGGCAGAACTTGCTCCACTTAATTATGTCCTGAGTTTTCCAGTCAATTACCGGGTTGTGCATAGACAACCATGGAAAACCCAAAACCACCTGAGCAGGAAGATTCCTGAGCACCTTACATGTAACCTGCTCGGAATGTAGAACCCCAATGTGGAGTTTCACCTCAGCCACAAACTCAGTAATCTCCCCCTGTGAGAGAGGAGCAGCATTGATGGTGACCACGCGGATAGGATGAGGCAGTTTTTCAATCCTAAAACCTGCTGTGCGTGCAAACTCCTCATCAATGAGATTTGTGGCTGAACCACTATCCAAAAAAACAGTAATTGGCAGCTCACTGCCAGCGATAATAACCTTAGCAGGGAGCATGCATTGAGAAACCACCATGGAGGATATACATAAGCTCAGATTGGCCTCCTCCACACCCTCTGAGCTTAGAAGTTTTCCGCCGTTGCGTTTTTCTTAGACAGCAGAGGACAGATGTTAATAAAATGACCAGTTTTACCGCAGTAAAAACAGGCTCCCTGCTTCCTGAGCTCAGGGGCTCGTCGCTTCACATGTGACACCCCTGCGATTTGCATAGGCTCCGTGGGCCCACCTGCAGCAACCTCACGTGAACCTAAACCCTCTCTCATAGGCGGTGTCTCATGCTCCCCCTGACGCAAACGGCGATCAATGCGGACAACCAGATTCATAGCGGAATCTAGAGAAGCAGGAGTCTCGTACATCAGAAGGGCTTTTTTAACCCTTCCAGACACCCCATGAATAAACTGACTCTGCAGCGCTGGATCATTCCACTGTGTGTCGACCGCCCAGCGACGAAATTCAGAACAGTAATCCTCTGCAACTCGCTCCCCCTGGCGAATAGTACGTATCTTAGATTCTGCTAGAGCCATTCTGTCAGGCTAATCGTAAATGTTTCCAAGAAAGGAAAAAAAAACTCTCCACAGAGTCAAATGCAGCAGAATCAGATGGCAAAGAAAACGCCCATGCTTGGGGATCCCCGCTTAACAATGACAACACCAGGCCCACACACTGAGCCTCATTACCCGAGGAGATTGGGCGCATACGGAAATATAATTTGCAAGCTTCACGAAAAGAAACAAATTTACTGCGTTCCCCAGCAAACTTTTCAGGCAAAGGAAACTTAGGCTCAGCAACTCTACCTGTCGCTCCAGCTTGCACATTAGATACTGCTAGTCCCTGTTGCTGCACTGCCCCCCTCAACTCAGTGACCTGTAGGGACAGCGCCTCCAACTGGCGGGTTATGGAAGTCATGGGATCCATGACAAAACAAAAAAAAGGAAACCTTTTTTTTTTAAGGCCGATTATAATGTCACAGGGAGTCTAGGTGGGCAAGAGCTAATAACCCGGGCCCCTGCAATTTCCCTCAGACTAGGGAAATCCTGACTGACCCTCTACCTAGAGTTTACACTGATGGTGTGCATGTCTAGGCCTCCACCCTCACCCTGTCTCCTGTTTCAACCCTAGGCTGAACCCACCACCCAGTGAAGAGATCATACACCAATACCCACAGTTAGCACAGACAAGGATAACGGAAAATATACACCACACCGCAGTCACTCAGGAATACACTATAAATGCACAGGACAAAATAAATACAAATATTGGAAGGAGTAAATAAGACAAAGGGAAATACACCACCAGATACTATACCTCAACTCCTAGCTCACCACTCCAGACCGAGACAACCAAGCACTAGACAGAAGCTATAATCGGCGACGCCCAATGTTCAGGAGAACTATTTAAAGGCAGTGGGCATGGCCCAGCTTCCAATCCGAGCACCAGGTAAATTAACCCCGGACCAGCTAGATGAAATCTAGCCGACGCCAATGAGCACATAGTGGTCAAAAGCGGAATTACCGCTGTCTGTCGAACGACCTGGTCTGAACAGCGTCCGACATGACACAGGTTGTATGAGAGGACACCTTACGCTAGCCAGCATGGACGTCATGTTAAGGTAGTGCTCCATACAGCATGTTGTATGTAAGGACCCCTTACAGCACCTGTCATTAGTGCTCCCACACCACGTTGTATGAGAGGATCCCTTACTACTGCCGGCATGGTGGCCACGCCGTGGTAGTGTTGTCCACAACACATTGTGTGAGAGAACCCCTTACTAGGGTTGAGCGAAACGGGTCGACCATTTTCAGAAGTCGCCGACTTTTGGCAAAGTCGGGTTTCATGAAACCCGACCCGACCCTTGTGTGGGGTCGGCCACGAGGTCGGCGATCTTCTGAATCTGGTATCGGGATTCCGATACCGAGTTCCGATATGTTTGCGATATCGGAAATCGGTATCAGAATCCACATTTAAGTGTAAAATAAAGAATTAAAATAAAAAATATTGATATGCTCACCTCTCCGACGCAGCCTGGACATCGCCGCTGGTAACCGGCATCTTCCGTTCCTAAAAATGGCGCTTGAAAGACCTTTCGAATGCTTCACGGCTTGTGATTGGTCGCGGCGGCCCACGTGACCGCTGAGCGACCAATCACAACAAGCCATGACGTAATTCTCAGGTCCTGTTCTGGTTCTCAGGTACATGAGAATTACTTCACGGCTTGTGATTGGTCGCTGAGCGGTCACGTGGGCCGCCGCGACCAATCACAAAGCCGTGACGTCATCGGAAGGCCCTTCACGCGTTCATTCTTAAGAAGGAAGGCTGCCGGAAAGAAGCCGAGGGTGAATATATTCCTATTAGGTATATACTCACCCTCGTACGCGCCCTGCTTCTTTCCGGCAGCCTTCCTTCTTAAGAATGAACGCGTGAAGGACCTTCCGATGACGTCACGGCTTTGTGATTGGTCGCGGCAGCCCACGTGACCGCTCAGCGACCAATCACAAGCCGTGAAGTAATTCTCATGTACCTGAGAACCAGAACAGGACCTGAGAATTACGTCACGGCTTGTTGTGATTGGTCGCTCAGCGGTCACGTGGGCCGCCGCGACCAATCGCAAGCCGTGAAGCATTCAAAAGGTCTTTCAAGCGCCATTTTTAGGAACAGAAGATGCCGGTTACTACCAGGGTGCGTCAGAGGGTGAGTATATCAATTTTTTTTATTTTAATTCTTTATTTTACACATAAATATGGATCCCAGGGCCTGAAGGAGAGTTTCCTCTCCTTCAGACCCTGGGAACCATAGTATCCCATTGCACTGCATTGGGTTTCGCGTTTCGGCCGACCCCGACCCCGACTTTTTTATAGGATCGGCCGATTTCACTCGACCCGACTTTTGAGAAAGTCGGGTTTCGTGAAACCCGACCCGATCCTATAAAAATAAAAGTCGCTCAACCCTACCCCTTACAGCAACAAAAATGTTGGTCATGCAGAGTTAATTCTTGCCACACTAGGTTGTATGAGAGGACTCCTTACAGCAGCCGGCATGGAGGTCATCTTGGGGGAATGCTCTCCACACCAAATTGTATGAGAGGATATTGAGAGCAGCCAACATTGTGGCCACACAGAGGAAGAGCTCTCTACAGCACATTGCATGAGAGGACCCCTTACTACATCCGCCATGGTGGCAACATGGAGGTAGTGCTCCCCACGCAAAGTTGTATGAGATGACTCTATACAGCAGCCAGCATGGAGGTCATGCAAAGGTAGTGCTCTCCAAATCAGATTATATTGGAGGACCCGTTACAGCAGCAGACATTGTGGCCACACGGAGGTAATGCTTTCCACACCAGTTTGTATGAGAGGACCCCTTACAGCAACCGGCATGATGGCCACACAGAAGTAGTGCTCTCCACACCAGATTGTATGAAAGGACCTTTTACAACAGCCAGCATGGAGGTCATGCAGAGGTATTTCTCTCCACACAAGATTGCATGAGAGGATCCCTTACAGCAGACAGCATGGTGGCCACATGGAAGTAGTGCTTTCCATATCAGATTATGAGAGGATCCCTTACATCAGCTGGCTTGGCGGCCACATGGAGATAGTGCTCTCCACATCAGATTACCTTATTTTTTGGACTATAAGATGCACCGGACCATAAGACGCATCTACCTTTATGCTTGTATGCAGCGCATGGCAGGGACGTCTTGTGCTGCTTGAAAGATAAAAGGGCAGTTGCCGGATTATTTACTGCTCTGCACGCCGGGACTCTGTGTGCAGAGAGCAGTGTCAGCCGAATTCTTCCTGCAGCTGCCGGGCGGTCATGTGTGCCTCTACTTAAGAGAAATTAATATTCACCTCTCTGGACATTCATTTTTCTTTCAACTTTGCCCAAGTTTCCTGTGCCTTTGTAGCTCACACATCCCCAAAACATCTGTGATCCACCTCCGTGATTTACAGTAGGAATGGTGTTCCTTTCATCATAGGCCTTGTTGACCTCTCTCCAAATGTAATGTTTATGGTTGAGGCCAAACAGTTCAATTTTGGTCTCATCACTCCAAATTACCTTGTTCCAGAAGTTTTGAGGCTTGTCTCTGTGCTGTTTTGCATATTGTAAGTGAGATACTTTGTGGCATTTGCACAGTAATGATTTTCTTCTGACGTCTCGACCATGCAGCCCATTTTTGTTCAAGTGCCTCCATATTGTGCATCTTGAAATAGCCACATCGCTAGTTTTCAGAGGGTCCTGTATATTACCTGATGTTATTTGTGACTTTTTGTTTGCATCCCAAACAATTTTCCTGACAGTTGTGGATGACATTTTTGTTGGTCTACCTGACCGTGGTTTTGTTTTTACAGAGAGCTTGATTTTCCATTTGTTAATCACAGTTTGAACTCTGCTGACTGGCATTATCAATTCCTTGGATATCTTTTAGTATCCCTTTTCTGTTTTATACAGTTCAACTACCTTTTCCCATAGATCCATTGACAATTCTTTTGCTTTCCCCATGACCCACAATCCAGAAATGTCAGTGGCTGGATGAAAGATGCAACAGTCTGTCTGGATCCCAGAAACTCACTCAGCTTTTATGCACACACACTGATTACAAGAAAACAGGTCACAGGTGAGGATGTTACCTTTAGTAACCATTCAAACCCATTTGTGTCAACTTCTGTGCATCTTATCAGTCCAAAATCACCAGGGTATGTGAACTTTTGATCAGGGTCATTTGGATGTTTTGGGTTGTCAATATGATTTAAAAAAAAAAAAAAAAAACACAGTTATTTGACAATAAATGGCTTCACCCAACCACTAACCGTGAGTGGAGAAAAAGTTTTGGTGTTATCATTCATATTCTCTGAAAAAAGGTCAAGAAAGCAAAAATTCTGCCGGGGAATGTAAACTTTTGAGCACAACTGTCGCATGAACAATAACCAGGAATTCAGGATATATGTTTTTTCAATATGTCATTCCATGTGTGGTAAAGCTGATAAGGCAGCTTTATTCTTCGGGTCAATACAATTACAGCGGTACCACATTTATATCTTTTTTTATTTGCATCACTTTATTTTGAAAGCTATAACTTTTTTATTTTTCCTCTGTTTGAGCTGTATGAACGGCTTGTTTTTGCAGGACAAGATGACGTTTTCAGTGGTACCTTTTTTAATTATATCCTTCTTTTTGATCGTGTTTTATTGCACTTTTTGTTCGGTGGTGTGATGATAAAGCATAGTTTTTTTGCATCATTTTTTTTACAGTGTTCACTGAAGGGGTTAACTAGTGGAACAGTTTTATAGAGTGGGTCGTTCAGGATATGGCGATACCAAATATGTGTACTTTTTTTTCTTTTTTTTATTTACATAAATAAATACGTTTGTTAGAATAATATTTTTTCTTTTTTTTGTTCTTTATTTGGGTATTTTCTACACATATTTTTACACTTTTTTATAACTTTTTTAAAACTTTTTTTTAACATAGTCCCAGGATGGGACATCGCTGTATTGTGACAGATCACTGATCTGATACTCTGCAATGCTTCTGCATCAGAGCAGCCTCTGACAGGCAGGGGAGAAGGAGTGTCAGATCCTGCTCTCAGCAGACGTTCACAGGCCACCTTCCCTGCAGGACCCTGAAGGACCACGCTTGCAACCAGTGGTCACCATGGAGACCATCAGCACGATGCAATCGCATCACATTGTGCTGATGGGAGCTGACAGAGTTCACTCCCTGTGCGATACCCCACGATGTTGCTGTCACTATTGACAGCGGCATCAGAGGGGTTAAATGTCCGAGATCAGTGCTAGCATCCATTATGGGTGTTGCTGCAGGCGCCAGCTCTCACATAGAGCTGACAAGCGCATCCGATCACTACAGCGATTTGTGGGAAAGCAACGCTGTGTATGTGCAGCACCCTAGGTGACCGGTTGCTGCAGTGATGTTGCCTTTCCTTCAGGGAGAGTAATGTCATGCTCAGAGGCAATGGAGTTCTCTTTACCAGGTAAGGCACCCACACACAACACATTCCAAATCCAGCCCAGGAGGGGGGAGCTCAGTACCTGGATTCAGGGAAGCTTCCCTAAGCTATATGAATCCTGACCTGGAGGAGGAGCTGGGTTAGTTGTTCAGAGACACTGAAAGAGAAGGAAGTCTGGAACTGAGTGCTGACAGAGAGGCCTGGCAGCCACGAGGGAGCTGCAGCCTCTGGATGGAGTGAGAGAACCTGAAGGGTTGTTGTATGTGGTGGAGCTACAGAGCAAAGGAGCAGAGGAGAGAGAAAGGGCTCAGAGGGGAACAGCGGAAGGACACCCTTAGAGCCAGAGTGCAGTAGCCGGGAACTGGGAGCCCGAGGCTTTTGTGGGACTCTAAGACACAGAGCAGAACCAGAGGGCTGAGAACTGTATGAAATTGGCCCACACCACGCCTGAGACCCAGCAGCACCTGAGGAGCTGGGCATGATATATGTTATGATCCCAATGGCAGAGGATCTCAGAGATTACAGCAAAGTCTGCAAACATAAATACCAGCTCATAGGGAAGTGGTAACTAGGCTGACCATATACCAGATCCTAGCACAAACAACTAACAGTAGCCGGGGAACGAGCCTACGTTGATTCTAGACATCTCGCGCCAGCCGGAGAACTAACTAACCCTATCAGGGAAAATAAGACCTCTCTTGCCTCCAGAGAAAAGACCCCAAAGTTATAATACAAGCCCCCAACAAATAATAACGGTGAGGTAAGAAGAAAAGACAAACGTAAGAATGAACTAGATTTTAGCAAAGAGAGGCCCACTGACTAATAGCAGAAGATAGTAAGATGACTTATATGGTCAGCAAAAAACCCTGCAAAATATCCACGCTGAATATCCAAGAACCCCCGAACCGACTAACGGTGAGGGGGGAGAATATCAGCCCCCTAGAGCTTCCAGCGATATCAGGAATCACATTTTGTACAAGCTGGACAAAAATATGAACAATGCAAATAAACAAAAATAAGAAAGCAGGACTTAGCTTATCTTGCAAAGAACCAGGACCTGAAGACAGGAGCAAACAGAAATGAACTGATTACAATGATGCCAGGCACTGGACTGAGAATCCAGGAAGTTTAAATAGCAACACCCCAGGCCTAACGAACCAGGTGAGTACCAACCTGGGAAAAGACAATCCAAGTGCCAAACCACTAGTGACCACAAGAGGGAGCCAAGAAGTATAGTTCACAACAGTACTCCCCCTTTAAGGAGGGGTCACCGAACCCTCACCAAGACCACCAGGGCGATCAGGATGAGCAGCGTGGAAGGCACGAACCAAATCGGCCGCATGAACATCAGAGGCGACCACCCAGGAATTATCCTCCTGACCATAGCCCTTCCATTTGACCAAATACTGAAGCCTCCGTCTAGAGAGACGAGAATCCAAGATCTTCTCCACCACGTACTCCAACTCGCCCTCAACCAACACCGGAGCAGGAGGCTCAACAGCAGGAACCACAGGCACAACGTACCGCCGCAACAAAGACCTATGGAACACGTTGTGAATGGCAAACGACACCGGAAGATCCAAACGAAAAGAAACCGGGTTAAGAACTTCCAAAATTTTATAAGGACCAATAAAGCGAGGCTTAAACTTAGGAGAGGAAACCTTCAGAGGGACATACCGAGAAGACAACCAAACCAATTCCCCAACACGAAGTCGGGGACCCACACCGCGGCGGCGGTTGGCAAAACGCTGAGCCTTCTCCTGTGACAACTTCAAGTTGTCCACCACATAATTCCAAATCCGCTGCAACCTATCCACCACGGAATCCACCCCAGGACAGTCAGAAGACTCAACATGACCCGAGGAGAAACGAGGATGAAAACCAGAGTTGCAGAAGAATGGCGAAACTAAAGTAGCGGAACTAGCCCGATTATTAAGGGCAAACTCAGCTAATGGCAAGAAGGTCACCCAATCATCCTGGTCCGCAGAAACAAAACATCTCAAATAAGCCTCCAGTGTCTGATTAGTTCGCTCCATTTGGCCATTAGTCTGAGGATGAAAGGCAGATGAAAACGACAAATCAATGCCCATTTTAGCACAAAAAGATCGCCAGAATCTGGACACAAACTGGGATCCTCTGTCGGACACGATATTCTCAGGAATGCCGTGCAAACGAACCACATTCTGAAAAAACAAAGGAACCAGATCGGAAGAGGAAGGCAACTTAGGCAAGGGCACCAAATGGACCATCTTGGAAAAACGATCACACACCACCCAGATGACAGACATTCCTTGAGACACCGGAAGATCAGAAATGAAATCCATGGAAATGTGTGTCCAAGGCCTCTTCGGGACGGGCAAGGGCAAAAGCAACCCGCTAGTACGAGAACAACAAGGCTTAGCCCGAGCACAAGTCCCACAGGACTGCACAAATGACCGCACATCCCGTGACAAGGAAGGCCACCAAAAGGACCTAGCCACCAAATCTCGGGTACCAAAAATTCCCGGATGCCCTGCCAACACCGAGGAATGAACCTCGGAAATAACTCTGCTGGTCCACTTATCAGGAACAAACAGTCTGTCGGGTGGACAAGAGTCAGGTCTACCAGCCTGAAATCTCTGCAACACCCGTCGCAAATCAGGAGATATGGCCGACACGATTACTCCCTCTTTGAGAATACCAGCTGGCTCCGAGACTCCAGGAGAGTCAGGCACAAAGCTCCTAGAAAGAGCATCAGCCTTAACATTCTTCGAACCAGGCAGGTACGAGACCACAAAGTCAAAACGAGAGAAAAACAATGACCAACGAGCCTGTCTAGGATTCAGGCGCTTAGCAGACTCAAGATACATCAGATTTTTGTGATCAGTCAAGACCACCACACGATGCTTAGCACCCTCGAGCCAATGACGCCACTCCTCAAATGCCCACTTCATGGCCAACAACTCCCGATTACCAACATCATAGTTCCGCTCAGCAGGCGAAAACTTCCTAGAGAAAAAAGCACATGGTCTCATCACAGAGCAACCAGAGCCTCTCTGCGACAAAACAGCCCCAGCACCGATCTCAGAAGCATCCACTTCAACCTGAAAGGGAAGTGCGACATCAGGCTGGCACAAAACAGGCGCCGAAGTAAACCGGCGCTTCAGCTCCTGGAAGGCCTCCACAGCTGCAGGAGCCCAATTAGCCACATCAGAACCTTTCTTGGTCATATCCGTCAAAGGTTTAACAATGCTAGAAAAGTTAGCGATAAAACGACGGTAGAAATTAGCAAACCCCAAGAACTTCTGAAGACTCTTAACAGACGTAGGTTGAGTCCAATCATGAATAGCTTGGACCTTGACTGGGTCCATCTCCACAGCAGAAGGGGAGAAAATAAAACCCAAAAAGGAAACCTTCTGCACTCCAAAGAGACACTTTGAGCCCTTCACAAACAAAGCATTATCACGCAAAACCTGAAACACCATCCTGACCTGCTTTACATGAGAATCCCAATCATCAGAAAAAAACAGAATATCATCCAGATAAACAATCATAAATTTATCTAGATACTTCCGGAAGATATCATGCATAAAGGACTGAAACACTGAAGGAGCATTAGAGAGCCCAAACGGCATCACCAAGTACTCAAAATGACCTTCGGGCGTATTAAATGCAGTTTTCCATTCATCTCCCTGCCTAATGCGCACAAGGTTGTACGCACCACGAAGATCTATCTTGGTTAACCACTTGGCACCCTTAATCCGAGCAAACAAGTCTGACAATAGTGGCAAAGGATACTGAAATTTAACAGTGATTTTATTCAGAAGCCGATAGTCTATACAAGGTCTCAAAGACCCGTCTTTCTTGGCCACAAAAAAGAATCCCGCACCAAGAGGGGAAGAGGATGGACGAATATGCCCCTTCTCCAAAGACTCCTTGACATAAGAACGCATCGCGGCATGCTCGGGTACAGACAAATTAAATAATCGTCCCTTAGGAAATTTACTGCCAGGAATCAAATCTATAGCGCAGTCACAGTCCCTATGAGGAGGAAGAGCACTGGACCTGGACTCACTGAATACATCCTGATAGTCACACAAATACTCAGGAACTTCTGAAGGAGTAGAAGAAGCAATAGACACCGGCGGAGAATCGCAATGAATTCCCTGACAACCCCAACTCGACACAGACATAGCCTTCCAATCCAAAACTGGATTATGGGTCTGTAACCATGGCAGACCTAAAACGACCAAATCATTCATTTTATGCAGAACAAGAAAACGAATCACCTCCCGATGTTCAGGAGTCATGCACATGGTCACCTGTGTCCAATACTGCAGTTTATTTTCCGCCAGTGGCGTAGCATCAATTCCTCTGAGAGGAATAGGAACTTTTAAAGGCTCCAGGACAAAACCACAGCGCTTGGCAAACGACAAGTCCATAAGACTCAGGGCAGCACCTGAATCCACAAATGCCATAACAGGGTAGGAAGACAATGAGCAAATTAAAGTCACAGACAAAATAAATTTAGGCTGCAAATTACCAATGGTGACAGGACTGACAACCTTGGTTAGGCGTTTAGAGCATGCTGATATAACATGTGTAGAATCACCACAGTAAAAACACAGCCCATTCTGACGTCTATGATTTTGTCGTTCGGTTCTAGTCAGGATTCTATCACATTGCATTGAGACAGGTGTCCGTTCAGACAACACCGCCAGAGGATTAGCAGATTTGCGCTCCCGCAACCGCCGATCAATCTGAATAGCCAGCGCCATAGAATCATTCAGACTTGTAGGAATTGTGAAACCCACCATCACATTCTTAATGGCTTCAGAAAGGCCATTTCTGAAATTTGCGGCCAGAGCACATTCATTCCATTGAGTAAGCACGGACCATTTCCGAAATTTTTGGCAATACACTTCAGCTTCATCCTGGCCCTGAGAGATAGCCAGTAGGGCTTTTTCTGGATGAATTTCAAGATTAGGCTCCTCATAAAGCAATCCGAGCACCAGAAAAAATGCATCAACATCCGCCAATGCCGGATCTCCTGGCGCCAACGAGAAAGCCCAATCCTGAGGGTCGCCACGCAAGAAGGAGATAACAATTTTAACTTGCTGAGCTGAATCTCCAGACGAACAAGGTTTCAAAGATAGAAACAATTTACAATTATTCCTAAAATTCCTAAATTTAAATCGATCTCCAGAGAACAGCTCAGGAATAGGTATCTTAGGCTCTGACATAGGACTGCTAACAACAAAATCCTGAATGCCCTGCACTCGTGCAGCAAGCTGATCCACACTAGTAATCAAGGTCTGAACATTCATGTCTGCAGCAAAGCTTCAAGCCACTCAGAGAAAAAGGGGAATGAAGAAAGAGAAGAAAAAAAAAAAAACTCAGAACTTCTTTTCTTTTAATCCCGCTTCTGCAATGCATTAACTATTCACTGGGCCTGGCATACTGTTATGATCCCAATGGCAGAGGATCTCAGAGATTACAGCAAAGTCTGCAAACATAAATACCAGCTCATAGGGAAGTGGTAACTAGGCTGACCATATACCAGATCCTAGCACAAACAACTAACAGTAGCCGGGGAACAAGCCTACGTTGATTCTAGACGTCTCGCGCCAGCCGGAGAACTAACTAGCCCTATCAGGGAAAATAAGACCTCTCTTGCCTCCAGAGAAAAGACCCCAAAGTTATAATACAAGCCCCCAACAAATAATAACGGTGAGGTAAGAAGAAAAGACAAACGTAAGAATGAACTAGATTTTAGCAAAGAGAGGCCCACTGACTAATAGCAGAAGATAGTAAGATGACTTATATGGTCAGCAAAAAACCCTGCAAAATATCCACGCTGAATATCCAAGAACCCCCGAACCGACTAACGGTGAGGGGGGAGAATATCAGCCCCCTAGAGCTTCCAGCGATATCAGGAATCACATTTTGTACAAGCTGGACAAAAATATGAACAATGCAAATAAACAAAAATAAGAAAGCAGGACTTAGCTTATCTTGCAAAGAACCAGGACCTGAAGACAGGCGCAAACAGAAATGAACTGATTACAATGATGCCAGGCACTGGACTGAGAATCCAGGAAGTTTAAATAGCAACACCCCAGGCCTAACGAACCAGGTGAGTACCAACCTGGGAAAAGACAATCCAAGTGCCAAACCACTAGTGACCACAAGAGGGAGCCAAGAAGTATAGTTCACAACAGTACCCCCCCTTTAAGGAGGGGTCACCGAACCCTCACCAAGACCACCAGGGCGATCAGGATGAGCAGCGTGGAAGGCACGAACCAAATCGGCCGCATGAACATCAGAGGCGACCACCCAGGAATTATCCTCCTGACCATAGCCCTTCCATTTGACCAAATACTGAAGCCTCCGTCTAGAGAGACGAGAATCCAAGATCTTCTCCACCACGTACTCCAACTCGCCCTCAACCAACACCGGAGCAGGAGGCTCAACAGCAGGAACCACAGGCACAACGTACCGCCGCAACAAAGACCTATGGAACACGTTGTGAATGGCAAACGACACCGGAAGATCCAAACGAAAAGAAACCGGGTTAAGAACTTCCAAAATTTTATAAGGACCAATAAAGCGAGGCTTAAACTTAGGAGAGGAAACCTTCAGAGGGACATACCGAGAAGACAACCAAACCAATTCCCCAACACGAAGTCGGGGACCCACACCGCGGCGGCGGTTGGCAAAACGCTGAGCCTTCTCCTGTGACAACTTCAAGTTGTCCACCACATAATTCCAAATCCGCTGCAACCTATCCACCACGGAATCCACCCCAGGACAGTCAGAAGACTCAACATGACCCGAGGAGAAACGAGGATGAAAACCAGAGTTGCAGAAGAATGGCGAAACTAAAGTAGCGGAACTAGCCCGATTATTAAGGGCAAACTCAGCCAATGGCAAGAAGGTCACCCAATCATCCTGGTCCGCAGAAACAAAACATCTCAAATAAGCCTCCAGTGTCTGATTAGTTCGCTCCATTTGGCCATTAGTCTGAGGATGAAAGGCAGATGAAAACGACAAATCAATGCCCATTTTAGCACAAAAAGATCGCCAGAATCTGGACACAAACTGGGATCCTCTGTCGGACACGATATTCTCAGGAATGCCGTGCAAACGAACCACATTCTGAAAAAACAAAGGAACCAGATCGGAAGAGGAAGGCAACTTAGGCAAGGGCACCAAATGGACCATCTTGGAAAAACGATCACACACCACCCAGATGACAGACATTCCTTGAGACACCGGAAGATCAGAAATGAAATCCATGGAAATGTGTGTCCAAGGCCTCTTCGGGACGGGCAAGGGCAAAAGCAACCCGCTAGCACGAGAACAACAAGGCTTAGCCCGAGCACAAGTCCCACAGGACTGCACAAATGACCGCACATCCCGTGACAAGGAAGGCCACCAAAAGGACCTAGCCACCAAATCTCGGGTACCAAAAATTCCCGGATGCCCTGCCAACACCGAGGAATGAACCTCGGAAATAACTCTGCTGGTCCACTTATCAGGAACAAACAGTCTGTCGGGTGGACAAGAGTCAGGTCTACCAGCCTGAAATCTCTGCAACACCCGTCGCAAATCAGGAGATATGGCCGACACGATTACTCCCTCTTTGAGAATACCAGCTGGCTCCGAGACTCCAGGAGAGTCAGGCACAAAGCTCCTAGAAAGAGCATCAGCCTTAACATTCTTCGAACCAGGCAGGTACGAGACCACAAAGTCAAAACGAGAGAAAAACAATGACCAACGAGCCTGTTTAGGATTCAGGCGCTTAGCAGACTCGAGATACATCAGATTTTTGTGATCAGTCAAGACCACCACACGATGCTTAGCACCCTCGAGCCAATGACGCCACTCCTCAAATGCCCACTTCATGGCCAACAACTCCCGATTACCAACATCATAGTTCCGCTCAGCAGGCGAAAACTTCCTAGAGAAAAAAGCACATGGTCTCATCACAGAGCAACCAGAGCCTCTCTGCGACAAAACAGCCCCAGCACCAATCTCAGAAGCATCCACTTCAACCTGAAAGGGAAGTGCGACATCAGGCTGGCACAAAACAGGCGCCGAAGTAAACCGGCGCTTCAGCTCCTGGAAGGCCTCCACGGCTGCAGGAGCCCAATTAGCCACATCAGAACCTTTCTTGGTCATATCCGTCAAAGGTTTAACAATGCTAGAAAAGTTAGCGATAAAACGACGGTAGAAATTAGCAAACCCCAAGAACTTCTGAAGACTCTTAACAGACGTAGGTTGAGTCCAATCATGAATAGCTTGGACCTTGACTGGGTCCATCTCCACAGCAGAAGGGGAGAAAATAAAACCCAAAAAGGAAACCTTCTGCACTCCAAAGAGACACTTTGAGCCCTTCACAAACAAAGCATTATCACACAAAACCTGAAACACCATCCTGACCTGCTTTACATGAGAATCCCAATCATCATAAAAAAACAGAATATCATCCAGATAAACAATCATAAATTTATCTAGATACTTCCGGAAGATATCATGCATAAAGGACTGAAACACTGAAGGAGCATTAGAGAGCCCAAAGGGCATCACCAAGTACTCAAAATGACCTTCGGGCGTATTAAATGCAGTTTTCCATTCATCTCCCTGCCTAATGCGCACAAGGTTGTACGCACCACGAAGATCTATCTTGGTGAACCACTTGGCACCCTTAATCTGAGCAAACAAGTCTGACAATAGTGGCAAAGGATACTGAAATTTAACAGTGATTTTATTCAGAAGCCGATAGTCTATACAAGGTCTCAAAGACCCGTCTTTCTTGGCCACAAAAAGAATCCCGCACCAAGAGGGGAAGAGGATGGACGAATATGCCCCTTCTCCAAAGACTCCTTGACATAAGAACGCATCGCGGCATGCTCGGGTACAGACAAATTAAATAATCGTCCCTTAGGAAATTTACTGCCAGGAATCAAATCTATAGCGCAGTCACAGTCCCTATGAGGAGGAAGAGCACTGGACCTGGACTCACTGAATACATCCTGATAGTCACACAAATACTCAGGAACTTCTGAAGGAGTAGAAGAAGCAATAGACACCGGCGGAGAATCGCAATGAATTCCCTGACAACCCCAACTCGACACAGACATAGCCTTCCAATCCAAAACTGGATTATGGGTCTGTAACCATGGCAGACCTAAAACGACCAAATCATTCATTTTATGCAGAACAAGAAAACGAATCACCTCCCGATGTTCAGGAGTCATGCACATGGTCACCTGTGTCCAATACTGCAGTTTATTTTCCGCCAGTGGCGTAGCATCAATTCCTCTGAGAGGAATAGGAACTTTTAAAGGCTCCAGGACAAAACCACAGCGCTTGGCAAACGACAAGTCCATAAGACTCAGGGCAGCACCTGAATCCACAAACGCCATAACAGGGTAGGAAGACAATGAGCAAATTAAAGTCACAGACAAAATAAATTTAGGCTGCAAATTACCAATGGTGACAGGACTGACAACCTTGGTTAGGCGTTTAGAGCATGCTGATATAACATGTGTAGAATCACCACAGTAAAAACACAGCCCATTCTGACGTCTATGATTTTGTCGTTCGGTTCTAGTCAGGATTCTATCACATTGCATTGAGACAGGTGTCCGTTCAGACAACACCGCCAGAGGATTAGCAGATTTGCGCTCCCGCAACCGCCGATCAATCTGAATAGCCAGCGCCATAGAATCATTCAGACTTGTAGGAATTGTGAAACCCACCATCACATTCTTAATGGCTTCAGAAAGGCCATTTCTGAAATTTGCGGCCAGAGCACATTCATTCCATTGAGTAAGCACGGACCATTTCCGAAATTTTTGGCAATACACTTCAGCTTCATCCTGGCCCTGAGAGATAGCCAGTAGGGCTTTTTCTGGATGAATTTCAAGATTAGGCTCCTCATAAAGCAATCCGAGCACCAGAAAAAATGCATCAACATCCGCCAATGCCGGATCTCCTGGCGCCAACGAGAAAGCCCAATCCTGAGGGTCGCCACGCAAGAAGGAGATAACAATTTTAACTTGCTGAGCTGAATCTCCAGACGAACAAGGTTTCAAAGATAGAAACAATTTACAATTATTCCTAAAATTCCTAAATTTAAATCGATCTCCAGAGAACAGCTCAGGAATAGGTATCTTAGGCTCTGACATAGGACTGCTAACAACAAAATCCTGAATGCCCTGCACTCGTGCAGCAAGCTGATCCACACTAGTAATCAAGGTCTGAACATTCATGTCTGCAGCAAAGCTTCAAGCCACTCAGAGAAAAAGGGGAATGAAGAAAGAGAAGAAAAAAAACAAAACTCAGAACTTCTTTTCTTTTAATCCCGCTTCTGCAATGCATTAACTATTCACTGGGCCTGGCATACTGTGATGATCCCAATGGCAGAGGATCTCAGAGATTACAGCAAAGTCTGCAAACATAAATACCAGCTCATAGGGAAGTGGTAACTAGGCTGACCATATACCAGATCCTAGCACAAACAACTAACAGTAGCCGGGGAACAAGCCTACGTTGATTCTAGACGTCTCGCGCCAGCCGGAGAACTAACTAGCCCTATCAGGGAAAATAAGACCTCTCTTGCCTCCAGAGAAAAGACCCCAAAGTTATAATACAAGCCCCCAACAAATAATAACGGTGAGGTAAGAAGAAAAGACAAACGTAAGAATGAACTAGATTTTAGCAAAGAGAGGCCCACTGACTAATAGCAGAAGATAGTAAGATGACTTATATGGTTAGCAAAAAACCCTGCAAAATATCCACGCTGAATATCCAAGAACCCCCGAACCGACTAACGGTGAGGGGGGAGAATATCAGCCCCCTAGAGCTTCCAGCGATATCAGGAATCACATTTTGTACAAGCTGGACAAAAATATGAACAATGCAAATAAACAAAAATAAGAAAGCAGGACTTAGCTTATCTTGCAAAGAACCAGGACCTGAAGACAGGCGCAAACAGAAATGAACTGATTACAATGATGCCAGGCACTGGACTGAGAATCCAGGAAGTTTAAATAGCAACACCCCAGGCCTAACGAACCAGGTGAGTACCAACCTGGGAAAAGACAATCCAAGTGCCAAACCACTAGTGACCACAAGAGGGAGCCAAGAAGTATAGTTCACAACAGTACCCCCCCTTTAAGGAGGGGTCACCGAACCCTCACCAAGACCACCAGGGCGATCAGGATGAGCAGCGTGGAAGGCACGAACCAAATCGGCCGCATGAACATCAGAGGCGACCACCCAGGAATTATCCTCCTGACCATAGCCCTTCCATTTGACCAAATACTGAAGCCTCCGTCTAGAGAGACGAGAATCCAAGATCTTCTCCACCACGTACTCCAACTCGCCCTCAACCAACACCGGAGCAGGAGGCTCAACAGCAGGAACCACAGGCACAACGTACCGCCGCAACAAAGACCTATGGAACACGTTGTGAATGGCAAACGACACCGGAAGATCCAAACGAAAAGAAACCGGGTTAAGAACTTCCAAAATTTTATAAGGACCAATAAAGCGAGGCTTAAACTTAGGAGAGGAAACCTTCAGAGGGACATACCGAGAAGACAACCAAACCAATTCCCCAACACGAAGTCGGGGACCCACACCGCGGCGGCGGTTGGCAAAACGCTGAGCCTTCTCCTGTGACAACTTCAAGTTGTCCACCACATAATTCCAAATCCGCTGCAACCTATCCACCACGGAATCCACCCCAGGACAGTCAGAAGACTCAACATGACCCGAGGAGAAACGAGGATGAAAACCAGAGTTGCAGAAGAATGGCGAAACTAAAGTAGCGGAACTAGCCCGATTATTAAGGGCAAACTCAGCCAATGGCAAGAAGGTCACCCAATCATCCTGGTCCGCAGAAACAAAACATCTCAAATAAGCTTCCAGTGTCTGATTAGTTTGCTCCATTTGGCCATTAGTCTGAGGATGAAAGGCAGATGAAAACGACAAATCAATGCCCATTTTAGCACAAAAAGATCGCCAGAATCTGGACACAAACTGGGATCCTCTGTCGGACACGATATTCTCAGGAATGCCGTGCAAACGAACCACATTCTGAAAAAACAAAGGAACCAGATCCGAAGAGGAAGGCAAATTAGGCAAGGGCACCAAATGGACCATCTTGGAAAAACGATCACACACCACCCAGATGACAGACATTCCTTGAGACACCGGAAGATCAGAAATGAAATCCATGGAAATGTGTGTCCAAGGCCTCTTCGGGACGGGCAAGGGCAAAAGCAACCCGCTAGCACGAGAACAACAAGGCTTAGCCCGAGCACAAGTCCCACAGGACTGCACAAATGACCGCACATCCCGTGACAAGGAAGGCCACCAAAAGGACCTAGCCACCAAATCTCGGGTACCAAAAATTCCCGGATGCCCTGCCAACACCGAGGAATGAACCTCGGAAATAACTCTGCTGGTCCACTTATCAGGAACAAACAGTCTGTCGGGTGGACAAGAGTCAGGTCTACCAGCCTGAAATCTCTGCAACACCCGTCGCAAATCAGGAGATATGGCCGACACGATTACTCCCTCTTTGAGAATACCAGCTGGCTCCGAGACTCCAGGAGAGTCAGGCACAAAGCTCCTAGAAAGAGCATCAGCCTTAACATTCTTCGAACCAGGCAGGTACGAGACCACAAAGTCAAAACGAGAGAAAAACAATGACCAACGAGCCTGTTTAGGATTCAGGCGCTTAGCAGACTCGAGATACATCAGATTTTTGTGATCAGTCAAGACCACCACACGATGCTTAGCACCCTCGAGCCAATGACGCCACTCCTCAAATGCCCACTTCATGGCCAACAACTCCCGATTACCAACATCATAGTTCCGCTCAGCAGGCGAAAACTTCCTAGAGAAAAAAGCACATGGTCTCATCACAGAGCAACCAGAGCCTCTCTGCGACAAAACAGCCCCAGCACCAATCTCAGAAGCATCCACTTCAACCTGAAAGGGAAGTGCGACATCAGGCTGGCACAAAACAGGCGCCGAAGTAAACCGGCGCTTCAGCTCCTGGAAGGCCTCCACGGCTGCAGGAGCCCAATTAGCCACATCAGAACCTTTCTTGGTCATATCCGTCAAAGGTTTAACAATGCTAGAAAAGTTAGCGATAAAACGACGGTAGAAATTAGCAAACCCCAAGAACTTCTGAAGACTCTTAACAGACGTAGGTTGAGTCCAATCATGAATAGCTTGGACCTTGACTGGGTCCATCTCCACAGCAGAAGGGGAGAAAATAAAACCCAAAAAGGAAACCTTCTGCACTCCAAAGAGACACTTTGAGCCCTTCACAAACAAAGCATTATCACACAAAACCTGAAACACCATCCTGACCTGCTTTACATGAGAATCCCAATCATCATAAAAAAACAGAATATCATCCAGATAAACAATCATAAATTTATCTAGATACTTCCGGAAGATATCATGCATAAAGGACTGAAACACTGAAGGAGCATTAGAGAGCCCAAAGGGCATCACCAAGTACTCAAAATGACCTTCGGGCGTATTAAATGCAGTTTTCCATTCATCTCCCTGCCTAATGCGCACAAGGTTGTACGCACCACGAAGATCTATCTTGGTGAACCACTTGGCACCCTTAATCTGAGCAAACAAGTCTGACAATAGTGGCAAAGGATACTGAAATTTAACAGTGATTTTATTCAGAAGCCGATAGTCTATACAAGGTCTCAAAGACCCGTCTTTCTTGGCCACAAAAAAGAATCCCGCACCAAGAGGGGAAGAGGATGGACGAATATGCCCCTTCTCCAAAGACTCCTTGACATAAGAACGCATCGCGGCATGCTCGGGTACAGACAAATTAAATAATCGTCCCTTAGGAAATTTACTGCCAGGAATCAAATCTATAGCGCAGTCACAGTCCCTATGAGGAGGAAGAGCACTGGACCTGGACTCACTGAATACATCCTGATAGTCACACAAATACTCAGGAACTTCTGAAGGAGTAGAAGAAGCAATAGACACCAGCGGAGAATCGCAATGAATTCCCTGACAACCCCAACTCGACACAGACATAGCCTTCCAATCCAAAACTGGATTATGGGTCTGTAACCATGGCAGACCTAAAACGACCAAATCATTCATTTTATGCAGAACAAGAAAACGAATCACCTCCCGATGTTCAGGAGTCATGCACATGGTCACCTGTGTCCAATACTGCAGTTTATTTTCCGCCAGTGGCGTAGCATCAATTCCTCTGAGAGGAATAGGAACTTTTAAAGGCTCCAGGACAAAACCACAGCGCTTGGCAAACGACAAGTCCATAAGACTCAGGGCAGCACCTGAATCCACAAACGCCATAACAGGGTAGGAAGACAATGAGCAAATTAAAGTCACAGACAAAATAAATTTAGGCTGCAAATTACCAATGGTGACAGGACTGACAACCTTGGTTAGGCGTTTAGAGCATGCTGATATAACATGTGTAGAATCACCACAGTAAAAACACAGCCCATTCTGACGTCTATGATTTTGTCGTTCGGTTCTAGTCAGGATTCTATCACATTGCATTGAGACAGGTGTCCGTTCAGACAACACCGCCAGAGGATTAGCAGATTTGCGCTCCCGCAACCGCCGATCAATCTGAATAGCCAGCGCCATAGAATCATTCAGACTTGTAGGAATTGTGAAACCCACCATCACATTCTTAATGGCTTCAGAAAGGCCATTTCTGAAATTTGCGGCCAGAGCACATTCATTGCATTGAGTAAGCACGGACCATTTCCGAAATTTTTGGCAATACACTTCAGCTTCATCCTGGCCCTGAGAGATAGCCAGTAGGGCTTTTTCTGGATGAATTTCAAGATTAGGCTCCTCATAAAGCAATCCGAGCACCAGAAAAAATGCATCAACATCCGCCAATGCCGGATCTCCTGGCGCCAACGAGAAAGCCCAATCCTGAGGGTCACCACGCAAGAAGGAGATAACAATTTTAACTTGCTGAGCTGAATCTCCAGACGAACAAGGTTTCAAAGATAGAAACAATTTACAATTATTCCTAAAATTCCTAAATTTAAATCGATCTCCAGAGAACAGCTCAGGAATAGGTATCTTAGGCTCTGACATAGGACTGCTAACAACAAAATCCTGAATGCCCTGCACTCGTGCAGCAAGCTGATCCACACTAGTAATCAAGGTCTGAACATTCATGTCTGCAGCAAAGCTTCAAGCCACTCAGAGAAAAAGGGGAATGAAGAAAGAGAAGAAAAAAAAAACTCAGAACTTCTTTTCTTTTAATCCCGCTTCTGCAATGCATTAACTATTCACTGGGCCTGGCATACTGTTATGATCCCAATGGCAGAGGATCTCAGAGATTACAGCAAAGTCTGCAAACATAAATACCAGCTCATAGGGAAGTGGTAACTAGGCTGACCATATACCAGATCCTAGCACAAACAACTAACAGTAGCCGGGGAACGAGCCTACGTTGATTCTAGACGTCTCGCGCCAGCCGGAGAACTAACTAACCCTATCAGGGAAAATAAGACCTCTCTTGCCTCCAGAGAAAAGACCCCAAAGTTATAATACAAGCCCCCAACAAATAATAACGGTGAGGTAAGAAGAAAAGACAAACGTAAGAATGAACTAGATTTTAGCAAAGAGAGGCCCACTGACTAATAGCAGAAGATAGTAAGATGACTTATATGGTCAGCAAAAAACCCTGCAAAATATCCACGCTGAATATCCAAGAACCCCCGAACCGACTAACGGTGAGGGGGGAGAATATCAGCCCCCTAGAGCTTCCAGCGATATCAGGAATCACATTTTGTACAAGCTGGACAAAAATATGAACAATGCAAATAAACAAAAATAAGAAAGCAGGACTTAGCTTATCTTGCAAAGAACCAGGACCTGAAGACAGGAGCAAACAGAAATGAACTGATTACAATGATGCCAGGCACTGGACTGAGAATCCAGGAAGTTTAAATAGCAACACCCCAGGCCTAACGAACCAGGTGAGTACCAACCTGGGAAAAGACAATCCAAGTGCCAAACCACTAGTGACCACAAGAGGGAGCCAAGAAGTATAGTTCACAACAGATATAGTCCCTGTAAAAAGGCTCAAGCTGCCCGTCATGCAGGTACCTGTCTCAGGACAGGGGAATAGCGGACTCTGCAGAAAGCTTCAGGCAGCAGGGACTTCATATACAGCAAGCGCTAGTTAAAAAGGCTCACGGACCTCAACTGGGAAGGAGATTCTCCCATTGCCTCTGAGCCAGCCGGACCACCACCACCCGTGCCTGGTACCCTGAAATACCCCGAAACAGCTGTCTGTTGATGGATACCATGTTTTGGCATAAGTGGTTTTCCTTTCTTGGATGCTGCCCTTCCCGTGGTTGTTCCTTCCCGGTGAAAGACCTGGCTATTCATTGCTTGCGTTGAGAAACACGTGACGGTGTCTCCGCGGCTTTTCTACATGCATTTGCATATTTCCCATAAGGGATGGGGCAGTTGAGAAACACGTGATGGTGTCTCCGCGGTGTTGGATGTTTTGATCTCCCCGAGGTCATTCATCCTCATGTTTATAGTCTTTTCACTAGGCACTGCTCCTAATAGCCAGTTTCCTACTCCAAACTGATGAGGTGCAAATACCCCGAATCAGCTGTCTGTGAATGGATACCATGTTTTGGCATAGGTGGTTTTCCTTTCTTGGATGCTGCCCTTCCCGTGGTTGTTCCTTTCCGGTGAAAGACCTGGCTATTCATTGCTTTGGTTGAGAAACATGTGACGGTGTCTCCGCGGCTTTTCTACATGCATTTGCATATTTCCCATAAGGGATGGGGGCAGTGTTCTGGATCACTGCGTTGAGAAACACGTGATTGTGTGTCTGCGGTGTTGGATGTTTTGATCTCCCCGAGGTCATTCATCCTCATGTTTATACTGGTACCCTGGACAGTGGCCTGCCAACTACAGTAAAACAGGTAAAGAATTACAACTTGTGTCCTTTACTCATTTATCGGCAGCCGTCATTACCACCATACACCTTAGGATGTCTGGGAACCCCGCTTCCCCTGTGGGAAGTGTACCATTAGTGCTGCAATGACATCCCCCAGAGGACCCCTTTAACACAGCGTCGGTCCCACTATTGAGCGAACACAACAGGTGGCATCACGACAAACTCATAAAACACTTTTCCCTTAAAAGACCGTTCACTTCTATTGGACGCCCAGGGTCACGGACCGCGTCGCAGCCAACGTGACATCCCCTTTAGAGACTGGACCTGGTGCCGAGTACCCCACTGCCCTGTCGGGGTGCTCCAAAACTTGGCTTCTCGAACAGGATGGACCGACCCATTGGAAAGGGTCCTGTGCGCCATGGATTATTATGTACTATGTGAAATTGATTTGTATAATGGCCGCCATTGCTGCACCACGAGGTGGATAAAGGAGGAAGAAGATGTGTTGCCATGGGTGGAGTTCAAGAACCAGCGCGAAAGCTGGATCCACCCCCTACATAGACTGTAATGCTAACAAAAGATGCCCGTCACCTGGACGGATCCGCCCCCAGAGATGGCTGGCAGGAAAGTGCGAGAGGCACTGTAGAGAAAGCCCTGAAAACGTGATGGAGAAAGGCACGGAACAGTGTGGCAGCAGCATGGCTGCACGCCACCTGGAAAAGGCCTTGGCAGACAACAGAGAAGAGCTGCCAGAACCAGCAACTACCTCTAAAGATGTCCCCGTTCCGCAGCGGCATGAAACCTTGGACCTGAAGCCTACCATGGACCCGGAGTTCCTCACCACAGACATGGAGGAGATGGCCCAGCAACTTCTAATGACACAGATGACAGCGGTGGCCACCTGGAAAGAATCCCTGGTCAGGAGAATGACAACCGACCAGCTGCAGCGACAATACTCACCAGCCGCGTTCCTAGCCCCGGCGGAACCTGCACGTTCGACCTTAGTGGAGCCAGAAAGCAACGCTCTGCTGGAAAAGGTGACACCGCCGACAGAGAACCTGGACCTCGCGACTGCTACCCCGACGAAGCCAGAAAGTGAAACACCACTGGAAAGCAAGATGCTGCAAATGGACACGACCGCGCCACAGCACCAGGCCCTGCAGACAGCATGCCAGGCCCCAGCGGAGATGGAACAAAACACCAGCACCGGCCAAACAGGTATGCTAACTGCTCCAGTAACTGAAGACACCTTAGTAGGACCACTAGCACCCCCGCCAACCTTAGTGCTCAGACAAATTACGACTGCTATAACTTGGGACCGTATGACGGATGTATGCAACGCCCTAACTGAACCAATCACAGCTGTACCATCGCCCCTGAAGGCATGCGGGCCCAAAGAGACAGTTTATTGGAGACACCCTAGTACAGTGTCACGGCCACTCCTTCTGCTCATTCTTACCCGCTGCGGCGTGCTCCTCCTGCAGGCGCGCGTCCTCTCCTTCATTCTCTGCTCTCTGGTTCTCCACTCCAGCACTTCCTCTTTCTGATTTGCAGGCGCTCTGTATCTCCTCTCTGTGATCCTGGAGGACCGTGACCCGGAAGTCCTCCAGCACTCCATGTATATAAGGTGATTCCTTCCTCTGCTCCTTGCCTGTCTGTCATTTGTGACTCAGGTCCACCATTGTCTTTGCACTGCCTGTTCTCAGTCTCCGCTCTGTCCAGCCAGTTCAGCTTCTCTGCCTTTCCCAGGCTTCCTTGTCTCCTCGTCCAGTCCAGTCCACCCAGTGTCCTCTCCGTACTCTGTAGTCTGGTGTCTCTGTCCTGTCCTGCTTCCTTTGTGTCTCCCCCTTCGCAGTTCTCCTTTGGTCTCGCCGGTTGCCAGCTCTTACCTAACTGTACTTCATCTTCCCTTACTCTGTCCGTCCTGCGCTTAGCTTCTTTATCTTGTACTTCCTACTACCTGTCTCCGGGTTCCAGCTTCTGCGGCAATAGTCTCCCTTGGGTCTGCCCCTAATGCTCCCTGTATAGGGGGTGGTCTACCTGGTCAGCTCACCCTTGGGAGGTTCGTTGTCGTGGATCTGCGGGTCCACCCCAGGTATTCCAATAGGACTGTGCAGCGCCCCCACTGCCGCAGGGCCGAGGGGTACCCGGTACCGGGCCTCTGAGTCTCTGCTCTGGGGTTGTCACGGTGGCTAGGCCCGGTCCGTGACCCTGCTGAGGGGCGCCCAAATAATAGGTGTGGATGATGGGGGTAGTGTAGTGCCGGTCGCAGTCAATAACGAGGACACCAGGTTGCAGTCTCTTTACCTCTTTACTGAAGGTCTCTGGGTCCTCAATCCGGAATACGGTTAACCAGGCTGCGCAAGTCCGGCCGGACCGATGGCACCTCCAGAGTTCCCTTTGCAGGTGGAAATTTGTGCCTTCCTCCTAGCGCTATGTGTTGTGGTCCTCCCCTGCTGAGCTTACGGGATAGTCCCCACAACTGTTGTGTCTGTTTCTCGTGTTCCCTCACAACTCGATTAGATGATCTTCTGCTAATCTTCCGTCCCTCCCAGGTGTTATGGTTGGGACGCACCCGTATGACGGGTAGGCTCGGAGCTCTTCCGGGACCCTAGAGTCGCCCCTCTCCACAGGTTGCCCCCTATGTCTGCGTAGGTGATTTAGGTGAGACAGCCCGCCTGTGACTGACTGTCCTGCCGTTGGTTTGAAGTATTGCTTGGAGCTAAATATATGAATACTTCCTCGGCGTTCCGGCCGCCGGTTGTGCGCCTCAGTAGGATGTTGCCTCGGTCTTACAGCACGACTCCTACTGGTATTCTCCTTCTTGCTTTGATCTCGTTTCTCACTCAGCACCATATATCTCGCTTCTGATCCTTTCTTAGGGCACCGCCGCTATGCTGAGCAGGCACGGTCCCGTGACGTTCTTTCTTGTTGCCAGGCCTCTGTCACGGTCCCAAACCTGACAGGGACCCTACCGAATCTTCCCCACAACACCCCCTGCCACAAGGTGTTCCCTGGTTCCAACCCAGTCAGCTTTCTGACTAACTTCCTGCCTGACCCCCAGTTACCCACACGGTGAGGAGTGGCCTAATAAATAGCACCCTTAGCTCCCCCTGGAGGCCCGACTGTGAAATGTATTGGTGTATGTGATACCTGGTCAGATGAACTCCTTCAGTGCCATCAGACATACCATGGCCCCCCTTAGCGGCGGAGCCACAGTACTGCAACGACCAGGACTCTGGGGCGCTGCAGTAGTGCCGGTCGCAGTCAATAACGAGGACACCAGGTTGCAGTCTCTTTACCTCTTTACTGAAGGTCTCTGGGTCCTCAATCCAGAATACGGTTAACCAGGCTGCGCAAGTCCGGCCGGTCCGATGGCACCTCCAGAGTTCCCTTTGCAGGTGGAAATCTGTGCCTTCCTTCTAGTGCTATGTGTTGTGGTCCTCCCCTGCTGAGCTTACGGGATAGTCCCCACAACTGTTGTGTCTGTTTCTCGTGTTCCCTCACAACTCGATTAGATGATCTTCTGCTAATCTTCCGTCCCTCCCAGGTGTTATGGTTGGGACGCACCCGTATGACGGGTAGGCTCGGAGCTCTTCCGGGACCCTAGAGTCGCCCCTCTCCACAGGTTGCCCCCTATGTCTGCGTAGGTGATTTAGGTGAGACAGCCCGCCTGTGACTGACTGTCCTGCCGTTGGTTTGAAGTATGGCTTAGAGCCCTGTACCTCCTCGGCGTTCCGGCCGCCGGTTGTTTACGCCTCAGTAGGATGTTGCCTCGATCTTACAGCACGACTCCTACTGGTATTCTCCTTCTTGCTTTGATCTCGTTTCTCACTCAGCACAATAAATCTCGCTTCTTGTCCTTTCTTATGGCACCGCCGCTATGAAGTGCAGGCGCGGTCCCGTAGCTTTCTCTCTGTTTGCCAGGCCTCTGTCAGGATCCCACCCCTGACAGGGACCCTACCGAATCTTCCCCTGCAACACCCTCTGCCACAAGGTGTTGCCTGGTTCCAACCCAGTCAGCGTTCTCTCTAACTTCCTGCCTGATCCCCAGTTTTACCAGTATGTGAGGAGTGGCCTAATGAATAGTACCCTTAGCTCCCCCTGGAGGCCCGACTGTGAAATGTATTGGTGTATGTGATACCTGGTCAGATGAACTCCTTCAGTGCCATCAGACGTACCATAGCCCCCCTTAGCGGCGGAGCCACAGTACTGCAACGACCAGGACTCTGGGGCGCTGCAACTGCACTCGGATGACATCTGAGTGCAGTCTGATTCTCACATACAGACTTTATGGGGTTCCCTATAGAGACCCAATCTGACGCTAATAGTGTCCACCTAATAGAAACAGAGGACTACTGCCAACAGCAGATAAAAAAACTAGGAGCAGAGGAAAGACAGCGTAAAACCAAATGGGAAGCTACGGAGCAAAAGAACCTGCTAGCTAAAGCCCAGCCCCGCATAGCTAAACCCGCAGCCAGAGGACCTATTAGAACAGGAACTGTTGTCTCCTTTAATTTGGACAAAGGATGGGGATTTATTAGAGAACAAATAGGACACAGAGAACTGTTTGTCAACCGCAGGGATGTGGAATCACACCTCTTGAGGGGACACCCCGACCGTGACTTATACCCTGGTGACAAAGTGACCTATACCCGGCACCATGGAGAAAGGGGATATTACGCCCTACACATAAAAAGGAGCCCAATTCAACATGCTTTTGACCATGTAGGCACTGAGAGTGGACAGCAAACCCGGGCTGCACAGAATTTGGAATATAAACACTTTTTTAAGGAGTCACCTGCTGACCCCTGGGTTAATGAACTTCCCCAGTCAGGAAGCAGTGCACACCAGAACTTGCCCTGCAAGAATAATTAAAGAGACATTCACCTGCATGAAAGTAATGTAAATAATGTTTAATTGATGTTTCCTTTACAGTTAAAGAGACAATGATTACCTGAGAATTGTTCCTATAAATAGTTGTCACCTGTTAAGGTGCACCCTGGTTCTGCCCACTTGCCAGCGTGGGTAGGTCCTTGTTTCTTTATAGCAGAACTGCATGGCATAGCGGAGACCAAGATTGGTCAATGCGCCTTGTTAATTTCAAAATTTCAACTTTAACCTGTGTGCATTTGTAATAAAAAGTTATGTTAATGTTATTTTGCAACAGTCAAGAACCGTGCCTCCCATAAAGGGATGTTTCAGTTTTTCACCTGTTCATATGCATATCCAAAAATTGTCTTTTAACCTGTAATGCTTGTGTTTCTTTTCCCAGTCTGGGAGTATTGGTGTTAACAGGGGGGAGTGCAGCAACCCAGGTGACCAGTTGCTGCAGTGATGTTGCTTTTCCTTCGGGGAGAGTAATGTCATGCTCAGAGGCAATGGAGTTCTCTTTACCAGCTAAGGCACCCACACACAACATATTCCAAATCCAGGCCAGGAGGGGGAGCTCAGGACCCAGATTCAGGGGAGCTTCCCTAAGCTATATAGATCCTGACCTGGAGGAGGAGCTAGGTTAGTTGTTCAGAGACATTGAAAGAGAAGGAAGTCTGGAACTGAGTACAGACAGAGAGGCCTGGCAGCCACGAGGGAGCTGCAGCCTCTGGAAGGAGTGAGAGAACCTGAAGGGTTGTTGTATGTGGTGGAGCTACAGAGGAAAGGAGCAGAGGAGAGAGAAAGGGATCAGAGAGGAACAGTGAAAAGACACCCTCAGAGCCAGAGTGCAGTAGCCGGGAACCGGGAGCCCAAGGCTTTTGTGGGACTCTAAGACACAGAGCAGAATTGGAGGGCCGAGAACTGTATGTAATTGTCAGGACTCTGAACATTTTTATTACCTTTTGTGCATTACTGCCCTTTTCCAACATGGCGTCTTTGGTCTCATGTGCACTGTGTCTTCCTGCTATAAAACTCCACCCCAGGCTTCAGTCTGTGCTAGAGTATTCTGCCTTGCATCCAGCTCCTGACTCTGGTGACTCCCTGGCTATATACCTGCTCCTGTGAACCTGTGTGGTTATCCTGCTACTCTGCTCTGAGTTCCTGCTGCATTCACCAGTTTCCAGTAATCCTCCTTCATCTGCTGCTTGTGTTTACTTCCATCTGCATTTGCTGGATATGTAAGCTGTTGCTGCTGTGCTTAAACCTGAGATTATCACCCACGCCTTCCTGGTTGAGATAAGACATTGCTTGAACTGCCTTATAAGCATGTCTATCTGTGTTTGGACTAAAACAATGACTTATTCGTGTCAAGTATCCTCAAGTATAACTGTCCTTCATAGACTTTCTGCGTGATTGCATTTTCCTCTGAAGTTCCCTATAGACTGCTAAGCTGCATTTAATATTTACACAAAGTGTTGTGGACTTGAGTTTCTCTCTGCACCTGTTTGAATCACCGTGTGATAATATAGACTTTACCACTTATAAAACTGTGTCCTGTAGTTGTCTTGTTCCACGCAAAGAGTCTCCTGAGTTATCCCTTATAATTATTACACGATACTCTAGCCAGAAAAGAGGAGACTGCTGGAACAATGACTGCAGAAAGCAGATTAAAGCAGGTGTTTTCCATAATTAGATCACTGCAGAAAGATGTGGAAGGTCTGCAAAAGAAGTTTGGAAGAATTGAACACAATCAACAAGTGTTTGGACAAACTTTGCAGGACTTAAGCACCCGCATGGCAGCCCAGGAAAACAAACTTGCTCGCATAGAGTCCCAGTATGGATGGGCTTTTCAGGACATAAGCACGCAAATAGCTGCACAAGCGACTTTACCCTCTGGGCAACCGCCACCAGCTAGCCCACCTAAGTTGCCCCCATTCAGATTTAATGGTGATCGCGTGGCTTTCGTGGCTTTGTGAATCAATGTATGCTATATTTTGATGTGCATGCTTACCGTTTTCCTACTGATAGATCTAAAGTATTGTGTGAAATAATGCTGCTGACCTCACGAGCGCTCGCCTGGGCGAATCCGATGATTGAGTCTCGTGACCCACGGTTAAATAACTTGGATGATTTCTTGGCCGCTATGGCATTAATGTTTGATGATCCTAATCACCGTGAAACCACTGAATCTGCTTTATTGTCTTTACGCCAGCTAAACGTTCTGTTATTGAGTATGCCACTGAATTCAGGGGATTAGCGGTAGATACCAATTGTGACAGTTATGAACAATTGCCTATTTTTAAAAGGGGTCTGTCTAGCATTGTAAAAGATGAACTAGCTCACTCTGAGTCACCACAAGAGCTAGAGACATTTTTACAGCATTGTGTACGCATAGACATTCGCCTTACTGAGCGTAGGCAGGAGAAGTTTGCTGCATATAACCGTATTTCTAACTTTTCCCTTCCTTCCAAAGAGCCTGCAGGTAAAACATCTCGGGAGGTGCAGGAGGTGCCCATGCAAATTGATTCCGTTCAGAGGCGAGAGATTAATGAGCACCGGGAGCATCGCCTTCGTGAAAATCTATGTTTCTACTGCGGTCAGTCTGACCACTTTTTAATCAACTGTCCCAAGTGTCCCAAGCGGCCTAACAAGGTGCTAGCAGCGGTAGGAGAATATGACAACTGTGATGATGAATCTGACATCTCTGAATGTAGCCTGCCTTTAAATGCTGTATTCCATTCACTTTCTATGACTTCCCCCCCCAAGGAGCTGAAGGAGAAGAACTCTCACTGTTCTCTCCCTATTAAGATCCTGTGTTCAGGACAGTGGATTTCCAGTGCAGCTATGATTGACTCTGGTGCAGGTGGCAATTTCATGGATATCGCATTTGCCAAGGAACATGGTATTGAAATTCAGCAAAGAGCCTCTCCAATTACCATGGAAACAGTGGATGGGTCACCTTTAATCTCTGGGCCTGTGGATCAGGAGACTGTACCCCTTGAAATTTTGATGGAGCCTAATCATCAGGAACAAATTTCTTTCTTGATAATTTCTTCTCCTCATTTTCCTGTGATTTTAGGCATTCCTTGGTTGCATTCTCAGAACCCAATTATCAACTGGGAGATCAAGGAGATTATCTTTCCAACAAGGAACAACTCAGCGTTAACAGAAGCTGTCCCTGAGTCCACGGCTACGGAACCACATGTACAGGTATTTACATTACCTTCAGCATATAAAGAGTTCTCTGACATCTGTGACAAGAATGCAGATCAGCTTCCTCCTCACAGGCATTATGACTGTCCCATTGAGCTGCTTCCTGGGGCAGCTATTCCTTTTGGTAACATATACCCTTTGGCGGCACCTGAGCTTCAAGCCTTAAAGTTGTCTATTGATAAAAATCTGGCCAAAGGCTTCATACATCCTTCTTCCTCACCAGCAGGGGCATCTATATTTTTTGTAAAAAAGAAGGATGGGACCCTGAGACCCTGTGTTGACTATCGGGAACTTAATAAGGTAACCAAACGAAACTGTTACCCTTTGCCTCTGATTCCCGAATTACAGGAAAGAGTCCACCATGCTAAGGTGCTCTCCAAACTGGATCTTCGTGGGGCTTATAATTTGGTGCGTATTCATCCAGGGGATGAGTGGAAAACAGCATTCAGATGCCGGTACAGACACTTTGAATATCTTGTAAAGCCTGTGAAGAAACCAGATTGTATCTTAATTTCCCAGACAACCATGTTTTTGCTAAAACCAGGGGAGCTGGCTTATTGTCTGTATATTGGCTTGTGAATTTAGGTGTTTGTGTCTGGTGGGTCAAGAGGACAAACTTGCCCACTGATATACTATCTAACATACTGTGTAAGTCTGTAATAGTTACTGTACATTGAGTGGGTTAAGCTTTGTTTATTGATGTGTGCTCATATGCTAATAGTGCTACTTAATCCCATCACCATTGTTTACCGTATCTTGATGTTGGACTGAAAGACCCTGGCTAATTCTAAAAATAGCTTACATGCCTTGGGTATAAAATGACTCTGAGTTCTCATCCTGAGAGTAACCAAACAATTCCAGTCATGGTGGGATTGTTCTGTTTGCTATTGTGTGTTGTGGTTCAATAAAGTATTGCCACACTGTTTTACCTTAACCCTGTGTTGTCTGTGTAGTGTATTGCCCACGGTGAGATAGGGCGGGCGTTCAGTGGTATGAGCCGTGGTCCATGCAGTCTTGCTAAAGACAGCCGGGCCAGCGGATGAGAGCACCCACTGACCCCGTTTCTCCACAATTGGTGGCAGCAGTGAGACACTACTCAGCCCGGTGGAACCGGGGGAGCTGCAGGGGACTGGTGTTCTCACACACCATCCAGGGCTCCACAACAAGGGAGGTATACAAACAGACCCAACAGACCATTGATGAGGCATGCACAGCAGGTTTTGGATGCCACTATATCCGATGCACTATATCCAACCCCACCAAATCGGCCTTTTGAAGAGGACCAGAGTGGCTATATGACCTCAACAAGAAATGGAAACTACAGGAGATGTTCCAGCTTCAACGGATTGAATAGAATTTAATGCAGGAGCTACGAAATGTGGAGGAAGCCATGTGTGGACCCAGTGCATACCAGTGGTTGCTCTTCAGTTGTGTATGGAGTTTGTTTTCATTGGGAGCATGTGGAATATGCTCTAGGGACACTGGATGATCGGAAGCCTATCATGTCTGGTTAATTAAGATGGGGGAGGAATGTGAAGAAACCAGATTGTATCTTAATTTCCCAGACAACCATGTTTTTGCAAAAACCAGGGGAGCTGGCTTTTTGTCTGTATATTGGCTTGTGAATTTAGGTGTTTGTGTCTGGTGGGTCAAGAGGACAAACTTGCCCACAGATATACTATCTAACATACTGTGTAAGTCTGTAATAGTGACTGTACATTGAGTGGGTTAAGCTTTGTTTATTGATGTGTGCTCATATGCTAATAGTGCTACTTAATCCCATCACCATTGTTTACCTTATCTTGATGTTGGACTGAAAGACCCTGGCTAATTCTAAAAATAGCTTACATGCCTTGGGTATAAAATGACTCAGGGTTCACATCCTTAGAGTCTGAAGTAATACAGAGCTACCAGCCAGACATTCTGAAAACCACCCAACAGACAAGAGAAAGGACTGCAGCCAATTCATCATGGCACCATCACGAGGGACACTGATCTAGGATTCTATAGGATACAACCTAGGGGTTTTCGGCTCCGGTTGGAAGGACACAGATCTGATCCAGTGACCATCTCTGCACCATGGATATGTTTGGAGAAAGCCAGGGTTGGGACCCGCTGGTCACCTGGTTCCATGGAGATGGTCAGATAAGCCAGGTGGTGACTCTTGTCAACTGGCTTTGGACCTTGTATGGACTCTATGGACAGTTCTTGGTCATCTCCCTATGCTTGTCGTTACCCCTTCTCTGTGCGTTCATCCACAGATGGAGTAGCGACCCTGGGATCTCTGACATCATGTCATACTGGAAATACGTGGAGACGCAGTGATATTTTATATGCGCCCATGTAACCAAACAATTCCAGTCATGGTGGGATTGTTCTGTTTGCTATTGTGTGTTGTGGTTCAATAAAGTATTGCCACACTGTTTTACCTTAACCCTGTGTTGTCTGTGTAGTGTATTGCCCACGGGGAGATAGAGCGGGCGTTCAGTGGTATGAGCCGTGGTAAATGCAGTCTTGCTAAAGACAGCCAGGCCAGCAGATGAGAGCACCCACTGACCCCGTTTCTCCACAATGCCCTTCATAACGCCCCTGCAATGTTTCAACACCTTGCTAATGACATTTTCAGAGATTTGTTGGACCAGTTTGTGGTGATCTATTTGGACGATATACTAATCTTTTCTGACTCTCTACAGGAACATGAAGAACATGTCAAAACTGTTTTAAGATGTCTGAAAGAGAACCATCTGTATATTAAGCCGGAGAAATGCGAGTTCCATCGTTCTGAGATACAGTTCTTAGGATATATCATCTCTCCCTAGGGGCTGAACATGGAATCTGGAAAGATTCAGGCTATCGATTGTCATGATATGTACTTTTGCCCTGTCCTGTATTTGAATAATATGCCATTTGATGTATGTAACTGTTCTCTGGTTTCTATTAGCTGTAATTTATGTATTTTCTTCTGCTGGGAGTTCGCCTGTAACAATGTCTCCTTCCCCCAATACTTGCAGCCCTAAGCTATAATGTAATTAAGCTTTGTAAACACCACTAGTGCAGAATAGCCATTCTTCCTCACAGCAGGTGGCTAGTCAAATGTACATACTACATAGACTAAGTGGAGCCCACTAGTCTAGAATCTTCTGATGGACCCAACCATTGAATAGAAGGTGTGACCCCTACCCCCCTTTATGGGCGGATCCCAGGAGCTCAGACAATCCATTCTTATTTTGAGATCAGATGTGAGTTGATCCTTGAAGGAGAAGGAGTGGGGATTCTTAGCTGAGGCAAGACCCCACGTCCATCTGGGACTGCGGAAGCGAACGGGGCGAGACTTGAGCTGAGGACATATCTCGTCATTCGTGAGATTGTTTTGGGATCCCTTGGACTCGTGTGGACTATTGCTTTGTTAGCGGGCACAAGGATTATCAGGAGGTGCCCCCGAACCTGTTCCGTTGGACTAATTGTGGACTCTGTAGATCTACCTGCATGTGTTGTTCCAGCGTTCTTGATAATAAATCTGTGGAATCATCCCTTGGCCTGTTGTCCCTTCTTGCTCTGCCGTACACCCCGTCACATCCTTGACTTGCCGGTACCCAAGAACGTTAAGGAGGTCCAACATTTTATTGGTTTTGCAAATTTCTACAGACGCTTCTTTCAAAATTTTTCTGATATTGTCCGTCCCATTACTTCCTTGACAAAGAAGCAAAAGCCCTAAGTGGTCATCTCAGGCTCAAGAAGCTTTTGATCAGCTTAAGATCTGTTTCACCTCAGCACCGCTGTTGATACACCCAGATCCAACACTTTCTTTCATTGTAGAGGTGGATGCTTCTGATAATGCTTTGGGGGCTATTCTCTCCCAAAGAACTGGAGAGAAGGGTCTGCTACAACCTTGTGCTTTCTTTTCCCGTAGACTAACCTCAGCAGAGAAGGATTACGATGTGGGAGACAAGGAATTGCTGGCTATTATTGCGGCTTTCAAAGAATGGAGGCATCATCTGCAAGGAGCTGCACAACAGATCATAGTGCTAACTGACCATCGCAATTTAGAGTTCCTTAGATCCGCTAGATGTCTTTCTCCTCATCAGGCTCGTTGGAACTTATTTTTAAATCAATCTAACTTTGTTATCTCATACCGTCCAGGTTCTCGTAATGGGAAGGCTGATGCTTTATCCCGAATCCATGCTGCGGATTCCGTACCTGGAGCTCCGTCCAAGACCATTCTATCTGATGCCAATTTCATCGGAGTTATCCACGATCAGGACTTGTGGAAGGAGTGCAGGGAGGCTTATGACGGTGATGTATTTCTGGCCAACCCACCTGTGGATATTAATCTTGTCTTTAAGGGTGGCATGTGGTTCAGAGATCGACGTATCTACGTCCCTGAGGTCGTCCGTCTGCAGATCCTCAAGTTGGTACATGACTCCAAGTTGGCTGGTCACAGGGGGGTACAGAAGACACAAGAGTTCCTGAACCGATTCTTCTGGTGGCCAACTTGCCTGAAGGATACCAAGGACTATGTTCTCTCTTGCGAGGTATGTGCTTGTTACAAGACTCCTCATGTGGCAACTACGGGTCTTCTACACCCATTACCTGTTCTGTCCCACCCTTGGGGGTCTATAGCAATGGACTTTATTGTGGAGCTGCCTACATCGGGGGGCATGAATACAATCATGGTGGTAGTTGATCGCCTGACTAAAGCTGCTCATTTTGTTCCGTGCTTCGGCCTCCCTTCAGCTAAAGATACAGTGAACTTGGTTATACAGAATGTCTTTCAGTTGCATGGGGTCCCGGATGAGATCATCTCTGACCTTGGAGTACAGTTCACTTCAAGATTCTGAAAGGGGTTTTGCTCTGCACTCAATATTAATGTCTGTCTCTCTTCCGCTTACCATCCCCAGACAAATGGTCAGACTGAGCGGACCAACCAGACGCTGGAACAATATCTAAGATGCTATGTCAGCCATCTCCAGGATGATTGGTTGGAGTTGCTGCCATTAGCCGAATTTTCATATAACAATTCTCAGAGCGCCTCCACTAAATTTACACCTTTCTTTGCCAATCTGGGTTATCATCTGTGTATCTTACCTAGGTCTCCAAATAATTTTCCGGTTGCGGCAGTGGAGGAAAGGCTGACTGCGATGAGGCAAAATATGGAGGTTCTGAAGGAATCCCTGATCACAGCTCAAGAACGTTATAAGAGATCGGCTGATAGATTCCGTAAACCTGTACCCATGTTCAAGGTAGGAGATTCCGTGTGGTTAGCAACTAAGAATCTGAAGTTAAGCGTTCCTTCACAAAAACTTGGACAGAAATTCATTGGCCCTTTCAAGATCAACGGTATTGTGAGCTCTGTGGCCTGCCGGCTGAAGCTGCCTAGGACTATGAAGGTACACCCAGTTTTTCATGTATCTTTACTAAAGCCTGTATCTCCTAATACCTTCCAGGGATGTGTTGTGCCACCTCTGCAGCCTGTGGTGATTGATAGGCAAGAACAATTTGTGGTGGAGGAAATTATTGATTCCAGGATTCGCAGGAATCGGCTCCAATATCTGATAAGATGGCAGGGATATCCCCCTGAGGAAGACTCTTGGGAACCCGTGGATAACATAAATACCCAACAGAAGATTTCTCGTTTTCATCAGAGATTCCCTGAGAAACCAGGTCCAGGATCATCCCGAGGCCGCTTCTAAGGAGGGAGTAATGTCAGGACTCTGAACATTTTTATTACCTTTTGTGCATTACTGCCCTTTTCCAACATGGCGTCTTTGGTCTCATGTGCACTGTGTCTTCCTGCTATAAAACTCCACCCCAGGCTTCAGTCTGTGCTAGAGTATTCTGCCTTGCATCCAGCTCCTGACTCTGGTGACTCCCTGGCTATATACCTGCTCCTGTGAACCTGTGTGGTTATCCTGCTACTCTGCTCTGAGTTCCTGCTGCATTTACCAGTTTCCAGTAATCCTCCTTCATCTGCTGCTTGTGTTTACTTCCATCTGCATTTGCTGGACATGTAAGCTGTTGCTGCTGTGCTTAAACCTGAGATTATCACCCACGCCTTCCTGGTTGAGATAAGACATTGCTTGAACTGCCTTATAAGCATATCTATCTGTGTTTGGACTAAAACAATGACTTATTCGTGTCAAGTATCCTCAAGTATAACTGTGCTTCATAGACTTTCTGCGTGATTGCATTTTCCTTTGAAGTTCCCTATAGACTGCTAAGCTGCGTTTAATATTTACACCAAGTGTTGTGGACTTGAGTTTCTCTCTGCACCTGTTTGAATCACCGTGTGATAATATAGACTTTACCACTTATAAAACTGTGTCCTGTAGTTGTCTTGTTCCACGCAAAGAGTCTCCTGAGTTATCCCCTATAATTATTACAGTAATTGTCCCACACCACGCCTGAGAGGCAGCAGCACCTGAGGAGCCCGGGGCATGATAGAGTCCCTGTAAAAAGGCTCAAGCTGTCGGTCATGCAGGTACCTGTCTCAGGACAGGGGGAATAGAGGACTCTGCAGAAAGCTTCAGGCAGCAGGGACTTCATATACAGCAAGCGCTAGTTAGAAAGGCTCACAGACCTCAACTGGGAAGGAGATTCTCCCATTGCCTCTGAGCCGGCCGGACCACCACCACTCGTGCCTGGTACCCTGGACTGTGGCCTGCCAACTACAGTAAGCCAGGTAAAGATTTACAACTTGTGTCCTTTACTCATTTACCGGCAACCGTCATCACCACCATACACCTTAGGACCCATGGGGACCCCGCTTCACCTTTGGGAAATGTACCATCAGTGCTGCAATAACATCCCCCAGAGGACACCCTTTAACGTAGCATTGGTCCCATTATTGACCGAACACCACAGGTGGCATCACGACAGACTCATAAACACTTTTCCCTTAAAAGACCGTTCCCTTTTATTGGACGCCCAGGGCCACAGACCGGGTCGCAGCGAACGTGACATCCCCTTTAAAGACCGGACCCGGTACCGAGTTCCCCACTGCCCTGTCGGGGCGCTCCATATGTACAGTGCATGTCGAGAAAGGGTTAACCGATTTCTTGATTGAGAGCAGGTGTGGCAGTAATTAAGCCTGGATATGGTTAGAGAATTTGAACTCAAAGGGGGGGGCAAACACTTTCTCACACAGGGCCCTGTAGGTTTAGATTTATTTTTTCCTTAATAATAAAGACCTTCATTTATAAACTGCAATTTGTGTTTACTTGTGCTTAGAGATAAGCAAACGTGCTCGGTTATCACTTGGTTATCACTTGGTTATCATGCTGCTCGGTGTTCTGTTATCACTCAGGTATCACGGTTAGTGATGAGCGAACATGCTCGCCACTGCTCGTTACTCGCCCGAGTATCACTATGCTCGGTGTACTTGGCGAGCACCGAGCATGTTCGGGATTATTCGGCGGTAACTGGGGTCTCCATCCAGCGTTTTTGGCGGACTTTAGAGACCCAATCACGGTGCAGGAATTGTCTGCCAGGCCATGAAACGCCTCAGCCATCTTTGTTGTGGTCGTGCAGTGATTGGCTGGGCCGCACAGCATCATCCCGAGTATAAGAGACCTGGTGCCGCCCTGCTCGCCGCATTCTGTTCCTGTTTCAGCGAGAGTAGGGAGAGCTGGTGCTGAAATAGGGTCAGAATTGTGGTTTTAGAGTTAGTGTAGGTCTGCAACTCTTACATCCACAACTCCTCAGAAACCAAAAGTCCTTTTTACGGCTAATTCGTGGGTCCCGATATTGCAGCGCTAGGCAGGCAGGTCACAGCATATCCACACCAGTGCAAGGCCTGCATTCACTGTATGTGCGTCCATTGCTCCCACTGCATCCCTCCCAAAGCTCGATAACTGTCTGCTGCTGCTGCTGCGTTACAATATACCTTTTTTTTTTTCCTTTCCAAAAATTCACCCCTAAAAAACAAAAAATATACAGTCTGTTTTGTCAGACTGAAGCCTGTTGAAAAATCCTAGTTTGTCAGGCATATGTAGCATAGTTGTGTGTGCTAGCCTGGTGCCACTTTTTTTGTGTGTTTTAGATTCACCGAAGAAGGCCTCATATATCTGCGTGCTCCAACTTTGGTCATTGTAGGCCGGTGGACCCCTTTTTTTGCTGTCTGATACTCTAATTCTATTCAGCAGCATTTTCCATTTTATAAAAAAAACAGGCCACATATTTTCCAGTGTGGTATTTCCGTGACAGCCCTCATATATCTGTGTGCTCCAAGTCTGTGCATTGTAGGCCGGTGTACCTCTTTTTTTGCTGTCTGATACTCTAATTCTATACAGCAGTATTTTGCATTTTATAAAAAAAAAAAACAGGCCACATATTTGCCAGTGTGGTATTTCCGTGACAGCCCTCATATATCTGTGTGCTCCAAGTTTGTGCATTGTAGGCCGGTGTACCTCTTTTTTTGCTGTCTGATACTCTAATTCTGTACAGCACTATTTAGCATACATTTACTTCCCCAAAAAGGCCCCAAAAATTGAATACAGTCTGTTAGATCAGCCTGAGGCCTGCCTGGTGTTTTGGTCAGAAAATCGTAGATTTGCAGGCATACTGATCAGATATTATTTCGCTACTAATAAATATATTTTTGTTGAGCATTTGAAATAGTGCAGTAGTCCATTCAAAATGGGCAAGGCAAGGGGCAAGGGACGCGGAAGTGGACGTGATGATGATGGTGCATGCAGAGGACGAGGCTGTGGCCAAGGTGAAAGTGGGTAACAACAAAGACCCACATCTTCCTGCTCGACCTTTCTGTCCCAGTTTCTAGGGGACAGCAGCACAACACTATTGAAGCCAGAGCAGTGTGAAACGGTTGTTGGTTGGATAGCGGATAATTCTTCCAGTCACTTAGCCACCACCACCAACACCATGTCTTCCACACGGTCAAGTCTGAGTAGCCGTGAGTGTGGCCCGGATATTCCTCACCCTGATCCTCCTTCTTCCCACCATGCCGAGTGCCCTGAGACAACTGATCCCACACTTGGACACTCTGAAGAGCTGTTAAGTTTTCCATTTCAAGATTCCAGACTCTCTTACAGTGAACCTCAAGTGAGGACAGATGATTTTGCATGTAGAGCTGCCCAAAGCTTTGACCAGCCCCGGTCACACAAATGCGATGGTGGGAAAGTGTCACAAGAGGTGGATGATGATGAGACACAATTGCCAGAAAGTCAGGAGAAGGAGCAGGGTGCGGATGTGGAAGACGAGATGTTGGATGACATAGTAAGTGACCCAACCTGGCAGGAGGACATGCATAGTGAGGACAGCAGCACACAGGGGGAAAGAGGCATATCCCCCCAACAGGCAGGAAGAAGCAGTGTGGTGGCCACAGACAGAAGGCGTGCATCCATTCCCCGTAACACCAACATGAGTGAAGTTGCCATTCCACCTGTGAGATTTTCCCGAGTATGGCTATTTTTTAAAGACTCTGCCGATAACCCCAAATAGGCCATTTGCAGCACCTGCCATGCGTGAATCAGCAGGGGTAGCAAAACAACCAGCCTGACCACCAGCAGCATGATCAGGCACATGGCAGCAAAGCACCCGACTTTGTGGGCCGAACCCAAGGCTCCAGGACCACTGCCTGCAGGTCACACCACTGCTTCTTCTACTGTTTTGCGGAGAAGCCAATCCCCAGTACACCGTGCATGTGAAGATGCCTCTACCCCTGCACCTGTTGTGGCCCACAGTCAAGCAGCACCACCATCAAGCCAGTCCACGTCCTTGTCCCAGCACAGCCTTCAATTGTCTATAACCCAGTCTTTGGAACGCAAGCGGAAATACGCCAACGCCCCACAGGCCACAGTCCTAAATTCAAATATTTCCCTTCTGCTTGCGCTAGAAATGCTGCCTTTCAGGCTCGTTGAGACGGAAGCTTTCCGCAACCTGATGGAGGCGGCCGTCCCAAGGTACTTGGTGCCGAGTCACCACTATTTCTCCCGGTGTGCCATACTGGTATTACACCAGCATGTGTCCCACAACATTACCCGTGCCCTCAACAATGCTGTTACAGGGAAAGTCCACCTAGCCATGGACACATGGATAAGTGCTTGTGGGCAGGGACGGTACATCTCACTGACGGCACACTGGGTTAACATAGTGGAAGCTGGGAGCCAGTAGGACCTTGGGATGGAACACATCTGTGCTGAAGCTAATCTGCATAGGTGACAAACCGCACAATGCAGAAGAGTTGTGCACAGCTCTGAAACAGCAGTCAGATGTTTGGATGACACTGCTGAACCTACAGCCAGGAATGGTCATGTGTGACAATGGCCACAACCTTGTGGCGGCTCTGAGGCAAGGTGAGCTCACACACGTACCTTGCTTGGCCCATGTGCTTAACCTCTTGGTTCAACGTTTTCTGAAAAGCTGCCCGGAGCTGCCGGATCTGCTAGTGAAAGTACGCTGTCTGTCTGCCCATTTTAGAAAATCAGCTACAGCTTCAGCCGCCCTTGCCGTGCTTCAGCAGCGTTTTCTGCTTCCAGATCACCGACTGTTGTGTGATGTCCCCACGTGCTGGAACTCTACGCTGCATATGTTGGAAAGGATTTGTGAGCAGAAAAGGGTAGTTGTTGACTACCAACATCAACAAGTCCGTCGAATTTCAGGTCAGACTCCACACATAAGACCTCAGGAGTTGACATGGATGTCAGACATATGTAACATCCTCCAAAACTTTGAAGACTGCACCAAGATGGTTAGCGGCGGTGACGCCATAATTAGCATCTCCATCCTGCTTCTCAGCATTCTGAAAACCTCTCTGCTCACAATTAAAGAGGATGCATTGCAGGCAGAGCAGGGGGGATAACACTCAGCCCAGCCTCATGTCTTCTCAATGTGGATTGGTAGGCAATGAGGAGGAGGAGGAGGAAGAACAGGAGCTACTTTCATGCGCTATAGACGGTACTACAAACACATCTGTATTAGCGTCTGTTCAATGGGGATGGCCTGAGGACAGGCAGGAGGAGGAGAATGAGGATGAGGAGGAGCAGGACAGCATGGTCAGTCGTCCTGTTGGTGAGGAGACGGAAGTCTTGCCTGTTAGCATTCTAGCATGCATGGCTAATAAGAAGAAGAAACCAGGCACTCAACTTTGAAGTGATCAATCTGGTAATTTAATATAATTCACTGTAGTAGTCAAAAAAACGTTTCGGTCTTACATCAGACCTTCTTCAGTTACTACAAAAATAACACAAATGATATTCAAAGAAAGTATATACAACAAAATGACAAAATTCAAGGTCCAATAATAGAGGCAAAGAACATAAGATAAATGCCAAAACCACAGTAGCTTCTAACATAAACTTCATCAGAATGACATTTGAAATATATGAGAGAACATCAAGAGAACAGACAATGGTGCAAGGGCCAGAGAAGTGAGACCAAGAGTATAATGGTGATAGTAAAATTGGGGTGGGACATACCAAGTTACAGTGTTCCTATTGGTTTGATAATGCCAATAGGTGCAGTAGCAGATCACTGGATCTAAAGTGAAAAAAGGTCCAGTTCAAAACAAGGAAAATGAAATAATGGTGCGGTATATAGAGGAGAAATTCAACATACCCATGGGACTGTGCATCCTGGACAAAAAGAGTAATGAAGCCTGCAAAGAGATGCAGACTGTGGTGAGTAGCCGCTCTCCAAAAAAAAAAGTCCATGTAAAAGTTCCTTAACGGTGGTTGTAAGAGACCCGATGAGGTGAGTGACTAACCTGATTGCTGCTAGATGAGGAGTATGGCGTGCCGCAGTGGCTAGGAGAGGACGTGGTGTCCACTGCTAGTCCTGTGTGAGAGAGCGTGATCCATGTGCTTAAGAAGGGAAGGGGCGGGCAGAAGGGCCGCTAATTGACACGACAAACAGGATGTGATGTCACCGGACAAGAGGTGTGTCTACCACCAGATGCTGTAGTGTATCACAACTATGGATAGCGCTTGGATATATTGTCAGCTGTGAGGAGGAGGATGTGGAGCGATCCGGTGGTATAATCCACTGCAAAAAGATGTTTCAAGATAAACATAGATCCGCTATGTAATCCACTACGTGCAGAAGTAGGGAAATAAGTGTGGATCTGCGATGATGGTCATAATGTGCACGTGAACTAAGGTGCAGGTCAGACTGTGAAGAGGATTATATCGTTAGTACAGGTGGCTCTAGGAAAAGAGGAGAAAATAAAGTGTTAGCGGAGATAAAATCAAATAACATCATATATAATACATTGCTTATTACTAGGAGATTCTGAATAAAATGCAAAAACATTACAATAAAGCCTGCAGGAATAAGACAACTCAGATATGAAAACGCATTGTAAAAGAGTGCTACAGTATAGCCATTAGTGTCTTTTTGACATGGAGTGTCCCCCTTATAGTATGGTATATTACATGAACGATAACAGGTCATATTCCCTGTTCAGACCTTTGGGGGATAAGGTATCCAGAGTGTGTATCCAGAACGCATCCCGTCATTTTAATTGTTTAATGTGGTCACCTCCTTTCCTAGGCTGTGGGATTTGTTCAACAATTTGAAATTTCAGTTGGGAAATTTTGTGTCCCATCATTATGAAATGGTAGGGGATAGGAAGTAGCACATTTTTACATCATATGGTGCTTTTATGCTTGGAAATCCGATCCTTTACGGGTTGTGTTGTCTCACCCACATGTAATAACCCACAGGGGCATTTGATTGCGAATACGGCAAAGGAGGTATCGCCGGTGTGAAAACCCCGAATTTTGTACAACTTCCCAGTTATTGGATGATGGATGCCAGGGCCCTTCTGAACGTTACTGCATTGTGTGCAATTTAAACAGGGAAATGTGCCATTTCTGGGACTCTGTAGGAAGCGTTGTTTCTTGATGGACTTGTCTGGACCTATATCTGCCCTAATTAGGATATCTCTCAAATTGGGGGCTCGTCTAAAGCAAGGTAAAAATGGTTCTGAGAATTCAGGAATATCTGGGTATGCCGTATGGAGGAGTGGCAAGTGTTTTCGGATAGATTTATGAATTAAGTAAGCAAAAGGATGATAGGAATGGACAAAGGCAATTCTGTCCGCTTTTACCCATCTCCTGATATGTTGTGGTGGTCTTGACTTGTTAAGGGTAGACTGGGGGTAGCCCCTTTCTCTAAACTTAGCTACCATTTCTTGAGTTCTGACCTCCCGGACAGTGTCACTAGATACTATGCGGTTAACCCACTGTAATTGGGCCCTAGGAATCAAAGATTTCATCGGGACCGGATGAAAGCTATCAAAATGTAGCAGGCTGTTACGATCAGTTTCTTTTATATATAGGTCAGTTGATAGTGTACCATCAGTATTTTTGATAACCATGGTCTCCAAAAAATTAATTCTGGATGGAGCATGGGAAATCGTGAGACTTAATCCAGGCCATGTCAGATTCAAGAAACAGTGGAAAGCCAATAAGGACTCGAGCGAGCCTTGTTTTGAACTGGACCTTTTTTCACTTTAGATCCATTGATCTGCTACTGCACCTATTGGCATTATCAAACCAATAGGAACACTGTAACTTGGTATGTGCCACCCCAATTTTACTATCACCATTATACTCTTGGTCTCACTTCTCTGGCCCTTGCACCATTGTCTGTTCTCTTGATGTTCTCTCATATATTTCAAATGTCATTCTGATGAAGTTTATGTTAGAAGCTACTGTGGTTTTGGCATTTATCTTATGTTCTTTGCCTCTATTATTGGACCTTGAATTTTGTCATTTTGTTGTACATACTTTCTTTGAATATCATTTGTGTTATTTTTGTTATTTTTGTAGTAACTGAAGAAGGTCTGATGTAAGACCGAAACGTTTTTTTGACTACTACAGTGAATCATATTAAATTACCAGATTGATCACTTCAAAGTTGAGTGCCGGGTTTCTTCTTATTATTGATAACGGTGTTGGAGCCTACCCTGGCACCTCATATAGTGGTGCGCACGGTTCTCTTTCTCTTAGGCTACTTTCACACTAGCATTTTTTTTAATCCGTCGCAATCCGTCATTTTGGGCAAAAAATGGATCCTGCAAATGTGCCCGCAGGATGCGTTTTTTGCCCACAGACTTGTATTAGCGACGGATCGCGACGGATGGCCACACGTCGTGCAACGGATCCATCATGTTTGGGCGGACCGTCATCACAAAAAAAAGTTCAATGTAACGTTTTTTCGTACGTCACGTCCGCCATTTTCTACCGCGAATGCGTCACAATGTGTCTTCGCGACGTATCAACGGATGCGTCAAAAATAGTGAAAAACGGATGCAACGCATCCAGTATTTCGATGGATCCGCTAGACGGTTCCGTCGAAAAACTGGGTCTGTTGCATCTGTCCTGTCCGTTTTTACCATCCGTTTCATCCGTTTTTTTGACGAATCCGTTTTCCATGCCTAAAAATGGGAGTCTCCTAAATGTGATTGGCTACTGGAAAATAGGGAAACCTATACATGTATATTGACTGCTTTTACACCCCATCTTTGACAGGGTTTAGAGAAAGAGGCAGAGATGGAAGGAGTGCTTGTGAAGATTGCGACCATATGTTCTGATGTTATTTTTGAGACCAATAGGCTGGCAATAATAGTTCGGGAGAAGCAGGCAGCAGCAAGAGAGAGGATTCTTCAACAGTGACGTCGCCGGCGCCGCCTATGGTTACATCCCATAAACGCACAGCGGATGACCCGGGGCGTGTATTCAACTCTCTACATGGAGTTGCGGCAGAACCAGGATAAATTCTTTAACCCCTTCCCGACATGCGCCGTACTAGTACTGCGCTGCCGGCACTGCATTAGTGCCAGCCGCAGTACTAGTACGGCGCCCCGATCACCGCGGTCTCACACTGAGCGCCGCGGTGATCGGGTGCGGGTGTCAGCTGTATATGACAGCTGACACCCCGCAGCAATGCCCACGATTGGCGCTATCGCCGATCGCGGGCATTTAACCCCTCTGATGCCACTGTCAATAGTGACAGCGGCATAGAGGGGGATCGCGCAGGGACGGGGGCCCCCTGCGCTCTCCCACCGGAGCAGCGCGATGAGATCGCGCTGATCCGATGACCTGGAAGGAGTCCCCGGATCCAAGATGGCCGCGAGACTCCTTCCGGGTCATGAGATGACCCTGCTTGCCGGCTTCTGCTGAGAATTCCTCATAGCAGGCGCCGGCAAGCCTCTGCAATGTGCCTGTCAGATCGGTGATCTGACAGAGTGCTGTGCACACTGTCAGATCATCGATCTGTGATGTCCCCCCCTGGGACAAAGTAAAAAAGTAAAAAAAAAAATTTCCACATGTGTAAAAAAAAAATAAAAAAAAAATTCCTAAATAAAGAAAAAAAAAAAAAATATTCCCATAAATACATTTCTTTATCTAAATAAAAAAAATCACACAATAAAAGTACACATATTTGGTATCGACGCATCCGTAACGATACCACCTATAAAACTATATCACTAGTTAACCCCTTCAGTGAACACCGTAAAAAAAAAAAAAAAAAACGAGGCAAAAAACAACGCTTTATTCTCATACCGCCAAACAAAAAGTGGAATAACACGCGATCAAAAAGACGGATATAAATAACCATGGTACCGCTGAAAACGTCATCAAAAAGCTGCCATACAGCATCATCAGCAGAAAAATAAAAAAGTTATAGCTCTCAGAATAAAGCGATGCAAAAACAATTATTTTTTTATATAAAATAGTTTTTATTGTGTAAAAGCGCCAAAACATAAAAAAATTACATAAATGAGGTATCGCTGTAATCGTACTGACCCGAAGAATAAAACTGCTTTATCCTTTTTACCAAACGCGGAACGGTATAAACGCCCCCCCTAAAAGAATTTCAGGAATTGCTGGTTTTTGTTCATTCCGCCTCCCAAAAATCGGAATAAAAAGCGATCAAAAAATGTCATGTGCCCGAAAATGGTACCAATAAAAACGTCAACTCGTCCCGCAAAAAACAAGATCTCACGTGACTCTGTGAACCAAAATATGGAAAAATTATAGCTCTCAAAATTAGGGTTGAGCGAAACGGGTCCACCATTTTCAGAAGTCGCCGACTTTTGGCAAAGTCGGGTTTCATGAAACCCGACCCGACCCCTGTGTGGGGTCGGCCATGAGGTCGGCGATCTTCTGAATCTGGTATCGGAATTCCGATACCGAGTTCCGATATGTTTGCGATATCGGAAATCAATATCAGAATCCACATTTAAGTGTAAAATAAAGAATTAAAATAAAAAATATTGATATGCTCACCTCTCCGACGCAGCCTGGACATCGCCGCTGGTAACCGACATCTTCCGTTCCTAAAAATGGCGCTTGAAAGACCTTTCGAATGCTTCACGGCTTGTGATTGGTCGCGGCGGCCCACGTGACCGCTGAGCGACCAATCACAAGCCGGTGACTTTATTCTCAGGTCCTGTTCTGGTTCTCAGGTACATGAGAATTACGTCACGGCTTGTGATTGGTCGCTGAGCGGTCACGTGGGCCGCCGCGACCAATCACAAAGCCGTGAAGTCATCGGAAGGTCCTTCACGCGTTCATTCTTAAGAAGGAAGGCTGCCGGAAAGAAGCCGATGGTGAGTATATTCCTATTAGGTATATACTCACCCTCGTACGTGCCCTGCTTCTTTCCGGCAGCCTTCCTTCTTAAGAATGAACGCGTGAAGGACTTTCCGATGACGTCACGGCTTTGTGATTGGTCGCGGCGGCCCACGTGACCGCTCAGCGACCAATCACAAGCCGTGACGTAATTCTCATGTACCTGAGAACCAGAACAGGACCTGAGAATAACGTCACCGGCTTGTGATTGGTCGCTCAGCGGTCACGTGGGCCGCCGCGACCAATCACAAGCCGTGAAGCATTCGAAAGGTCTTTCAAGCACCATTTTTAGGAACGGAAGATGCCGGTTACTACCAGGGCGCGTCAGAGTGTGAGTATATCAATTTATTTTATTTTAATTCTTTATTTTACACGTAAATATGGATCCCAGGGCCTGAAGGAGAGTTTCCTCTCCTTCAGACCCTGGGAACCATAGTATCCCATTGCACTGCATTGGGTTTCGCGTTTCGGCCGACCCCGACCCCGACTTTTTTATAGGATCGGCCGATTTCACTCGTCCCGACTTTTGAGAAAGTCGGGTTTCGTGAAACCCGACCCGATCCTATAAAAATAAAAGTCGCTCAACCCTACTCAAAATGTGGTGATGCAAAAACTATTTTTTGCAATAAAAAGCGTCTTTTAGTGTGTGACGGCTGCCAACCATAAAAATCCGCTAAAAACGCTATAAAAGTAAATCAAATCCCCCTTCATCACCCCCTTAGTTAGGGAAAAATAATAACATTTTAAAAAATATATTTATTTCCATTTTCCTGTTAGGCTACTTTCACACTAGCGTCGGTACGGGGCCGTCGCGCTGCGAGACGGTACGGGCCCGACATACCGACGCATACTGTGGAAGCGCCGCACAACGGGGGAAGCGGATGCTGTTTTTCCACGCATCCGCTGCCCCATTGTGAGGTGCGGGGAGGTGGGGGCGGAGTTCCAGCCGCGCATGCGCGGTCGGATATGGTGGACCGTCGGCACAAAAAAAGTTACATGTAACGTTTTTTGCTGCCGGCAGTCCGCCACAACACGATGCAACCGTCGCACGACGGTTGCGGCGTGTGTCAATGCGTCGCAATGCGTCGCTAATGTTAGTCTATGGGGAAAAAATGCATCCTGCAGATGACTTTGCAGGATGCGTTTTTTCGCCAAAACGACGCATTGCGACGTATGCAAAAAAACGCTAGTGTGAAAGTAGCGCTAGGGTTAGGACTAGGGTTAGGGCTAGGGTTGGGGTTAGGGCTAGGGTTAGGGCTGGGGTTAGGGTTGGGGTTAGGGTTTCAGTTAGAATTGGGGAGTTTTCACTGTTTAGGCACATCAGGGGCTCTCCAAACGCGACATGGCGTCCGATCTCAATTCCAGCCAATTCTGCTTTGAAAAACTAAAACAGTGCTCCTTCCCTTCCGAGTTCTCCTGTGCGCCCAAACAGTGGTTCCCCCCAACATATGGGGTATCAGCGTTCTCAGGACAAGTTGGACAACAACTTTTGGGGTCCAATTTGTCCTGTTACCCTTGGGAAAATAAAAACGTGGGGGCTAAAATATCATTTTCGTGGAAAAAAAAATACAAATATTTTCGCGGCTCTGCGAGATAAACTGTAGTGAAACACTTGTTGGTTCAAAGTTCTCACAACACATCTAGATAAGTTCCCTGGGGGGGTCTAGTTTCCAATATGGGGTCATCGGAAGGTCCTTCACGCGTTCATTCTTAAGAAGGAAGGCTGCCGGAAAGAAGAAGATGGTGAGTATATTCCTATTAGGTATATACTCACCCTCGTACGTGCCCTGCTTCTTTCCGGCAGCCTTCCATCTTAAGAATGAACGCGTGAAGGACTTTCCGATGACGTCACGGCTTTGTGATTGGTCGCGGCGGCCCACGTGACCACTCAGCGACCAATCACAAGCCGTGACGTAATTCTCATGTACCTGAGAACCAGAACAGGACCTGAGAATAACGTCACCGGCTTGTGATTGGTCGCTCAGCGGTCACGTGGGCCGCCGCGACCAATCACAAGCCGTGAAGCATTCGAAAGGTCTTTCAAGCACCATTTTTAGGAACGGAAGATGCCGGTTACTACCAGGGCGCGTCAGAGTGTGAGTATATCAATTTATTTTATTTTAATTCTTTATTTTACACGTAAATATGGATCCCAGGGCCTGAAGGAGAGTTTCCTCTCCTTCAGACCCTGGGAACCATAGTATCCCATTGCACTGCATTGGGTTTCGCGTTTCGGCCGACCCCGACCCCGACTTTTTTATAGGATCGGCCGATTTCACTCGTCCCGACTTTTGAGAAAGTCGGGTTTCGTGAAACCCGACCCGATCCTATAAAAATAAAAGTCGCTCAACCCTACTCAAAATGTGGTGATGCAAAAACTATTTTTTGCAATAAAAAGCGTCTTTTAGTGTGTGACGGCTGCCAACCATAAAAATCCGCTAAAAACGCTATAAAAGTAAATCAAATCCCCCTTCATCACCCCCTTAGTTAGGGAAAAATAATAAAATTTTAAAAAATATATTTATTTCCATTTTCCTGTTAGGCTACTTTCACACTAGCGTCGGTACGGGGCCGTCGCGCTGCGAGACGGTACGGGCCCGACATACCGACGCATACTGTGGAAGCGCCGCACAACGGGGGAAGCGGATGCTGTTTTTCCACGCATCCGCTGCCCCATTGTGAGGTGCGGGGAGGTGGGGGCGGAGTTCCAGCCACGCATGCGCGGTCGGATATGGTGGACCGTCGGCACAAAAAAAGTTACATGTAACGTTTTTTGCTGCCGGCAGTCCGCCACAACACGACGCAACCGTCGCACGACGGTTGCGGCATGTGTCAATGCGTCGCAATGCGTCGCTAATGTTAGTCTATGGGGAAAAAATGCATCCTGCAGATGACTTTGCAGGATGCGTTTTTTCGCCAAAACGACGCATTGCGACGTATGCAAAAAAACGCTAGTGTGAAAGTAGCGCTAGGGTTAGGACTAGGGTTAGGGCTAGGGTTGGGGTTAGGGCTAGGGTTAGGGCTGGGGTTAGGATTGGGGTTAGGGTTTCAGTTAGAATTGGGGAGTTTTCACTGTTTAGGCACATCAGGGGCTCTCCAAACGCGACATGGCGTCTGATCTCAATTCCAGCCAATTCTGCTTTGAAAAACTAAAACAGTGCTCCTTCCCTTCCGAGTTCTCCTGTGCGCCCAAACAGTGGTTCCCCCCAACATATGGGGTATCAGCGTTCTCAGGACAAGTTGGACAACAACTTTTGGGGTCCAATTTGTCCTGTTACCCTTGGGAAAATAAAAACGTGGGGGCTAAAATATCATTTTCGTGGAAAAAAAAATACAAATATTTTCGCGGCTCTGCGAGATAAACTGTAGTGAAACACTTGTTGGTTCAAAGTTCTCACAACACATCTAGATAAGTTCCCTGGGGGGTCTAGTTTCCAATATGGGGTAACTTGTGGGGGGTTTCTACTGTTTGGGTACATCAGGGGCTCTGAAAATGCAACATGACACCTGCAGACCAATCCATCTAAGTCTGC